>NC_138533.1:16949201-17549201 GCF_964234715.1 Podarcis melisellensis
TTGTGGGAACTGCCCCCCCTTCCTGCACCTTCCCTAGAAGAGGAGGACAGTATAGATTTAGAACAGTGGTTTGCAGAAGGTCATAGTTCAGAGGCTGCAGCAGTGGCGTAGCGTGGGGGGTGCGGGGGGGGGCCAGCCGCACCGGGCGCAACATCTGGGGGTTAGGGGGCGCAAATCCATGGGTTAGGGGGCGCAAATCCACGGGTTAGGGGGCGCAAATTACTTGCCTTGCCCCGGGTGCTGACAACCCACGCTACGCCACTGGGCTGCAGGGGGGAGAAGCTAGGAAATATTGGGAGAGCAGCAGGGGATAGACAGCTAACAGACTGAAGTGTCTCTTGAAAGTATTCCTGACGCCCCTTTTCCCAGAACAAGGCGTGCCTTGAAAGTAATAGAACAGAAAACTCAGAGGCAGAAAGCACAGATCAGCCGGCACAGGGGGGGGGTGTAGAATAGGAGGGACTGAGGGGGTGGGACTTGGAGCAATGCCATTAACTAAGAGAGACCGCATTCCTTTGTCTCTCTCTGTGAATATTGAATAAACTACTTGGTAAGAATTCTTTGTGTTTTTCCGCTTCTTGGCTTCCCACCGTGAGAGGGATAAGATTCCTGGAAGCCTTGACACACACCCTTTGCTTCCTTTTCAAAGAGAGGGACAAATACAGCTATTTGAAAAGTTGAGCTTCTGAGCCTCAAGAGACTGGGCGAGCAATTGGGCACTGAGTGGGCAGTGACTGGTCCAAAGTCTCCATGAGGGTTAAGCACACATGGTCTGTTCATGCTGGCACTGTGTCCCTGGATTCATAGACTCATAGAATTGTGGAATTGGAAGGGAGATGGAGCAGAGACAGCAGGACCAGCTCACTGTTGGATTTATCGTCAGGTTCCCTGATTTAGGGCTTGTTGTACCCTTCTGTGACCATCCTTAATAAATAAATAAATCGGGTATGATCCTGAGTCTTTCAGCAGAATTCATGGAGGGTTTGGGGGAGGCAAGGGCAGGCGTACATCACGGAGGAGGGTTTTAATGTACAGGGTAGCTATTACCTCTCATTCCAGTCCCAGCCATGATCCGATGCCAGGCTCATATTTTTGTATGTGTCCTTCCCCACCCCCACCCCTTCCACTTCCTCTTCTTACTTCTCTTCCTCCCCCACCCTCTTGCTGGCCTCTTGTGAACTAAAATTAGGTGACATGGCCCTGCAGAACAACTCCAGGCAAATCAAAAACATGCATTTTGGAATGTCGCTTGTGGCCAACAAAGATGACGGGTTTGTGGTGAGCAATATTTGCGGTGTCTTTTTCTGTATTTAAATTGAAAACACAAACAGAGACAGATGCACAAAAATGAGATCTAGGAAAGGCTGCTATTATTTCAATGGAAGCCAGGTGAATCGTAAGGCTAGGGTCCCCAACATGGCCCCATATTTTATTTCTAAAATGAAGTTTGTTTGTTTGTTTGAAAGAGGGGGTGTCTGCCATTTTGGTCTGTCTTTCATTTATTTTGGTATGTGTGTGGTATAAGTATTTTACCCTTTGGGGGATAGATTCACATGCATCTGGGGCATCAGTTTATATATGATATCTCCATCAGTCTTCAGTTAAGAGGCTGGTCCCGTTCCTTGCATACAATGCTTCAAGCACTGAATTTGTGGTAGCCGGAGGGCTTTGCAACCTGGCTTTGCAAAAAACATTTTGTCATTTTTACCAAAGATAATGAAAAGACATAGAACAGTTCATTTAATAGGGAAGAAAGAAGTGCATGCTTGCATCCTGCAAACAGGATGCAGGGTGTGTTTTGGAAAAGCAGAGTGAAGAAACAAAAATTAGGGATTTTGATGGTAGTGTTCCCATTCACCCCACCTCCAGTCTCAGCAAAGCCCCTATGTCTTTTAGGAGCCGTGGGGTGTGCTGAAAATCAACAGGCAAGGCAATTCAGTAGCAGAATGGAGCAAGATTGACAAAAATGTTGCCTTGGGTATAGTCAGGATCTATTTATATTTTTTTAAAGTAGTGTATTTCAAGAATACTTATTGTGGTTATTTTGTCGTGTCTCATGATAGCTACGGCAATTTTATTGTCACATGACTAACAACAAGCCCGTTGTTGTCAATGGACAAACAACCCATTTAATTCCTACTAAGCAAGGGGATTTAATGTGTAGGAGGATCGTGGCCTTGAAAACGAGAAACCGGCAACCTGGGAGAACCATTGTGCAGAGTCTCAAACGTGGCCCCTGATGGAAAGGCAGAGATTGTGAAAACTCTGCTTGTCGTGTTTCTGCCTGCCAAAGACTTGCAAGTAACAGCGGGGTGGGGGGTGGGCCCCTTCTTTAATGGAGGTGTGCCTGTAAAGATCACAGCTGCAGCCGACGATGGCACACCCAAAGGAGCTTAATTCCTTTCCCTGAACAGCTGGCCAGGGAGGCTGTGGCTGGTATCTAGGGCAGCTTGGCTGGGCGTTCCCTGCAAGCAGAGGAGGCCGTTAGCTGCTGCTTGGCTGGCTGGCATTTTTGTGGTGAGGCTCTTGTTTACTCTCAAAGCCCGCCTGAGCATCTGTTTGAAGCTGGCCTGAGGGCAGCGAGGCCCCGAAAGCGGGTTGAGCAGGACAGCCTTTCAAAGCAGCAAATGAACACAGGGGAGCTGCAGTTGTTGGTAATGGGGCTGAGTTCCGCAGCCCTGACAAGGGTTCCTGAGATGGGACCTGTGAAGAAATGGAATGAATAACTAAATATTCAAAAGTTTTGCACTGGGAAACTTGGAATTCCACAGCCTGTATAATGAATTACACATGTGCCAGCTGTCCCTTTTTATCGGGGACAAGCCCTGTTTTTTTAATCCGTGTCACTGGTGCAAGAACTGGCCTTTAAACCAGAAATTCCCAAACCTGTTTGGGCTATTTCCCCTTTGGTTCCCTAAACTCAACCCCGGTGTCCCCTGCTCTATAAAAAAAAGCACTATTCACTAAGGAAGGCGATAACACAATAAAATTCAAAACACTGACAATTAGGGCTCATCCAAATTTGCTTTTGTGCCGCAAAACAGCCCTGCGCTTTAAAGTGGAAAACCCAAATTACCGCTTATTCCGATTCAGTGGGTTTTCACGGGGAAAGCGCCGTGTGTGGGTGTGTTCGGACACAGCACTTTAAAGCACAGGGCAAAAGGTAATTGTGAATGAGCCCTTAGTTTCACATTTATTCAAAGCCCAGTTAAAACTATTTACTGTATTTTCCCGTCTATAAGACGCCCCCATGTATAAGATGCCCCCTATTTTGGGGGACTTCGATTTAAGAAAATGGGGGGAGATACTATCCGTGTATAAGACGAGCCCAGATTTTGAACATTATTTTAGAATAAAAAAACATAGTCTTAATTAATTCAACAAAATGGATTAACTTGATCCAGTGATACCAGCTTTTCAAAGTCTGAGAGTCATTGACACCTCCAGCGCCACCCCCTGACTGCCCCCTTGCCTCTTAGCACCTGGGGGTGCTAAGTAATCCCCACTGCCCACAGGGGGCAGTACCACCCACTTTGGGAACCGCTAGTTTAACCCCTCCTGATTGTACCCAAAACTCTCTCAGATTCTGAACATGCTAAGAATTGTCTGGCAAAAGAGAACAGGAAGCTGCCAGACCACTGGTCTCAGTAAAGTCTGGCGGCGACACTCCACTTAAACCAGTTTGCGTCTTCTCTCCAGTGTGGCTGGGCAGGTTCTTATGTCCGGTTCTCTTGACAGGCCTGTGCCCCCCTGTGGTCCCAGGAATGCGGCACGTCCATGTTCAGCACCGGGATTTGCACCAGCGTGGACGAGAACTTCCGCCTGACGGAAAACATCGCCCCAACAGCTCAGAGTAAGTTTTGGTGTCCTGCATGGTGTGTCAGATTTCTAAAGCAGCCTCTGCTGGAAGCCCTTCTTCTCTCTACTCCCAAGTCCCTCAGAAATAGCTGTGTTGGTCCAGGAGAAAGGGAAGTGCCACTTTGCACATGTTCAGAAGTGCTCTGGGCTAGCTAATATGGCACCCTCCTGTTGCAACATTTAACATAGCAGGTGATGACAAGAAAGGCCTTTATCTACCTGAAATCCTGGATAGAGTTGCTGCCTCCCAGAGTAGGCTGGTCTGAACAAGCAGTTTGACTGAATATACGGCAGCTTCCTTTGTTAAAAGCTGTTGGGTGTTTTAGTGATTTGAAATGCAGGAACCGCTGTGAGCATTTAAGTCCCCCCCGCCCCTGGTTAGCATTTTCCTTCAGCCTGCAGGCCCAGGAGGACTCATTGCAATGATTCCATATGACTCAGGCTCTGGAAAGTCGTGTTGGGACATCAGTCATGCATCGTGTGCCAATGACTTTTCTCCATGGACTCACTGAGGTGGCAGCCTTAGGCCTCTGTTGAATCACTTCAGGCTAGCGGGGCCGTGTGCCATATTTTACAGAGAGCAGACCCCTATTTTAAGAGCGTGGCCTGGTCAAAATCCAGTTTAGGGATTTTGTAAAGGAAGAGAGGGGTGTGTATATGTTTGGAAGTTGCCCATCCCCCATAAATGGGTCATCTTGCTAGTCCCAGCTTTATGGAGAAAAACATATTTGCCTGCCACTATCCCCCCTGAAAAAAACAACCCTCCTTTGCCATTGCCTGACTTTCTGCCTTTTCAATTACATACAGGATGCTCAACTTACATGGACATAATAATTGTTCTGGATGGTTCCAACAGCATTTATCCTTGGTACGAGGTGCAGAACTTTCTTAGCAACATCCTTAGCAAATTTTTCATCGATCCAGAGCAGATCCAAGTGAGTTTGCTATTTTGTTTGAAATGAATTTTTAAATGATCATCCAAACATATATGATGGAAAAAATATATTATTTGAAATTGCAGTATAGGCTTGGCTACCTATTCATATACTAAGCTACACTTCAATTTATAAATTACAGTGGTTCCTTGGGTTACATACGCTTCAGGTTACATATGCTTCAGGTTACAGACTCCACTAATCCAGAAATAGTACCTCAGGTTAAGAACTTTGCTTCAGGATGAGAACAGAAATCGTGCTCCGGCGACACGGCAGCAGCAGGAGGCCCCATTAGCTAAAGTGGAGCTTCAGGTTAAGAACAGTTTCAGGTTAAGAACAGACCTCCGGAATGAATTAAGTACTTAACCCGAGGTACCACTGTATTGTTTCTTTCCATTATTTGTTAAATAGTCATTCTGCAGCTTCACACAATCAACTTCAAAACTGTCAGCTTCTAGCGCTCAGTAAACATATGGGACTACTCAGTTCCACTCATTTAACTCTCCTCTTGATAACTTAGCTTCACAGTAACTTACTTACTCTAAATCAGCTTTCACAGGGCAAAATCACTGTGGAAAAAATCTGCTTTTATAAGGCAATATCACTGTTGCAAACTGGAGATTTGATGGGGAGGCGGTTCTTGAGGATTCTGTGCTTGCTGGTCTGCTGGGAGTTGAAATCCAAAACATCTGGAGGGCAGCAGGTCAGGAAAGGCCAGTATACAGTGTGACTTGTTTTAAAAGGGGCAGAGGGTTGAGAGCCACCCAAGACATCCCTGCGAGAGTCTGCTTGGCTTCCTCCCCACATCCTCCGGCTATGTTGGCTGAGGAAACGCTTAGACACTCTGCTTGGACCGTTTCCCTGACTCACGCATGATAAGAAGGAAGCTGTGCTGGGCCAAAGCCAAGGGCAAGGCATTATTACCATCAACACCACTGGTCATTATTATTGGTATTCTTACACCCTATATTTTTCTAGGCACTGTAGATTAAGAAAGTAACGTAGTCCTACTCACAAGCTTATAGTCTAATGGGCAGGGATGCTGTTCCAAAGGACAGGGGCAGCCACACTAAAAGCCCTGCTCTGAATTTACGGCAGAGCAGGCTTCTGAGATCTTTGGATCTTGAAAGATAAACTCTCCCGCAGACTGTTGCCATCTGCTGGGTGTATAAGGGATAAGCCGGTCCCTCAAGTAAGCTGGACCAGAAGTGTATGTTACACATTAGTGGCAACACCATAAACTTGGCCAGATAGTAAATTGGCAGCCAGAGAAAATCCTGCAAGAAAAGGTCTTATGTTTCAGAATGTAAACTCAAAACATCCATTGCTGTACTCAAGCGTCAGAGGACCCTAGATTTTGCTGACCCAGATTATGATGGTGGCAGTCTGCTGCTTCTAGTAATTTTAAAATTTTGACCGTATTTAACTTGTTGCCATTAAGCAATGCTCACCTTTTTGAAGGCTAGGTTGCATATAAATATTATATCCCATATAAAGAGTTTGGGAATACCATTGTGTGTATGTGTGGAATGTATTTGTTCAGATGGCTGGTTTTAACAACAGCCATCATTTGATAATTAAGCTACAGAATGTCAAGTATATCTATAATAATTCAGCTCGGAAACAGAAGGAAACCTTGGCATGCAAAGCCACCTTCTCAGTTATATATCCACTACTGTTTCTGAGCAGAATTTTAACTTTTAATAACTCAATTACTCTACACATAATTACATAAAAAGAATCCTTCTGGATGAGACCAGAGTCCCAGCATCCTGTTCTTACAGTGGCCAACCAGATGCCTGTGGGAAACCTTCAGGCAGGATCCGAGCACAAGAGCAACTCTCCCCTCCTGCAGTTTGCATCTGACTGTGGAGACAGAGCATAGCCATCATGACTAGTAGCCATTGATAGCTTTATCCTCCATGAATTTGTCTAATCCTGTTTAAAGCCATCTAAGATAGGGACCGACATGCCCTCCTGCAGGAGGATTTTCATAGTTTAACTATGCACTGTGTAAAAAAAAATCATTTCTTTTCTCTGTCCTGAGCCCTCCAACATTCAGTTTCCTTGTATGTCCATGAATTCTAGTGTTGTGAGAGAGGGAGAAAATCTCCAGAATTGACAAGGAACTGTGCCAGGGTTTGATATCTCCTCCACTTCATCCATGCAAAAACTTGAGAGCCAATGTGGTGTAGTGGTTAAGAGCGGTGGACTCATAATCTGGTGAACCGGGTTCGATTCCCCACTCCTCCACATGCAGCTGCTGAGTGACCTTGGGCCAGTCACACTTCTCTGAAGTCTCTCAGCCTCACTCACCTCACAGAGTGTTTGTTGTGGGGGAGGAAGGGAAAGGAGAATGTTAGCTGCTTTGAGACTCCTTCGGGTAGCGATAAAGCGGGATATCAAATCCAAACTCTTAAAAAAAAATCCATGCAAAAACTTAAATCGCCCCAACTTTTAATTAATGCAAAAAAAGGGGGAACCATAAATTAAATGGCATGTGCCCCTAATGGCCATGTGTGACTCTCAGAGTGTGGCCAAGTTCTGTAGTTCACCCCTAAATACTTTATTTCTCCTTGGCCTGTTAGGAGCACGTGCTGGGGAATCGCTTGACCTTTTCCCCGATCTCCGTTGCTGCTGCAGGATGGAGCCTGTGCCAGGGCAGAGGCGTGGGACGTTTGAAAACCCCAGCCTGTGCAAAACAGGAAGCTTAAAGAAAACAGGGAGAGGGAGGGAAGGGGACCTGGTTCTGTGTAGCCTCATTGTGAGCCGCAGAGGGGCTCTCTGCTGAGTCAGCATGAGCGCGAAAACCTTCTCCGAGGCTAAGGAAGGGTTGGCAAGAAGGGGAGCGGATGGCAGTTCCCCAAGCAAAACACACCTTTTGTTGTTGCAGATGTTTCGGACTCCAACTCCCAGAAGCTCTGCTAGTCAGCATGGCCAATAGCCGGAGGTGATGGGATCTGTAGTTCAGAGACATCTGATGGGCTGGGAGGGGGGAAAGAGAAAATTCCCTTTGGGGTTCAGTACAGAGGCTCACACCAAACACTCTTTTTAAATTTTTTCCTTATATATAATTTTTTTTAAAATTTCCGTTTTACAATTTAAAATACTCATTTAAACATCCTTAAAAGATCAGTGACTTCCCTTCTTCTCTTTCCATGGTTCGTTTTGCATATCATAAATCCCTGCATATTTTACAAAAACTAAGCCATTCAGTATTCTATTATTACATCCATCAAAACTTATTTACATTGTTGAATTTATCTTAACGCTGCCAACGTTTTTAAGTGTATACAATTTCCCCCCATATATTCAATAAGGGTCTTCTTACTCTCTTATTCTGTATGTTAACTCTGCAAGCTGCGCATATTCTGCCAGTTTAAGTTGCCATTCTTCTTTAGTTGGGACCTGACTTGTTTTTCCACTTTTGGGCTAGCAAAACACGAGCCGCAGTAGTGGCATACATAAATAACCTTTTCCTCTTTTTTTTTTTTTTGGCTTACACAAAGTTCTCAATTAGTCAGACTTATTCAGAATTGCATTGCAGGATAGAATCCAAAATAGCCTGTGGAAGCATTTCCATTAGCACACATCCTAGATGGGCAAAATATATGTCATCTTGGCCGGTTATTTTCCATCAACCAACTTTCTGCCGCCTGAGTACCACACTATCTGTTCTTCCAATCACAGTCCTTGAAAACACTTCCTCAAGTTTTTTGCTGTATGTGCAGAGCCCTCCTTATACCTTATCTAGAGTTGTTTTTCACTCTTAACCGTCAGTGTTAGGTTTTCTCCTGAATCCAGTTTTGTGGCCAGACAGCCCCCTTACGTAGTAACACCAGTCTTACTGAGTTTTGCAGAATTTCTACCTCACCCTGCCCCTTGCACTTTCCCCCTCTTTGCCCTCTCCACTGGGTCACACTAACAGCCAGGTAGCCTGTATCAGCTGCTCTCCTTTATAATAATATCATGCTTATCATTCATGTAGCATGAATTCTTATCACTTATGAAGCTCTTTCACATTTTACTTGGTGATCCTTACTGCAGTCTTGACCCTTAACTGCAGTATAGCTCCGAAACATAATAATGCACACACAGACATACATGCAACACAGATATATTATTATTCTTTCATTTATATCCCACCTTTTTCCTCCAAGGAGCTCAGGGTGGTGTAGATGGGTGCCCTCCCCACATTTATTTCCCATAATAACCCTGCGAGTTAGGTTTCCAGAGGACAATGTAGAAAAGATAGATTTGTAGAGGTCTGGCTTTATTTTATTACATATGTCAATAATCAATAACATGGTCTGTCCCCTCTCTCTGCTTATCAATGGATTTGGTTGATCCAATAATATAGGATACAATTCCTCTTTAAGATTCTTTCCACCCACAGCATGCATGGTTTTATTTTATTCTATGTTTTAAATCCTCCACATCTTTATATTTTGAATTCTGTCAGCCTGGTGTGTATTTCTTTTTCTTAACCCAATGATGTGTTCTCTTTCACTTTTCTTGCTTTCTTTGTAATAATGAAAAAGGAAAAAAACCACAAGCAAACCTTTCTCTCCTTGTAGGTTGGGGTATTGCAGTACAGTGAGGTTGCTGTCCACGAATGGACTCTGAAGGATTACCAAACAGCAGAGGAGGTCATTGAAGCCGCCAAAAACATCAGCCGCCAGGAGGGGCTCGAAACTAGGACAGCGTCTGCCATCCACAAAGCCTGGTGTGTGTTTGTGTGTGTGTGTGTATCTCTTGATCCTGACAGAGACAGAGAAGCAGAAGCCCAACTCATGTGTGAAAGAGGCATTTTGCAAAGAAGCAAGTGGCTTTATGGGGGGGCGGGCGGTGTTGTGATTTGAATGAGCTCCGATGGTCTGGTGTGTATGGACGCAGTGTCTCTCAGCCTGACCTACCTCACAGGGTTGTTGTGAGGATACAACAACAACAACAACAACAATTTATTTATACCCCGCCCATCTGGCTGGGTTTCCCCAGCCACTCTGGGTGGCTCACAACAGAATATTAAAAACATGATAAAACATCAAACATTAAAAACTTCCTTAACCAGGGTTGTATTCAGATGTCTTCTAAAAATCACATAGTTGTTTATTTCCATCATGGGAGGGCATTTCACAGGGCAGGTGCCACCACCAAGAAGGCTCTCTGCCTGGTTCCCTGTAGCCTCACTTCTCCAGTGGGGCAACCGCCAGAAGGCCCTCAGAGCTGGACCTCAGTGTCTGAGCTGAACGATGGGGGTGGAGATGCTCCTTCAGGCATACTGGGCCTGAGAATTGTTCTCAGAAATGTACTGGGAGCCAATGTAGGTCTTTCAGGACCGGTGTTAGAGAGCCTTGTGTAGCACCTTGGAGGAAAGATGGGAAGGAAAAGCAGCAAGTAAATAAATAAGTTCTCCTGCATTTCATCATGGTTTGTGCAGGAGAACATCCTGGCAGATGGTGCTCCGGTGAGTCAGATCTGTTAGGCTTCCATTGGTGCTGGTCTGAATGGCACACAAAATCTTGCCCACTGCCAGCGTCTCCAAGAAATGCCATTCTCAGAACAGGAGCGCATCTCGGTTATCCTCCCTCCTCACCTCTTGTTTCTCTCTTCAGCACAGAAGCCTTTAGCCCAGAAAGAGGCGGGAGAGAGGGAGCCACCAAACTGATGATTGTGGTGACTGACGGGGAGTCCCACGATGGCGAAGAACTCCAAGACGCCCTGGAAGAGTGTGAGAAACGGAACGTGACACGCTACGCCATTGCAGTGAGCATGCGCTGGTGCCAGGAGGCTTTTGGGTGGCGGCGGTGATGTGGGTGTGCATGCAGGTGAAAAACAGAGTGAGCAAGGGCTGAGAGAGGTGCCATGTGAAAAAAAGAGTTCAAAGCAGCTTCTTCTGCCATGATTCCATGTCTAGCTTCCTTCCACCTTGACAGGTAATAAGGGCTTTATTGCTAAATGGCTTCATTACTATATTTAATATTGGTTCATTCCAACTTGCAGATGAAGGAGCTGCAAATGTATATATTTAATGATTTCAGTGTGAAAGAGGCGGAAGTTGACATGGTCTTCTGAGATAACTAGCAGAATCTATTGCTTGAATCCTTTTGTATTGCTCTCTCTTGGTCCCCACTATTGTATTCATCCCCCACCCACCCAAATATTTTCAGGTGAGTTTCAAGTAGGGAGGTAAGAAGGCAGTTGCTTTCTGTCCCACCCTGTGTTCCTCCCATGCCGCTCTGTTTCTGTTCTGCTGCAGTCCACCCTTTTCTAAAAACATTATTCATCTTGTTGTCCACCATGGCGACATAAATTACATTACAGTGGTACCTCAGGTTACATACGCTTCAGGTTACAGACTCCAGTAACCCAGAAATAGTGCCTCAGGTTAAGAACTTTGCTTCAGGATGAGAACAGAAATCGTGCTCCGGCGGCGAGGCAGCAACAGGAGGCCCCATTAGCTAAAGTGGTGCTTCAGGTTAAGAACAGTTTAAAGCTAAGAACGGACCTCCAGAATGGATTAAGTACATAACCCTAGGTACCACTGTATTCCACCTCATTCATTTCATTGCAGAGGAAGCACAATGCAAATGGTGGTGATGAGGGAAATGTAACCAACTGCAAATTGTATGTGGACTGAAATCAACTACAACAGTGAATACCAGCCGTATCCGCTGGACTGATTCCCGTTCCAGACATTAAGCAAACGTGGGCAATTTTCTGCTCCCGTTTCCATTTTCTGCTGAATTCTCTTACACCCTTAGTTGTCATAATGTGTCACAATGAGCACTTCTTGCACCTCAAACATTTTTTGAAAAATGGCTTTTGTTCCCTCAGGTGTTGGGGCACTACATTCGGCGGCAGAAAGACCCGGACTCTTTCATCAACGAGATTAAATACATTGCCAGCGACCCTGATGAGAAGTATTTCTTCAACGTGACCGATGAGGCAGCCCTGAACGATATTGTGGATGCCTTAGGGGACAGGATATTTAGCCTTGAAGGTTTGAGAAGGGGAAGAGTGAAAAAGGGGGGAGGCTACCACCAGATTCCCTGTGGTTTATGAAAGTTAAACAAAATGGAGTGCAGAAGAAGTGTTGGTAGGAAACTCTCTAACACCTCCCTCATAACAAGTTCCCAGCTGTCCTTTGTAAACCTCAGTGTGAGTGGGGCCCAGTGCTGGCTCAAACCTTAAGGGCCCTCAGCACTGGGGCCCTCTTCTGCACCAATAGCGCCCCCTGTTGGGCTTACACAGTAGTGGCCACAGTCAGTGTCAGGTGACCCTTCATTTTAATTTCCCGCAGTGCCCTAGAGCAACAGAACATTGGGAGCACTGTGGAGGAATTAAAATAGTGCCTTCCTTTGCCAAAAGCTGTGTGGTGATACCAGACAAGCAATGAGCACAAGATTCTCTACTGAGGGAGATTTGGGTAAATCTCATAAAGGGGGGCATTCGCAATGGAGAATTGGCAGGGCAGATTAAGCCCCTTCCCTCCCTCCCTGTCAGTGCTCACCTTCTGTTTCAGCAAACAGAGCACACCTTGTTCATTTATCAATCTGCCTACTGTATTTATCTTACTACTTTGTTGCTTTTCTGCTAAAAAAAAATACCCAAAGAGGTGTACAACTATTAACAGATTTCTTCTCCCCCCCCCATTCTCCTCAGGGACCCGTGAATACAGCTCATTCGAGTTGGAAATGTCTCAGATTGGCTTCTCTATGCACCTCCTTGAGGTAAGGAGACACATTGTGGTGCAAAGTGTGGTTCTCAAACCTTCCCCCACAGACCATTTGAAAATTGCAGAGGCTCTTGGCCTCGCCACTTAAGGATTATTCTCCCTGTTTGTAGCTCTTGTAATGCCAGATGCCGTATGACTTCTATTTGTAATGTTATGGGCTTCAGATGGTTCAGTCTGGATGACCCCTTAAGATCCTTTCCAAATCTGGGATCCGGGGTGTCAAAGGCTAGAGTCTATAGAAGAAAGCTGGCTGAAGTGAGCAGGCCAGTTCCCATGTCAAGATAAAGGCCTTATCTAATCAGCTAAGAGCCCATCATTCACATCTTCAAGGAGTGAGCTCTGTTTCCATAGAGACAAATAGTGAGACTTGTCTCACTTCACCAGGCTGGATACCTCAGCATCCTAGGAAAGGGGAATGATAGGACAAAGCAGGGAGTTGTGGGTGAGAGTTTGGCTGGTGCTGGAAGCTGGATACACAGAGATGTGTGTGCTCTGTGTTGGATTTGGGCCTTCCCTTGAAATCTAATAGGAAAGCAGGATCTCTTGGGGTACGAATGCTGTGAGCCCCTCCATCCTATGCTCAGGTTGTAGAAATGCGTAAATACAATCGTATACCCTAAAGACACCACAGTCTCCGTTGTTGACCTTCAGTCCAAGGCAACCAAACCCTGGGTAAGCACTGGAGTAGTTGAGGTTGCAGGCACCATTATTTCTTACAGACCTCTGAATGAAGTTCATGGGTCTCTCTGTTGGTCCGCAGACCACAGTTTGGGAACCACAGAGGGTAAACTGGCATGCCCAAGTTTAGCCAACGTGATGTCTTCCTAAGGTTGTTGGACTCCATCTCCCATGAGCCCTTGCCTGGTGGCCATTGCTGCTTGGGACTGATGGGAGTCATGGTGCAACAGCATATGGTACACCCCCTGCTGGCCACCTCTGGTACCACTGCATGAAAGGCAGGGGCAAATGGTTTTGACTGCAGTCTTACTTGTTTTGTCTGGCTGGACTCCTTATGTATCTGCTTTTTCCCTGGCAGGACGGGATCCTCTTTGGCATGGTAGGGGCATATGACTGGGATGGCGCAGTCTTGAAGGAGAGCAGGAGTGGGAGGCTCATCCCTCCAAGGGAGGCCTTTGAGAGGGAGTTCCCCCTGAGGCTGAAAAACCACGCAGCCTATCTGGGTAAGGAAGGATGCCACTTCCCATTATACAGGGAGAGAAAGAGTAGAGATCCACAAAGGGCACAAAGATAAAATCAGACCACCTGCAGGATCAGGCCGGAGGGCCTTCTAGCGCAACATCATAGAGGCCTCTGGGAAGTCCACAAGGAGGTCAGGAAGCCAGGAGTCCTCCCCTGGTATCCACAGGTAGACTTGCCCTGTACATGGAGGTTTCATTTAATAGTCAAGGCAGCTGGCAGGCCTGTTCTTCACCCCATCTCCCCAATTCTCAATGGCTATTTGTTTCCAAAATCAAGGCGCTAAAATGATCCCAGCATGTTTCAAGCATGGCTCCTGTTGAGAATAGAAAACTAAAGTGAGATTTACTTGTTTTGTTTGTTTGTTAAACCACTTGCTTATGTAGGATGAATAAAAGCAAGGCATTCCTTTGCTTTCCCCTTTCACCAAGTGTGTGAGGCCAGTCAGTGCTTGTTCCCATTTTGCAGAAAGAAAAACTTAAGGCTGTGAGTGAAAAGCTAGCCAATTAGTTCAGGGCAAAACAAGAGTCCGCACAGCTTTATTATTTCTCTCTCTCGTTTCCTTCCCCAGGATACACAGTCTCCTCTATCAAGCTCAGGAACGGGAAGGGGCTGTATGTGGCTGGTGCCCCCCGCTTCAAGCACAAGGGGAAAGTGATCCTGTTTGAGATGAGCAGTGATGGCAGCGTAACCATTTCCCAGGCCCTTACTGGGGACCAAGTGGGTTTTGGGGCAGTGGAGATGATAGTAGCTGATTTCTGGAGTGACAGCCGCGTCCCTAGAAACCTTGTTCTTTCATTCCCGAATACAGTGGTGCCCCTCAAGACAAACGCCTCGCAAGACGGAAAACCCGCTAAACGAAAGGGTTTCCGTTTTGGAGGCGCTTCGCAAAACGAATTTCCCTATGGGCTTGCTTCGCAAGATGAAATGTCTTGCGAGTTCCTGCGGGTCCCCCCCCCCCTTTTCTCCCCTTTTCCTAAGCCGCTAAGCCGCTTATCAGCTGATCCGCTAAAAGCCGCTAAACCGCTAATAGTGCTAATCCGCTAAGCTGTCAATGGGCTTGCTTCGCAAGACGAAAAAACCGCTATACGAAGAGCCTCATGGAACGGATTAATTTCGTCTTGCGAGGCACCACTGTATGTGTGCAGTTACTGAGAGAAGAGAGTAAAAGAGAGTCTGCACATGATCAGAGACACTCCTTCCTTTCATATAACCTCACCTGCTGGCTATGGCTGAGTCCCAAACTCATTATGGTGGGAGGAGGTAAGGGTTAGGGGTCCTGCTCCTTAGGGGAGGGAGGTGCAACCCTTCCACTATCTTTGCAGGCACAACTAGAACTCGTGACGCAGAACTTTGGGGTCCAATTAGATGGAGGCGGTTTCCAGCACAATTTATAGCAGCCAAGGATGGGTTGGGGGTGGTGGATTGGGTCATTATGGATTGGGGGCTGAACTGAAATCCCCTCTGCACCTGAATGTAAATACCTGAATGTATTAATTTTTTTCTACAGCGCCATCAATGCAGGTGGTGCTGTATAATGAGCAGGTATTTGAAAACTCTGAATTCCTCAAGATTCTGATTCTTGCCTGACCACACACACACACACACACACACACACACACACACACACACACGATAGATTAGATAGATAGATAGCCATGAAATTGCCCCCTGGACCTGTGAGTTTGCATCTGGTGTCTGGGGTGCATATTTCTTTATTGAGATCTGGAAATGTGTAAAATCAGGCTTAAGATGCAGGATTGCACTGATGTCCAGTGCAGAAGAACTTGTGCAATTCTGACATAGCAGGTGGCGTCTTTCTCTGCAGATTGGCTCCTACTTTGGCAGTGAAATGTGCCCGGTGGACGTGAATGGAGATGGAATCACGGACGTACTGCTGGTGGCTGCCCCCATGTACCTGGGCCCACAGAACAAAGAGACAGGCCGTGTTTACATCTACAAAGTGGGGCAGGTGAGTGTCGTTGTTTTAGTTTTTTAAAAACCTCTTTTTTTATTAAGAGTTTTCTATAAACAGTTAGCAAGAATACAGACAATAGCAATGGGAAACGACAATGTCTCCATCATCATACATTAATACAATACAGCAGTACAATACATTAGTACAATACAGCAGCAGGACCACAACAACAACAACAACAACTAATAATAATAATAATAATAATTTATACTCTGCCCATCTGGCTGGGTTTTCCCAGCCACTCTGGGCAGCTCCCAATAGAATATTAAACAAAATGAAACATCAAACATTAAAATTTCCCTAACATTTGAGTTTATCCTGGCAATGAAGTAGACAAGGAAGTGTCCCTCCAGGAAGTTCCCAGCCACCTTCAGTCACCTAACAGATGAATGGGTTCCAAGTTTGGACAACTTTATTAGGGCTCTCCTGCATTCTTGAGTAAGCTTATCATTGACTGCTAATTGCCAAACTCTCTCCTCCCAAGTGTTAACAGGAAGGCTGACCACTCCCTTCCAAGTTTGTGCCATTTCCAGTCTGGCCTCTGCTGAGCAAAGAAATATTTTTCACATGGGAGAGGTGCTTACAAAGCCAGTAAATTTCAAGCTCTTCTGCCACATGACCCACCTGGAACCTCATCCTGCAACAAAAAGTGCAACACTTGTATTGCGGCACTTAGCCTTCCCCAACCTGATGCCTTCCCTCCCCGGTGTTTTGGACTACAACTCCCATCAGCCCCTGCTAGAATGGCCAATGGTCAGGGATGATGGGAGCCATTCTCCAAAGCATTGCAATGTTTTAGTTGGCTGAGCATAGGTGCTTTATCCTGGGTCAGATTGCCCAGTACTTTGCTGAGAATTCGCTTTCCAGGATCTGAGGCAGAGAAGGATCTTTCTCAGCTGCTATCTGAGATCCTCTAAACTGGAGATGCCCCGGTTAAAACTGGGACCTTCTGCATGTGCTTCAGTCCTGAGCCTTCCTCACAGTGCTTCACAGCACACCATTATGGGGGAGGGGGTTTTCTATCCTGAAGCCAATACCTAACGGCTCCACTGTGCCTCCCATTTTAACCTTTCTCCCTCTTCTGAAGTTGCTTGTGTCTTTAAACGGGACCCTCCATGCCGACCCAAAACCTCAAGACGCTCGTTTTGGCTACTCCCTCCTGGCTGTCCCTGACCTTAATCACGACAGCTATAATGACGTTGTGGTGGGCGCACCGCTGGAGGACAACCACCAGGGGGCAGTCTACATCTATCATGGCTACCGCACCACAGTGCTGCCCCGCTTCAAACAGGTGAGTGGGAGCCAGTGTCAGGCTCCAGTGTTTGAGTGCTCCACACTATTCCAACAGCTCTTCCCACTAGGACTTTCCCCCCAATGTTTAGCCAAAATCGGTGCCCCATGCCATTTCCACCCCCAGGCCCTGTTCCTATTCACTTCCCGTGATCTGGGGGCCTTAAGATGGCATTTGTGTTTTTAGCAGGCAAATCACACTGCTGGGTGATATTCAGCTAAGATGCCCATGTCCTTTCTTAGTTGTGCTCCTGCCAGGCCAAGTCTCCTTCCCTCATCCTAAACATGCACCTTCTATTTTATTTTATTGCCACTAAATGCAGCGTTTTCACATTCGACTCTGTAGTATCACAAGCTGTTTTAGGTTTCAGCTCCAACCTGTCAATATCGTTTTGATTCTTTTTTGCCTTTAGTGAATAACTATTTATTTCGTTTTTAACCATGACAGTACACACAAAAATATATCAACGAAAACCAATAGCAAAAGTGAAGAGAAAAATGTAAAAGAGAGAAATGAGAAAAAAAACCATAGATAACAAAATTAAGCAATGTCCTCGTACCATTTTGATTTTTGATTCTGATTCTCTCACCGCACTAAGTTCAGGACAGATAAAAGAAAATCCAGCACATGGTTTAACTATGGAACTCTCTGCCACAGGAGGCAGGGATTGCTACCAACCTT
Source organism: Podarcis melisellensis (assembly GCF_964234715.1). NCBI lineage: Eukaryota > Metazoa > Chordata > Lepidosauria > Squamata > Lacertidae > Podarcis > Podarcis melisellensis. The sequence continues at coordinate 16,966,880 of NC_138533.1, forward strand.
TATGGCTTTAAAAGAGGATTAGACAGACTAATGAAGGAGAGGGTTGTCAATGGCTACCAGCCACAAGGGCTGTGCTCTTCCTCCACTCTCGGAGGCAGTGATGCTTCTGGATATCAGTTGCTGGAAACCACAGAGGGGGAGAGGGCTCTTGAGTTCAGGTCCTGCTTGATGGTTTCCCATTGGGGCATCTGGTTGCTCACTGTGAGAACAAGTGGCTGGACTAGACGGGGTCTCCTTCGGCCTGTTCCGGCAGGCTCTTATGTTCTTAAGTACATTTGGAATGACTTCAGTGAGGGCTCTTACAGAGCAGCCTCACTGATTAAAACCAAACACCCCACATTCTCCCCCCCCCTTTTCTTTTTGGATTTGCATTTTATTTATTTGTTAACATTCTTATATTACGTCAGTAAACATTGTCATATTACATTACAGGACTTACTATAATATAATTTCCAACATGTATACAAAAATTATATGCAAATTTTATATACCAAGAAAGAAAATTAAAAAAAAAGAAAGAACAAAGAGAAAAAACAAACAATCCCACCCCAAATCATATACATACTAGACTTCCTGTCTTTCCCGTTGTATATTCCTTTTTTACAAATGAATGTACTCTTATTATTGTATATTTCTTTACATATTATCTAATACTGTACATTCCTATATCAATATGTGCTCTTAGTCTTATTTCTCAACTCAGTCTCACTCCAATGTCAATCAAATGCTAGCATAGATAGCAAACCTTTACTGTATTTTTGAACATTTGTTTTATATCTATCCCACTTTTCCATAAATTTTTGTTTTGAATTGCCTCTCAGGGTATTTGTTAACTGCGCCATTTCAGCAAATTCTTGTAGCTTGTAATGCCAGTCCGTTATTGTCGGGGCTTCACACATTCTGTGTGTCTTCAGCTTTTGATTTGCTCTTTCTGACAGCGCATTGAGTCGGCCAGCCTCCGCCGAGGCCTCCGCTACTTTGGTCGCAGCTTGGATGGGCAAATCGATTTGGATGGAGATGGCCTGGTGGACCTTGCCGTTGGAGCACAGGGTGCTGCGGTGGTGTTGAGGTGAGGGGAGCTAGAAGGTGGGAGGGAATGAAAGCTGCACCTGGGCAGATGGAACATCAAGGTCATTGAAGTGAGCGTCATGGCTGAATGGGAATCTGAACACTGGTCTCTCCCCAGGGACTAGTCTGATACTATAACCACTACACCACACTGCCTCTCAAAGCAGTATCATACCACTTTAAACAATCATGGTTTCCCCAAAGGAAACTAGTATTTTAAGAGCTGTTGAAAGATCCATATTCCCCTTCCAGAGCGACAGTTTCCCGAGTGGTTTAGCAATCAATCCCTTTTCACTTTCTCAGGGAACTCTGGGAATTGTAGCTCTGTGAAGGGAATAAGGGGTCTCCTAATAACTCTCAGGATTCTTTGCAGGGAGCCATGACTGTTTAAAGTGATACGATATTGCTTCAGGCGTATAGCGCCGACCTTAGGCCCAACTTTGGGATTTTTTATTTATTTAACAATATCATTTTCCTTCTTGCTGAGGGGGGCAGGTCAAGGAGGATTGTGCAGGTCAACACTTCGGTCACTGCTAACCCTCCGTCCATCAATGTGATTCAGAAGAACTGCCAGAGGAACAGAAAGGAGTCTCTTTGTGTGACGGCAAACATCTGCTTCAGGGTGTCTTCCCGGTCTCTGGGCCCGAGGGACAGCCACTTCAGTGAGTAGCGCCTTCTCGGCAGGCGAGTTGTTAGGGGTTGGCAGGATCTTCTCCACGGTGTCCTCTGGACTGTTTCTGGGCAGTTAATGCATTTGGAGAAAACTTGAATTGGAGTGTTATCTGGGTTGCAAGGCAGGATCTTAATTTGGGGACGGAATAACTAAATATAAGGTAACTTTTAACTAGAGATTATTTACAGGATAATAAATGGGGGCAATGGAAGGGAAATTGATTTGCAAACAGGATCAGTTGGAAAATTAACTGGGGGTAAATTGATTAACGGGAAGCTGATTGGGGGCAATCTGGGGCAGGGGGCAAATTTGTTGAAGAATTTATCCAGGAGCATATGGATGAGAAATCAGGCAGCTTGCCTTCTGTGATACTTTAAATCTAAACTCGTTTTTGTGCCTGTAGGCCTGTGCCCCTAATCCAAGCATAGGCAAACTCGGCAATCCAGATGTTTTGAGACTACAACTCCCATCATCCCTACAGGACCAGTGGTCAGGGATGATGGGAGTTATGGTCCCAAAACATCTGAAGGGCTGAGTTTGCCTATGCCTGCCCTAATCTTAAACTCCCTTGCAACACCTCTGGGCTGTTGGCTGATCACATGACTGAAACCAGGCACCACCAGCCTAGGACTCTCCATAAGTTTCTGATTGCAGCTCCCACCAGCCCCAGCCCCCATGGCCAATGCCCGAGGAGAATGGGAAATGTAGTCCAAGGTTAGCAAAGGCTGGCTTTGCTTGACTCCACTCACTGCTTGGCCCTAGGTATAAAGTACAACGTCTCCCTGGATGACAGGAAGTTTGGGGCAAGGGCCGTCTTCGATGGCAACTCCCAGAAGCTGCTGCAGAAGAGGACCCGGGCCACCGTGGGCAGGACAACCTGCTCGGCAGTCCGTTTCCACGTGATTGTGAGTACAAGTGTGTGGGGGTCAGTTCTGACTCCGACTGATGCAGAGAGAGACCCCATGGGTCATCTAGCCCAACCCCCTGCAATGCAGGAATCACGCTAAAATATTCCAAAAACCACCAAGGTGCATGGTGTTCTCCTGTTTTAATCTCAGCAATGCTGTGAATCTTTATCAGGCCTGCTGTCTAAAGACAACCCTGGATTTGTTTATCCTTTGCAGGACACCTCCGATTACCTGAGGCCGGTTGCAGTCCTGGTGAAGTTTGCACTGAATGATGCTGAGCCAGGGCCTGTGCTGGACGATAAATCACCCACCAGTGTTAAGAAATTGGTGAGTAGCACATGCACAGATGCCCCATTACCAACGGCCCACGCCATTCCGCACGTCAAACCAAACCATCTTTGCTGCATGTCCTACAAGACCTGCTTTCTGCTTTGCTAACCTGGGGATCAAGATTTCATTTCGGAGATACTTAATTCTTGCTATTACTGATATTATTATTTTTGTATTGTTACAGTTAGACCTTATTATGACCTACGTGGTATTTGTCTAATTTTATTGTATAGTTACTGAAATGAATTTTTTAAAGGACTAGTTTATCTAATGCATTTACGGCTAGAGCAGCATTCCCCCTTTGTGTACCTTGCTTGAGAACTATATAGTTGTGTAACCTATTCATATAAGTTTATCTGTTTTTGACTTGTGATTAATTCATAATACAATATAAAATAAAAAATAAATTAATAATATTGTGGAGAGGGGTTTGCATCACACAGAATCATCCTGCCTCTTGCTTTCTCTTTAGATCCCCTTCTTTAAGGATTGTGGTGAAGACGATGAGTGTATAACAGATCTGGTGTTGCGAGCTCAGATGGACATCACAGGATCCAGGTAGGAATTAGAGTGAAAGGTCCCTCTTTCACTACATCAGGCCAAGCAAGTAGTTCATCACCTTAGTTCATCAGTCACTTGCTGGTCCTCCTGGCCCAGGACCCTGTCAATCTAGTTCCTCCGTAACAGGTGGCAGGAGATCTGTTGCTGATGATAACCAGCTTGAGAATCATTTGATTGGGAGGCTGGGCAGAAATCAAGACTCCTGCCCTCCTCACCTTTTGCAAGGCAGGCATTTGCCATCTCCTCTTCTCGTTCCAGGCAGAAGCCGCACGTGATCCGCAAAGGGAAGCGGAAAGTCTTGGTGGACGTCCTGCTGGAGAACAAGCAGGAGAACGCCTACAATGCCAGCCTGTGGCTTTGGTTTTCCAGAAACCTCCACTTTTCCAGCCTCGTGCTCAAGGTAAAGCAGAGGCCCTGTTCCCAACTGACGTTCCGCTGTGGTCAAAAGTGATGGGCTGGAAGCAGAACGAAATGATCGCTAGGATACTGAGGGTCACCCTCTGGCCAGGGACGGATGCTGGCTCCAGGAGGACTGATAGTTGCCATAGCATTCTGGAAAGAGAGGCTGTCACATCTCTGAGGCTTAAATGTCATGGTGCCAACCTGAAAACTCCTGTGTGAATCATGCAGATGTGCATATTTTCACATCCTTTACTCTGCTTCTTCATTTCTTCTTATTGGGGGGCTGGGGGAGGGACTTGAGCTCCAGAAATTCAACAACTCCCCTCTCTTCTGAGATTGCACCAAGGATTCTAGCTTTGTCTTTGCAGCCAACAGTGCTTTGTCACAATCACACGGTCTATGTCTGTGTTTTCTTTTTTAAAAAACAAAAGCAGAGAATATGCGACTGTTTACCAAATCCTGCAGGTTTTCTGTAGCCCAGAAGGTATACAACCTGGCCTCCGCAGCCCAAGGCTCTTTGAACACCTGTGTGATAAGCAGAAATTGAATGGGCACAGTTTTCTCTAGCACAGAGGTGTAGCAACATTGGATCTCTGCCTCCCGTGAACCTTTCTGAAAGCTCTTGCCAGGAAAGCAAATGGTGGAAACTCAAGTTGAGGAGGCTGGATCCCATTCCATGCGCTTGATGGTTCTCTCCTTTTGCAGCTTTGCTCTCTCCTTCCTTCCACAGGGGGAGAACTCAGTGAAGGTGGAATGCACCTCCCCGTCTTCCCAAACCCGAGCTTGCCGTGTGGGCTACCCTGTCTTCAGGTCCTTAGCAAAGGTGAGAAAGAAGGAGCAGCTCTTCAGGATCCCCTTAGAGCGGGGTTCCTTGGAGCATTTCCTAGGTGAACAGTATTCCATTTTTTTCATGTAGGAAAAATAAAATAAAAGACAGCTAAAGGAAGACGTGGGCTGTGTACTCGCTATACACTTAAAGCACACAACTGCCCCCAAAGCATCTTAGGATCTGTAGTTTACCTCCCATGGAGCTACAATTCCCAGCACTCTTAACAAACTACAATTACTAGAGTTCATTGAGGGAAGCCAATGTATGGCACGTACACAGCTGTGGTACAGAGTTTATGAATGGTGTGGAAAAAGCAGATGCGGAAATGTTTCTCTCTTTTCTCTCTTTCACAGGTAGCCTTTGTCCTGGAGTTTGAATTCAGCTGTTCCACCCTTCTGAACAAAGCACAGGTGAAGCTCACAGCCAGCAGGTGAGAACCAGGGAAAAGTCAGAATGAAGGCCATCTATCTATCTATCTATCATCTATCTATATCTATCTATCATCTATCTATTTATCATCTATCTATCTATCTATCTATCTATCTATCTATCTATCTATCATCTATCTATCTATCTATCTATCTATCTATCTATCTATCTATCATCTATCATCTCTATCTATCATCTATCTATCTATCTATCTATCTAACCACCTCTTCAGCTTTGTATTTATTTTTGATTCAGATTTGTCATGGCCAATGACAATACAGTCGTACCTTGGTTGTCAAACTTAATCCGTTCTGGGAGTCCGTACAACTCCTGGAACCTTTCGACAACCAAGGCGTGGCTTCCGATTGGCTGCAGGAGCTTCCTGCACTCAGTCGGAAGCCATGTCGGATGTTCAGCTTCTCCCCCAAAAAGTTTGCAAACTGAAACACTCACTTCTGGGTTTGTGGCGTTCAGGAGCCAAAACACCCGAGTACAAAGGCGTTCGAGAACCAAGGTACGACTGTAAAGTTATTTGGCTTTGCATTTGACCAACTAGAAGTTGTGTAGAGGAGGGTGGCCGTCAAAATCAAGGGCCTCAAAACTGAGCCTAATGAGGAATGATTGAAGAAGTTGAGGATGCTTAGCTTGCGGAAGAGAAGGCTAAGAGCTGATAGGACAGCCATGCTCAGATATCTGAAAGGCTGTCACACGGGAGATGGGGCAAGCTTGTTTTCTGCTGCTGCAGAGGCCTAATGAGTTCAAATTACACGGAAGAAATTCTGACTAAACAGTAAGAATAACTTTCTGACAGGACAGCTGCTCGACAGTGGAATAGAGTACCTCAGGAGGTGGTGGACTCTCCTTCACTGGATGTTTTTAAATAGAATTTGGATTGCCTTCTTTATCTGAGATTCCTGCAGCACAGGAGTTGGACTTGATGATGCTTTGGGTCCCCTCTAGCCCAACAATTCTGTGATTCTATTATCTTTCCTGCAGTGACAGCCATGAATTGAATGAGACCCTGACCGACAACATGGCACAGCCCCTTGCCTATATCCGTTATGAGCCCGACCTTTTGCTGACCAGGTGAGGACCTCTGTGTAGAGTGAGCTGCATGCAGGTTGAATAAGAGGACGGAGCCCCCTCCTTGCAAGGTGTCCCTGGCAGGATGATTCAGCCCCTCCAGGGTGGAGAGTAAACCAAATGTGAACACCATCATCACGTGGCTAATTCAGTCCAATGGCTACCTTTTATCTCTGTTGATATTAGAGGCTCTGGTTCCTCATGCAGGGATGCTTTCAGTTCTGACGCAACTCCGCAATAGGACTCCCCTGGCCGGTCTTAATACTTAGATTACCCTTCTAACTGTTGGCTGGCAAGGAAAAAAATAGGCGCGTAAAGGAGAATTCCCTGGATGGCAAGATCCAAGTTTGGGGCAAGTACTCTTTTGTGAGAGAACCGCTGCAGAGATGTAAAATCACAAGATATGCAGCAAAGTAAAGTGTGGAAATATATAGGTCTAAAGGTCTAATATGCCCTCCTAAGTTCCAAAAGTCCCCTCTGCCCTTAGCATATAAAAAGACCACATGTTTGGTAAGTTAACAATAGTTTACTCACAAACTATTCAAAGGTCAGATTCATGCGTTTTCCCATACAGCGTTGAGAAAACACAGGCAGCAAAACTTCAGTAGGTTAGTTTCAAAGTGGTGAAAGTTCCTAAATTATTTGTATAGGAACACAAGGGTGGCTTGCAGAAAGTCATGAGGTCTGAGCTGGGAGCCACTAGCTCCTCTTTACACATAGTTCACATGGTAGACTGAGGGAAATTGTAGACTTGACTTCCTTCCTCTCAAGGTGGAGTGACTTAGCTAAGCCTGGCAGGACAGCTTACCCTATGGCATAAACCCCTTCATGCATTAATTAGACTTAAGCATTTTGGTTATATGAGACTGGTTATCCGATACTAATTTATCCTACATTACTTACCTTAGATGGGTGGGCTGAAGTTGACAACCTTTTGAGTTTCATTAGCTCTAAACATCCCACAGCGCTTATTGTCATTACGGGTGGTCTGAATATGAGGATTAGTGATGATATCTCTAGGCCTCCCATTTTCATGATATATAGATTGGGAAGATCTCTTCCTTTTGGGGTATCCCTCCAGGGATAGCTGCCTGAACCATCAAGGGATATTGGAATGGATATGGAGTTTGGAAAGAAATGAAGTTACAATTGATCAACATGGCCTACCTTCTAGGGGTGGGGCGGGGAAAACAGGTGCTATTAAAGGATGTAAATTTATAAATACTGTATTTAATTTATTTATACCCTGTTCAGGGAAGTTTTTAATGTGTGACATTTTAGTGTATTTTTGGTCTCTGTGGAAGCCGCCCAGAGTGGCTGGGCAAACCCAGCCAGATGGGCAGGGTAAAGGTAAAGGTACCCCTGCCCATACGGGCCAGTCATGTCCGACTCTAGGGTTGTGCGCCCATCTCACTTAAGAGGCCGGGGGCCAGCGCTGTCCAGAGACACTTCTGGGTCACGTGGCCAGCGTGACGAAGCTGCTCTGGCGAGCCAGCACCAGCGCAGCACACGGAAACGCCGTTTACCTTCCCGCTATAAAGCGGTACCTATTTATCTACTTGCACTTAAGAGTGCTTTCGAACTGCTAGGTGGGCAGGAGCTGGGACCGGAGACGGGAGCTCACCCCGCCGCGGGGATTCGACCCGCTGACCATGCGATCGGCAAATCCTAGGCACTGAGTTTTTACCCACAGATGATGATGATTATTATTTATATCCCACTTTTTTCTTCATGGAGCTCAAGGTGGCTCACATGGTTCTCCCCCTCCTCATTTAATCCCCACAACAACCCTGTGAGGTAGATTAGCCCAAGAGTAACTGGCCCAACATCACCCAGTGAGGTTCATGGCTGAGTGGGGATTCGAACCCTGGTCTCCCAGTTCCTAGTCTAACAGTCTTAAGTGCTACATCACCGTAGGAGATGGGACTAGGTGGAAGGTATATGGATTTTCTTTTTCAGGCAACAAAAGGCCTTGGGTCATCTCTGTAGAGTGTGCAGTAAGCAAACAATCTGGGTTATTTGCAAGGGTTGCCGTGGAGAAATTGGAAACAGCGGCCTACACAATCTAGAACTGACCTGGCTTATTTTCTATGGTTCTTCTCTCCCTCAGCGAGTCTACCCTGAACCGCTACGAGGTGCATCCTGTTGGGACATTTCCAAGCGGTATGAGCCCCGAGTTCAGGACTACCATCAAGGTAAATAAGGAGTTGGGACAGGGTTTGTATGTCAGCAGTAACACAGGGAAGGGTGGCCAATTTTCTCTCTGGCAGGGCTCTTCTGCAGAATATCACGCTTTATCATTAGCGTCATTAGTAAGGCAGCGGCGAACCTGTGCCTGGGCTGGACCACCTCAGATCGCAGGTAGGGGCTCCTATAAGTAAAATATACAAGCATATCTCTGTGTAGAAGTCTAGCTTATCAGGGGTCCAAGTCTTGAAGCTTAATCCAGACTGCAGGACTCAGATGACTAAATGCTTCTCCAGCAGACCCAGGAAAATTGGGGTACCAATGCTTTAAGATCAGGGTTGGCCCCCCAGAAGCTTTTGAGCTCCCATTCCCATCAGCCCCCTGGCCAGCATGGCCAATAGTCAGGGATAATCAGAGCCTGATAACAGTTAGAAAGCCACAGGCTCCCCTCTCTTTCTTTTGGGCATCTGGTTCCACAGACAAACCTGTTGACTTATTACTGTGACCATCTTTCTTCTCACCACTGCAATGCCTAATAGAAAAAGAAGAAAAGCAACTGTCAAAGGCACTGTTCTCTCCTGTGGGTTCAGAAACTGAGTTTAAAGCTCCTGCCCAATCAGATTTTCAAAGTTCAGCTTAGAGAAATCCACAGTTTCAGATTCTGGTTTCCAAAAATGGTGATCCAAATGATATTTTTTTAAAAAAGCTTTGTGCAGTTTTTTGCTTCATCTGTTGAACATTCTTCTCATCCTTGTAGGTGCAAAACCTCGGCTGCTATGCGGTGGAGAATCTCTCCCTTGTCATGGACCTGCCTGCTACGGCCTATCAGAACAGTGAATTCCTCTCCGTCACACGCATCATTGCAGATAATGTGAGTCACTAGGCCTTCACCCGTATAAGTGCTTTGGGGCCTCTGTTCTTGCTGTCGTTTGGGGTCTTAGGGGAAAATTCCAAATGACACTTTGCTGCTCATGGGGCGGCAAGTTCTCTTGCACAGCCCTGGCAATGCACCACGTATTACATCGGGACAGATTTGGCCCAGAAGGCTGCTGTTGCTGATCTGCTCAGTTTCAATACCTGCAATCTGGTTTGGAGTGAACACCTACTATCTTGCTGGCAAAGGATGTTCTTGTGCTTGCGATTGGGGCATCTGGTTGGCCACTGTGAAAGCAGGATGCTTGACTAGATAGGCCCTCTTTGGCCTGATCCAGCAACCAGACTTTCCCTATGCTCATGGCTCACAAGGTCCTCTTATACAAGTCCTTAGATCTAAACGTTCTAAAAGCTCAGCTTTAGTAAAGATTAATTTGCAAACAGCTCTGACCACTTCCTCTAGCACTTTGGGTTCAGCAGGTTTTCTTAATTTTAGCTGGCTGCTGAGCAGGGCCTTTTTTCAGCCAGAATTTGCCAGAACTCAGTTCCAGCACTTCTTAGGTGGGTGCTATTGCCATTATAAGAGAACAAAGACAGTGTTCATGGTGAGTTCCGGCACCTCTTTTTCTAGAAAAATAGCACTACTGCTGGGTATTGTTTAGGACATCTTAATGCCAAAAGAGATGAGAGAGAGAGCACAAAATGGGAAGGGGCCTAACATGAATAAGGGGAGGGAAGGAAATCTGGTCCTGTTCAGAGACCAGGGTGTCTGTTGCAGGTGTTCAAGGAAAAGCTTAGAAGGACCCCTCACACATATTGATATCCCTTTCCATTTTCCAGGTGACCTGCACCATGCAAAATCTGACAGAGGCCTCTCAAAATGCAGCTGGTGGTGTGATGATCCCTGTTCATCCAGAAGAACTTCTGCACGTAGATAAACTGGTGAGTGCCCTGTTAGCAGACCTTGCAGCTTGGGTGAATTTGATTGAAGTAATGACTTGCAGTTTCTGGAGTTGAAAGGCTTTATTCATGCAGGAACTATGTACAGTATGAGCGGAGATGACAGAGAAAATAATAGATATCTTGTGTGGAGAGAATAACAAACAAAAAGGCTCAGCTTTTATAGGTAAAGTTAACATAGACATAAAAACTACAAACACATGCTGGCCAGATTGCAACACAAAGGGTGCCCTCATGTGGTTCAAGAGAAGGAGATGTATTTGCCTTTTCCCAACTTTCCCTCGTCTGGCTTCCTCACTGTGACTCAGGCAGCTTTAAGACTGGCTGTCTCTATCATAACCCAACTGTTGCTTTTCCATTGCAAGCACTTCAGTGCAAACTAAAATGTCAGTTAAAATTGTTTTAACACAATTTAAAATGGTACCATCCAGAAAGGTAAATAGGGAGAGTGCCAAGTGGAGATATCTCTCTCCCCCCACCCCATTTTATGTTGTATCCACGACTGCAGAGTGTGTACACTAATTTTTACTTATTTGTTTGTTTGTTTAGATTTCATGAGAACCATTTACCGCTTGATTGTTTTTTTAAAAACCTTCATAGCGATTTAGAAAGAAAACAAAGCAATACAATTATTAGTAAAAACAGTTAACAGCATATATTTTAAAACATTCAAAATATACAGTGGTACCTCAGATTATAGACGCTTCAGGTTACGGACTCCGCTAACCCAGAAATAGTACCTCAGGTTAAGAATTTTGCTTCAGGATGAGAAGAGAAATTGTGCGATGGTGGTGTGGCAGCAGCGGGAGGCCCCATTAGCTAAAGTGGTGCTTCAGGTTAAGAACAGTTTCAGGTTAAGAACAGACCTCCAGAATGAATTAAGTTCTTAACCCGATGTACCACTGTAAAGTAAAATCAGCAATAAACTAAAACAGATTAAAACCCCTAAACCTACCGCATGCACACCATGTTACCAATGAAAACCACCCCATAACCACCCCATTTGGGCCTGGTAAAAGGGGGGGCTACCCACCCCCTCCACTTCATAATGTTATTTGGATTTTTGAAGCCCGAGAGAAGAATTGATCTTCCAGTTGCAGGCTTAAAGGAGGACAGCAAGAATTGCTGATGAGGTGCTAGCCAGGGTTGTGCAGTGGTTACGGTGTTGGACTAGTAACTGGGAGACCAGGGTTCCCCACTCAGCCATGAGGCTCCCTGGGTAACTTGGAACACAGTCACTGCCTCTCAGCCTATCGTACCTCACAGGGTTGTTGTGGGGATTAGATGAGGAGGGCTGGAGAACGTTGATCTCCTTGGAGGGAAAAAGGTGGGGCTTAAATATGCAACATATAATTAAATAAATAATGCACCCACATCTGGAAGCAGCCTAGGTTGTGAAGTAGGGGTGGGGGTGGGGAAGGCTGGGGAAAGGTACAGAAAATGCCTAGAATTCTGCCCATGCTTTGATTGGGTCTTGGCAAAGAAAGGGCTGAGGTCTCTCTTTCCTGCCAGAATTGCACCAACGCCAGATGCCAAGTGGTGAAGTGTGAGCTGCCTCACATCGAGAGGAATGCGGAAGTCTCCATCCACCTGCTGAGAGCGGTTCACAACGAGTTTTTCAGGAGGGTGAGCTCAGACTTTGTGCCCTCTCTCATGCATGCACCCTTGAATTCCTGCTTAAGAGGGTCTTATATGCCCTTCACTGGTAGCATGGGAAAATCTGGACCAGTGGCGTAGCATGGGTTGTCAGCACCCGGGGCAAGGCAAGTAATTTGTGCCCCCTAACCCGTGGATTTGCGCCCCCTAACCCTAACCCCCAGATGTTGCGCCCAGTGCGGGCGGCCCCCCCCTGCACCCCCCACGCTACGCCACTGATCTGGACTGAATGTGTTTGTGTGCATAGGTAGATAGGTGTGTGCATGTGCAGGCTGTTGTGACTATGACTGTGTGGACCTTGCATAAAACCTGCATGTCCAATTTGTTCAGATAGAGCAGTAAACTCCCCTGGAAGCACCTGCTGAGTTTGAAAGTCACCAGAATAGAATTCCTTCTTTGCTTTGTTCAAGAATGCAACAGGGTTAGAGAGCATCTGGTAGCAGGTTGAGGTGGTGATGGTGGTTGTGGAATGCAACCCCTAAAAAGGCAAACTTGCCTCTATTCAGTAAAGCAGTGTTGTGCTGAGAATCCAAGGGGCATCACAGTCTCTCAGTCTTACAGGATTGTTGTGGGGTAAGGGAGAGCCATATGCACCACACTCCCTTGGAGGATAAATGCAAGGATGAAATAAACAAAAATAAATGCACTTGCCAGCTGGGAACCTGCCTTGGGAGGCTTTTCTTCTTCTTAACACCCCTCTTGTTTCTTTCTTTCCATCTCATGGACGAAGGCTAAATTCAAGACCGTGAAGGTTGTGAGCAGGTTCACGCTGACCAGCCAAGAAGAGGAGAGTCTCCTTCTGCTGCCAGAGGCTGCCCACCAACGGGAGGTAGGAGGGGCTGCTGGCCTTTCCAAGGCTGGGGTGGTGGTTCAAGCTGCAGCAGCTTCTGCGTCACAGCAAAAAAAAAAAAAATCCCCTTAAGAATGAATGGAAATTGTTGACTTTGTTATGCAAGTGAATGATTTCCAGGGAATGCAATGTCTATGGTAAGCGGGACCTGTCTATATGTATTCACAATAGCAATAAGGGATGAAAGCTTGGTGTGTGTTTTTTAAAAAAAGAGTTGAGTGCATTGGGCTTAGGCTTAAGAGAAATCAGTGAGAAAACCCTGTTCATGTCAACTGCTCTCTTGCTGTCTTTGTGATGCCCTTTCAGTCTGAGCTAACCAGCTCTGAATCCTCATCACGCCTCCCAACACTACCAGTGGGCTTTTTGCTGGGATTCAGCAGATTTCTCCCCTTTCTCGTTGCAGACCATCTTGGAAATCATCCAGACCAATCTGGTCCCTCTTTCGCTCTGGATCCTGATTGGCAGCATCATTGGGGGGCTCCTGCTGCTGGCTCTGATTATCATCTGTTTGTGGAGGGTAGGAGTCATGCTAACGGCCTCTGGTTGCACCTGCACAGGGAGACAAGCTTAAACAGGTCATAGGACTAGTTTGCCCTTCTAGCTTATGGATTCTTAATTGCTGAGACACAGCACCAAAAGAAAAATCACATGGTACAAAATTCCTGGGACTGTCGACAAGCAGGGGGGAAGTGCCCTTTCCGCAGCCTGGTGCCTTCCAGATGTTTTGGACTACAACTCCCAGGAATCGTGGGCTGAAACATTTGGAGGTCACCATAGGGACATCAGAAGAGCCTGTTGGATCTGGCCAAAGAGGGCCCTTCTAGTCCAGCATCCTGTTCTCACAGTGGTCAACCATGTGCAATACTCTTCCCTGCTGTAGTTTCCAGCAACTGGTATTCAGAAGACTTGCTGCCTCCAACTGTGGAGGCAGAGGATAGCCATTGCAGCTAGTAGGTCGTGAAGGGAACCCTACATAAAGAGAACCTAGTGGGCCAGGGAGAGATTTAAATTCTAGCTTTCTGTTTATTCCCAAAGGTTCGTGAAAACTGAGATTGACACAAGAGTATATGCAGCTACATACAATTATCCACCTGTGGTTGAAAGTGGTACAGGCCTAGGCATTCTCTACCACCTGATTTTTCTCTATGGAGACAGAGCAGCACAAAGATTCATCTCGGGGAAATTTTCAGGCTTGTTTTCAGATGGGATTCAATCTCATACCAGAAAATTCAGGCCGCAAAATTATAGCTGATTCAGAGCTCTTCCACAGCAAGCCCCAGAACAGTTTGGCCCTTTTGCAATATGGAAAATGATGGGAATGCACAGGAAAATGTGAGGTGCTGCTTGCTTTGACTCAGAGCCATCTAACCTCCCTGCAGACAAATCAGGATGAATGCTCAATATATAGTAGGTTGTTTAGAGAGCCCTGAACCCAAGACATCAGAAGACTAGGTTCCCTGTAGCTGAAAAACAAAATATCTTTTTCTCATGCTAATCTATACATTCTTCTTCTGCTCCCTTTTCCTTTACCACCCCCTCCAGCTTGGATTTTTTGCACACAAAAAACCTGGGGAAGAAGAGAAAGAAGAACAATAAAACATGGAATTTGAGCAAGGACTCAAGAAAGGACTTCACACAGGAAAAATGAGCAAGGGGAGAAAATCCAGTGGGTGGTTGCTGCGGCCCTCCTTTGACTCCTTGTAAAAAGTGATGGAAGATCCAGCAGTTCTGAAGACAATCTGCAATCTCATAGCATCCTTTTGCTTTTGGGAAGCTAAGAAAATGCAACAACCTTCCCCCCGTGTTGGAGCCACAATTAAACACACCAATACACAAACATTGGTCTTCAGACTGGGGTGGGTAAACATCCAATTTTGCTTCCCATGTTCAGGGAGTGGAGAAAAAGTAGTGCGTGCAGGCCAGCTTAGGCCCAACCATTCAAGGTGACAAGACAACAGAGCTATGGGTTTCAAAGATGGCTCCTTCCCCTGTGAAAAGTGACTTAAGTGCTCAAATCATGTGGAGCATCTCTATTCCAGATACTTTCTTCATGCATTGCAGGAGGTCTCCTTTCTAACTCTACAATTCAAGAGTTTCCATCAGTCCTTTGGGATGCAGCAGCTTGTCTTGACAAGGTGGAGCGTCTCTCATCTCCCTCGAACAGAACTTTGTTGCAGAGAAGCAAAAAAGAATTTTACATAGTCCTGTATTCCTGTTACCTTTTGGGTGTGTTGGTGGCTGGTGCAGAGCAGCCTCATTCACTTGGAATTGCAAAAGGGTAGGGCCCTTTGGTTTGGCAGCTGTGAGCACCATCAGGAAATCAGGGGAATGGTTTGTGCCCGTTGCTTGGCTTCTCCGGATGGAGGATAGAGAGGGGCATGTGCCAGTGGCTGTGGAACCCAGCCCCTTGTAAAAAAGGTAAAATTTGCATATATTGCTCCACCCACTTTTGTGCCTGTCCCCACCCACCACTGGCAGGTGGCTTCCAGAAGGGGATTTGGCCCTTGGCCTAAAAAGGCCCCCAATGCTCTCCTTCCCTGTGTGCAGCCAGAGGCTTACAAGCTGCCCACCAAGTGCATGGAGCTGCCAAATGGGAGAATGAGATAAGAACATAAGAGCCCTGCTGGATCAGGCCAATAGCCTATCTAGCCCAGCCTCTTGGTGGTCAACCAGATGTCCCAAAGGGAAACCCATGAGCAGGAGGACCCAAGCACGAGAGTCCTCCCCTCCTATGGTTTCCAGCAACTGGTATTCAGAAGCATTGCTGCCTCCCAACTCTGGTGGCAGAGCAGAGCCATCATGGCTAGCAGCCGACAGTCTCCTCCTCCTCCTCCGTGAGCTGATCCAATCCTCTTTTAAAGTCATCCAAGTTGGTGGCCATCATGGCCTCCTGTGGGAGAGAGTTCCATAGTTTTAACTATGTGCTGTGTGAAGTTGTAGGCTAACCCAATGCCAATGGATGTGCCAACCTCCCACTGTGAGCCAGGATTGCAATGGAAGGGGATGGGCAAGGGATGGGATAAAGTCGAGGTGCGTGCTGTTCTCCCTACTGCTGTCTTTTTTTGAACTTGTTTGTGCAATGGAAATGTAAGGATTTGCTTGTCCAGTCCCAGCAAATGTCTCACCAGAAGCCCATCGTGAAGCTCACAAAGATGAGAACCAGGGGGTAACTGGTTTCCCTCTTAGGCCAAATAATTTTGCACCGCCATTAAGCTGCATGAATTGAATAAACAAGTTTCTCTCCCCCCACAGTATTCATTCTGCTTTGTCGGTCATGGAGAGGGACACAGAGGCACTGCACCTCTTTGCTGGTCCCATGAGAAGCTCAGTCTTTGTTAAGGTACAAATATAGGAAGAATCGGCATGGATGCCAATGCCACTGAAATCTCAAGAGCCATGATCCAGGGAAGGGAAAGAGGCATGTAGAGCCCTGGTGTCCAGATTGTGGGGAAGCCTGTTGGGCCAGCCCCCCTCCCTGCTGTCTATAGGGTCTGGGGATTTTACCAGGCATTGCCCACATACTCTCATGCCTTTCGTTTGCAACCTTAATAAGGGCCAGATGTTTTGCCTCTATGTCAGTAGCTCCAAACGTGAATCCAAATTTAATGATTTAGGACAAACTAAAATAACTCAAGCAATGAGCCAGCTTTCAGGTTCCTCAGAATGCTTCTTCAGGCTGATGTTAGCCACAAGGGGGAACATTCCTGGAAATGGTTGACGTGAGGGGTGGGGGAGCCCAAGGTGACTGTTTTAATTAGTTAGGAGAAGTTAGTTTAAGCTAGTTAGGAGGAGGAAGAGAACTTATGCAAATGAGGTTAGACAACCAAGTGCAAAAGATGTCGCTGGTGGCCCCAAAGCCTGGGGAAGATTTCTGGGATGCTAAAAAGCTTGCTCACACCTTCATCACAGTTTCCAGTTGGTCCTAATAAGTAGCGTGCATCCTGCATGTGCACTTGGATTTTTATTTTCATGAAGACAGGAAAACTACCTGTCCCCCCCCCAATGTTTTAGAGAATAATTCAACTGTCCAGGAAAATGACCCTAGGAATGGACCTGCGACTATGTAAAATGATAGAGCCTTAGCAGCGTGAGGATGTACATGCCCTCCAGCCATTAGGCAAAACTATGAAATTTGGTTACTTTGACATTTATTTAGTTGGTCCTAATAAAGGCTTTTTCCCAACTATATCTTTGGATTTCTCTCTCTAATATATTTGCAATCTGTATGTCCAAATATGAAGCAGCCCCACCCACCTGTCCTGCACATTCTCAGATGGTCCCTTTCCCCCTGCACACCCCCCCAACCAAGAACTCTATCGTTGTTTTTCTTATTAAAGACTTTTATTCAACTTTCGATAGCAAACAGAAGACACTAAGTTTGAAACGGAGTGTACCTGGTACACCGTTACAGCGATGGAAGTGGCCACGAAGGGGGTGGGGGGTTGCCTTGTGTTTTCCCCGTCCATTCCTTGGGACACGACTCTGCCATACCCCCCACCCCACCCTTCTCCTACCAAAGCTCCTTTCTGGTTCCAGGCGGAAGGTGCTTTGGGGGAGGGGGTCAGTGTGCAGCACCAAAGTTTTGAGCTCAGACATGATTCAGAAGATAAAAAGACTGTAGATGGAGGTTGGAGGGGAGGGAAGAGTTGCAAGGGAGGGGAAAAAACAACACTTAAAAGGAAACCGACAACAACAAAAAGTGATTCTTTATGGTATATCGAGCGATGGCATTCTCATTTAAAATACTGAAGAACAGCTTGGAAAAAGAAGACACAGTCTCTGATCCGGAGGATAAACTACACGTGGTCCATTTGATAAACAAGGCAGCAAAAAATGGGTCTTAAGTAGCAGGTGGGTTGAATGCTGGTTCAGGCAAACCCAAGGGGGCCGAGGGGCTGAAAGCAGGAAAAAGGTAGCGTTCGCTCGAGGGGCATCGAATACTTGCCTTCATGGAATGCAGGGCTCCCCTGTGCTGCTTCTCCACCCCTCTTTTTCTCTTTCTGTGAGCCAAATTGCCCCCCACTCTTTTCCAGAAAAAAACAGAACCGAGATAAAGGATGTCAGGGACTTTGTCAAACTAATCCAAAGAAAATTCACCCAAAATTCAACAAAATCCTAGGCTGCAGGAAAGATGGGCAGAGTCGATTAAAAAGACTCGGGAGACACTGGAAAGGCCTGGATCCCTGTGCAAATCCTCTTGATTTGCCTCTCTCTTCCCCTCGCCCCATCTGAAATAGCTTCCTAGCCAACGTCTGGCTGCCTTCTCCTTGAGCCTCCCCCCCCCACCCTGCCGCAAAAAATAGACTGGGACAGGCGGGCAAGGACAATGTCCGCCCTTCCCTCTGCAAAGCCATGGGAATCATAACGGTGGAGGCCTCTCTTGCTACCCAAGGAAAGGACTTGCACAGGTTCTCAGGGACCCTCCTGACCCCTCGCTGAAAGGTGAAACTGATCACTCCGGAAACTAAGGGTTAAAGAGATCGTCTGGATGCTGCGGCGACCCAGCAGGAGATGCTAGCGGTTTCTGAAAGATGGCCGCCCTCGCCATGGCCATGGGGTGGGGACGCAGCTCCACCGGCTGCACCCGTTTGCTCTCCCTCTCCCTCCTTGCTACTCGGTTCTGTAGTTTTATAGGTATCATACAATTTACAAACTGTAGTAAGGGATACTACAGGCCTGAACTGCCCCCTCCCTCGCCCCCCCCACCGTGTCAGGGAGGCTTCAGAAAGTCCATCGGTCGTGTAGGTGGCTTGTGCTGCTAAAGGAGTTGCTTGTGGAGGCCTCCGCGTTGGGGGCTTGCCGAGTGGAGTCCTCGCCGTTCAAGCTCTTCCGGCACACGGGACACGTGTCGTGCTGGGGAGGGAAAATGCACGCGTGTGAGCAGGGGTGTGTGCTGGGAACAGCCATGCCTCCCAGAGCCGATACCTGAGATTGGGGCGGCCACGTTAAGGAAAGGGCACTGCCGAAAAGCTTCCTCTGAAAAAGAGTGATGTGCAAGGGCAGCCATCTCCCCGCCACACCGTCAGATGTTCCACCTCTGGACCCACTGAACACCCACACATGGGCATTCTGCACTGAGCCTGTGGGGTTTGCCTCCCCTTGGGAATGCTGACTAACGCCGGGCACAAATATTTTGATTAAAAATGAATTAACATGCCCAGGCTCAAACTGTGCAATGGCTCTCTCCAACATATGATTGGAGGAATCACCATGTTGTATCGGCATGAAAGCCTGGTGTAAAAATTATACCCATGCATGGATGTCAAGCAGATCCACGTGTGAGTAAAAAAAAAG
Organism: Podarcis melisellensis; assembly: GCF_964234715.1. Lineage (NCBI taxonomy): Eukaryota > Metazoa > Chordata > Lepidosauria > Squamata > Lacertidae > Podarcis > Podarcis melisellensis. The sequence continues at coordinate 16,985,983 of NC_138533.1, forward strand.
AAAGAAAAAAGGCACACTCGCATTTCCTTGCATCACATACTTTCTACTTAAGACAGATGTGTTTGAATTGGCCCCAAATCACCAAGAACGCCTTCCTGGATCCTTTGAGAAGGAAGTGGATCCATTTGCAAGCTCATTCTAAAGACTAACTCCCCCCCAAAGGCAACCATTGTGTACACATACACGCTCGTGTTTCTTGTCAAACTTGAAGAATTTATTCCCCTCCCAACGCATCATGATTTGACATTTACCATCACTAAAGCATACTCAACTCGCCATTCCGTCTGCAGACGTTGCATTGAAAAGATGGAGAACACATCCACTTTTGCTCCACTCAAATAGAAAATGCATGGCATGAGCCACAACCCAGAGCACCTTCTGACACTGGAACTTCCCCGCTTGGAAAACCGCTGAACCCCCTGTGCTGTCTTGACAAAGCGCTCTGGTGTCAGGGTTTGGAAGGGCTCCAATGAACATGTGGCAGAGGCTGGGGTCCAGGGAATGACACAGGAGAGGGGGCCAGCGATTTATGGGGACTGGTGCCGGCCTTGAGGCAGGAGCCGGGGTGGAGGAGGAAAGGAAGGGCCAGAGCAGTTGAGTGGGGTGAGCAGAATGTGTTGGAGGAAGGGACTGTCCAGGCAAAGGGTGGGGCAGTTGAATCCCTGCCATCCCCCACCTCGTTCTCTCCTAGAACCAGCAGAGGAAAGAGCAGCAATGGCTTCCATGTAGGAGAAGCCTCAGGTGGTGTGCACGTACCCATCAGATCAGGGGTACATAAACTGGGGGTGGGGGGCTGGTCTCACTGCTGCTGCAACTGCTCCATAGGCATGGACGTGGGAACAGTAGCTGAGATTATTGAAGTGTGTGTGTCTGGGGCACCTTAGGAGCTGCTGTATGCTGCACTTTTGATAATAACTATCAGATCCTTGGCTGTGGGGTGCTCAGGACACCTGGAGACTCCTGTCTGGGCAGCTGGGCTACTTGAAACCCAGGACCAAACCCCGTTAGGTGGCACGTGGCTCTCTGCCAAAAACCTTTGGCAGAATCTGCCAATTCAGAGCCTCAGGGCAGCCAAAAGATGCGGCCTCAGATACTCAGGTGCCCAAGGTTAAGTCAGTCACACCCTAGTGCTTTTGGGAAGCTCTTGTTCATTGTGCAGGAGAACTTCCAACTGAATAGTGCCCTGGAGACCAGGTCCGTATTCCACTGCAGCACCCAACATCTGTGGCCACCCCTCGTCCCACAGGAGAGCTGCCCCGTGCCAGGCAGGATGCCCTAGCGCCAGTCTCCACCTGACCCCAAGCCAACAGGTAAGCCAACTTACCAGCTCTAACCATGGCACAATGCAGCTGCTGTGGAAGTAGTGATTGCACGGGAGTTGCCGGACCTGTTCCGCCACAGTGTAGTCCTCTTTACACACAGGGCACTCCAAACCCATATCTGCGGGAGAAAACAGGGCAGGGTCACGTGAGGGCAGCAACACGCCAGCTCTCTAGGATGAGGCAAGAGGTACATGTCCTGCTTGCAGGCTGGCTGCACAAGAGGCAAGAGAAGTGAAAAGGCAACTGGGGTAAGAACACCGGAATGAAGAGCCGAGTTCAGAACAGTGGGATAACCAGTCTCGTATAACCAACATGCTTAATGCATGAAGGGGTTAATACCATAGAGCAAGCTGTCCTGCCAGGCTTAGTGAGATCAAGTGTTCACCTTGGGAGGAACTGGGTAATCAAACTTACTGTTCTATCTCCCTTCAAGCTCAGCATGTGAGGAGGTCTGAGCTGGTTGCTCCAAGCTCAGTCCGCATGGCTCTCACAAGCCATTCTTGAGTTCCTATACCAATAATTTAGGAACTTCGACTGCTATGGAACTAAGCCAAGTTCTACTGCCAGAAGCACATGAATATGACCCTTGGAAAGTTTGTAAGTAAACCATTTTTAACTTACCAAACTTGTGGTGGTCTTCTATGCTAGGGGCAGAATGAAGTTTTGGAACTCACAAGGGAATATTTTGAAGGTCTAACAGCCTATAGTTCCACACTTTACTTTGCTGCATATTTTGTGACTTTAAATCTCTGCAAGAGTTCTTGCACCAGAGGACTTGCCCCAAACTTGGATTTTGGCATTGGCTGCTAGGCAGCTATTGGGGGAAAGGGGAAGTAGAGAAGGAGGTTACCGGAGAACCAAAGAGTGAGAAAAAGACTAGGAAGGCATGTGCATGTGAGACCCTGTGGAGGGAGCTTTTCAGACTGTCTCTGGGCTTGATGTTGTTGAGGGAGAAAGATAAAAAGGGAGGGGGGAAGAAGCCAACTTAAGATCATTCAGGGAAGGGTCTTGGTTTCTTGGAAGGACAAATTCATAGAGGAACAGACTACTGATGGCTACTATCCACAATGACTATGCTCTTCCTCCATGGTTGGAGGCAGTAAATGCTTCTGAATAGCAATTTCTGGAAACCACAGGAGGAGAGAGGGCTCTTATGCTTGGATCCTGTTTGCAGGCTTCGCAATGAGGCATCTGGTTGGCTACTGGCCTGATCCAGCAGCCTCTTCTTATGTTCACCTGCTACTTTGCCCCAGGTTCAATCCTCAGCATCTCCAGGGTGAGGAAAAACTTGCCTGAGACCCTGGAGTGCTGCAGCTAATCTATAGAAACAGCGCTGAGCTAGAAGGACCAATTGCCTGACTCCTACTCTGCACAGCGAGGTTTGGAAGATTTGCTTAATGCAAGCAGATCTCCCAGGCAACTTCTAGAACTGGTACCTGAAACCTGCTTGCCTTTGGCATCACTGCCTGTGAGACTGCAAACCGGTGGGGCCAGCCTGATAGACAAGACACAAAAGAAAAATGGACTGGGGAGGGAAGAGGAGAGCTAGTGTGCAAGTGGGGTTCTAGAGTAAATCCACAATGCCTGGAGAGCCCCACGAGCTGTTGCCCAGTTCCTTAAATCAGAATCAGAGGGAACTACAGAGGATTGCATTCATTTAATGCTGTGGAGCTAAGCTGAGCTGGAGGTTGATGCTGGCAGTTCTCTGGAATTTGGTCTGGGTGCTCAGTCCAGAGCGACAGAAGAAAGCAACCCCTTCCCAATTTTAGGTTATATTTTAGTGATCAAGATTTAGTAAAGGTAAAGGTAAAGGTACCCCTGCCCGTACGGGCCAGTCTTGACAGACTCTGGGGTTGTGCGCCCATCTCACTCAAGAGGCTGGGGGCCAGCGCTGTCTGGAGACACTTCCGGGTCACGTGGCCAGCGTGACAAAGCTGCATCTGGCGAGCCAGAGCCGCACACGGAAACGCTGTTTACCTTCCCGCTGGTAAGCGGTCCCTATTTATCTACTTGCACCCGGAGGTGCTTTCGAACTGCTAGGTTGGCAGGCGCTGGGACCGAGCAGCGGGAGCGCACCCCACTGCAGGGATTCGAACCGCCGACCTTTCGATCGGCAAGTCCTAGGCGCTGAGGCTTTAACCCACAGCGCCACCTGCGTCCCCAAGATTTAGTAGATATTTTTAATTGCCGCTATATCTGAATTGTCTCTGTTATACCCAACTGTAATTCAATGTATTCCTGTTGTGTTTTATGATTTTCCTGATATTGTAAGTGAGCCGGAATTGGTCTGTGACCGTAATAATAAAATTCAATTCACCCCCTTCCAAACAACACATTTACAAAAGCGTTAAGTTGTCAGGAAGCAGGAACTACTTACCAACTTGTTCCTGAGTGACGGTCACTGTCGGGAGAGAAGAAATCTTCTCTTTGTCTGCCGGGGGAGGCCCTGTGTTCTCCAGCTGTCCCAGGAGCTGCAGGGGGAGAGGAAGGACGGGTTGGTGTGAGGGAAGAGAACTGGAATCGCTGCACAGATTATTTGGTCTGACAACATGAAATTTAATGGGAACTGAACTGAATTGGGGGGGGGGGAACGTTCACAACATTTACTAGTCATCCATCAAGAAAGATTAAGACAGCTGCCTTCAGAACATTTGACCTTCAGGAATCCCTTTCCACGCTGACTGGGTGCTGTGCAGGATCCTAGGGGTGCTACAGGGCACCCACTTAATTTGTGTTAAGCCTGTGGAGCCTCAGCAGCAGCTCAAATAGAATCATAGAGTTGGAAGGGACCCCCCCACAGGGCCATCTAGTCGTCGTCCCCAGCTCTGCAATAAAGGAATCACAACTAAAGAAACCCTGGCAGGTGTCCACCTGACCTCTGTTTAAAAATTGCACACATACTGAATGCAGCCATGGCTCAGGTGGAGTGATCATAGCCTTTACCTGTGTGACGACAGCATCAAGGCCGCTCTGTCCCCAGGCATAGTCCCCAGGACTCGAGTGCAACATGCCCCCCCTGCAAGAGGGAAAGAAAGAAAGAGTCACTCAGGGTGGGGGCATGAGAAGGAAGCAGCACCCCCACGGCTGCCCAGCTTCCATGTCATAGGATATCAAGGGCCTATACAGCATTGGTTCAACCTTTATCATGCTTCTGCGGCTCCAAACTTGTCCTTCTGGAGTCAGTTCTGGGGGTGGAGGAAGCCAGGGCTGGGGAGCCCATTATCTTCCCAAAATAAAACAGTGACGAGCAAGTGAGGAAACACTTTTGCATGACTAATTGTCTTCTTAAAATCTCTCCACCACAAACAAATATCCTCCCCAGCTTCTGTAAGTAACAGTTCCTTAGATTTGCACAGAGGGCTTGAGAAATGCAGGAAAACAGCAAAGTAGTTTGATGGTTTGTTTGTGCCTGGATGTGTGTGTGCTCTATAAGGAAGGATTTTAAAATAACCCTGAAAGTGGGGAATGGCTGATAGTGAGGTGCAAAATGCACCTGGCAAATTTTGAATGCTGGCTAAGGGTAAACACATACTGTATTCATAAACGGACGCATGTCATAACTCTAGCAAAAGATCCTAAACCTCTTGACAGCATGTGTATGAATGCACGTGAGTACCGGACACACATTTGAGTTCAGACACATACTTTGTAAAGAAAAAAGACATAGGATTGCAAATGATGTCCCATACTCACCAGGACAGAGGAGGAGACCCAGGAATTGCTGAATTCGCAAAGAAGCCTGCAAAGATCTGCTGTATTATTCTAGCCAAGAGATGGGAGACAAAACAAAAACATGTAAGAAAGAGGTAGAAAAGTAAAGTGGAGGTGGCAGTGCCATCATCCAGGAGAGGAAGCTGAGCAAGCCTTAACAGACTGATCATTGCATTTGCTTCCAGGGACTGGCACCCTCTTTGTCCAGTACATGAAGCATACGTGATGTTACATTAATTCGGGAGTGGCCAATGTGGTGCCCTCTAGGTGGTGTCAGACTACAGCCCCCATCATTCCTGATCACTAGCCACACTGCTGGGCATCGTAGTCCAACAACACACAGAGGGTACCACATTGGCTTCCCCTGCATTAGTGAGGCAACCAACAGGACGCGAGATGGGCAGGGCAGACCTACAGACCTGACAGATATATACAAGGCAAGAACAGTCACCAGTTTGCAGCAATGCTGTCTTTTTAGCTAGGCCACACCAGCTGAACTCCTTGGTTATGTGAAAGAACCCTAATCCAGCTTAAGCCCCAAATGAATAGAATCAAACATGGAGATAAATTCTATGTTTCAGGTTTCTTGAAGTCTTCCAGTAGAGACTCTTGGAAGTCAGAAGCAGCAGTGTGGTGGACAGACATGTGAAGACCACCCTCTTGCCCCAGACAGGGGAGGAATTTCCCTACCCCAGACCTTCATATCTCCTGTTAGCCTCCAAGAGCAACTGAACATACTATTCCCCTCCAGATCAGATCCTGGATCCTCTCAGTCTTTCTCAACCTATGGGTCCCCAGATGTTGTTGAACTATAACTCCCATCACCCCTAGCTAGCAAGGCCAGAGCTCAGGGATGATGGGAGTTGTAGTCCAACAACATCTGGGGACCCACAGGTTGAGAACCGCTGCTCCAAGTCCTCCAAATCCTTACCCTTCAATGGCAGGTGATCTGTCAGGCCGTGCGCTGACCCGGGATCTGTACCTCCGTGTCATGGGCAGTCGGAGGGGTCTACTTGGTCCCCAGAGGTCTGCGTGGGCTTGGTGGCCCCTTTCGTTGTCTCTGCCATCGTGATCCATAGAGTTGCTTGGGAACTGGAAGACCATAGAACGATGCAACTGGTCCCAAAACTGGAGGAAGCAAATGAAAGTGCATCAAGAAGTCAACTTTTAAAGGGCTAGAAATCAAATGGGGTAATAAATTCTAGCCCAGCAGTTTCAGGGGTTCTTGAAGCTTTCCTGTGATGACTGGAGACTCTCAAAATTCAGAAGCAGTCCCTCAGCCAATGTCTACGCCACGAGAAAAGCAGGATTTACTAAGCGGAGCTTTTCTGATCGGACAGACACCCCCCCGTTCTCTTCTGGCTTACAAAAACTTCTCCACCCGCTCGCTTGCAAGCCATGCCAAGTCTCCGCAGGAGAGGGGCTATTTACAAACCTGAAAGGCTCATCACGGGGGCCTCCTGCTTCCAAGGCTTTGTATGCCAGGCCAGCTGGAAGGAAATCACTTTGCCCCCTGCCCCCGGGAAGTGATACCCAGCGCTGTAGGGCCCTGCTCTGCGGCACGTTGTGAATGGTTGTGCGGTGGGATACCCCCAGGTTTGGTGTAGGCTCAGGCAAGCAAGAAACAGCTGTCGCCAGGCCACATCAAAACTGTGCATTCAGTCTCATTGCTGCCCACTTTTCCATGGGCACTTAAGATAATCCTGTCTCAGTGGGAATTTGTTTAGTCAAGACCTTTCAGCTTTGGCTGTTTTTGCTTCCATTTGCTCTGCATTGTTTTAATTCTCTTATTTTGCTTTACTATTTTCCTTTTATTCTATACCATTCTATTTGTTATAAAAGCACACTCCCTTTGCAACCGCCAAGCATTGCCAGGCTGCACAGTGGTTAAAATGCTGAGATCAGGGCTGGCCCAACATTCACCTGGCAATGATGTTCGCTGGGTGAACCCTGGGTGTGTCACTCACATGAAATGTCTCTCAGTCTAACCCACCCTACAGGGCTGTTGTGAGGATAAAATGGGAGGGGAAGGAACCATGCACATACTGCCTTGAGTTCATTGGAGAATAAGATAATAATAGTAGTAATAATAATAATAATAATAATAATAGTCACATCAATATGTAAACACCTTCTGGGCAAGTCCTTTTCCAGACCTCACTGCTCCAGCTAGGCTGCGACCGGTGCTGTTTTTGGATAGATAAGCTGTCTGGGCTGCTCCCTTGCTAAGTCAGCACAATATGACAGCCGCTGATGAGCAAAAAAAGACGACAGAACTAAGGAGAAGAGAAGCAGCACACTGGCCACTTTTGTGTTTTGAGGACTTGAGGAAGAAAGGCAAAATCTTGACTGAAAATGTGTACAGACTTTATGCTCCTGCAATCTTCCTGGAGGTGTAGCAAAGCAGCAGAGCATCTGCATTGCATGCAGATGGCCCCGGGTTCAACCCCTAGGTGGGAGATGGTCTGAAGAGGCCACCAGGATGCTTACATTGCTATCCTATGGAGACCTGGAGGCAGGGGGCCTGCTCAGATATGCAGCTCACAAGGCAGCCTGGAACGCATACAGGACAAACACAGGAGAAAGGGAGGGAGGTGCCTTAGACGGAGTCAGACCTTTTGGTCCATCTTGCTCAGTTTTGTCCAAACGGACTGGCAGCAGCCCTCTGGGGTTGCAGGAATGAGGGATTTCCCCCCAGCCCAACCTGGAGAGGCTGCTGTGAACTGAACCTGGAAGCTTCTGCCTTTGATGCACACACTTGCCACTGAGCGTGCCTCTGGAAGAACACCTGAGCTGCTGTTTGCATACTTGGGGACTTCCTCTGCAGCTTTTGGTTCCGTGGACCTGAGGGTTGGACCAAATGACCTTTTGGGTCACTTCCAATTCAACCACTCTATGATTCTTTGGTCTACACAGCGCCACAGGAGCTTTGGCTTCTCTGTTCCCCATGGCAGCTTACAGGCCACCTCAGACCCTCTTCCCCACCAGGCTGTGCTCCCATCGGATGCCTGGCTGCAAAGCACCAGTGGTGCTGAACTAGGTCCTGGAAGACCAGGGTTCAAATCCCCACTCAGCCATGAACCTCCCTGAGTGACCTTTGGCCAGTCGCTGCCTGTCAGCCTAACCTACCTCAAAGGGTTGTTGTGGGGATTAAATGAGGAGCAGGAGAACCACGCACACCACCTTCAGCTCCATGGAGAAAAAGTGGGGTATACAGTGGTACCTCAGGTTAAGTACTTAATTCGTTCTGGAGGTCCGTACTTAACCTGAAACTGTTCTTAACCTGAAGCACCACTTTAGCTAATGGGGCCTCCTGCTGCCGCCGCGCCGCCGGAGCACGATTTCTGTTCTTATCCTGAAGCAAAGTTCTTAACCTGAAGCACTATTTCTGGGTTAGCGGAGTCTGTAACCTGAAGCGTAAGTAACCTGAAGCGTATGTCACCCAAGGTACCACTGTAAATGGAATAAATAAAGAGCAACGTGGTCTCTCTGTACGATAGTACCCCACTGAGCAGGAAATAATTATAACAGAAGCAATGTGGGAAAGAACTTGCCAGCCTGGGCCTGGGGCACTGCACCCACCTCTTCACTGAGCAACACTGCTTGCCCTCGTCTGTGTGCAAGCCAAGAGGCTCTTATAACACGCAAGGCACCAGGCCAGCCTGCCTGCTGCTGCTGCCAGAACCTCTTTGACTCAGACACACACCTGGGTACTCAGGCGATCCGAAACCCACCTGCCACTGAGCCCTGGCAGGTAAGCAGAGCCTCCCAGATCAACTGACTTGGGGAGGGACTCTGGAGCAGCTTCCAGGCAGGGCGAGATGAAATTTAAGCCAACTGGCTGGATCCTGTTCACAGTTTAGGTACCCTTATCTCACTCCACCAGCATGTTGGGAGGGAGGCTTGCTTTCTCCATCATGTGAGTCTCTATGTGCAATCTTAAGCAGTATAGCTTAAGACACAGGATTGGCAACCACCGCTGTGGGGGGCCAAAAAGACAACCTGGTTCCATGGCCCATGGAGCCAAGAGCTGGGCAACTTTAAAAACTTGATGGGGAGTGTTCCCAGAAAATAGTGGGGTGCCTTTCGATGGCCCAACTCCCCAAGCTTGTTACTGGTCAGAGATTCATGATCTGAGGCAGAAATCCAGTGAAAGCAAAGCTGATCTTTTATTATCTGTTGCAAAAGTGCCCCCCCTTTGTTAGGAGGTGAAGGACACAAAACCAAGAAAACCCCCACTTTTTTAAAGGCTTGCCTTTCTGCATGGAGAAGGACACCCCCTTTTTGCAAATGTCAGAGATATATCACACATAAGGTGGGGCTACAGTGGCTCAGGCAGCTCAAGGTGTGACATTTCTGAGGATTTAGCAAGTTTCACAGGGTTCCAGACACAAAGCGTTTGCATTTGATGAAGACAAGCAGGATGCCAAGCAGGCATTCCCTATACAAAGCATCTGAGCAAACAATAGCAGATTCAGGAACTTCCCCTGATGGCCATTGATCTCTGGCTAGGGAAATCATGGAGGATTTCCCACAATGCAAAGAGGCAAGTTCCATGGGGAAACTCAGGCCTTCCTTGTTTTAACAGGCTAGAGTGAAAGTACCTGGCATAAGTATACACTTATTTTCACGTCCATCCTGGGTACATGTGGCACACACAGATGTACAGTGGTACCTCAGGTTACGTACTTAATTCATTCCGGAGGTCCGTTCTTAACCTGAAACCGTTCTTAACTTGAAGCACCACTTTAGCTAATGGGGCCTCCTGCTGCCGCCACGGTGCCGGAGCACGATTTCTGTTCTCATCCTGCAGCAAAGTTCTTAACCTTAAGCACTTTTTCTGGGTTAGTGGTACCTGAGGTACCACTATATAGAGAAAGCAAACGAAGGGAGGGTATGCAATGGGCATTTTTCTGGTAACGGGTGATTTCAGAAAATGACTGATCTTCGCTTTATCTCCCTCTTCTCCATGAAAAGCCCCCCTGAGCAACCTTCACATGTAATGCTAAGCTAGAGTTTTGTGAAAGGGTGTGCCTCAGTGGCAGAGCCTCTGCTTTGCAAGCTGAAGGTCCCAGGTTCAATCCCTGGCATCTCCAGGTAGGGCCGAGAGAGACTTGCTGGAAGAGGGAAGCAGGTGATCTTTTGTAGGTCTGCCTCTCTGGCATTTTCAGGAAACCCTTTCAAGTTTGGGCTAAGGTGTACGAAATCTATGTCTAATTCTGCACAGCACACAAACAAAGCAGCTCATGAGAGAAAATCCCGGAATTAAACCAGAAAAAGCAAGAACAAAATTCTATGACAGAAGCGAGCTGAGGGGCACCGCACTTGTGCAACAGCTAACCTTTCAAAGTGTGACACTGGGCAACCCTGCCTGCCTCCATGTTATATCGCCCACAGAGCCTCAAAACAGAAAGGGAGCAACTGTCTATTCCTGCCACAGCAGCGGCAAAGCTATGGCAGCAGAATCTGAGTTCAGGATGAGCTCAGAGACTGAAACCTAGCTGAGGTCACCTGAAAAGGAAGCGGGTTCTGACAGGCTGAGTGTAGATGCTAAATCCAGGTTGAGCCAACACACAGTAGGCAGCCCAGACCTCTATGTTTAAGAAAACTGCTCATGGCTGGGAGAATTTGAAGCAACCTGGGAAAAGTTCAGAAAAGAGGCAGACATTTTAAAGCTTTAAAATTGTGGGGCCTAGAGACTTCTTAAAATAAAGTAACAAAATATATATATATATATAAATCTAGTCCTTATGGTTTATGTCTGTCCCCTGGGGGACTTGCCAGAATCGAAGCTCAAGCTCAAGCAATTTCCAGATACTCTGTATAAGATTCTTGCCTGGGCTTCCTCTCAATGACTGGTTTAAGGTGGCTCACAGCTTCCAAACACAGAACAGCTTACCTGGGCATTTTGCTAGACTAGGATTCAGAGAAGCTTTAATGCCCAAAGGTTCATCTAAATAATGCTACACTCAAAGACTGCCACCCCCCATTTACATGGCATGATGGGATGCCACTGGATAAGAACAAGTCCCAACACACACACACACACCACACCCCCCAAGATACATGAATGGGTTGATGCTTTTGCCCCTAGCTTCCATCTTCCCGTTTTAATATACTGCCAGTTGTCATGAACTTTGGGAAGCCAGGCAAGGAAGAAATGGGAAGGTTAGTTTTAAATTCGTCCAAGCTACAAGGCTGGACTGAACTGTCGGGGGTCCTTTACCTTTTTAGAACCACTAGACACCTCTTATATGATTTGGCATTCCTTTACCATGGATCCATCATTTTCAAAAGAACATTTGTCCCAAGTCTGGCAAATCTGGAGCTATCAGTTAACACTAATATTCTTTATGTGAAGACATTTATTCTCACTTTTTTCCTCCATGACTTGGACTTTGTTATTTTAACTCACGTGCAACTGTACTTATCTTACGTGCCTATCTATAGTTTTGTTTTTCATCTTTCAGTTTTCATTTGTTGTTATAACTGTTCGGTTTTCTATACCTTATGAAATGAAATAAAAAAAACCTTCACCAAAAATAATAAAGCTGCCCTCCCTCCTTCCTCTGAGCGCCTGCCCACTTCTTCGAAGCAGAGGCTTGCCTCATACTCCAAAAGCCACCTCTCTCAGGAGGTATTAACAACAGTCATCAACCTAAATATATAAATCACTTCAGCCCAATGCTATAATTAACTGTGCTTGTGATGCATTTGCAAAACCCAAAAGGATCCATCAAACACCCCACAGAACTTAGTAACCTTTTACAGAAGATTACAAACCAACACAGCTTGAAAACAAAAGTCCCGCTAGCCAAGGAGAGCTTTATTTTTGGCACAATGCAATTGCAACCTCAAGGTTCTAGTCCCTATCATTTGAGAGGACTGCCTCTGTCACATCAACTTCTTCTTGAGATGATTCTTGGCAGTACAAAAAGTATCAATAACCGAGAATGGCCCTCTCTCCTCTCAGATGCCCCCACAAAGTATTCCGCATGGAGTATCCGAGGAAAGCGCAGCAAAAAGACAATTCATTTACCTCCATTTTACACAGTTCTGAAAGCAGCAGTCAAATTGTTAACAGGAAAAAGTCTCACCTCTGCAAATGTGGTGGAAGGGCTGTCGTCTATCCCGCTGCCGCCGCCTTCTAAAAAACTGAAGGAGAAAAATCTGGTGAGGGAGAGCAGCAGTTGCTTCCAGAAATATAACCCCCAGAGCCTGCCTCTAAGGGGGGGTGGGGTGGGCAGGGCCAAGGGCTAAAAACAGAGGCTGAAGGCCACGTAATTAGCAACCAAGGAAACAGGGTGAAAACAGGGTGCTGGTGAGGGGGAGATCAGAGGGGCTGAAGACTACATGGCTGAAGAATGAGGTATATCTTATCAGTTCCTGAAATTATATCAGTCTAATTCTTCCTTGGTGTCTCAGCCCAGGGTCACTACCTTGCAAATCTTAATCTAAGTAAGAAACTGGACCTGCCATTCCCACGTCCAAATTTGGCATCCCAGGCCAGGGGCATTAGTATCCAACCCATCCCCAAAAGCATTACTGCAGACCCTCACCTGTTTTGGCAGCAGCAACAAAATTATAGAAAATTAAACTAAAGCAGACCCAGCACAGGAAAGTGTGGAGAGGTTTAAACCACTCCACCATTTGAGGGCAAGACAGCTCTAAAGTCTTCTTTTTCAAATGATGGGCTGTGATTGATTCTCTGTTAAATACCCGGCTAGTTCAGATGACAACCCTGAGCTAGGTTAAGAACTCTTGAGAACTTAAGAAAAAAAAGTCATTTGATCTAGGGACAGTCCATACATATATTGGCCTATTCCTACTTTTTTTTCTTAATGGTAACATGGCCCGTTCATAATGTAAGAATATTTTTCACAACTGTGAGCAAGGCAGTAGGAGGAGGTAAGTGAAGACAAGCTACAACAATTAACTATAACGTTGTTCTCCGCTCCTGTTCAGGCTGCACAGAAAAAGCATTTTGGTTCCTGAAATTCATTCTGATTGTGCAGATAAAATATAACAGATAGAATTCTACAGGGGGAGGTATTAGTGTGTGAAAACAGTCAAGATCCAAGGATCCCCAGGCATGCACCTCCAGATGGAGAAGCCAGGCGCCATTTTGGCACCCAGGCATCTTCACTTGGTCACAAGTGGCTCATCAGCAGGTGCAAAATGCTAATTTTGAACACAGAGATTCAGGTGGATCACTTGCCAAAAGGAAGAGGTGTGAACTCCCTTCATCAGCTGATCTGCAGGGATAAGCTGAAGGGAGGGGCTTGTAGCAAGTGCAAGAGCGAGAAGGGGATCACACACACCTTTGGCACATTCCCCAGCTTACGGCCCCCAGAGTGAACGTGGCCCTTGAGTCAGAAAAGAGTTGGCCATCCGTGCCCTAGTCATTGTGCCAGACTGGCCCCAAAGGACGCTGCCACACATCATAGACAACAAACTGGAAGTGCCTCTCTGGAGAGCTTGCCTGCCCCAAGCCGGCTGGTCAGTCTGGCCTGGAAGCACTTTATCCTGTTAATCTGGACCCTGCTTGGCTGACATGTGTATCACACCCAGCAGTTATGGTATGTTTTATGCTCACAATAGAGCAGCCATCATGGATCAAAATGGGTGGCACTGGGCCATGTTTGGGTCTCTAGAAGCTGCTTGGACCTTGGTGCACAGATTTGCTGCTTTCAATAAAAGCTCACAGAGACCTTGGCATTCTGATTAGAGTTAGCATAAAAGCAGGCCTCTCGCCCAAACAAAAGGGGGAGCGTAACATCTTCCAACAGCCAACATTGGAAGTGTTTCAAAGGTCCCTGTGTGGGGAACTGCTGATGCAACAAGGGTCCCAAGTTGCTCCCCCTGCCAGGTGCAACATGGTCATGCATAGTCCATATTTTATGTGGGCTTCTCCCATGCAAACAGGAAACTTGCTGGATTTTTTTAGTGTCCCTGACCTCCCAGCCCCATGCTATCATTGATTGATACAAAAGGCATACTGAGTTTTTCTAGTCGGTTATTCTTCTACTACATTTTGGGTGGGCACCGTTGAAATACTTGCTTTTTCCCTTTTTTGCCACCACCAGCCACATTTCGTATCCTCTGTCTAACTACTACAAGACTTGGTCTACTGCTCTAATATTTAGTAACTATGCTTTTTATTGCTTTAATATGCTAGGAAGTTAGATTGATTCCCTTTGATTGCTTTGTCAATGGTTTTTGAGTCAACGCCACTTGTTAATCCCTATGCGATAGTCAATTTTCTATTTTCAGCAAATATCCCGTATCATTCATAATTCTATTTCACATCATTTCCGCTTTCATTTCTATTAATATCAATAAATATCAACAAACTGAGTCCAACAACATAAGGAAGGGCCTCCAGCCACAGGTTCTCCTTCCATGCCATACAGGATCATTTCTCCAGCTATCATTTTTGTGAAATCTCTTGCAATGTAGATATCTTGTCTGTCGAGATGCTTAAGCCATTCTGAAACCTCACTGCAGCCATGAAGGCCACCTGTGGCTTTGGGAGAGGGTGCCAAATTCTTATTTTTAAGAGGTCCCCAGAACCCTTTCACAGAACTACAATCCCAAGGGATTCTGGGCCAAGTGCCAATGACATCTACAGTAAGTGAAGGGGCGCCCTTTGGTGTAAAAATGGGATTTATTTCTTCACACAGCAAACTCAATGCTTCCATTTTACAGATGAAAGGGAGTGGGCCATGGTTACCCGCTGTGCCCATTGCATTTGGGAAGGGCCAGTGTAGGAGACTGGGAGACCGGGGTTCAAATCCCCACTAGGCCATGAAGTTCAGTGGTGACTTTGGGTCATTCGCTGCCTAACCTAGGTTGCTGTGAGAATAAATGAGAGGGAGGCAGGACCATGCATGTCACCTAGAGCTCCTTCAAAAAAAGGCAGTATAACAATGTAATAAAAGTGAACAGATAATCATGACAAATGGTGTCCATTGAGGCCCAAATACTGAATGCTGCAACACCCTGGCACCTTGGCACAAAGTTCTGACAATGAAAGTTTGGCTTTTATCGCCTGCAACGACACACACTCACACACCCCTCAAGCATGGCAGGGCAGACCTTAGAAAATCAGATTTGTCAGTGGAGGATATAAATAAACGAGAGAACTAAATGGAGCCTCTGGGTTCAGAGGTAGTCTGGCTGTTAAGTACCTGGTACTGGGGGTGAAGAAGGAAGGAGTGTTGTCTTCCTGTCTTATTTGCCAGATTCACAAAGGCACCTGGCAGAGCTCTCTTGGAAAGAGAATGCTGGACTAAATGGGCCTCGGTCTGATCCAACAAGACTCTTTTATCCTTAGGAGCAGGGCTAGAGCAACAAAGAGCGCCCCACAAATCACCCCTCCCACCCAGCACCAAATCTATGCAGGGCTGAATCAGCGCTTCCCCCTCCCGAAGTGACTAGAGGTGCTGGGGGGGGGGGGAGTGAGGAGCAGGCCGTTTTTCCAGCTTTGAAGGTGACACTGAGTCAGACGTTCCTGAGGACCGTTTCCAAATTTGGCAGCTGGATCTTAAACCGTCGCACGAGGTTTGTTTTTTAAATCTAGCGTGCGTGTCACCGATTGCTCAGGATAAAATATAGCCAGGTCTCTGACTTGGCATAATTTTTCATTTCTGTCTACCACCACCTTCTCTCTGGGAAGAGTCGAAATGCAGAAAAAGCTGAAGGTCAGACCTTGGGGGGAAATGAGCTCTTTCTCGCAGCTATTACCAATGAACACTAGAAGCTGCATTATACAGAGTCAGACCCTTAGCCCATCTAGCCCAGTAGTGTCTACAGTGACTGGAAGCAGCTCTCCACGGGTCTCTAGCACTGCCACCAGCGGGTACTGATTCTGGGACCTTCTGCATGCAAACTTAAGAAGGCGAGAACTTACACCAAGACAGATTATTTAGCCCAGAGTATTCTGACTGACATGGGACGCGGGTGGCGCTGTGGGTTAAACCACAGAGCCTAGGACTTGCTGATGAGAAGGTCGGCGGTTCGAATCCCCGCGACGGGGTGAGCTCCCGTTGCTCGGTCCCTGCTCCTGCCAACGTAGCAGTTCGAAAGCACATCAAAGTGCAAGTAGATAAATAGGTACCGCTCTGGCGGGAAGGTAAACGGCGTTTCCGTACACTGCTCTGGTTGGCCAGAAGCGGCTTAGTCATGCTGGCCACATGACCCGGAAGCTGTACGCTGACTCCCTCGGCCAATAAAGTGAGATGAGCGCTGCAACCCCAGAGTCGGCCATGACTGGACCTAATGGTCAGGGGTCCCTTTACCTTTATTCTGACTGACACAACTGAGAGGTCCCCCCCCCACAAAAAAAAATCTGAACGAGACTTCACCCCCACCTCTAACATTTTCTTCTGTGTGAGTCAAAGCAATGGAGGTCTTTAGCCTATCTGCAAACCACGAAGTTCTCCACTTATACAGCCCAGCTGCTCTCTCCTGTTAGCCTGCATTTCAGCCAGGGCTGTGTCTGTGCCACAACTCTATGGAAGTGAGGAAAGCCCACAGGAGGTGAATACTCCTGACCAAACAGAGCCATCGGATGTCAGCCACCTGGGAAGTTACAGGTGTGATGTCTCTATCAAAATGGTCCTCAAACTTTTTTGGCCACGGCCCCGTTGGTTCCATAAACAAATCCCCAGTGCCCCCTACCTTATAATTTTTTTTATTAAAAATAGCAGTTTGCATGACCCACTAAGAAAGGTAACAACACAATAACATTTAAACCAGTAACAAGTGCATATTTATTCAAAATCCAATTAAAACTGTTTAGTTCAATTAATTTAACAAAATTGACGAATTTGATCCAGCAATGCTACCTTCAAAGTCTGATAGTCATTTACACCTCTAGTGCCCTCTTGCCGTCTCTTTAACTCTTAGCAGCCCTCTAGGTAATCCCACTGCCTTGCAGGAGGCAGTTCCCACCCAGTTTGGGAACCATAGACCTATTGTATAAAATGGTGCAGAATTCAGCCAACCTGCTTTGGAGGTTTTAAAAGAAACAAAAAACAGCCAGGCAGTATATTATTTTTATGAAATAAACGAATAAATAAAATAAACACCAAAAGAGGTAGCATATCCATCAGTAGAAGAAACACTTGGCGGGGAGAGGGTAGATATGAGAAATCTAGCAACATTAGGGGAGTCTCTGAGGGTGAAAGATACCTGGAATCATCTGTCACTTCTTCAATAAAGCCAGACTCACATCTGGGACAAGTGTACTCCTGCAGAGGAAGAGAAAAGGAAAGGTGGTTTTAGGCTGAAAATGGTGGAGGCTACACAGTCACAGGTGGAAATATGCCACACAAAAACAAGGCCACAGACTTTGTTAGGTTCATGGGAACATTTGGATATTTGAGAGTGCAATGCCCACTCTTTTCACCCATTGCAAATGAAACACACCCACACCCACCCAAGAATAAGTGCATGTACACATAGAAGTTGCTTTTCCAAGAGATCTTGATTTAGTTGCACTCCCTCTGAAGGAGCAGGTACACAGCTTGGGGGAACTTCTGGATCCCCGTCACTTGAGGCTCAGGTGGTCTTGGTGGCACAGAGAGCCTTCAATCAGCTCTGGCTGCTGACCCAGCTGTACCCCTATCTGGACAAGTATGGCCTAACTTCTGTTGTCTTTGCTCTGGTAGCCACTCAGTTAGATTCCTGCATCTCGTCATACATGGGGCTGCCTCTGAAGATGGTTTGGAAACTTCAGCTGGTGCACAATTCAGTGGCCAGGTTGCTAACTGAGGCAAGACAGTTTGAGTATATGCCAACCCTGGCCCTACTGCACTAGCTGCTAATTAGTTTCAGGCCCAATTCAAAGTGCTGGTTTTGACCTATAAAGTCTTAAAACAGCCGAGGACTGTAATACCTCAAGGACTGCCTCTCCCCACATGACCTGACCCAGATGCTGGAATCATCATGTGAGGCCCTTCTTCATGTGCCTCCTCCACAAGAGATCTGGTAGGTGGCAACACGAGAGAGGGCCTTTTCTATGGTGGCTCCCTGTTTGTGGAATGCTCTCCCCAGGGAGGCTCGCCTGGCTTCTTCGTTAAATATCTTTTGGTGCCAGGCAAAAACTTTCCTCTTCTCCCATGTTTTTGGCTAATTAAATAACCTATGGTCTTTTAAACGGTGGGGAGTATTGCTTTTGTTTGTTATTGTGGTGTGCATATTTGTGTTTTTATATTGTGAACTGCCCTGTGATCTTTGGATGAAGGGCAGTATAGAAATTTGATAAATAGTAAAATAATAAATAACTGATAGTAAAGTATAAATAATCAGAGCCTTCGAAAACACACAGAGCTGGAAGAGGAAGTGGGAAAGAATGTCACTCTTGCCACTTCCTTCTTCAGATCTCCATATTTTTCAAGGGAGTAAAACCAAAGGGTGTTTACCCTTCCACCTTATGAGCACCACTCTGCTGACCTCTGGTGTAGGCGCTCATCGTTTTAGAGGCCCTAAATCAAACCCAGTCCCCTGAAGGGGGTCACCTTGAGTTTCCAGTCCTCTCATTCATCCACAGAAATGAAAACAGGAATCCTATCAAATTTAAGCAGCTCATCTGTCTGCCCCATCACTCTCCACCTTATCTCTTCACACAAAGGCTTTCTGATAAGGGCCTGCAACTGCTGCTGATGGATGCCAGCAGGAGCTCAAGGTGGCATATGTGGTTCTCCTCCTCATTTCATCCCCACAACAACCTGGTGATGTAAGGTAGGTGGGGGGCGGGCGGGCGGGGAGAGTGACTGGTCCAAGTCATCCACTGAGTTTCATGGCCAAGTGGGTACTCCAACCACTGCATCATGGTGGCTCTTCCCCTGTAGGAAAGACTGGCAGGGAGGTGTTTGCTTGGTTGCTTGGAGCATCATGACTTCGAGCACCCAAAGTGGTATCCCGTCAGCATGCCCTGCAGTGAAGTTTGCTGTTTTGCAGCTGAAACACCTCCAGGCACCTCAGCAACAAAGTGGCCCGGCAGGGAGATGGGTATGGAGGCAGTGGCTTGTGGAAAGGGAGACCCCGTACAACTGCTGAAACAGTTACTGCCCAGCTCTACAGTTCACTTGCCATATTTGCCGGGGCAAGTGAAAATGTGAAATGCTGGATAACAATCTGGAGTGATTTCGCTACCTGGTCAGGGGAAGGTCAGCCATGCTCTGAACAAAGGCTAAATCCTGTTGGTGTGTCCTGCGCACAGAATGTTTGGAAGGATCTTCTTATGCTCATTCCTATCCAGTGTTGCCCTTTTTTTAATTGCATGTCGTCAAGTTGCGTGTTTTGCCTTTGTTTCATGCTTTACGCTACCCTGAAATCTGACACAATGAAGGGTGGCATAAAAATGTTGTAAATAAATAAAGGAAGGACGTGGGCTGTGACAGCTGGGAGCCCAGAAGCCAGAGAGATGGAGAGACTTTCCGTGCCTTGCATAGAGCTCTGTCTCTCTCCCCCCCCCCTTGATTGCTCAAACTAGGAATAAATTATGCAAATCACTTTTTTTAAAGATGACAAGACTGATGCAGGCAAAACTAATTATGCCCATCATTTATACAGGTTGCAAAATCCACTAGGATTGGCAGGCACTACTAGGATTGGCAATCATTATGATCAAGCACAGAGATCACAGTTATGACATGGTAGATATCATTATTAATAATACAATTCATTATCCACCCTTCACCCCTATGTCCCAGGGCAGGTTACAACAATTAAAACCCAGTATTAAAAGCATTCCAAAACAACTTAACATGACCGAAATAAGGTGGATCCTAAAAATATACACCTCAAGTGTCAAAAGCTATTTGCATCTTCAGCATTCGCCAGAAGCTATGCAATGCAGGTGCCAGACACACCTCCATGGGGAAGGAATTCCACAACTTAGGGGTCACCACAGAGAAGACAATCTCCTGTGCCTGCCCCCCCCCGAGCTTCTGTGAATGGTGGAACAACCAAGAGGCCCCTTCTGTTGATTTTTGCACCCGATAGGGTTTGTAGGGTAGGGGGGCAATCTTTCAGGTATTTAGGACATGAGTCTAAATTAAGGCTTTAAACAGCAACATGAACAATGTGAACTGGGCCCGGAAACGAACTAGCAAGCTGCGCAGCTGTTTCAAAACAGAGGTTATATAGGGTTGTGAAGTTTGTAAGAGATGACAGCTATACGACTCTGCATCACATACTTGGATTTGTTGCATAGGGGAATCAGTCCCAGATAAGATCCCTGATAAAATGAAAACTGGCTTAGAGCTGTGTTTATTTCTCGAGTGCCAGTTCCATCACAAATCACATGGCCCAATTCATTAGCTCTGGCTTCCAACTTGCAAGGGTTCCTCAGAACCGCCATCAAATATGTTCTCACTGCCCGGCCTCATCATTCAGCAAAGAAGACTCAACGCGCCATGCCCAAGGCTGCAAAAAAGATGGTCTTGTGGGCAAACGCAGCTCCAAGCAGTCACAGAAACACATTTGTTTAGAGATGCACCAGTAGGAGGGCAGCTCAGCTAAGGCATCAAAATGAGCTATATGAGAGCCATGCATTTTTTGGCTGTAAAACTATTCTAGGCTTTGGGGCAGAGGGAGAGGATACGTACAAAGCCCAGGGCTCCTCTTCACACCTCCTCCTGCCATCTTTGGAATCCTGAAACCCTTTCCCTATAGTCCACTCCAGGAGATGCTGTTGGGCTACAACAGCTAAAGCCCCTCTCTTGCTGAGCCAGGTGAGCAACCACTTCATCATAGTGTGGCTGCAACACGCCACGAAGATCAGCAAGAAGAGAGCCACCCTAGCCCCAGTTGCAAACTTTTACAGAGAGATTGTGTCCACGTGGGGCAGCAGTATGAGCAAAGGACTACCATACAACTTTGAGCGGCTGTGTGTGGAAGGGGCCTTGAAACACAAGAGCTGCAAACTCTGCTTAGCAGCCTCAGGTGAGCGACGGCCTCCAAGACACAACTGCAAAAATGTACAATACCCATGCCAAGTGTTATTGCCGAGCTACTGTGAGTCCTGCATTGCAAAAGGTTGGGTGAGATATTCTGCAATGCTATGATTCTACTGAACCTCCTCCTGCCACCTACTGCTGCCCCTGCACTGTTTTCAAACCAACTCAGTCGCTGCCCTTTCTCAACGAAAACAGTTCAGTAGTTCATGTGTTATGCTGAACACAGCTACAAACCACCTCTACACGTTTATTTAGCAAATTTATGTACCGCTTCATATATCAACAGAAATCTTAGTGATTTACAAATCCCAGCAACAAATGAATCAACGTAGGAAATACATTACAAATTTCACATTAAAAAACAAACAATACTCTTACTCATAATAATCCTGGAGTGTACACTTGTTTATTTGCACAGATCAACTATCTGTGCACACAGACTGTGTACGCTCATTTAATGTAATGTGATAACACGCCTAATGTGAACATACCCAAACCACCAGGAGTGCCTGGCTCACCACCCAATGAGTTCTAGGCTACAAGCTGTTATTTTAGGATGTCATTTCATGGCACCATATTTTAAATGCATTGGATCATTTTAACAATTCTACTGGGCATTCTTATATAAATATAGTGGGGCAGTCGGGTGGTGCTGTGGTCTAAACCACTGAGTCTCTTGGGGTTGCCAATCAGAAGGTCGGTGGTTCGAATCCCCGCAACAGGGTGAGCGCCTGTTGCTCCGTCCCAGCTCCTGCCTAGCAGTTCAAAAGTACGCCAGTGAAGGAGATAAATAGGTACTGCTGCAGCAAGAAGGAAAACGGTGTTTCCTTGAGCTCTGGTTTCCGTCACAGTGTTCCGTTGTGCCAGAAGCGGTTTAGTCATGCTGACCATATGACCCAGAAAGCTGTCTGTGGACAAACGCCGGCTCCCTCGGCCTGAAAGCGAGATGAGCGCCACAACCCCATAGTCACCTTTGACTGGACTTAACTGTCCAGGGGTCCTTTACCTTACCTTTATATATAGTAAATGAATGGAGCAAACTGCACCACCCGAGACTCTTGTTGTACAGCAGGGATGGGAAGCCAGTGGTCCCTCAGATGTTACTGGATTTCAGCTCCCACCATCCTTGACTAGTGAACTCCAGCTCCCATCAGCTCAAGTCAGCAAGGATGATGGACCAGACTGATGGGAACTGGAACCAAGCAACATCTGGAGGGTGCCCAGCACCCAAACCCTGCTGTATAATATTGAAAATCTCAGTTTGCGTAAAAAGCTTTTTAAAGTTCTGGCTCTCTTGAGTGTAGATGCACCACTGAAAAGAATGCCAAGAGTTCTGATGAAATTCTGGGATAGAAATCTACCAGGGTGTCTGAATGGATTGTTTTGCGCCTGCTAGTGCCTCCATTTTTAAGTTTCAATAGTAATTGTGAAGGTGGTTTTCAAGGCAATATATACATGATGAGGAAGACTTTAATGTTGCGCTCTTCTGATCATTTCATCAGTGCAAGCATTTCAGTTTGCCAGCTAAAACAACCCCCCCCCCTGTGCTCTGGATTCTCCCACCGAACCCGAGCCAAGACAACATGGTGTAACGGTTAGGGTGTCAGACTATGAGGTCAGGGTTCAAATCCCCACTTGGAAATGAAGCTCACTAGGTGACCTAGGGTCAATCACTGCCTCTCAGCCTAACCTACCTCACAGGGTTGTTGTGGGGATTAAATGAGGAGGGGGGAATAATGTACGCCACACCTTGAGCTCCTTGGAGGAAAAGGTGGGATATAAGCGCAATATATAAATAAATACTTGGCGGGGTGGGGGAGGCCCATTGCAGGGAGATGAGGAAAAGTCCTGTTACACAGCAGAAGTCTTTGCATGGCTTCTGCTGACAGAACTCATCAGGTAACATGTGCCCCATGTCTTGTAAACAGCTGAGAGGTTTTATTCTTACAGTCAAGCAATATTTTGCTAAATAAAAAAATTGCATTTAAAAAAGAAAAAAAATCAATCAGAACTCAAACAAAGGACCAACTGAGGCAACAGCAGAACGTCCAATCACGTCCACCAAATGCCCTGGTAAAGTTTCTACCTGCTGCCTAAAAGCCATCAAAGTGGGCTATTGTGTTAAACAAAGTGCCACCACTGAAAAAGGCCCTGCCTCTGATGTCCACCCACCTAACCACTGGAGGTAGAGCACTCAGAGGCAACCTTGAGTAAAGACGTCAACCATACATGCATATTCAACTTTGGGTATTTCCTGTCATTACCAGGCTCTGGTCCAGGTTGAGTCCACCACTTTCCTGAAGCTAAGCTGGTCTGGGTGCGGACAGTACCTGGATGGGTGACAGTGTGGGAACCACACCTACACCACTGTGGTTTGCACAGCAGGAGGAAGTGAGATGTGAAGATGTAAGGCAATAATCAATCATAATGAGCCAGCAGGACAAAGAGCCACATTCCACACTGTTGGCTGGTACTCAAGCAAGGGGAAAGGCTCAGAGCTATTATTTACAACACAGCCAAATTATGATTCATCAGGAAGATTTGAAATCTAGACGCAGGGAGCCAGGCTGTGTCAACCCCACGATTACAGCCTTGCCTAACGGGTATTGCAACATCAGTGACAGCTGGAGATCAGACATTCTCCAACTACGTTGTAGAGGGCAGTCCCTGCAAAAGTGGAAACCACTTCAGGATATCCTGTGATCCAATCTACACTGATCCACAACAGAAAACATTTTTTCCAAGCCTCAGAGCTGACCAGATTTTCTAGGAAGCTGCAAGGGGGTGGGATACCTGAAAGGACCAAGGAAAAGGGGGAGGGCCTGGTCCTTGATCTGACTTCCATCTGGATTCCCCACCTCCTGGCCAGTGTGCAATTTTAGAGGAACACTGGTTCTCCATATGAACTGACCCAAATTCTGTGATCATCATCTGAGGCCCTTTTTCATGTTCTCCTCTAGGAGAGGTCCAGAGGATGACAACATGAGTCTTGTGGAATGCTTTCCCCAGGGAGGTTTGGCTGGTGCCTGCATTATACACCTTTAGGGGCCAGGCAAAAATGTTCCTCTTCAACCAAGACTTTAGCTGATTAACATTCTATGTCCATTTATAAGTGGTTGGTTTTTTGTGGGGGGGGGATTGGTTTTTTTTTGTTTTATTATGTATTTTCTCTTCTCTACTTCTTTGCCAAACCTTTATTAGGCATTACAAAGATAGGCCATCATAAAACATCCATATATAAACTTTTAATTAATTTTGTGTTCTCATTTTGTAATTTTATGTTCTGAACCACCCTGTGATCTTCAGATGATGGGCTGTATACAAATTTAATATGTAATAATAAGGAGGAGGTATGCTGCTTTCGATACTGCAGGCAATGGATGGCCATTGTTAACTTGGTCCCTGCTGGGCCTACACATGTATCCATCACACCCAGTAGTCAGTGTGAGTGTATATGTGTGTGTGTGTGTGTTTCATGCACATCGCAGAGCAGCCATGATGGGTCAAAGTAGACGATACTAGGCTATCTCTGGGTCTTTCCTGCAGAGGTTGCTTGGACCCTTGTGCAGATATCTTCAGCTTTAGGTGGAGACCTTGGCTTTACGATAAGATTAACAGGAAAAGCAAGCCCAACGTCCAAACAAAAGTGAAAGCATAACAGGTTCTAGCAAACCAAAAGCTCTGGAAGCATGTCAAAGTTCTCTGTGTGAGGAACCGCTGATACAGCAGGGTCCCAGTTGCTCATTCCAACCCCACCTCCCAGATTGTGGTATTTCATAGTCTATGTTTTATGTGTGTTTGCCTACATGAACAGTAAAATTAATGGAAAACTCAGTGCAAAGGTCCATCTTCCTCGTCCTATTGCTGACTGATATAAAAGGTGGTGGGTTTTTTTGTTCTTCTTGGTGTAGGAGTTAGTATCAGACAAGGACGTGGTAGATGAGGATTCAATTCCCCAGTCAGCCATGGAGCTCACCAGGGGTCAGTCAGTGGTTCCCAGTCTAACCTATTCACAGGGTTGTTGTAGGGATTAAATAAGATGGGGGGGAACAATGGACACCCTTGGGCAATAAAATACAAATCTGCCTCAGTTCACATGCTTTCCTCAATCTGAGGACTGCTACAAGGCCTAGCCTACATCCTTAAGACTGACAACCAAGAAATTTTTAGTTAACCAGTATGCTAGGGAACTTAGATTTGTTTCACAACTACAGTGGTACCTCAGGTTACATACGCTTCAGGTTACAGACTCCGCTAACCCAGAAATAGTGCTTCAGGTTAAGAAGTTTGCTTCAGGATGAGAACAGAAATCGTGCTCCAGCGGCGCGGCAGCAGCAGGAGGCTCCATTAGCTAAAGTGGTGCTTCAGGTTAAGAACAGTTTCAGGTTAAGAACGGACCTCCGGAACAAATTAAGTACTTAACCCGAGGTGCCACTGTAGAGGTGCTGGAGGCAGTTGGAAGTTCTGTTATTCACAATGATTGCTTGCTTTGTCAATGCCACTTATGAGTCCATATGCAAGTTATATCCAATTGCTCCAAGTTACTTTAGATTTAAACATGTACAAGTTGCTCTTTTCAAATATTTTATTTTGTATTAACACCTCTTAATTCAGGTTTCTATATGGAAACTCCATTTTATATCATTTAATAATACTATAAAATTATCTATATACAGCAAGTGAATCATTTCGGTTACAATCAGAAGTCTGGTGTTTGTTTGTTTGTTTGTTTTTTGCAATACAATGAATGTTGGTGGATCGGCCAGAATTTGGCATGGCGTGCACTAATGGCAACTGGATCACCAGATTAACAGCCATATGACTAGTAGCCACTGATAGCCAGAGCGTTCATGAATCTGTGTAATCTCCATTTAAAGCCTCCCAAGTTGGTGGTATTCACAACATCTTTCAGAAGTGGTTCCCACAGTTGAAATGTTGTACAGTGTGAAGGACATTTCCTCTTGTTAGTCCAGGATCTCCCACTGTTTAGGTTCACTGGATAACCCTACTCATTACTGGGTTGACATATTGCAAGAAAAGCCTATCCACTTTCTCCACACCAGTCATGTCCACCTCCAACCCATTACTTGCCTTTTCTAAATGAAATGTCACAAACATCATAAGTTTTCGCCATAAGAGTTGCTCTAGCCCTTGCTCCTTTGGCTTGCTCTTTTTCCAGCTTTACAGTACCTACAAAATCCCTTTCTTGTAACCTTGCCAGTTGCTTCTCCTTGCCTTAACTTGCCTAATGGGGTTGTTGTGAAGATGAAATTTGGGGAAAATGAGAAATGTTAAAGATTGGGATGGAGGGGAAGAGAGAGAAAAATCCAATGGAGGCACTTTTACAAGATGTGTAAAATGGAAAATAAAGAATGATAAAATGTGTGTATGGGATACGGAAAAGATCAGTGATATGGGGTTGGGGGGCGGAATTGAATGGGGGGAAATGTGGGAAATTTTCTCATGCAAATGAGGATATTTACTGATCCTGTGAGCTAGGGATCATGGGAGTTGTAGGCCAAAAACATCTGGGGACCCAAGGTTGAGAACCACTGCCCTAGAAAAACCTGCACCAACCTGGTGCCTTCCAAATGCTTTGGACTACAACGCCCAGCTGCTCCAGCCAGAATGGGCAATAATCAGGGGATGCTGGGAATTGGAGTCAAGCAGCACTAGGAGGGCAAGAGGTTGCCCATCCCTTGCCAGAGGTTAAGCAAAGGTGCCTAATAACTGTATTTATGGAGCTATTTGTGCTTCTTTGCAAAGAATACTATCTTATAATTACTCAACCAGGTGCAACACCCACTCTGCCTCCATAATTGCATGAGACCAAACCCCAAGTGCACTGCAAACTTCAATCAGTCCTATAACTGGTGAATTAAATGCTATACTGAAGCACATCTTTGTGACCCTGCAGCTGCAGCTAGCTGTTTAAACTTGCCGTCATCTATTACTGATGTATCAGAACCCATAATGTCATAACATGATCAGCAGGGTCCAGTCACACAATGAAGCCCCCATACCACTTTATTTCACCCACCATGCCTTTCAGCTGTATTGGCACCACCACAAGTGGATATTGCATTGCAGGCTCAACAACACAGTGGTGATGCTGCTCAATGAGTTGTATTCACACCCCTTGACAAAGAACTGTTCACATTGTACAATGCCAGGACCGCCATCAGCAATGACATGAATAATCTATCGGGGAGAGGGGGATCACCGATTCTGTTACCAAAACCCAGTCAGCTTCTAAGAGACATCTGACGCCTGTTTTAAAGGTATCTGGTGACTCTCCACAATCGGCGGAAGAGAACACCATCACCACCTGCAGCCCATCCCATAATATTCCAGGGCTCTAAAGCAATTATTTCTAAAGCTGCATAACCTTCTCAAAGTGAATGCTCTGCTGAAGAACCCCTCCAACTTGATGCCCTCCAGATGTTTGGGGCTGTGAGTCCCATCAATCCAAGCCAGCAGGGCCAATGGTCAGGGATGACTGGAGTGATAGCTGAAAATATCTAGAGGTCACTGAAGTTGGCAATATGCTGCAAGTTACCCGTTAACAACAGACAGCTGTGCTATGCAGTGGGAGAATGGCCCCATTGGGAAAGCCAACATCTAGGGAAGCTCACCTGCCATTATGCATCTTCTCATAAAGAACACTCTCCATACCCCAAACAGTGTGAAAGTCACTAGTTTGCTAGTGAGGATGCAGAGAAAGTCAAGGTGCTTAGGCATTTGGGCTCTGTCTTCCAAAACCAGATTCTTTACCCTGAGAATTCAGATGTATCTCAATTACTTGACCACTTTCTTATGTATTTGTGGTTGTGAGCCATTAAATTATACCACAGCACTGCTTTTGCATTTGCGCAAAAGATTAATCCCTTTGGGATTTGCTTTCAATGGAAATTTATATTTCTAGTTCCTAGCTTCCTCTTGCAGGCAAAAGTGAAAGCAACAATGTTAGATTCTCACAAGTTAAACATTATCCCATTTGTGGCCACCTCTTTAGTACCTTCACCGTTTCCATTTCTTCCTACCTGTACGGTTGCAAATCGACACACTGAAACAACAACAAAGAAATGTGACAGTATGCTCTTGAAGGCAGAGACCTTTTTTGTACCTGGAAACATGGAACTGTAGAGTTGGAAGAGACGCCAAGGGTCATCTAGTCTAACTGATGTAATGCAGCTAAAGAACTCCTGACAGATGGCCACCCAATCTCTGCCTAAAAACCTCCAATGGCTACTAGCCACAATGATTATACTCTGACTCCACAGTCAGAGGCAGTAATGCTTCTGAATACCAGATTCTGGAAATCACAGTAGGGAGAAGTGTTTGGGTCTGGACTTGGTTGGCTGTGGTGAGAACAGAATGCTGGACTACATAGGCCCCCTTTGGCCTGATCCAGCAGGGCTCTTTTTATGCAGTCCACAACATCTGGGGGGGTATCCTGTTAACTACCCCTGCTTTTTGCACCAAAACAGGCCCCTGCCCCAATGGGCTTACAATCCTGAGAGAGAGAAACAGGAAATACAAACCTTTTCCTAAGTAAGCTAGCTAGCACCAATCTGTTTATCTTTTCCTCACTGGGAAGATGCTCCCGCTTACCATCATTTTACTTTCCCTCCAGCCAATTGACTTAGTTGCCAGTATCAGAGTTCTCCCCGCACCCCCAGTGTGCTGTTTTGAATGAGACATCTAAAAATGCCCCCCTCCCAAAAAACCCCACCCTTTCTTTGCATGCAGCACACACCTGCAGCAGACAGCCTGATTCAAAACAGCAGCTAGAGAATGCAGCTATTCAGCCTCCTGGTGCATGAGCTCCATAATCACACCAGCCCACATTCAGCCATCCCCCAACAAGGAGAGCAACAGAACAAGTGGATCTAACAACATGACTTAGTGAAAAGCAGAACCTCACAGCAGTTTTGTGAAGAGGGAGGGCCCGGGAAGGACTGAAGCAGCTGCAGCAGCTGTGCTTTCTCTCTTAAAAAAAGAAATTACTGCTTTTGCAGATTACTCTTTCAAGGGAAGGGAATGAGGAATGAACTGATGCCCAATTATTTGGTGCTGGGCAGAGTTCCCTCCCCCACCAAAAACCCAACTCTCTCTACATACCACTCTCCCCTGCCCCATGACAAGCATAATCAATTACTGCTAGATGTTCTCCTGCATGCATCTCTGATTGATTTCCAAGGGCTCTGTGCAGGAGACCTTGTTAGTTCATGGTGCCCTGGGTCTGCTCTGTCTCAGCCTGTGTGAGATTGTCTGCAAAGATGGCCTACTTCAAATATCGCCTCTGTTGTTGATGCAATAGGTGGCCACGGGCCTCGCTCTCATTTAGTCCAGAATGTTATTCTCGTGTTCAACCCACCACATTCAGCACACCTTGGGAAGTAGGTCTTTCATGTCCCCATTTCACAGAGACGGGAACTGAGGTCAAGAGGGAATTTGTCCAAATATACTGAGCAAATTGCCTTTGAGGCTCTGAAGACTACTGTCAAGAGGAGAGCTCTGAATGCAAGGTAGTTCTTCCTTCTTCATGCCAGTCTGAGAGCCACTTCTAAACGCTCTGTTTTCAGGTGTCAACTCCAGCTTCAGGTTTACTGTTCACAATTCTCCATTTAAAGAGCAAAAGAAGGGCTTGAGCTTGGGAGGAAGAAGCCCAAGTGGGCACTGTAAAAAATAAAATAATCTGAAGCTTTCTTGGTAATTTCTCATCCAAGCCTTGGATGCAAAACACGACTCACAGGGGGTGGTGCAGTATTATGGGAAGCTCCAAAGAACTATAAGAAGTGCAGACCTTTGTTGGTAATAACTAAAGTAAACTGAGTTTTAGCTCAGCCCTTAAGCATAGGCAGACACATCCTCTCACGAAAAAAGGAAAAAAGCTCACTCACATTATGTGACCTGTATACAAGTTTGCATATATTTATATGCAAGTAGTAACTTTTGAGATGTTCAGGTTATGCCTTCCACTAGCACAATTTAAAGAGATTAGCCCAGCTTAGATTCTTGCACTATTAAAAAAAGGGCATTAATGACACCAGGAAATCCTGAACTGCAGCTATGGAAAGCACAAGGCATGAGGGGGTTTGGGACAGCATTTTTTCACTGAAACAAAAGGGCAGCTGAAACACAGCCCAGCGAAACTGCCGAAGTCAGCAGCAGAAAAGGGAGACAAGCATAAATCGGGGAGGTGGGAGGGAGAGGGAGAGCGCTCCTAGGCAAGCAAGGCAGTCAAGACGCAAGGGTCTAGAAAGCAAAAGCTCTGCCATCTCTGAAAGCACCATCAGAAACAGTCAGAAAGCCTCTCTCAGAGCTGATTTCTTGCTTACAGATTAAGAACCCGTTGGCGCCGATATCTGCAACAAGAGCAAGAGGACCGAGGTGCCACGTACACTTGGTTTTGAAAAGAAGTCCTTGAGCCTCTTCGTCCTTGATGGTGCAGAGGGCCGGAAAAAAGCAGATGCATGATCCCAGCAGTCTAACATAATTTCAGAAAACAAACAATTCCTCCTGGAAATAGAGAGGGACTGTCTTTATGAGAATTCCCCAGAGACATGGGCACCATTTCTCAGGTTTCAAAAGACCAGTGAGAGCAAAGGCAGAAGGGCAGGTGTTGCTGCCGGGATTGCTGAACTGGCATCTTCCTACCCATAACACAGGCCTGAAAAAGCATTCCAGATCCAGGCCACAAACAACCACCGTTTTGGAGCCCAAATCATGTTACTGGTTGCCTGACCCTCCAAAGGTGTACCCACTTTCTGAGAGGTAGAGTGTGGAAATTTTCTGGAAGGACAGGTGGCCTGGGGTTTGTCAAGCCTGGCTAGCACCTTCTTTAACATATTAGAAATGGACCTATGTGCAAATTTACAAAGTTCCCTACTAACGAGACAGGCAGGCATTGCGAGGGGTGGAAGGAGAGATTCTACGTTCCAAGAGTTTATCAGCCAATGGTGGTAGGTGCTGTCAACAAAGTTTCAGGAGCCAATCATGCTTGGGATGTGGTGGGTGGGTAGCAGCTTCCAGAAGCAAATATGTGTGCAACAAAGTTTTTGGGATTTTTCCAACTCTGGGCACCGTTTCCATTTTGCAGATGGCACATTGGGGGTTGAACGACAAGGCACCACACATTTACATCCCCTGCAGTGGAAGTTGTAGGGATTCCGCCAGACAGGCCTGTCAGTGCAAGGGAGGAGATTATTAAGAATGGTTGCCAAGAAGTGCAACTCCCCCAGTTTAAAATCCTTCCAGAAAGGAGGGTCATATTCATCTGCGTCAAACACCCACATAAAAATCTTGCATTCTGCCCATTTGCATTGCAGAGGCTTGGAGGAGAACCTATTGACAGCCATTATTTTTAGAACATGTATGCACAACTCATGATCCATGAAGGCAAACACAGTCCACTGACAGCATACTTTAGGGTACCAGACATGATCGTGTTTTTACAGTCAAAGGCAGCTGGCAGAAACCCAAGGCTTATTGAGTCCAGCAGCCAAGGAAGCATCCAAAACAGACGGGTCTCTGTAACATGGTCCCACAGCATGCATCAGTCATGCAGTACATTTCACAGAGTCTCTGGTGCTAAAATGCCTTCCTTCCTCTATACAGGCCTGGTAGATAATCAGAGAAGGCCATGACCTGCAAAGTGTTATCTGGAGACAGTAGAGAAGCAGGTTTTATTCATGGTGCCGACTACCCTCTGGAATACCCTTCAGAAGACACTTAATTGTTTGGGGGACTTTCCTTGCCCAGGAGCACTGTACCCTTCTACCCCGTTCTCTGTGATACCAATTTCTCCATTTTAAATTGTTTAAATATTATTTTACTTTTGGAAAACACAATTAAATTTCTTTTCATATGTGGCATAGAAATGTTTCAAATAAACAACCAAACAAGTTTGTGCTCTACCAAACTGACACCAACCTTTTAAATATCTTCCTGCAAGACAGGAGTTTAGACACCTCCTCCCCCATACCATGCCAACTGGGAAAGCAAAGCGCTGGCCTCTCAATTCTGCAGACAGAAGCTCACAGGAACACCCCACATGCTGTCTCTCCACCACGCTCCCAGAAGCCAGGACACAGCTATAGATAACCTGCAACACAGCTATGGCTATCCTGCGTTAATGGAATGACTCCACTGCTAACAGCAACTGTCCTTCACCTTGCATAAGGAGGCAGCCACATATTGGTTAAGACCCATCTACATTCTGAAAGTAGCATAGAGGGGTGTTACTTTTGCTTGAAGGCAGACAATGATCAGGCTCCAGTTCTGGATTAAACACAGCTGCACACTAAGCACTCTTCACCTTCCATCTAACCTTTAAGCATCAGTAGCCTTTTCAGGCCAGAAGGAAGAATAGAGAATTGCCTGGTTGCCTACATGCAATTATCAATCACCACAGGAAATCAAATCAGTGAACAACATCAATTCTGATTGAGAGGTTGGCTAGATACAAGAACCACTCTAAGAAATTCACTCACCAAACATATTGTGAGTGAGCATATTGTAACTGAACAGCTAATACTTCATCAGAGAATGGTTTTAAATTTGATGTAGACCTTTTTTTTGCATTTACTTTTTTTTTTAAGGCATTTGCCTTCCCAGAAGAGGGGGAACCAATTTAAAATGCCCAAGTGCTGGCACTACTTTTTAGGTCTCTGTGTAACCAGGTGCCTGGGACTTTCCAACCCTGCCTACCTCTTGCCCTTGTGATGGGGCAAGATAAAAAATATTCTGTTTTGCTTTCTCTTCTCATTCTTCCCTAGAGGAAGAGTGATAGTTCCACTTTTCTGTCCCTTTCCCTCATTCCGCTCCCGACAAGATAGTACCTGTCTTTTGAAGAGGACTGAGAAGATGATGGAATGCAATTGCATTTGCTTCCATGACTATCTGTTCTTTCCTAAATTGGAGTCAAAACCGTGACATTGGTCCCTTCTGTCTCTTGGCTCCAGTGGGTGGACCCATGACCCCGTACCATTCTCCATCAGCCTCCCACTACATAGACACAGGAGAACTCCAGATTTTTCCCACCTTGTTTCACCCACCATTCCTGTTGCACTTCCCAATGACTCTTTTAGAAAGGAAAATAATATTGGAAGCAGGAGGAAAAATGACCCCATTCCCTGGCTTGCACTGTCATGTAACTGATCACTGAAAGGGGGAAAGGGATGTGCAGGTATGAGCAAACCCTACAACTCCATGCAGCCTCCACCCATACTTTCAGCTTCAGAACTCTGTATATGGGCAACATAATGCAGGTAACCTGCCACTTCAACTTTACACGCTCAGCAGTTTTAAAATAAATAAATAAAAAGGAGGTGAAAAGGCGGTGGGCATCCAGGAACCCACCATTGAACCCAATGTATTTTGCCTATATGTGATTTTGGCGTAACAGTTGAGCGTCATCTGTGCCCTGATTTCCCTCTGCTCTCTACCCTCAGCACAGGGCACAAGTTCCCCAGATACACTTTTGCCTCCTCCAGACCTTGGTGTTGGTCAAGGTGGGAAGGAATAGGAGCCAACTCTCTTTCATAGTAGTAGCAGCAATAACAAATCTATTACCACCACTACCACCCACATACAATACATTTGAGAGCAAAGGATAATAGGACCTGAATCCCACCACCCACTTCATTGGATTCACGTTGCACATGGGGTTCAAAACCTAAAATCCCTTACCATTCCTATTACTGGTGGTGAATGGAAGTAGGACGGGGCCTTCTCTCTCCTTTCCCCGCCCCCACCCTTTCAATCAGATCCCTGCCCTTTCATATTGTGGCAGGAGAACACTGAGACTCAGTTCAGAAAAACAAAAACAAAGCCACCATACTACGTAGATGCTGCAAATCGAATAAACATGACCCCCAGAGTCTAGTCTCGTTGAATTCAATGAGGGTTAGGCCTGAGATGACAAGGTACAGGATCATGTTGTTAACTCCTTAGGCTCCACAATCAGTCTGAGAAAAGGACCCAAAGAGCCCAGACACCCCTCCAGTCAGAAAGATGAAGCAACAAGTCCTGGCCTCAAATCCCTTCCCCCTCCCCCCTTCAAAAGATGGACTCAGGAGTCCTGGCCTCAATCTTCCCTCCCCCCCCCCACTTTTCAAAGGATGAACCCAGGAATCCTGGCCTCAGCAACGTCACCTCCCCACCCCGTCCCAAGAACGGACCCTGGAGTCCTGGGCCCCCTCCCGAATTAACCTAACTCTCTCCCTCTCCCCTCCCCCCACCCCGCCCGCTTGTGGTTATTTCGAAGACAGGGAAGGGGGGGCATATTCAGACAGACCCGCCCCGGCCTCTCCCTTACCGGCAGTTTGGGGCTGACTTCCCCCTTGCAGCTGTGGCAGAAAAAGCGGTGCTGGGAGACGGCGGCCGCCGCAGCCGCCGACGCCTCCGCCATTTTGCTTCCCCTCCCCCTCCGCCGCCGTCGTCGTCGCCGCTGCCGTCAGTCCTCCTGAACCAGCAACGCTCCGCCGCCACAGACCACACGGAGGACTCGAGGCCTAGAGCGGAACGCTGTGGAACGCCGAGGGGACGCTCTAGCCGCCACACTTCCACACTTCACTTCCCTCTTTCTCCTTCTCCTCCCAAACCTTAGCAGCGGAAACCTAGGAGAAGCTTTTTTTTTTAAAGGGGGCGGGGCGTCAGGACTGCTGGGTACCGGATGTGCTTTCCCGGGCATAGCGAAGGGTCCGGCGGAGCGTGGTTGCCATGGTTGCCGCAACGGAAAGGAAGGCGGAGGCCTAGTCGAGTAGGGAAAACGGGCCGCCCTCTGACCCGAAGGTTACGGGCTCGGGTGTAAAGAGAGTCCATTCGGGTAAGTAGAGGGGAGGGAGGACTCTTGGATCCGCAGCCACGGGGGTGTTCAGTCGGTGGGGACCACGTAGGGAGGAGGAGAGCTGGGAGCCAGGACTCCTGGGTTCATCAAGGGAGGGAGCGGCTGGACTTGGTCGTCTTTCTGGTCCAAGACGGCGGGGTCGATATAGGGGTCAGCTGGGGTCTCCTGGGTTCATCAGGCAATGGCCAAGCATATGGAAGAACAAGCCTTGTTGTTATTATTGTACGGTAGACCAGGTAACTTCAAGAATGTGAACTTAACCGGATGTGCATTTCCCCCTTCTTTAACCCTCGCCTTGATCTCGTTCCCTTTCCTCTTGTGTCAAATTCACAATCGTAAGCTTCTCAGCACGGACGCCCATTGCTATTCTGTAAAAACACCACGTGTGGTGTTTTGTGTGGGGTGC
This sequence comes from Podarcis melisellensis, assembly GCF_964234715.1. Classification (NCBI taxonomy): domain Eukaryota; kingdom Metazoa; phylum Chordata; class Lepidosauria; order Squamata; family Lacertidae; genus Podarcis; species Podarcis melisellensis. The sequence goes on from NC_138533.1 coordinate 17,021,245, forward strand.
AATAAAAAAAAAACATTGCGCGGATGTGTTGTCAGTGTTAATGAGGTTTACAGACTTGCACAGTAAAAGATTAAACGGAGCAGGGGATTTATTTTCTACAAGAGGTGTTCAGGCATGCAGTCTCCACTTCCTACCTCCAACACAGTTCAGTAAAAGCATTAGTACTTGAATCTGCTGAATGTGTATATTGGCTCTCACGGTGGATTAGCTGTAAAAATGTGAATACCCCATGCAGAGACTGGGGGGATTCTTTTGTTCATCTTATCCTTACCTTCACATCTCTAGCCGTATGACCACAGTAAAATGTCCAAAAGTTTAAGGCACACTCTCTAAGGAACACTGACTGACATATGGTGGCAGTTAAAATTGGGATTTTAAGAGCTCTTTCCAGTCTCCAAACCCACTGAGCAATCATTTGTGCTTGTGCTGACTTGTGTGGATACACTCTTGTCTTACAGAGGGCCAGACAGTTATAATATTGCTGCAAGATGACCCAGGCAGAAATCAAGCTCTCTTCCCTCTTGCTCTCTGAACATTTTGGAGAGATCGTAGAAAAGATTGGGACGCACCTCATTCGCATGGGTAGCCAGCCATTACGGATGATAGCTCATGACACTGGGATGTCACTTGACCAGGTATGCATAGTGGTAGATGGCACTGATGCAGAAGAAAGGCTGTTACATGAATAATGGCTTTGCACTGGAGAACCATAGAGTTTTGGCCTTAAGTCAGGGAGACCCAGGTTCAAATCCCTGCTTGGTCATGAAGGTCCCTGTATAACTTAAGGCCTGTTAACTTCTTCCACCTCACAGGGGTTGTAAGTGGGCGAAGGGGTTCATTATAAATACTGCTGTTCCTGGCAAAGGATTGCTCTGGATGATCCATAAGGTTCATTCTGACTCTTTGAATCCTTCTCACACTGTTTTGCTCAAAATTGAATGCTGTGCTCTGGACTGGGGTTGGGTAGAGTCTGCAGATCTCCATGTATACACCGTGCTTTTCTCCCACCTGCACAGGTTCGGAAGGCACTCTGTGTCCTGATCCAGCACAACTTGGTGACGTATGAGCTGCAGAAGCGAGGCCTGGTGGAGTATGAAGCTCAGTGCAGCCGAGTGCTGCGGATCCTCCGCTACCCCCGCTATATCTACACTGCCAAGACCCTTTATAGTGACACGGGTGAGCTGATCGTGGAGGAGCTGCTGCTCAATGGCAAGATGTCCATGAGCGCCACAGTGAAGAAAGTGGCTGACCGGCTGACAGAAACAATGGAAGGTGAGCTGAATTTAAGGTGGGGCTCAGCCCTGGAAAAGCACTTTTGGGTGGAGCCTGGAACTCAGGTCTGAGTTGAGGGTTTGTTTCCTTTTCTTCAGATGGTAAAACAATGGAGTACAGCGAAGTCTCGAGCACGTTTGTACGCCTGGCAGACACCCACTTTGTTCAGAGATGCCCATCAGTCCCTGAAGGTCCAGAGCCTTCTGATGGCCCGCCTCCTCCTGTGCCCACATTGCAGCTTAACGAGAAGGATATGTATGTGGTTCCAAAACTGAATCTCATAGGTGAGGAAACAACTCAAAGGCCCCATGATCATTTCGTTAATCCTCAGCAAAGCTCATTTCAGGTGGTTTCAGGAGAGAAAGGAAATGGTGGTCCTGTCTGCAGTTGGTTTTATGCCATCTTAACTCATCCCCTTGCCGCCGCCACCCAAAAAGAAACCCTTGGGAGCTGTAGCTTGTGATGCTGAAAAGTGTTTGTCCTTGCTTTTCTCTCCTCGCACCCCTTCAAACCACAATTCTTGGATTCCCAATGATAGTGGTTTGATTGTTAAATCATATGAAAACATCTGTGGATTTGCCCTGAGAGAAATAGATGGCGTATCATGCTTACAAAGCATGATCATTGATGGAAGATGAGGGCTGAGCAGCTATAAAAAGGTGGGCTTTGGCAGACTGCATCCTTATTGCTACTCAAAGTGCAGACCTTTCTTTTGGCCATCAGGGAAGGGGAAGAGGAGGCACTCTGACAACGGCCAAGACAATGGAGAACGCAAAGCGAAACGACAAAAGCAGGAGGCAGACAGCAATGAGGTAAAGAGGCCGCTGAGCTGGGCAGTGCATCCCTTCATGAACGGGTACTGGAAGTTTAGCTTTCTCCATCACCTTGAAAGGAAGAGCAAATCTCCCATTGGTTTTAATCATAGCATCATAGAATTGTAGAGTTGGAAAGGACCACGAGGGTCACCTAGTCCAACCCCTTGCAATGTAGGAATCTTTGGCCAAACATGGGGCTCAAGCCCACGACCCTGAGATTAAGAGCCTCATGCTCTACTGACTGTAATATCTAAATGATGGGTTTGGAGGAGGTAAGCAGTCTTGATATATTGTGAGGCAGAACAGGGGAGTGGACCTGTGGTGCCTTGGCAGGAGTTGGAGGATAGCTCCTACCCACGTTTAGGGCATGATAAGGCTTGATTTCGTGGCAGGGTGTGCCCCATGTAAATTAAGAGGAACTGTAACATCATTTGAGGTTGTGATCAGCGTAAGATCAACTCAGAATAGACCTATTGAGAATAATGGACCTAAGTTACTCATGTTCATTAATGTATCTACTCCAAGTAGGACTATCATTGGTCGCAACCCTTGGTTTTATTACCTCTAGCACCAAAAGTGTTCTGCAGTTGTCTTGGTTATTTCATTTATTTATTTATTTATCTCTCCCCGCCCCCACCCCAAGTCTTGTCTTGCTGGTCATTATAGCTGTGCAGATCAGCTCAATGGCATGTGGGCTCCATTTCCTGAAGCCACAGAGGAAGCAGCCAACATGATTTTTCCCTCCCAGTGACTTATTTAATAGAAGCAAAAGGAATTATGGATTTACTTGTTTTTAAAGCAAAATAAATCATGCAAATGAAGTTTCTGCACACTTGCTCTATTAGCATAATATATGCAGGTTGCAGGATTTAGTGTTTGTGGTGACAGAATTTTGGTTGGAGTGTGCTGGGGGTACAAGTAGCCCCCCCAGTTGTGCAATTGATACATAGGATAACACTCCGCTTCCCTCTTTCTCCCAATCAACACTTCTCAGTCTCCATCAGATGATGGAATCTACTGGCAAGTCAACATTGACCGTTTCCACCAGCACTTCCGAGATCAAGCCATTGTCAGTGCTGTGGCCAACAGAATGGACCAGGTGTGTTGCTTTCCTTCTTGTGGGGGGGGTCTATGTCATTAGACTAATATGCGGTGTGGCTACATTTGGGATACTGTGTACAGTTCTGGTTGCCCCACCTCAGAAAGGATATTCTAGAGATGGAAAAGTTTCAGAAACGGGCAGCCAAAACAATGAAAGGGATAGAGTGACCCTTCTATGAAGAAAGGTTGTAGCATTGGAGACTTTCTTATTTAGAGAACAGGCGAGTAAAAGGAGACACAATAGAAGTTTATAAAATTATGCATGGCATGGAGAAAGTGAAAAGTTATACTCCCGCTTGCATAAAACCAGAACTTGTGGGCATCCAGTGAAGCTGAATGTTGGAAGTTTCAGAGCAGAAAAAAGAAAACACTTCTTAATGTGGCACATAGTTAAATTGTATAACATGGGTCAGCAAACTAAGGCCCGCAGGCCAGATCAGGCCCATTTGCCTTCTAAATCCAGCCTGCAGATGGTCCGGGAATCGCCGCGTGGATCGCCATTGTGCACATTCTCTCCCTCTCCCTCACACTGCTTCTCCTCGCCCTGCCTAGAGGAGGAAGGGGGCTGGGCTTTGTTGGTGCCAGCCCCTCTCCGGAGCCCCTTTGCGCACTGCTCCTCGTGCCGCCAGCCCCTGCCACTTGCAAGACACAGGAGCCACGGTTGGCTGAGTCCCCCTCTTGAGCGGCCACCATTTAAAGCAGCCCCTCTCCGGAGCCCTTTCATGCACCACTCATCGTTCCTCATTCATTTCCCTGCAAAAAATATAGTCCGGCCCCCCACAAGGTCTGAGGGACAGTGGACCGGCCCCCTGCTGAAAAAGTTTGAGGACCCTTGCTTTAGAACTTACCCGCACAGGAGGCAGTCATGGCCATTGGATTGCTTTAAAAGAGGATTAGAAAAATTCCTGGAGGAAAGGGCTATCAATGGCAACTAGCCATGATGGTTATTCTCTGCCTCCGTACTCAGAGGCAGTAATACTTCTGAATACCCATTGCTGGAAACCACAGTAGGAGGGAGAGCTCTTGTGCTCGGGCCCTGCTTGTGGATTTCTCATGTCGGCATCTGGGTGGCCACCATGAGAACAGCATGCTGGACTGGAAGGGCCATTGGGCTCATCCAGCAGGCTTGTCATACTGTAAGTCCTTACGTTCTTACTGAAGGCTGTTTCCTCTGCTTTGGCATTTCCTCCCCTGGCCAGTTTTTATTTTATCAAAGAAGAGTTTTAGCTTTCCCCTTTTCCTTGGCATACTGGTTTTCTACGTACAGGGATTTATTACTTGATTTTGGTATGGCAGGGCTTTTTAATCATGCAAGCTCCCACCTACGTTTTACAGTCTATGCACAAAACAAGACCTTCCCTAAGAGTTCTGCCTCTGTCTCCTTCCCTTTCCGACAGACCAGTAGTGAAATTGTGCGGACGATGCTGCGAATGAGCGAAGTCACGACCTCTTCCAACGCGCCGTACACCATGCCCCTGTCTTCCAACGAGGTGAGCAGCTACTTGGGACTTGTTGGCAGATGTGTATGCAAGCATGTGTGTAAGGCGCGTGTTCAGTGTATGTGTGGAGTGTGTGGGCATCTGTGCTCTGTGTACTTGTGGGGTGGCCCTGCCTTCTCCCAGCTCTGACCTTGACCCCTTTTTGCCACACCCACTTTCATTTGGGTCCCTCCAACCATTGGTGTGCAGTTCCTGGAAGGATGGCACAAGAGGCAAGGCAGCCCTTGGCCTAAAGAGGTCACTGACCCCCCGTAATAAACCCCTCTAATAGAGTGGCTCATGCCTGCCATGACTGGGGGGTTCAGTCAGGATTTCATTGCTGTCCTTTCCCAAGGTCAGAGTAGCTACTAGAGAGGGGATAGCTCATTTTTGCATGGCTTGCCTCGGTATGTGATATTGTTATTTATTTATATGCCATCTTTCAGCCAAAAAAAAGGCCCCCATGACAGCTCATAAAAATTACAAATGCAAATACCAAACATATCAGCGCAAATACAATACAAATCGTACTGAATCTTAACATCTCAAAAGGATATAATATATTCATTTTCCTGCCAAAAGAGCAACAGATTATGCCCCACAAAACATTAAGAGAGAGTAGGAAAGAGCTTTTGTGAGTTGTTGGGTATTTCTTCCTTCATTTTATGTAATCTTAGAGCTGGAAGATGACCTTGGGGAGGTAATCTAGCCTAACCCTCTGCTCAGTGATGGGATCTGCACACCTGGCAGATGGCTGCCCAGCTTCTGCTTAAAAACAACAACTCAGCAGCGCAGAGCCTGTGCCTCCCAAGAAAGGCTGTTCTCTTGCTTAATAGCTCTTACTATTAGGAGGTTTTGTCAAAATCTGCTTCCCTTCAGTTCCCAGCTCTTGATTTCTCGTTTTTCCCTTTGGAGTATCAAAGAGCTAGCCTGCTCCACCAACAACATGACAGCCCTTCAGATATTTCAAGGCTGGTATCATGTTGTCGTCCCGTCCCATCTCCCTTTAATTTTTTCCAGGCTAAATATACTCCACGCTTTACAATGGTTTTCATAGGATTTATTATACTACTTGTTCTAGAATAATGGTATTATAGATTAATGGTTGTATATTTATGCACACTGTTTTTTAAATACTGTGTGTATATATATGTGTGTGTGTAGGTTTAGAAAATAAAGCTGTAAAAAGTAAATAAAATGTATAGATCAAATAAAAAGAGACTTTAAAACCATAACTATAACTGTGACAGAGTGCAATACAGAGGTTCTATATCAATATTAAGAAATGATTATGGAGAGATGGGTCAGAGTTTACATCAGAACTTGCATCAGGTCAGGAGCCATCCGCAACAAGAACAAATGAATTGGTTAGGGAAGGGGACAGTCTGAAATGTGTCTAGGCCAGGCAAGATGAGAATCCTTCAAGGGGAAGACAAATACCCCCTCTATAGCTAACATGAGTCATTTCAGGTTTGTGTAATACACTTTTGTTGGTTATGAAGGTTATAAATGGAAACCGCACTATTCATTAAAAAACATTGTTCTGTAAAGAACCTCTTGTAGGTCACCTGCTCTCTGGTTATGTTCAGTAATAGTTTAAAGTCTGTAAGAAATCACAGGATATCTACAACACTGATTTGTTTGTTTTTTAAAGATATTTCGGTCGCTTCCGGCTGGTTACAACATCTCCAAACAGATTCTCGATCAGTACCTCACTCTATTAGCAGATGATCCGGTAAGAAAGTCCTCTTCTGGATTATTATTCTCATTTGGAACAATGCCTTTGAAATGGCATGCTCTTTTTCTTTTCTTTTTTACTTCTTTTTTCTGATAATAAAACCTTGTCTGGTTCAATCCTTTAATCTCCCCATAGCTGGAGTTTGTTGGCAAGTCGGGGGAGAGTGGCGGAGGAATGTACGTCATCAGTATCCTTTTTGACTTGGCTGTATCATGAGGACTGTTTTCGTGTTCGAGGGCAAGCTGTGCTAGTTGTTTAGGAGGGTGGGCCTGCACTTCTATGCTGGACATGTGCACTTCTGTACATGAAGAGCACATTCCAGCCCACCCATTGTGGGGTGCCAGCTGCTACACGGGCTCAGCTCAGCCAACCTGGGGGAGATGCAGCAGAAGCCAGAGATAGCAGCTCACTTACCTAGCAAATGGATTGTGGGGCCCAGAGGAAGAGAGAACGGGGGGGGGGGGGCAAGAGCTCCTTCACAGTGCTGATCCCAGCTGCGGCACTAGAGGAAAGAGCAACCAATCCTGCACAGCCCACCTGTTCTTCACCTCAGCCACCAAATGCCTTAAAGAGATGCTTCTCTCACATCTCTTAAAGAGGGACTGGTGAATCTTAAGGAACCTGTTGCAGCCTAGACCTTGGAGCAGCCAATGTCCTCTCAAGCGAGGAAAGAACCAAGGGAAAGGTTGGTTCTCTTCTCTTCTCTTTTCTCTGCCCCACATTTTCTCACTTAGTTGATCAGGGATCAGTTTATCCAAAGAGAAAAACTGAGAGAAAATGGCCAAGGGCAAAACAAGCTGGGCCTGCGTGGTCAGAGGCAGCAATGCTTCTGAATAAGAGTTGCTGGAAACGGCAAGTGGAGAGAGTGCTCTTGGGCTCAGGTCCTGCTTGCAGGTTTCCCACAGGCATCTGGTTGGCCACTGGATGGAGCATCACTGTCTCTGGCCATTTTGGCTTGTAGCCATTGATGGCCTTATTGTCCTCTATGAATTTGCCCATCTAAGTCAATGGCCATCATTGCCTCCTTGGGGAGCCATGGGTTTAACCATTTGCTGCATGAAGATGGACTTTTCCTTTATCTGTCCTGAATCTTGCAGGTTAGCAAGTGGCCCTGATGTGTCTTCGCATCATTGGAGAGCCTAGAAGGTGCCTCCCAAGTTAACCACCCAAACTGAAACTCCCGTCAGTTGGTTAGAAGGAGGTGAGGGGCAAACCACTTGGTGCTTACCAAAATGGAACTCTCCCTGACATTTTTCCCTAACCTTCCCTCAAACAGACCTTCATAAGGCCCTGGCGTCTCTGGCTACCGCAACGCTGGAATCAATAGTTCAGGAAAGGTAATGGGGAGCCTGCCTGTTTGGAGATGCTGGAGTTGAAAACTTGCTTTGAGTCAAGGTAGCAGGCATGTCAGAGCTCATTGGCTTAATGTATTTGCAGTGTTATCTTGCATGCAGGCCTGCCTCAAGCCAGAAATGTAAAATGAGGCCAGCTCCTTGTGCCTGCTGCAGACATTTTTAGTCACCGTGGTGAAAGCAAAGTGCTATTTCCTCCTGCCAGCAGGGTGCAACCAAAACTTTACGTTCATTTGTTTCATAAGAATTATATACAAATTGATTGTTTTAAAGCAAGGTTGAGGCGGTTTACAAAAAGAATAAGCTTATCAGTAAAAACAGTTTAAAAATGATGATTTAAAATAATCAAAAATAATTAAAAAACAGTAAGATGAAAACAGACTAAAATGTACATGACATTCTGCATCTCTGGGTAGGCTTGCCTAAACAAAATGAGTTTGGCAGACACCAAACAGAGTACAGTGAAATTTCCTGCCTGATGTCAATAGGCAGAGAGTTCCAAAGTGGGTGCTGCCACACTAAAAGATTGATTTCTTACAGATGAGGAATGGTATTATGTGGCAACTATAATAGGTGCACGGGTGGCGCTGTGGGTTAAACCACAGAGCCTAGGACTTGCCGATCAGAAGGTTGGCGGTTCAAATCCCCGCGACGGGGTGAGCTCCTGTTGCTCGGTCCCTGCTCCTGCCAACCTAGCAGTTCGAAAGCATGTCTAAGTGCAAGTAGATAAATAGGTACCGCTCTGGCGGGAAGATAAACGGTGTTTCTGTGTGCTGCTCTGGTTCACCAGAAGTGGCTTAGTCATGCTGGCCACATGACCCAGAAGCTGTCTGCGGACAAATGCCGGCTCCCTTGGCCAATAAAGCGAGATGAGTGCCGCAACCCCAGAGTTGGTCACGACTGGACCTAATGGTCAGGGGTCCCTTTACCTTTATAATTGTGCTAGTTTCACAGATCAAAGCGGTCATGTGGGCATACATGGGGTACAGCGATCTCACAGGTAAACTGGTCCTGAGTTGTTGTTTTTTTCCTTTACATGCAAACAAACCATATAAACTTAGTACATGTTTTTACTTTGACTTACAATAAAAAGACTCGTTTCTTAACTTAAGATAATGTCTCCCTAGGTTTCCTATGTGTTGATGGTGGTATCAAAATTGTCTTGTCTGTTTTTTTATTTTCTTTCAGTGTTTTACATTAGCTTCTCAGCCAAGCCTGTTTGCCATACATTTGTAGACCATCTGGTTAATGATAATTCAAGGACAGTTTTCCAATGTCAAGCAGCAACCATAAAAATGTTGATAAGCAGAGCACAGATCAGGCTGTCAAAGACTGACAGCAATGCTAACTGTGGACTGTACTGAATTTGTTGATCTTTTATCTTAATGCTTTCCTAGTAGAGAAAATATAGTTTTGAATAAACTGCTTATTTCTTTTCTAGTAAAGAAAATCATTCTGAGCTCTTTGTATCTCAGTACAGTAGTACCTCAGGTTAAGCACTTAATTTGTTCTGGAGGTCTGTTCTTAACCTGAAACTGTTCTTAACCTGAAGCACCACTTTAGCTAATGGGGCCTCCTGCTGCTGCGCCACCGGAGCTCGATTTCTGTTCTCATCCTTAAGCAAAGTTCTTAACCCGAGGTAATATTTCTGGGTTAGCGGAGTCTGTAACCTGAAGTGTATGTAACCCGAGGTACCGCTGTAATACCTTGAAGTGCTTATAGCCATTGAGTCCCAATGATGGAATAAACTAAGCACAGTTAGAGCTCTACACATTCTTTCAGCCTTTGACAACTTTGTGCCCTCCAGATGTTTTGGACTCGCAGCATCCATCAGTTGGAAGCCAAACTGAGAAGCCTGATGCATCATGCATTCAGAGAGTGCGAAAAACAAGCCTGCTATGCCATTTTATTTCTCTGATCTAGATTCGGGTCTCGTTGCGCTCGCATCTTCCGCCTGCTCCTGAGGAAGAAGCATCTGGAACAGAAGCAAATAGAAGACTTTGCAATGATTCCTGCCAAGGAAGCAAAGGAAATGATGTACAAAATGCTGTCGACTAACTTTGTAGCCCTGCAGGTATGCTCCTTTGCGCGTCTGTCCTGAATAATCTAGGTCTGAAAAATAAATTACGCAAAACTAAAGTTCCATGGAAGACCTGAGCTGCTTGCATGCAAGTCAAGATGAGCACAGTGAACTATCCAGGCCCTGAGGAAATAAGGTGGAAGCAGAATTCTTTGCAAGATTGCAACTCCTGTGCATACCATTCTCAACTCCCAGTGTGCTGTTTTCATCAGCGTGAAAACCAGTTCCTGAGGTTCCGTCACACTCTAGCATCATCAAGAAACCAGACGTGTCACAGGACTGTGCTGATTAAGGGGTGGGGTTCTGCAGGTTGGAGCAAAACCAGTTCTCAGTGGTTCCCATGGAATTTTATGGGGAGAAAAACTCGAGACACAAGCATTGTGAAGGGCAACGGAGCCTGGAAAGAGGTGTAGTTAGTACACCCACACCTTGGCCCCTTGTCTATGGCCCCTATTCCACTGAAAGGCTGCCATGGATTCCTGTATAGAAAAGTTGAAAGTGGTGTGATTGAGCATCAACATCAGAGGCAAAGTTGGTGATGACATGAGAAAAAGCCTTTGCTGTGGCCGCTCCCAGATGGCAGGATTCCCTCCCAAGGGAGGCTAGACTGGCTCCCTCCTTGTCAGTCTTCTGCTGGAAGGTTAAGACCTTGTTTAGATTGGCCTTTGGAAACCAAGGTGCAGGTGATGCTGACCACTGGGCTGTCTTTGGGCAAACTGCATTTTAATGCTAGGCTTAAATGTTCAACTGGTTTGTTTTTATTGCTTTGTATATTATAAAGGTGTTATAAGGATGCCGCCTTGAATCCCAGCTTGGGAGAAAGGCAGGATATAAATGCATTAAATAAATAAGAAACACAAGAAGAGCCTGCTGGATCCGACCAGTGGCCCACCTAGTCCTGCATCCTGTTCTCACAGTGGCCACCCAGTGGCTAAGGGACAGCATTGCAAATCAGGAATCATTGGTCTCAAATCCCATCACTGCCACTGAACATGCTCTTTCTCAGCTTCACTCCCCCCACCTGCAAAATAATAATAATAATAATAATAATAGTAATAGTAATAATAGTAGTAGTAGTAATAATAATAATAATAATAATAATTTTATTATTTATACCCGCCCATCCGGCTGGGTTTCCCCAGCCACTCTGGGCGGCTCCCAACAGATTAAAAACAGAATAAAACATCAAACATTAACAACTTCCCTAAACAGGGCTACCTTCAGATGTCTTCTAAAAGTCATGTTCATTTCCTTGACAACTTTTTTATTTTAAGTTTATATGGTTTTGTGTACTGTTCTTGTGAACCACTTTGATGTTTTATTTATGAATTACAGTCGTACCTCCGCTTACGTATCCCTCCAGTTATGCAAACTTTGGGATACGTAAGTGGCAAACCTGGAAGTATATTTCCGGTTTTTTGCCGCGCATGCATGCACAGAAGCGGTCTCTCCGGTTGCGAAAACCTCGGGATCCAGCCGGACCTCCTGAACGGATCCTGTCCGCAACCGGAGGTACCATTGTAGAGGTATGTAAATAAGTCAGCATTGCAGTTCTCTTTTCATTATTAAGCAAACATAGTGGGTGTTCTCTCATTCAAAAACAGGAGATCCCCAAGACCCCCGATCATGCCCCTTCCCGCACTTTCTACCTATATACAGTGAACAGGCTCTCATCTGCACGGATGCTGCTCCACCGCTGTTACAAGGTACGTGTCCTGTGGCTTCACTGCCCTCGCTTTCCTTTTTTTAAAAAAAAATCTGCCGGGAGAAATTGGATTACAATAGCCCTTTTCTCTTCCTCCTCCCTTCCAGAGCGTGGCCAACCTCATAGAAAGACGCCTGCATGAGACTAAGGAGAACCGGTGAGTGAGCGAGCTGTCCTGGGGGGAGGAGGGTGGTTAGGGCAAGAGGTTGGAGCTCTCAAGATCCACCTTAACAGGGTCGCTCTTCCTCTGTTCGTCACTGCCGTCACAGCTTTGTGGTGCTGTGCGACAGGTTGCAAATCTCTGATTTTCAAAGGTTTGTTAAAAGTGGGAAACTCGCAGAGCTGACCCCCAATTCTTCTATGTGAGTTTGTCTCAATGGGACTCACCCCAGGAGGACTACATGAATTCTCCCTTGTGAAGGAGTCTTGATTCTCTGCTCGGGCCTTGTCCCATCTTTGGCCAGCCTTAAACTGAAGTGGTGTGGTTCTGTCTGACCCGTGGCTTCTGTCCTGTGCCAGGCGTCTGCTGGAAAAATCCCAGCGGGTAGAAGCCATACTCGCCTCAATACAGGCCTCGGGGGCAGAGGAGGCACAGCTGCAGGAGATCGAGGAAATGATCACAGCCCCTGAACGGCAGCAGCTGGAGAGCCTCAAGCACAACGTCAACAAGTAAGTGAGGAGGAGCAGAATGGTGGGGATCAGAGAAGGGACCTTGGACGTCATCAAGTCCAAGCCATTTGCTCAGTGCAGGATCTGACCACAGCATTCTGGGCAGGGGGCTGCTCAGCAGATCCTTCCGGCTCAGAGTGTGCCCCTCAATACCTGTTGCTGAGGGACACATGGAAAGGTGGGAAGGGCTGTTGCCTTTATGCATTCCTTATGGACTTCTCAGAAGCTGCTGACTGGCCACTACTGTACAGGAAAGAGAAAATTTGGAGGGTAAACACGCCCTCAGTCAACCCACCCATACAGGTTCTTTTTGTGCTGCCTTCGTAGGCCAGTCCCAAATCAGAGGGCATGACCCCTTTTGTATTTAAGGGGTCACTTCTGTGGCCAGAATTGCCTCCAGAACATCAGGTGGAATGACTTCCATAAATTTTGAGAGAGTGAGCGTGTCTACTTTTTTCTTTTTAAACCACACCACAGGGCTAATAATGTGGATTTATTCACAAAGCCCTATCAAATTGCTTCTTGGGGAAGCTTAAATGTTTTCTCTCACCCACCCCTCCCTGTGTGTATCTGACATATAAGATCAAGATTGTCACCTGATTACTTTTCTTAGTAAAAGTGATACTCAAATGTCACAGCAGCCATCAGGGTAAAGGAAGCACTCCCCACCTTCTCTCTCTTTCTCACACACATGAGAATAGACCACTTCTAAAATGTCACTTGCCATCTGCAGTTTTCACAGTACTTGTATTTTTTTATAAAAAAGTTTAGTTGTTAACTGGTTTTAATCAGTCTTTTGTTTATTAACATATTCTTAACTGAGTAATCAAAACTGACATATAATGTAGCCGGGATAATATATATATTCATATTTCTCCCCTTTTAACAAAGGATTGATGCAAGTGAGAACCAAGTGGATGAAACCATATTCATTTTGGAATCCTATATCAACAGCACCATCAAGAGCTGAACAACCCCAGTGACTACAAGGCAACGGAGAGGGGCTGTCTTCCTCCTCCCTAAGGAGCAATTATGTCTCCCCATCACAAGCAGGGCTAATGGACACTGAGTGTTGGGTGTGCTTCAACCACTGCTTGTGACTCTATTTATGTCAATTTTTTACAAAAGGAAATAAAAAGACAGACCAGTTGATGTAGACTGGTTGGGAAGTGTTAAGGGGAAGAATGTGTATCTGGGTGCGAAAGGATTGTTCTAAAACACAGCCTTGCCTAGACAGCAGCTTCCCTCTTCCACCATCTTCCAGTTCAGAAGGAACCATGAGACTTCAAGATTGCTGTAAATCAGGACTAAGTATTTTATCCCTCCCAGTGGGTGATAGAGAGGTGGTTAGACTTGTCACAGTGTTCTGCCACTCCATGTGGTGGGCCCCACTAGAAAATTGAGCAGGGGCACTCAAATAAGTGTATCACTGAATGCATTTCCAGGGCTTCAGTTCTCGAACATAGCCTCTCCATAAGTGGCTGAAGGTCTGACATCAACATCACTTATATTTGCATAGCTTTTATACAGGAACCAGATCTTGTCAAAATGATTGTGTTTGGTTTGGCTTTGAATGATGCTGCTATGCTGTGCTAAATGTTCAGAAAGTGCTAGATCCCAAACTTGTAATCCTGTCACAGATGAACCTTTGGGGTCTTTCCAACACGAGGTGATCTCTAAATGGGCAGCTCTAAACAGCATGGCAGTTGTGTCCTTATGTATAAGGGAAGGGACTAGATTGGCACCCAATTACGTGGTTTGGGTTCAATAATTTGACCAATAATATTAGGAGACAACTTTAAAAATGTTTTGCCAAACCCCAATAAGCTTATCACACTCACCACAACTGTACAAGGGTCCATCTCTTGCTAAAGACCCACCAGCATTGAGACGAACTCACAGAGGTGCTACAGTAACATTGTCTCACCCACCCTAGGGACATAGATGCTGGTTGACCAGGACTTGCGGCCCTACTAAGGGTGCCCTACATACCGTATTTTTTGCTCTATAAGACTCACTTTTTCCCTCCTAAAAAGTAAGGGGAAATGTGTGTGCGTCTTATGGAGCGAATGCAGGCTGCGCAGCTATCCCGGAAGCCAGAACAGCAAGAGGGATTGCTGCTTTCACTGCGCAGCGATCGCTCTTGCTGTTCTGGCTTCTGAGATTCAGAATATTTTTTTCTTGTTTTCCTCCTCCAAAAACTAGGTGCGTCTTGTGGTCTGGTGCGTCTTATAGAGCAAAAAATACGGTACATAGATTCAGGTGTGCCTAAGGCCCTTCACATTGCTATTAGCTGTTAGCTTGGGGGTGCTGATGGTCAGCCTGTTGGCCTGTGTCTATGGGGTGGAGCTAGCTCATGCACCAGAAGCCTCTTTGTAAATTCCTACTTGAAGAGGATGTCATTTCCTTGCAAGTCTCATTGCCTGTACAAGCAGGATTGGAGGCGATTTCCAAAAGGACTTCAGTGCCAGCAAGCTCTGCGCTAATTCCAGTGGCTTTCACCCATCACAGCACTGTTAATAGACTACAGCTCCCAGGATTCTTTGGGGGAAGCCATGACTGTTTCAAGCAGTCTCATAGCCCTTTAAATGTATGGTATGAATGTGACCAAAGTCTTGTACCTCAAAGATTCCAGCAATGTTTGTTGTTACACAAGCTTTTGTGAGCTAGAGTCCTCTTCATCAGGTGCGTGCAGTACTATCCTCCAATAACAGGTAGTCTGTATATGTGTTGTAAAGAGCTATGAAATGCAAGCAGGACAGTCTGGCAATTCCATTGAAATGTAAATATATGCAGATGCAAAGCCATGCCCAATCACAACAGCAGCAACTGGTGTAAAAGTCATCCGAGGTTGATCTCTGTGGGCACACCCAAACCATACATTAAAAGCACATCTAGTTCACATTTAAAGTACGCGGCTTCCCCCAAAGAATCCTGGGAACTGTAGTCCGTTACAGGTGCTTGGAATCCTGGCTCTCTGGTGGGGAAACTAAAGCTCCCAGGATTCCTTGGGTCACGTGCTTTAAACATGCACTGAATGTGCTTTAAATGCATGCTGTGTAGCTACATTAGTGCAGCTGTATTTGAATTGTCCTACTACAGTTTCACGCTTGCTTGGCCCCACTGGGTTGGATCCAATGATAGTGCTACTCACAGTAGGCTCACTGAAATGATCGACATAACTAAGATCCATTCATTTCAATGGGTCTACTCTGTGAGTTGAACTCAACCCATTCATTATAACTCCCTCCCATCCCTTCGCACCTCGTATGCTCCATATACTTACCAACTTCATGCATCTATGTAGCTAAGCTCATGCCAGAATTTACTATACTGGTCGCCGCAACAAAACTCCGTTGCTTTTGCCGCAGCTGACTTAAACGCGGCTGCTTCAGAGTTGCTGCCCCTTTAAGCGGCAGCCTTGGGCGGCTGACCACGCTCTGTCACATGATAGGATTCTGGCAACATTGGCGGCTTCTGCCCTTACTTTGTCACGTGGCGACGAGGCACTGCGACAGCGGGGCCAATAGTAGCTCTGGTGAGCTGCGCGGCCGTCTTCTCGCTGAGCTGCTGTTGCTGATTGGCTGAGCCACAAAGAAAGGCGTGGTTGGAGAAGGCAGAGGTCTTGGAGCTGGGAAGCAGGTAACTCCTTTTCACTTCACTTGCCGCTTTCTATTATCCGGGCGGCGGCTCTAAGGTTGCACCCGTTCCCCCCACCTCCTCGCATGCAGTTATGGAATCATAGAAGTATAGAGTTGGAAGGGACCCCGAGGGTCATCTAGTCCAACCCCCTGCAATTCGGGAATCCTTTGTTGCACGTGGGGATCGAACTCAGGACCCTGAGATCAAGCGTCTCATGCTGAACAGATTGGTAAAGAAACTATTTGCGCATCCTCTCAAGGATCCAGCTCTCCTTTCCCTCCAACATCTCTTCCCAATTTTGAATGAACGTTTACCCCTATGGGGCTGGGGGCGGGCCGGGGGTCGGGAAGAGGGAGCTTGGCAATGGCGACTGGGAGGCGGGAGATAATGGAGAGGTTTGTTTTATTTCCTTACATTTATTACTGCTGGTTTTTTTTTTCTTTTGGTGATGGTGGTGATAGTATTAATGGTAGTAGTATTAATCGAATAGTTCATTTATTACACATTAAGGACATAGAATATAAAGCTATCAGTGACTACTAGCCACCATGGCTATGCCATAGATCCTTGTGAATACCAGTTGCTGGAAGCCACAGTAAGGGAAAGAGCTGGCTAACCTGTTTCCTACAGGCATCTGGTTGGCCCCTGAGAGAACAGGATGCTGGAGTAGATGAGCCACTGGCCTGATCCAGCAGGCTCTTCTTTTGTACTTAAGGTCCCAGATTGGGTTACAATACGTTATACCTCACCTGCCGCTCACGGCATTGTAGATGTGGATCACATGATGGGGTCTCCATTTCACAATCAGGCAGTAAATAGACCATGCCCTGCTTAGGTGGAAGAATGATGGCGGACTGGTGTGCCTTCACACCATACGTAGCCTGTAACCTAAGACCCCAATTTTTTATTATTATTCTTGAGCCCCCACTCCTTTTGCTTCTGTGGTGGAGCCCAGGTAGTTCCCAGATGCAGTTCTACTGCAGACACTGGCCAGATTAAAATTGCGCAAGGTGTTAGGAAGGTCAGAAGCTGCCTTATACCAAGTCAGATTGTTCAGAATTGTCTGTTACACTGACTGGCAGCAGCTGTCAGGGGTTTCATTCAAGAAATCTCAACCCAGCCCTACTTGGAGATGCCTTTGGGAGTTGAAGCTGGGACCATATACGTGCATAATAGATTATTTTTAGTAAACCACTCTGAAGGTTCTTCTACAATCAAGCAGCAGATACACTTTATGAAGTAAAAATAACTAAAAAAGATAGATTCATTGTCATTGACAAAGGTCACATTCATATGCCCCATATATACCCACTTGACTGCTTTGTTGGCAAAAAATGTGCCACATAATACCTGTCCGGCTTTTCTAAGATCTTGATCTTTTAGTGTCACAGCACTTACCTTTTAGAACTGCCTTTCTACTGATACCAAACAGGGACCTTCACTGTATTCTTTTTAGTGCCTGCCGAAAGCATTCTAACCCTTCCCAGATGCTTATAAATGCTAATGTGAATTTCAATTTGTTTTAACTTTTTGTATGTTTTTAAAACTATTGTAAATTTATCTTGAATGTCTTGTTTTACTCTTTTCTGTAAACTTTTTTGAGGTTTCTGTTACAGTCAAGCAGTGTATAAATTGTGCAAAATCGAATAAGTAAATAAAATCCCCCCTCCCCATTTAATCCCCACAACAACCCCATGAGGTAGGTTAGGCTGAGACACAATTACTGGCTCAAGGTTATCTGAGTGAACTTCCAGGCCAAGTGGGGATTGAACCCTGGACTCCTAGGTCCTAGTCTGGCACTAACCACTACACCCCCACTGTCTCTCTCTTGCGTCATGCTCAACCTGTCTTTAATGTAGGCCTCAGTGAAGCCTGCTTACCTGTCCAGCTGCCACAGCCATGTCGGATAGGGAGGAGCGCCGCTTTGTGGAGATCCCACGGGAGTCGGTGCGGCTGATGGCTGAGAGCACCGGGGTGGAGCTGACGGACGAGGTGGCCTCCCTCCTGGCTGAAGATGTCTGTTACCGCCTGCGAGAAGCCACTCAGGTGAGGGAGGCCTTAGTGGGTCCAGTCCTGAGGATTCTGGGAAACAGAGGGGCCAGCTTTGCACCCTCCATCCCTCCTACTGTTGACAACCTGTCTCCTTCCCAGCCCCAGTTTGCCAATAGGACACTATTTTGGTGACTGATCAGCCAGTTGGGCTTGCTGATCGGAAGGTTGGCGGTTCAAATCCCCGTGGCAGAGTGAGCTCTTGTTGCTCTGTCCCAGCTCCTGCCAACCTAGCAGTTCAAAAGCATACCAGTGCAAGTAAATAAATAGGTACTGCTGCGGCGGGAAGGTAAATGGCGTTTCCGTGTGCTCTGGCACTTGTCACGGTGTTTCATCACACCGGAAGTGGTTTAGTCCTGCTGGCCACATGACCCGGAAAGCTGTCTGTGGACAAACGCTGGCTCCCTTGGCCTGAAAGTGAGATGAGCGCCGCATTCCCATAGATGCCTTTGACTGGACTTAACCGTCCAGGGGTCCTTTACCAATTTCCCCCATTCCTTAGGTTAAAACATGAAATCAAACCTGCAATGACATAAAAATTATTAATTTTAAAAATGCAGATATGTATGTAATAAAAGCCAAGGGAACTAACAATGTATGCTGAAAGTGCATTCACTTGCTTATTCCACCTGGTTCCCTTTAAATATTTTGGACCTGAACATCAGTTGTGGGCAGCATGGTCATTTTGGACCACTATTCCCATCAGCACCAACCTGTTGTGGTCTAAGGATGCCTGAAGGTCCACAGTGGGGGAGGGGGGCACACCTGGAGCAGACAGTACCGTGATAGACATCCTAAGGACCTGACTTCATCTGATGTGACTTTTTGTATGTTCGTTCTTCTCGCTTTCAGAACAGTTCCCAGTTCATGAAACACACCAAACGGAGAAAGCTGACGGTAGAGGACTTCAATCGTGCCCTGCGCTGGAGTAATGTTGAGGTGAACCCGGGAGGCCTGGCCTTCTTGAGAACTGGGCAAATTGGCTGGCCCCAAATGGACCCCTCTCTGGACACCTTCCCTCTTGGCGGCAGCTAAAAGCCAGGAAGCTCCTTGATAGTTAGAATGATTTAGGATGCTGCTTTCGCCCAGGCTGGAGGGACGTAAGATGCAAAGGAGCGTGAGAACACAAGCTCCTGTTGGATCAGGCCAGTGGCCCAACTAGTCCAGCATGCTGTTCTCACAGTGGCCAACCAGGTGCCTTATTGGGAAACCTTCAAGTAGGACCCAAGCACAAGAGCCCTCTTCCGTCCTGCAGTTTCCAGCAGCTGGTATTCAGAAGCATTTGCTGCCCCTGACAACAGAGGCAGAGGATAACCATCATGGGTAGCAGCCATGGATTGATTAGCCTTTTCTCCATGGATTTTAAAGCTACCTGAGCTGTTGATCGCCACTGCTTCTTGTGAGAGCAAGTTCCATAGCTGAACTATGTTCTATGCGGAGAAGTATTTTCTTTGATCTTTCAGCCATCAGATTCATTGGATGTCCAAATTCATGGACTGATTAATGGAGGTTATCGATGACGGCTAGCCACAGTGGTTGTGCTCTCCCTTTGCAGTCAGTAATGCTTCTGAAGCCCTTCACGGCCTAGGACCTTCGTACCTACAGGACCGCCTCTCCTGGTATGCCCCGGGGAGGACCTTAAGGTCCATAAATAGCAACACCCTAGAGGTCCCAGGATCTAAGGAAGTCAGATCAGCCTCAACCAGAGCCAGGGCCTTTTCAACACTGGCTCCGGCCTGGTGGAATGCTCTGAGTTGTTCTGCCTGTCCTTTGGCTTGGAATCAACTTGATCCCCTTCCCCTCTTTCCTTTTTACTTTCTCCTTCTGTGATGGAACTCCTATTTGGGGACTTCCCTGGCTTTTTTCTGGCCCACGTAGGACCAGTCTGGATAGTTGGCCTTGGTGAAGATTTGACGTTTTCATCCCCAAAAAGTTTTTGATTTGAGTTTCTACTGAAATGAGGCTGCATTTTAATGTTGTATTTTAGTCTTGTTTTTAAGTTGTATTTTAATCAATTGTTTTTATACCTGGTGTTAGCTGCCCTTAGCTCTGTCTTAGCTGGGGAGGGTGGGGTATAAATAAAACTTATTCTTATTATGAATAGCATTTGCTGGGAACCACAGGACAGGAGATCTGGCTCTTGCGCTCGGGGCCTGTTTGCGGGTTTCCAGCAGTTGGCCACTGTAAGAACAGGATGCTGGACTAGATGGGCCATTGGCCTGACCTAACAAGTCTTTCGTGTTATCAACTAAAACCAGGCAGATTAGTAGCCACCTCAAGGGGTCCTCTTTAATTGGTTGGCAGGCCAGTTAGGAAATGGTGGGGGGGTGGGGGGTGAGAGAGAGAGTCTGCTGCTCCTGGTGCTCTTGGGGGCTGCTTTGCAAGGTTGGCGGCCTTGAGAAACTGAGGGTGTCCTATCTGTTGCAGGCGGTGTGTGGCTATGGCTCTCAGGACGCCCTCCCATTCCGTGCCATCAAGGACGGCGAACTGTACTTCCAGGAGGATCGTGAGGTCAACCTGGTGGAGCTGGCTTTGGCCACCAACATCCCCAAGGGCTGTGCTGAAGCAGCTGTGAGAGGTAGGCCTCATGGGGTGGGAAGTGCAGGGCAAAGGGGTGAGGCGCCTGCCCCAGGCACCAGGGTCCACAGGGGCAGCAGATCCCAATGTAGTTCTGTCTTCCCCTCTTGTTCCTGATGTAGATATGTCCCTACCCCTTCTTACCTGGCGGGGAGGGGGTGAGACCGACATTTTGTGGTTTGCCTTCCGTGCCAAAATGGCTCTGCCCCTCCACCAACCTTAGCACCTGAGAGGATCTGCAGGGAAGGAGGCTATCTTTTTTTTGGTATTTGGGGCCTGAGTTGCTTCAGGTTTAAAGTACTAAACCGATCACCTTGAATCGGGCCTGGAAAAGGGCCGGCAACTGGTGCAAGTTGTTTTCAAGCAATGGATTATTTGATCTAAATGGAACCCCAGGCAGTAATCTGGCTGCTGCATTTTGGACGAATAGAAGTTTCTGAGTTTCCTTCAAGGGGGCAGCCCCATGCACACAGCACATTGCAGTAGTCCAAGGCTGGGTTGAGCAGCTAAACCATGGACCCTCTTCTCTTTTCTCTCTTTCTAGTTCATGTTTCTTACTTAGATGGGAAAGGAAACTTGGAACCACAAGGCTCTGGTAAGAACAGTTTGCTTAGTTGTATTTATTTGAAATAATAATGATGATGATGATGATGATGATCCTGCATCTCCTCCCACCCCCCCCCCATGAATTCCAGGCTTTAATGTTATTGTTTTTTGTAATTTGTTGTTTATTACATTTATACCCCACCATTCCTCCAAGGAAATCAATGTCTTTCTCCCTCCCCCTCTGCCTTGCAAAAACAAGTTTGTGAGGTATGTTAGGACCTGCTCAATAGTGGCGCATGGCCCTTGAAAGGTCACACCGAAGGGAATGTGGCCCTCAGGTTGAAAAATGCCCTGGCTCTGTGTGGCCAGTTGAAGCGCCCCGACCTTCTGCTCCATGAGCCTAGGCGACAAGGAAGCGATGGATTGCTGAACTGTGCCGGACTGAGGTGATAAACCTCAGGCCTCACTCCTGTCAGCAATTGTGCTGCAGCGTTTTGCAGCTTCCGGATCAAGCGCAAGGGAAGCCCCACCTGGAGCACATTGCAGTTTCTGAAAGGAACCCTGTTTGTTGGTTGCTTCCTTTTCCCCCACTTGCTACAACCCCCACAAATATCTCCCTCTCATCCTTCCAGTGCCCAGCGCCGTCTCAGCCCTGACAGATGACCTGCTGAAGTATTACCAGCACGTGACCCGGGCCGTGTTGGGGGACGATCCCCAGCTGATGAAGGTGGGCAATGAGCAGAGGGGTGAGGGAGCAGTCAAAGCACCGGCTGGGGCCACAGGTGGAATCAGAGAGCAGAATTGTGCTGGGCGGATAAGAAGGAAGAAGCAGACATTTCCTGGTCTGGGCAAAACCTCAGACAGGTCAAGTGCAAAGTGATGGTGAGAGTGGTTTGGGGAGCATTTGGGTTTGCGGCCTGGAGTTTTGGAAGTGCATTCTGACCAGCGTTTGCCAACCATGGAATAGAAAAGACCTAAGTGGTTCAGGGCTTTATAAATAATACAAGAGCCTTGAACCTAGCTCAGTAGTAGTTTAGTACAACGGTTCCCATTAGCCCCAGCTGGCAGGGGCTATTTGTGTATCATTGTTCTTTCTTATATCCTTTCTTATTTCACACCACCCTAATTGGAGTGAGGCCCTTTCCATTCATTCCCAGAATGCAACAGGCCCTGACTCCATTGATGGTTACTTCCTCTGGAAGGGAAAAGGAGTGGGCATGAACTGGGAATCAGTATTCAGCTGTGAGTCAGACCAAGCACTCTCGTGACTTGTGGTCATCCAATGAAGCTGAACGTTGGAAAGTTAAGGACAGGTTAAAGAAAGTACTTTTCCCCACACAGAGCATAAACTGTGGAACTCCCTCCTGTTAGGAGGCCGTGATTGGAGCCACCAACTTAATTTGCTTTAGAAGAGGATTGGATGAATTCATGAAGGAGAAGGCAATCAATGGCTATTAGCCATTATGTCCATGCTCTGCCTTTGCTGTCGGGAGGCAACAATACTTCTGAATAGCATTTGCTGGGAACCACAAGAAGGGAGAGGGCTCTGGGGCTTGAATTCTGCTTGCGGTTTTCACCACAGGCATCTTGTTGTGAGAACAGGATGCTGGCCTGCTTGAGCCATTCAGCAGGTTCTTCTTATGTTCTTATGGAGTGTGGTGCTTTAACCAGGCAGAATTAAGTCTCACCCATTCAAGGACACCACCCTCTGCCCCCCACCTTTCCAGCCCCCTAACCTTTCCACTTCCCTCCTGCTCAGGTGGCTCTTCAGGACCTGCAAACCAACTCGAAGATCGCAGCTCTCCTGCCTTACTTTGTCTATGTTGTGAGCGGGGTGAGTTGATGATGATGATGATTACATTTTATTTATACCCTGCCCTCCCCAGCCAAGACCGGGCTGAGGGTGGCTAACAATTGATTGAAATACAACTTAAAAACAAGATTAAAATACAACATTAAAACACAGCCTCATTTCAGTAGGAACTCAAATAAAAAACTTTTTGGGGGATGAAAATGTCAAGTCTTCACCAAGGCCAACTATCCAGACTGGTCCTACGTAGGCCAGAAAAAAGCCAGGGAAGTCCCCAAATAGGAGTTCCATCACGGAAGGAGAAAGGAAGAGGGGGAGGGGATCAATTTGATTCCAAGCCAAAGGCCAGGCAGAACAGCTGTGTCTTACAGGCCCTGCAGAAAGAAATCAGATCCTGCAGGGCCCTGGTCTCATGAGACAGAGCGTTCCACCAGGCCGGAGCCAGTGTTGAAAAGGCCCTGGCTCTGGTTGAGGCTAATCTAACTTCCTTAGGGCCCGGGAGCTCTAGGGTGTTGCTATTTATGAACCTTAAGGTCTTCCGTGGGGCATACCAGGAGAGGCGGTCCCATAGATACGAGGGTCCTAGGCCGAGTTGAGTGGCAAGTGCCCAGTTTCTCCCCACCCCTTTGGAAGGGCTTCTGCAACAACCAGCACAAGGCTTTCCCACTCAGTTGGGTATGAGACCTGTAGGTGTTCTTTGGAGTGGCAGTTTCTGTGAAAGCTGGCATGAACCTCAGCTCACTCACAAGATGCTGGAATGTGCTCAGAGGAGGGCAACCAGAACGATAAAGGGCCTGGAAACAGCATCTTGTAAAGAACAGTTGAGGGAACTAGGGATGTTTAGCCTGGAGAAGAGGAGACAGGGAGGGGACATGATGGTCGTCTTCAAATACCCGAAGCTTATTATGTGTGAGAATGGATTATTATTAGCAGTTCCCAGAGTGGGTTACAACAATTTAAAAACCTAGTTTATTTTCTGCTGATGTATCAATATACCTTGATGCTTGATTTAACCAGATTAAATATCTGATTGAAAATTCTGAGGAAAAGTTTTCTTTTTTTTTTTTGAAGAAAGGATGGTAAAAATAAAATTCATAATCAAAAAACAGTTGAAACGTATTATGTTTACAAGAATACAACTTGGTTCCTAAAAGCACATGCTGCAGGTGCCAAAGTTTGCATATTCAACATTTGCCGAAAGCTGTGTAGTGAAGGCTGTCGGGAGTTCCACAACTTTGCGGCTGCCACAGAGAAGGTGTACTGACCCTCTGAGTTTCTGAGCGGGGTGGAACAACTCTGCTAATCTTAACATCTAGGAGGGACTGTGGGAAAGAAGGCCGCCCCTCAGATATTTGGGGCCTACGTTGTGCGTGGGAGTGAGAGAAGGAGGTTGCGTTTACAATCGCTGTAAGGTTAGATAGGAAAGAAGGCATCTCCAGGCTGCGAGGGGTGCCCACCCTTGATGGAGTGGCTGTGTGCCAGTCAGCTAAGGCCCGAGGGCTGCCCAGAGGGTGATGTACGGCCGGGTCCTCTGCTTGGTTCAAGACTGGCTTCTGAGCCTGCCTTTCCTCTCCTGGATCCCCTGGCAGGTCAAGTCCGTGAGCCACGACCTGGAGCAGCTGAACCGCCTTCTGCACGTGGCCAAGAGCCTCATCCAGAACCCCTACCTGTGCCTGGGCTCCTACGTCAAGAGCCTCATTGCCAGCGTCATGTACTGCGTCCTGGAACCCCTGGCGGCTTCTATTAACCCCCTCAATGATCACTGGACCCTGCGTGACTACGCAGCCATGCTGCTGGGACACATCTTCTGGTACGCCATTTCCTCCTTTGGGGCAGGGAGAACCTCCTCTTTGGGATGTCACCTATTGAAATGTCTTGTGGAGTCTGCTTTTTTAAAAAAACAGGTGGCCTGTCAGGGATTTTCCAGTTGTGGGTTTGACCAGATGACCATTGGGGGTCCCTTCCAATGCTACAATACGATTATTTTTCTCTAGCGCAAAAGTCCAGGGGCCACATTCGGTCATCGACAAGTTTAAGGGAGCCACATGCAGGCATAGGCAAACTCAGTCCTCCAGATGTTTTGGGACTACAATTCCCATCATCTCTGACCACTGGCCCTGCTAGCTAGGGACTATGGGAGTTGTAGTCCCAAAAACATCAGAAGGGCCGAGTTTGCCTATGCCTGGCCTCATGGATAGAGTTAGAGGCAATCATGGACAGAGGAACAGACATGACCCTTGGCAGTAGGCTATATTCCTGCCACACCAAAGCCAGTGGTTAATACACCCACCCTGACATTCTGGGGGAGCGAGTTCCATGAAGAAATATTTTCTTTTATCTAGACGTGCACTGTCCCCATCGGTTGAGCAAGCCCGTGGAGAGAGAAATCTCCTTAACTTTTTAGCATCCTCTTGGTTGATTCTATTTCTATGCTGCTTTTTATTCAAATAAATCCCAAAGCAGCTTACAAATGAAAGATAAAAATAACATAATGGAACATCACGAACGCAGCATAAATTTTATAGAACACAACAAATCATCAGTAAACAATCACAAATAAAACAATTTCCATCTATGTAACACTATTAACAAAACAACTAAAAGATAAGCTAAACATCACAGTTACACCCAAAATTGTATTATTGGATTTACAAAGTACGACAGCATTCATATCTATAAAACAATATTAGCAACATTAATAAAATAGCAACAAAACAAACAAACAAAGACCTGTTGAATCTGTACTCTTGACAAGCAGAAAACAATGGTGCCCAAACGAGTGCCTTGCAAATAAAGGTCTTTTAAAATGTTGCTTGTTGGACAAATCAGGTTTATATAGCTAAGGCTGACACTACATTCCACTGCAAACCAGCCCACCCAAGAGAGAGGAGAAACAGTAAGGAAAAGTGCTTCACTAAGCAAGCCATTTTAGAAGACTCTCTTGGGTGGG
Source organism: Podarcis melisellensis (assembly GCF_964234715.1). NCBI lineage: Eukaryota > Metazoa > Chordata > Lepidosauria > Squamata > Lacertidae > Podarcis > Podarcis melisellensis. The sequence continues at coordinate 17,047,029 of NC_138533.1, forward strand.
CTAGTTTGCAGGCTTCTTGGGGCAGGGACCTGCCTGTCCCCCCCCCTTTTTTTCTTTTGCTTCTGCCATAAATTGATATATGCTGCATACACTGCAAATCTTTTTCAGGACTCATGGTGACTTGGTGAGCGGCCTGTATCACCAGATCCTGCTGTCGCTGCAGAAAGTGCTGGCCGATCCTGTCCGCCCGCTCTGTTCCCACTATGGGGCTGTTGTGGGGCTACACGCCTTGGGATGGAAGGTAACTGCCGTTCTTGTATTTTATTTATTACATTTTTTTTAGATACCCCTATGCATTAGACATATCAGAGCCATTTGTATCAGTTGCACATAAAACCATACAACAGAAACCATATGGAAAAGTTAAAATCAGAAAACCACTAACCGTAGATGAAATAATGTATTCTTAACTGCCTGCATAAGCCTGACAGAATAGGAAAGTTTTCAGCAGTTGGCACAGAAAGGTCTGCTGGATCCCTAGTGGCAGAGAGTTCCACCAGACTGCGCCAATGACACTAAAGGTTTATTTATGCAGGTAGGTAGCCGTGTTGGTCTGCCGTAGTCGAAACAAAATTAAATCCTTCCAGTAGCACCTTAGAGACCAACTAAGTTTGTTATAGGTATGAGCTTTCCTGTGCATGCACACTTCTTCAGATACCAAGTGTGCATGCACACGAAAGCTCATACCTATAACAAACATAGATGGTCTCTAAGGTGCTACTGGAAGGATTTTTTTATTACCGTATTTTTCGCTCTATAAGACGCACCAGACCACAAGACCCAATATTCTGAATCTCAGAAGCCAGAACAGCAAGAGGGATCGCTGCACAGTGAAAGCAGCAATCCCTCTTGCTGTTCTGGCTTCTGGGATAGCTGCACAGCCTGCATTCGCTCCATAAGACACAGACACATTTCCTCTTACTTTTTAGGAGGGGAAAAGTGAGTCTTATAGAGCAAAAAATACGGTATTTTGTTTCGATTAAAGGTTTATTGTCATTGTCAAATGAGCTTTGCCCACTCAGGAAATGACCGACAATGCTCCTGCAGATGATGTCCGTGATCAAGCTGGAATATAAGGGTTTTGACATAAGGGTTTTGACAGTCCCTTAGGTATCCTGGATGTAAGTCATTCAGGGATTTGTAAATTAATGCAAGGACATTGAACCTGCAGGGCAGTACTTGATGGGGTAGCAGATGGGCAGTTTGCGCATGTGTTTCCACACTGGTGACCTGTGTTGTTGGGCAGGTACCCCCATCAGCTGTCTGGCCACCCCATTCAGCACCAGCCAGAGCTTCTTTTGAACCAGGCCCAAGGGAAGCTCCATGTAAGTCGCACTGCAGTGATCTAGCCTGGCCAATGCAGGGGCTACAGTGGTCTTCCTCTTGGCTGTGTCTCCCCGGCCAAGTGACCAGCACAGCTGACCTGTGCTGTCTCTCTGTTTCTCTGCCTCTTCTCACCCAGGCAGTGGAGAGGGTTCTCTATCCCCACCTCTCCACCTACTGGTCAAACCTGCAGGCCGTGCTGGATGACTACTCTGTGTCCAATGCTCAGGTGAAGGCTGATGGGCACAAAGTCTATGGAGCCATCCTGGTAAGTCCCTGCTGATACCGTATGAGATACTTTTTACATTTTTGAAATTGAATTTCATTGACAACAAGCAGGGTTACAGAAAAAAAGAAAGGGGTGATAAGAATAGGTTGTCGCTATTGCCAGTAAGGAAATACAGTGGTACCTCGGGTTAAGTACTTAATTCGTTCTGGAGGTCCATACTTAACCTGAAACTGTTCTTAACCTGAAGCACCACATTAGCTAATGGGGCCTCCTGCTGCTGCCGCGCCGCCGGAGCACAATTTCTGTTCTCATTCTGAAGCAAAGTTCTTAACCTGAAGCACTATTTCTGCGTTAGCGGAGTCTGTAACCTGAAGCGTATGTAACCCAAGGTACCACTGTACAGGACGCAGCCACACAATTTTACTGCATCAATAAAAGGAAGAGGAAAAGGGTGTGTGATCTATTATTACAAAGGGTCCCATGGTCTAATCCAGAGGTTTTTGGGGCCACCATCCCTTTGGTTCCATAAACTCATCCCCAGCGCCCTCTACTCCATAGAAAGCACTGTTTGCAATAACAGTTTGCATGAGCCACTAAGGAAGCACAATAAAATCCCAAAACAGTAAAAACAATGCGTGTTTATTCAAAATCCAATTAAAACGTGTTATCTTAATGAATTACGCTAAATAAAATCGATTAACTTGATCCTGTGACAGCAGCTTTTCAAAGTCTGATAGTCATTGACACCTCCAGTCCCCCCCGACACCCCATTCCTCTTAACACCCCGCTAGGCAATTCCACTGCCCCCCCCACCCCACAGGGGATGGCACCACCCATTTGGGAACCACTGATCTAAATCAGAACAATTACAATTTTCTATACTTTGAAAAAAGATGGAAAAAGTAACCTTAAACTGTGCTAAATCTAGACGTTTGTACAGACCTGTGCAACCTGACACTCCTGAGCTGCTGTGTTTGTATACGAAATAAACCAAATGGCAAAGAAGGAATCGCAAGCTTATGTGAGATTTTTTCCAAGAAGGGTGATTTGTGAAGAGTTGGAATAACCGATAGCCCACATACTGAGATCAAAAGGCTTCGAAAACGTGGCAGCTGAGGCCCAGGCTGCTCTCAAAAGATGTGAGATCTGTCCCTTAGTTGTTCATATTTTGATCCAAATCTATAAGCATATTCAATTGGACGAATGAGGGGAGGGGTGATTTCTGAGAAATCTCGGCCTGCAAAATATAGTCCTACCTTCCTGTGGTCAGGGACGATGGGAGTTGTAGTCCAGCAACAGCTGGGGACCCAGATTTGAGAAACGCTGCGTAACCCGCCCCCCATGAGGCCTAGCCTGTGAGCGCATTATGTGCCAGCCCACTTCTGCCCACTGCCAATGTTCATTTGATGTGCTGTTCCCCCTCCCTTCCTCCAGGTGGCAGTGGAGCGGCTCCTGAAGATGAAGGCGCAGGCTGTATCGGCGCCCGTCCAGACGGAAGGCTCCGGCGCAGAGGGGCGCTCGCGGGAGGGCTGCCCTTGGCTCAGCCCTCTCCAGGACCCTCAGGTGGAGTTTGGCTTTGGCATCGCCAGCCACCTGCTCCAGCTGGGCAGCGGTGGGCCCCAGGCCGGTGTGGGCATCTCCACGGACCCCCCCACCACCTCGTTGAACGAGATCTACCAGGAGCTGTACTACTTTTTTGGGGACAGCCTGGCCACCCGTTTCGGCACGGGTTCAGGGCTGTGCCCGGCCGAGCCGCTGCCAGCCAGCGCTCCCAAGGTGGTGGACGCCAAAAAGGAGCCGCCAGCCTTTGGGGGCGGGGAGACGGCCCGCAAGATGCCCCAGCTGACGGCCAATGCCACCGTCAGCCCGCGGGAAGAGGAGAGCCCCCGTGGGGAGTTCTCGGCCAGCCGGGCCCCCCTGCAGCGCCCTGCCAGTCTGGCGCGGTCGCGCAGTGCCTCTCGCCAGCAGGGGTACCGCCTGGGCGTCCGGGACGTCTTCCAGAAGTGCCGCTTCTCCCCGCAGGGGCCGCCTCGCTTCAGCTTCTTGATCGCGGGTCGCCAGGCGGAGAGGCGGTGCCAGGGGCGCCTCTTCCAGACCTCTTTCCTGCACCACCACGGCCCCGGCCACGTCTCCCGCTACACCCAGAAGCTGCCCATGATCGGAAGGACCAAGGCAGCGAAGAAGTGGGCCCACTCGGAATACTCTCTCTACCTGCCTCTCTGAAAGGGACCTGCCAGGGTGGTGGCGGCAGCAGCAGTAGCAGCACCCAGCCCTTCTGGGCCAAGTGCCCTTCATGGCAATGTCATTTAAAAAAATATATATTATTTTATTTTCCAAAGATACACACTATTCAATTAGAAATAAAAATACAAAATAATAACCAAACAAAGAAAATTAATCATACACCCATGTGGCTTCCCTCCCCAATACTCGTCATCTCTTAATCTTTAGCCAATGCCATTTTTTAGGGCCACAAGCTTTCTCAGGTAGAGCGGTGACCTCTTGTGTTTTATTCCTGGCAATTTGGGACTTCTCTTTTATCAGCTCTGCTTCTTTTGAGGGGCACAGTTTTGTCACTGCTTGTGTGGGAGGTTGGGGGCAGGAGAGCAGCGCTGGTTTTACAAAGATGTCAATGCAGGAACTGTGAAGGGGGAAGGATTTGGGTTTGGGGCGAGGCTCCCGGCCGGCCTTCACTAATGTGCTGGTCTCCAGTTGTTTTGAACTACAACTCCCAACAGCCTCAGCTACCACACACTGGCCAAGACTGCTCTAGGCGTTGTCTGCTTGTGAAGGCACTGAGGACATACTCAGCCTCCTCTGAATGGGGGCTCTGTTCCCCCCCCTTCCCTTACCAAAAGAGAAATTGAATAAAGGAGCCCTTTATTTCCCTGATCTTTTAATAAACTGATGTCACAGTGGGTCATGCTGTTAGCCAGAAGGTTGCTGGGCCGGGTCCACCCAGGGATGGCTGTGGGCAGGATTCCTGCATTATGGGGAGCGGGTAGACCAGATTACACTTGGGGTCCCTTCCAACTTTACAATGCTGTGGTTTTATTGTTTAAATTGTGTTCTTCCCCCAAAAGAGTCCTGGTAGCTAGTTTGTTAAGGATACTGGAAATTCTAGTTATGTGAGGGGTCAAACTACAATTCCCAAGATTCTTTGTGTAGGGGTGTGCCTTAAATGTACAGTCAGTATGTAGCCCTGGACTAAGCGAGACAAAGCAAAGTGTCAAGATTCACTAATTAGGAAAAAAAAATCTTTTTTATTTTATTTTAGGAAGCCACTAAAAGTTTTGGGAGGGGCTCCTCAGGGAGGAGCAGGCTTATAGTGAGTGTATGAGAATATTTCACAGGAGGTGCTTTTTGTAAAATAAAATAAAAATGACATCCTTTGTGTGTCTCTCTCTTCTCTCCCTTCAGCACCCCGCCCCCTCAAACCTAATTCCGGCCCTGGTTATAACGTAACAAATGCAATAAATAGAGACGTAAACTTGGTGCGTCTTTGCCAGTTAACTTTAGTGCTGCTATCAGGCAGAAATCCCACCGGTGCTGTTGGACCGCTTGCCTGTGTGCAGCGCCAAACGCTTTGAGGTCGCGGCTGTCAACCCTCGAGCGCTAACGACGCCTCTCCTCTCTCTCCTCCCCTCCGACGGGGCGGAGACCGGCAGCCGGGCAGCCCCTTCCCAGCACCGTCGGCTGGAAGATGGCGCAGCTGTCCGGGCTGCTCCTGGTCGAGCTGGCCCTGAACGCCGCCGCCTTCCTGTGCGGAGTCATTTGCTCCTCCGCCCTCACCGTTACCCAGGTAAGGTCCCCAGAGAGAGAGGGCGATCCCGGACCCGCAAAGTCTCCCTTTCCCATCCCATCCCGGGCAAAAAAGTTCTGCGCTTTTGCGCTCGTCCCGTTAAAGAGCCACCGCTTAGTGGCGCGAGAGTGCTTCTGAGCACGTGAAGAGGGCGCCGGGCTTTCGCTTGAGTGCAGAGGAGGGAGTGGCTGTGCACGATCAGAGCTGCGTCGTTGGGCCTGCTAATGTGCAGAGTGTCCAGCATTTTTGCTTGTAGCAATAAGAAAGGGCACCCCTGAGTGAATGCAGAGAGCAATTTAGGTTCCACATTGTGGCTTAGAATTCATCTCCTCTTCCGTGTTGGCTTTTGAGTGCCAGAACCTCTTTAGAAAAACAGTGTGCTTTTATAACCGCAGAACACCCAACCTTTGTATGCATGGGATGAGAGGACGAGGGCTTCCAAGTCAGAGGGAGTCACATGCACCTAATTTAAAAAAAAAATAAATGCAATCCCCAACCCATTTATTACTGCCTTTCTGAGTTTGCATTCAGACTTCCCTGAGCAACCTTGGGTGGTGGAGAGTTTCAGCAGAGCTGGAAAGTTTTTTTAAAACAACAACAATTTGTGCACTCTGTCAAGTCTCTAGTCCTCATGAGCCTGCCTATTCATTCCACCACCCGGCCCTGCTGTAATAAGAGGCAGCTACACACAAAACAGTTACGCCAACTTGAAACCGGTTTTGCCTAAGTGGCTTCATTCCTTGCGAGGACCTTTGGAAGTCTGCTGTTTTGCTGGAAAGGCCGCAAAGGCTTCTAAAACAAATGGTTCCAAAGGTTTTCCGTTGGGAAATGGGGAAATCTGAGCTCACAGCTACTGACCCAACCTCGGATTGTTGCAAAAGATTTATAATGCACCAAACTTGCATATTTTTAAAAAGCAGGCAGTGTGGTGTCGTGTCATATGAGCATCAGCCGTGCACATTAATGCTCATCAGCTGAGTGAGAGTTTGGCTGACTTCCTGCACAAATCCTTTTGCTGCCGGGAGCACTTTCGCCCGACAGCCTTCCTGGCCTGTGTCACATGTGCTTGGCACTCACCTTACTGGCCTGTACGGATGAACACTCCCTTGTTTTGGGATGGCCTATAGTTGCACTGGGGACACGGGTGGCACTGTGGGTTACACCACAGAACCTAGGACTTGCCGATCAGAAGGTCAGTGGTTCGAATCCCCGCAACCGGGTGAGCTCCCATTGCTCAGTCCCGGCTCCTGCCAACCTAGCAGTTCGAAAGCACGGCAAAGTGCAAGTAGATAAATAGGTACCGCTCCGGCAGGAAGGTAAACAGCGTTTCCGTGCGCTGCTCTGGTTCACCAGAAGCGGCTTAGTTATGCTGGACATTGGCTCCCTCGGCCAATGAAGCAAGATGAGTGCCGCAACCCCAGAGTCGGCCACGACTGGACCTAATGGTCAAGGGTCCCTTTACCTTTATAATTGCACTGGCTCTTTCCCTGGGCACAATGGTTTGCAGAAAAGAAGAGGCAACATTCTCAGCTTTGGGTTTAGAAGTCTAAGAGTAAATTGCCTGGGAACAGATGAAAGAGCTCAGGCAATCAGGGACGGGGTTGGAGCAGATGCAGTTGTTGTTGTTTATTTTTTTGCTCAGAGCAGTTTTAAAAATACCAAAATTATCATCAAGAATAACCTCTAACATAAAAACCCTGCAACACACTTTTTTCCTTCTCATGTTCAATTATACTGCCATAAAGCCTGCATTGATTAAATGATGCTTTGTTTATTGTGGGGAGAGGAGGCTTTTATTTCTTTTTGAATAAATAGGCTTGAACATTTGGTCCAAAAAGAAAAAGAAAAAAGGTTTGTTCATGTGATCCCTATTTTATTTTTTTCATAAAATTTAGATACCACCTGATGTAGGGGGGAAACCTCAAAGTGATTTGCAAAAAGATAAAACAATAAAGTGATAATTTAAAAAATTTACAACCACAATTTAAGACATAACAGAAAGCTAAGACCACAATAGAATAAACTAAAACAAATTAAAACTTGTGGAATTCTCTCCCCAGGGAAGTTCATCTGGTGCCTTAAATATGTCTGTGGCAGTGGGGGGTTATTGTTTTGTTTTTCTTACTGTTTTTATTATGTGCTTTGTTATTCTGCATTTTTATGTTGTGAACCACCCTGAGTTCTTAATTCAATAAATTATAAATAAAATAAATAAAAATTTTCTAAACACCTGGGTGGGCTTGTCTAAATAAGAATGCCTTCAGCAGGCACCAGGAAAAATACAGTGAAGGTTCCTGCCTGATATCAATAGGCAGGGAGTTCCACAGTGTTAGTGCTGCCACACTAATATTAGTCAACAGTTGTGAAGTCGTTTTTTAAAACGTGTCCTTTATTAGAACAACCACAAAAGTTGTTTATTGCATTAATATGTCGTGTTATTTCAAAGGCCTCAAGGGGTTCCCCCCTCCTTTAATCCTCGCCACAAACCTGTGAGGTAGGTTAGGTGGAGAGAGAGAGAATGAAAGAAAGAGAGAAAGAGTGTTCTGAATTCTTCTGGAGAGCTTCATGATCTCAGCCTGGGTTTCTGCTGTTCCTTGTAACCGTTAAACCACACTTAGTTCCTTTCATCATCAACAGCTTCAACACCATTATTAGTTGCTGGGGGTAATGAAATTACAGTGGTACCTCGGGTTACATACGCTTCAGGTTACATACACTTCAGGTTACACACTCCGCTAACCCAGAAATAGTACCTTGGGTTGAGAACTTTGCTTCAGGATGAGAACAGAAATCGTGCCTCGGCGGCAGCGGGAGACCCCATTAGCTAAAGTGGTGCTTTAGGTTAAGAACAGTTTCAGGTTAAGAACAGACCTCCGGAACGAATTAAGTACTTAACCCAAGGTACCACTGTAACTTTTTTTAAAAAACCACATGCACGCTAAACATTATATTTTCAAAACGTGAAGCAGAGTACTCTCTGGTTCTTGTAGCAAGGAGTTCCATAGGGCCCTGAAGCACTTTCAGCCTTTGACGACACCAGCTGTAATAAAAATAAGGCTGTCAATAACCCAAACACAAAATAAAGCACCGAAAAGAGATTAAGACATAACAGGGTTTTTTAAAAATGAAATACAGCAAATGCTTTTCTGCCTGAGAGAGTATGTCACATTTGAGTCCGTTATACATAAAAACAAGTTGCTGAAAAATTAAGAAGTGTCAAAATTTGACGCCCCCCTGTTGAGCCCATTGCCATGGGCCAAATGGCCTTTCTGACAGGCTGAGCTAGGAAGCAAGCAACCCTCTCACCTGCCTTTTCTAGCAAAGTACAGGCAACCCCACTGCCCATTTGTGTGTGTTCAAGGCATGCATTACCCAGACTGTGTGCATTCCTGTGAACCTGGAAGTGGCACGAAAAGGGGCAAAAACAGCGTGAAAATGGCAAAAATTGTGCAAAAACAGCATCTAGCAACCCCATGAACCTTTGCACCAACATTTGAGGCCTGTGGAGAGTTGGAGTGTGGAGGTTTGTGGAGAGCGATTGTGGTGGAGTTTGCTGGATTTGGGATTTTTTAAAAAAGGATTTTTTAAAGGTTTCCAGAGGTTGTTTACAGGCTTTTTCAATGGTGTTCCCAGTGCGATTTCACTTAAATGTGTGGTACCCCCCCCCCCCCGAACGTAACCCCCACATAAATGGGGAGTTGCCTTTAATCATTTTTCTTGGACGTACGTGGCTTTCTGCAATTTCTGAGAGAACAAGCCCAAGGAACCTGCCATCCACATTAAGGAAGCAACAGAAGAAGTGGTCACTGTGGTTTTTATTTCTCTTCTGCCTGCATATGCTACAGGCATTGACTCGCACACGACAGCCTTTATGTGCGGCACCGGGAAATAAATAGGTAAATAGATTCAAACCTGGAAATGGCGGGAAAGAGCTGGAGAGTCTTCTTGGCATCAGAAGAGGATTTTGTGAGTCCAGAGGGATGGGAGGTGCAGTGGAGCTTTTTAGGCTGCTCAGCGCCCTCCAACAGTGTACGCATGGGGTTGCACAGCCCAAGCCGCCACTTTTCCACGATTCCTAGAGCTTCCCGCTGGCTCCAGAGCTTCCATTCTAGCTGTGGATATTTTTGGATACAGTATTTTTGGTCTGGGTTGCAGGGAGTGCAGCAGAGAGGGCATTTAAAGGGTGTATAGAGGGTGCTCCCCACTTTTCACTTATGTGGGGGGGCAGAACGTAACCCACCCACCCCCATAAGGGGGGGCGGCAATACCTGTACTGTCTAGGGCAGGATTGGGGAGCCCTTTCAACCCAAGGGGCACGTGCCCCTTCAGGTGGTGTGGCAGGTGCCAGTGGTGGGCGGGGCTGTCAGTAAAAGTGGGCGGGGCTGTGGCTGTAAATTTTGCTTTTGTGCAATAAGCTGAGGACCCAGATAGCTAAAAGAGTACCATCCCCATTGTCAGCCATCTCAGACCGTACAGTGGGCAGGAGCAGGGGTATTGTCGGTGTCGCCTGTGGGGGCCGCTTGGTTGACATGGATCTGTGACAGGGCCTTCTCAGTGGTGGCTTCCTTGGTGTTGACTTTTAGGAGGAATCCTCATCCTTTCTCACTTTATCCCTTTCTTCCTTCCTTCCAGGGGGAGTTCGGTGGCCAGTGCATCCTCTATGGGTCTGTGCGCTACAACGGGACTCTGAGCTTAACCACTTCCAGCCACGTCTCGCTTTGCTACTTCGTCTCGGCCGTCTCCCTCCTGGCCGCCATTTCCTCCTTCGTGGCTCTTCTCCGCAGCGTCTACATTTCCTGCTTCGGTGACAGCGAGAGACGGTCGTGAGTTGCGAAGGCAGGGAGCGAAACGGGGAGGTTTCCATTTGGGTTGGGTTTGGCTTATTCTTGACAGCCCCTGTCTCTCTCCCACAGGGGTGACGTTTGGGTCAAGGCATTCTTGGTTATCTCAGCTGTGGTCCTCTTCTTCTTGCTCATCTCGGCCTGCATCCTTCGGGTCGGCATGGATGCTCTCTGTGGGTCCATTCATACTTCTGCGGCTGCACCGAGGTAAGTGCCAGAAAAGATGCTCAGTCCTTGCTTGGATTGGTTGGTTGCCTTTATAGCTCACCTTTCCCTCAGAGAAGCTCAAAATGGTGGGCCTGGTTCTTCCCCCTCCTTGTTTAATTCTGCCAGCCTGTGAGGTAGATAATAATAATAATTTATTATTTGTACCCTGCCCATCTGGCTGGGTTTCCCCAGCCACTCTGGGCGGCTTCCACAAAGACCAAAAATACACTAATATGTCATACATTTAAAACTTCCCTGAACAGGGCTGCCTTAATATGTCTTCTGAATGTCAGGTAGTTGTTTATCTCGTTGACATCCGATGGGAGGGCGTTCCACAGGGCGGGTGCCACTACCGAGAAGGCCCTCTGCCTGGTTCCCTGTAGCTTTGCTTCTCGCAGTGAGGGAACCGCCAGAAGTCCCTCGGCGCTGGACCTCAGCGTCCGGGCAGAACGATGGGGGTGGAGACGCTCCTTCAGGTATTCTGGGCTGAGGCTGTGTAGGGCTTTAAAGGTCAACACCAACACTTTGAATTGTGCTTGGAAATGTACTGGGAGCCAATGTAGATCAGGCTGAGAGCAGTGAGTGGCCCAGGATCCTTTGGTGGGAAACCATGACTGTTTTAAGTGGCATCAGAGCACATTAAATGTATCGTATTCATGTGGTCCATATATTGATGGCTCAATATATTTGTTTCTCTCAGAAGTCTTCCCCCTCTCTCTTTTTCCCCCTCTTGGCTTTGGGCTCAACAACCGGACGTCTTTGGTTAATTCTGTCTTGGTTAGTTCTTTAGTGAAGCATTTATTTAATTGGAAAGCAGCTGAGATTTCACAAGGCCTTTTTGCCTTGATAGCTTAAGTTATACAAGCTCTCATTTTCATCAGCTGATAGTCTAGCTCAGAAGCTTTGGGGTAAATGATATCAGAGTACCACATGTCTGCCTGCTAGCAAGTGGTTTATGGAGGCACCCTCCAAGAGAAACATAGGTCTGCATGTGGCTTGTCTGCTATACCTCTAAAATCCTGTCCTCAGGGAATACAAGATGCTGGGTGGGGGGTAATTTGCATGACAGGCAGTAGCTCAGTGGTAGAGCCTCTGCTTTGAATGGAGAAGGTGCCTCATTCAATCCCTGGGATCACCCGGTAGGAGTAGGAGAGATTCCAGTCTGAAACTCTGGAGAGCCTCTGCCGATCTGTGTAGACAATACTGAACTAGAAGGACCAAGTTCAGAAAGCAGGTTCCTGTTTAAATGTGTAACACGCACCCATATGAGATATTATTTACTGCCTTAAGGGTAAAGGGACCCCTGACCATTAGGTCCAGTCGTGGCCGACTCTGGGGTTGCGGAGCTCATCTCACTTTACTGGCTGAGGGAGCCGGCGTACAGCTTCTGCGTCATGTGGCCAGCATGACTAAGCCGCTTCTGGCGAACCATAGCAGTGCACGGAAACGCCGTTTACCTTCCCGCCAGAGCTGTACCTATTTATCTACTTGCACTTTGACGTGCTTTCGAACTGCTAGGTTGGCAGGAGCAGGGACCGAGCAATAGGAGCTCACCCCGTCGCAGGGATTCGAACCGCCAACCTTCTGATCGGCAAGTCCTAGGCTCTGTGGTTTAACCCACAGCGTCACCTAAGTCCCTTAGTATTATATAAATATTGTGTGTGTCAATGAGATTGTTTGCTGTATATTAGTATTATATGAATATAGTACAGTAGTAGATACAGGGAGTTTGCATCATATTTCTATGCTTTTAGATAGATGTTCCCATTGTTATTCCAGATTTTATGGATAAATATGCATAGGTAAGTAATGCATTGTATTCATGTTATTATAGAATACTTCAGATATAAAAAATATTTTTCATATATGGCGCACACAAAAATAGAACCCTGTTCTATTTTGTGGGGAACCCATGTTGAATCCCTGGCAACATCTCCAGGTAAGACTGGCAATGCCCCCTGCCTGGAACCCTGGAGTGCTGCTGCCAGTCAGTGTAGACCACACTGAGGTAGATGGACTATTAATCTGACTGGGTCCTCAACAGTTTCCTGGGCATCTGTTTTCACTTGAGTGACACCTTTCGGCTACAGTGAGTTAACTGCTCTGGCTTGTCTCTCCTCGTTTCCCACCTTGCAGTTGTCAAGAAGCTCAGCACCGCCCTTGGGTCCAGCCCTATCGTGCCGCAAGGTTCTATGACAACCTCTACACTGCAGAGGTGAGTGGTCCTTAAATGGCAGACTATTGAATCAAAGCTGTTTGTCGCTGTTCCTAAACTACTCCTTGGCAAAGGGGTCTTATCTCAGTCACACCCCCAGGTAAAAATGTTCGCCACATACAGAAATCTAGTCTTAACTGCACTTAATATTTGTCCATGTTCTGGCAGCGTAATCCAAATTCTTGCACATGTGTTTACTTCATGCACTGTTGTAGATGCCACACAATACTCATCCTGCATCTTATCTTTTAGTGTCGTGGCACCTACACTTTGGAACTCCTTGCCACTTGACAGCAGGCAGGCACCTTCACTGTATCCTTTTCTGCACCTGCTAAAAACATTTTGGTTTAGACAAGCCTACCCAGAGATCTAGAATGCTGGTGCGTGTCTTAATCTGTTTTTAGCTTATTAATGTTTTTAAACGTTTTTACTGATTGTTTTTTCCTACAGTGGTGAACTAGAAGAAATTAAAAATTTACAGCTGCCTTTCCCAACCTGGTGCCCTCCCAATGTTTTGGAATGCAACTCCTGTCTATACAGCCCACGGCTCAACACAGCCGTCGAAATCCAAAACATTTAGAGGGCACCCGGTTGCACGAAACTGGTTTTCATTCTGACTTTGCCCATTCTTCTCCTTTTCCGGCTTCAGGCGGCTGCCTGGGTGAACTTCTTCTTCTGGTGTTTGACGGCGTTGCTGCTGTACTTGGAGAGTGTTGGCAAATTCCCATTCCAGCCCCCTCAGAGCAGCGGCTTCACATGGAACGACGACGAGACAGCGCCTATCATCGGGGATGGACCACGTGGGCCTTCGTGAAGTGGGGGTATCGCCACCATTATCATCTCTGCTGCTCTTTAGGGGGCAGCCCTGGGGCACCCCACTTTTGCCTTCTCTTTCCCATGAGCTTCATAGAAGAGGGGGGTCTCTCTCCCTTATTGTGCCCGGACAGCAAACCTTTCCGAAGAACCACCTGTTAACTTCTAATGGACTCCTTCACGTTACGTGGCTGCTTGACTAGAAATTGCAGAATTGCCAGAACCTGGAAGGTGGCCAGCAGCTTAACTTTTTGAGCAGTGGCTCTGCAGACGTTTGCATTTCCAAGGTGGAAAAATTGACATTTGAGATAGAATTGGCCAAAGGAAAGGCAAAGTCTTTTGACTTCCTTGCTACCTGGAGTCGACTTGTGGAGTACATTCAGGAATGTCCCCAAGGTCCTCACCTTTCATCTGCCTTCCTGAAGCTGCAGAACACTGTCTGAAGTGGCTTCTGTAGTCAATTGGACTCAATAATTTCTCCTACCTGCGGCAACCTCAAAAGCTTTCCAACGTCTTGTTCTTCTGCGGTGCAGTGAAGGAGAACCTGCCTGTTTCTGTTGTTTTCTCACAAAAAAACCAATAAAATATATTTTTAAAAGACCTTCAGATGGACAAGCACCTTCTGGAGTGAGGTGCTGGACTTTTAATATTGCCTGAAGGGCCAGGGTCTCTTTTCCATATTAACAGTGCCCTCTAACTCCCACCCCTACCCATTCTCAGCCCCTCTTGAAAACGGTCAGTCTCTGCTACAGGACAATGTAGGAAGGTAGGAATCTTCTTGTGCTTCATGAGACTATTGGTTCATTAGCTCAGTATTGTCTACACTGACTGGCAGCAGCTCTCAGGGTTCCAGACAGTGAGTTTCCCCCCAGTCCTTCCTGGACATGCCTAGGATTGAACCTGGACCTTTGCATGTAAAAGCAGATGCGATACCACTAAAAGGATGAAAGGTAGGCTGTGTCTCTGTAAGAGCCAAATTTTCATACCTGTGTGGACTGAGAACAGGTCAGGGAACCCTCACCTACTGCCAGTGCTGCGCTCCATTCAGCTCTGGGTCCCAATAACTCGCATCCGAGTCACACTCCAGGCATCTGGCCTGGGCACCTCCTAAGAAGAGGCATGTTTCCTGCGAAGGAACTGGGCCTTGTTTTTGCGGACGGTTGAACATTATACAGTCAACTTGCAACTTGCATACATTTAATTGCAGCTTTACATCCTTGGTGGCTGGCAGGCTGAAATTGCACAAATTAAAACACATGCACGGTGGAGAGCTTAAAAGCTCTCAGACTGGCTTACCGGGCTCTGGGAAGCTACTGTGAGATCTTGTGAGAGCTACCCAGAGCCCACGCAAGAGTCTTCCAGAGTCCAGCAAGCAAGACACACCTGGTGCACCAGCTTTGGAAAGGTAGGGATGGTTGTTCAGACGTGGTTCGGGGGTTGAATATACGCTGTTTTAGCTTTAAGCACATCCACACACACATGGAACAGTCAACTATGGGAATGCACATCTAGTTTGTCTGGTGTGTGTCAATCTTGCCTGCCCGTTTGCGGGTGATAAGGGTTAACTTGTGTAGCTGATAGGAGGAGCCAGTGATGTCCACATGAAGCAGGTGGACAAAGGCTTTTTAAAAAGGTGGTTGGCCTCCAAGTGGGTAGATCAAGGTGGATCTCTGCAGGCTAAGGAAAAGCTTGGGAGAGAAAGCCAGCAAAGAAGGACTGTGCAAAGAGAACAAAGGGGCTTGAGTAAGATTTCGTTTTGTTTTGGCAAGCCTATCCAGATATGTGGAAGGTTGGTGAATGTTCTTCATTCATTACTGATTTTAATTTTTTTAAATTAATTTTTTACCGATTTAAAAAAAATATTACTATTCCTTTTTTGGAGAGTTAATACAACAATCAAGCTATATACATTTTATGAAGCAAATAAATAATAATCAGCCCAAATTTTGGTTGCATGTTGAGCTAAGCTTTATTTTCTACATTAAGCAAGTTCAAAACCAAAGAGAGAAAGTAAGTGGTTTTTTTGTTTTGTTTTTGAGACTGGTGAAAAGGTATAACTTGGTGAAAAGGTATAACTTGTGGGTGCTTCTGCCTTCTGCTGAAAGCAGTATCTGCCAGGGATTTCCTGGTAGATCCCCAGGGAATTTTGTGAATTCTCGGAATACCACAATTCCTTGGTGGGGAAGCAAGACTGGTTTAAATCTGTAATGTGCACATGTGAGGGTCAGTAAGCAGCCTTCTCCAACCTGGGGCCCTCCAGAAATTTCAGACTACAATTCCCATCAGCTGTGCTGGCAAGGGCTGGTTGATGGGAGTTGTAGTCCAAAGCATCTGGGAGGGCCACCGGTTTGGTAAAGGCTGGTCTAGATCTGCTTAATTACAGAGCCCTGGACAAAAAGAAAGAGAGAGAGAGAGATCTGATTCCTTCTTCGAAGGTTGCTCATCAAACATATGGAGTGCCTTCTTCTTCCTCACTTGGGGTGGCACTAGAGGACTTCAGGAGGACTGCGGGGCCTTGGTACTCTGTGCAGTCCTCATCGTGGATGTAAGGTGTGTCGATGCCGTAAAGCTGGACGACTTCACCCTTGCACTCCCATTTCTGCAAGCATGAAAGGAAGGGGGAAATTTAATTGCATTAGCATGATTGCAAACTCCTTGGCATGCTCCATGGCACATCTCCAGATCGGGTTAAGGGCCTTGCCAGCAGAGGTGGTTTTAAGGTAGAGTGACTGGTTCTTCCATTCTGCAGGTGCAACACAACCATGCTGTAGAATGGAGCACAAGTGTTGGGGGGGGGGCGCAGAATTTTAGCGTCACACAAGGCACCAATGAAATTTGAGAGCCCAAAGTCTTACCACTGCTGCTAGAACCTCCGGAGTACAGGCAGCCAATCAGAATAGGCAGCCAATACAGAAGAGTTTGGATTTGATATCCCGCCTTTCACTCCCTTTAAGGAGTCTCAAAGTGGCTAACATTCTCCTTTCTCTTCCTCCCCCACAACAAACACTCTGTGAGGTGAGTGGGGCTGAGAGACTTCAAAGAAGCGTGACTGGCCGAAGGTCACCCAGTAGCTGCATGTGGAGGAGCAGGGAAGCGAACCCGGTTCCCCAGATTACGAGACTACCACTCTTAACCACTACACCACACAGCTTCATACAGCACAGGAGCCGTTGACACCGTGCGTTTAAAGCGCTACAATACCACTTTAAACAGTCATGGTTCCGCCCCCCAAAAAAGAATCCTGGGAACTGTAGTTTAAGGGTGCTGCTGAGAGTTTATTAGGAGACTCCCCTACTCACCACCACAGCTGCAATTCCCAGAGGAGTTTCATGATCCAGTACCTCTTCCCTGGTAGCTCTGGGAATTGTAGCTCTGAGGTGGAATGGGGGAGCCTGCTAACAACTTTCAGAACCTTTAATAGCCTACAACTCCCAGAATGCTTTGGGTGGAGCCATGACTTTTTAAAGTGGTACCATAGTGCTTTGCATGTATGGTGTGAATGGGCTTTCGTTAACTCTGTGAAGCACCGCTATGGTAGGATCAGAGCACTGGGAGGAACCCGAGAGATCTTCTAGTCCACCCTTCACCCACCTGGTGACCCTCCATCTATTGGTGGACTCCAACTTCTGGAGGGCCACCAGTTTCCCATCCCTGAACTACAGAGTTTACTAGTACCTCCAGCAGAGGAGAGGAACCCACCCACCATTTACTGCACTGTTGAACAGAGCTCAGCTAAGTCCTACTCAGAGTAGGACCCATTCATATGAATGAACCCAAGTTTCCCATAGTCATGTCCCTTAACCTCAGTGGGCCTATTCTGAGTAAGACTTGTTGACACGCCATGACATTTGCATGGTTGAAATGCAGCCTTCTGCCTACATTTGCTCCCTGCCCTGTCCGACACTGGAATGCGGCCCCTGGAAGGTTGCCCACTAGGAAGTGTGGCCCTTGGGTCAAAAAAATGTGTGTGTGTCCCCCTCCCATTCCATTGTAGCTGAGACATGAGTGTGTGCTTACAAACACACAGCACATTTCGGAGTGTGAAGGGGCTTCCCACCAGTAATGATTCAGAAGTGTTGGCCTCAGACCAGCAGTGCGTGGATCAGGCCTAAAGGCAGCGGCAACAATCCAACCTCACAGGGCTGCCAGTGAGTGACTCCCAAGCTCTTCTCAGTTCAACTGTGCCATATACCGGCATCTGCTGTTGTTGTTGAAGGTAGCTGTTACAAAGTACCGTATTTTTCGCTCTATAAGACGCACCAGACCACAAGACACACCTAGTTTTTGGAGAAGGAAAACAAGAAAAAAAAAGCCAAAACAGCAAGAGGGATCACTGCACAATGAAAGCAGCAATCCCTCTTGCTGTTCTGGCTTCTGGGATAGCTGAGCAGCCTGCATTCGCTCCATAAGATGCACACACATTTCCCCTTACTTTTTAGGATGGAAAAAGTGAGTCTTATAGAGTAAAAAATACGGTAATTGAACTCTAACAGAATTAAAACAATATTAAAAACAAATTTGTTAAAATACAGACACGAAAAATAGCACAGCACTATTAAAGGCCTTTTCCTTTTTAAACAAACAAGCAAGCAAACAAACAAACACACAGAGGCTTGTCGGAACCAAACAGTCTTTGCCTGCCAGCGGAAGGACAACAAGGAGGGAGACATTCTGGCTTCTCTAGGGAGGGAGTTCTAAAGTCTGGGAGCAGCCACCGGGAAGGCCCTGTAAAAGGCAGCTACAGCCCCGCCACCCAGTCCCTTATCTTCATCAGACCCATTTTAAAACCTTGTAATAAGAGGCCTCTTCCTCACCTTGGCATCGAGTGGGATTTCACAGATCTCAGCGTCCCCCTCTGCCTGGTCCTTGCTGCATTCGGCCTTCACCAGCACTGAATTCATGTGGTAAATGCGTCCCATCGTGTTCTGGAGGGAGAAATTAAGCAAATTCTTAAGTGGCCTTGCTCCTATGCCTCCCATCCTCACCAAGGCTGCATCCGTGTGTTCTGCATCGTCTTAATAAGGGTTTTTTGGTGCAAATTTTCCTGGGTGTAAAGGTGGGAAGAAGCTACAGAAGTTGGCACAGTTGGATAGTTGAGTAAAAATGCCTGCAGTTTGAACCATTTACCGTAATAGAGCTGGATAGCTCAGTCAGTAGAGCATGCGGCTCTTAGTCTCAGGGCCACAGGTTCAAGCCCGGGTATTGGGCGGTATATAAATAATAATAATAATAATAATAATAATAATAATAATAATAATAATGATGATGATGATGATGGCCCCAGTCCCAAACATCACTATGGCCAGCAAATCCCATCCCATCTGGGATGGAGCAGATTGGAGCTCTAGGAAACGAAGCTGAGTTCAGTTAGCTGCTAAATAATGACAGCTCTTGCATTGCTAAGCCCACATTCACCGCATACATTTAAAGCACTGTGATACCACAGTTGTGGCTTTTCCCAAAAAATTACAGGAGCTGTGAAAGTTGTTAGGCATTCCCCTATTCCCCTCACACAGCTACAATTCCCAGAGTTCCCTGCAAAGAGGGATTGGTTGTCAAGCCAATCTGGGAATTATACCTACTTGGCCGCTGTGGTGTGGCGTGGCGGCAGGCAGGTTGCTCTAGTGGGCAGGTGGATGGAGGCAGTGGACAAGAAGTCTGCGGGAGGCAGGCTCTGTTCACCCCCCACGTGCTCCTTCATCTGCATGTCCCCCCATCCCAGCTGCCCAGTCCACTGCAGGGTGTGTGTGTGTGCTACACTTGCCCTGCCCCGGGTGCTGGCAACCCATGCTACACCACGGACTCTCAGCACTCAGAACACATTACACCTCCCAGAATTCTTTGAGGGTAGCCATGACAGTTTGAAGTGACATCATAGCGCTTTCAATGTATGGTGTGAATATGGCCTGGCTGCCCACAGCTGTACCGGAGGAGATAGAAAAGACTAGGGAGTCTCTGAATGATGGGATATTTATGAATATACTCCATAGGGGGCAGGGGACGACACCACGGGAGTGATGGGATTCAGATTTGGATTTTGGGATGCAGGAAAATGTATGATTACAGCTCTGCTCACCTTGCCCTGGTGACCCAGGGTTAGCCAGCATTATTATTTATCCCATCTTTTTCTCAAAGATGCTCTAGGTGACGTACATTCTCCTCCCTGTTTTATACCCACAGTGACCCTCTGAGGCAGGTAAGTTTGAGGGGCAGTGTCTACCCAAGGTCACACTCAGTGAGTTTCATGGTCGAGTGGTGGTTTGAACCCTGGTCTCCCAGGTCCCAGTCCAACACTCTAACCCAGGGGTTCCCAAGCTTGGGTCTCCAGCTGTTCCCATCATCCCTGACCACTGGTTCTGCTAGCAAGGGATGATGGGAGTTGTAGTCCCAAAACAGCTGGAGACCCAAGTTTGGGAAACCCTGCTCTAACCAATACACCACAAATGCTGTCTGGCATCACTTCCAGTCTTACCTCCACCATAATGTGGGTCACCTCTCCTGGCGCTTTCTGGTACTTGCTGTTGTGCTTCTTGTTCAAGTGCTCCACGAACATTTCGTGAGCTTTGACAGCCTGGTCTTGCATCGCCTTGCGCTGCCTTGCCCAAACGCCATGGCTTGCCTGCAGGGCTGCTGCAATTTGTTCACGGCTTGGAGGGGGGGGTGGTCGTCTAAACTGTTGCTCTTCCCCTTGGGGTGGTTCTCCCCAGGCCAGCACAAAAGCCAGTGGCAAAAGGAGACACACCCAGGAGACAGACATGGTCTTTGGAACAGCTGGGATCCAGACTGTGTCTGGTTGTTATGCCAGGCACAGATATAAGGAGCAAAGCCCCGCCCTGGAGAAAGAGCGCTTCAATGGGAAATGGAGACAAAGGCCACGCCCACCTCCATTGCCAGGGCGCCATTTTGTTTTCTGTTTCAGGCTGAAAGGGTAAGATGGTGCAATGGTTGCCACGTATTTAGTTTTTAGTTTTTTTAAATGGGTTGCTCAGATGCCAGAAGCTCAGCCCATCCTGAGAAGGGAACTATGGGCAGTGTGTGTGTGTGTGTGTGTGTGTGTGTGTGTGTGTGTGTGTCTTTGTCTTTTCTGGCACAACCTCCTCAGAATGCAAAGACGTTGGCAGGGAAAGTCCATTCATGTGACTGAAATACTCTTATCGCAGAAGGTGGCCTGAGTGCATTTGTCAGGTTGGCCAGGTGTCTTAGATTTCCTTCAATAATAAAAAAAATGCTTGCAAATTTGCATGCTCTCCTCTCAGGGGCAGCCTCAGCTGGCCGGTCCATAAGGCAGACTGAGGCAATCGCCTCAGGTGGTGGGAATCCAAGAGATGTCCCTATTCCACCACTGCTAGAGAAGTGAGGAGAATTCCGAGTTCTGGCAAGATCTCATGAGAGCCCCACAAAATCTCATGGGAGCCCAATGAGATCTTGCGCTCGAGCTCCCCAAAATCCCGGTAAATGAGGGGTGGCAATGGGAGGGCACACAGGGTGGTACCTTCCCATTTGACCTTAGGTGGTGAAATGGGAAGATGGCAACCCCCTATCACCCCACTGCCAAACCTGGCTTAGCAGGGTTGTGGGGGCAGGCATGCCACCTGTGGGGGCCCCACTCTGTGGGAATCTGCCACCCATGTCAGCTGCTTCAGTCTGCCTCTTGGGAGGACTGGCCCCGTCTCCTCAAAATAAGAACAGATTGGGCTTTCTCTTTGTGCAAACCATTGTGATACTTTCTTGGCAGTTGGGGAACAGCACAGCAACTGTATTTTCTCAAACTTGGGCCCCTGGCTGCTGTTGGACTACAACTCCCATCATCCCTAGCTAGCAGGACCAACAGTCAGGGATGATGGGAGCTGTAGTCCAACAACAGCTGGGAACCTAACATAAGCATTAGCAGAACATAGCTCTTATGGCTAGTAGTACTTTTTAGAAGAAAATATATTCCACGCTTATAGTAAAGGTCTTTTTTCCTTTTCCTTTTCAACCAAACAAAGTAATTTCCTCCCACACCAGCATGGCTGGCCACCAAGGGTGGATGGCAGTATTTGCTTACTTTATTTATTTATAAAACTATGTCAGTACTGCCATATCATACAATATCTGGGTGTCGTACACCAGTGAAACATCAGTCGATATTAAGACAATATGTATTTACAGAAAATTGGAAAAGCGGGCTGGAGAAACTCGCCATGAGGAAAGGTTGCAACAAATGGTATTTTTTAATTTATAGAAAAGACGAGTAAGAGGTGACATGATTGAAGTTTATAAAATTATGCATCACACAGTGAAAGGTGATAGATTTACAAACATCCCCCACCTCTCATAACTCTGGAAGTCGGGGGCAATCAGTGAAGCTGAATGTTGGAAGAATAAATAATCAGGACTTTTCCAGGTAGCACTTAGTTAAACAATAAAACTCCCTCCCACAGGAGGCAGTGATGGCCACCAACTTGGATGGCTTTAAAAGAGGATTGGACAAATTCATGGAGAAGGAGAGGGCTGTCAAAGGCACAGACACAGTGCTATGCTCTGCCTCCAAATTTGGAGGGAGCAAGGCTTCTGAATACCAGCTGCTGGAAATCACAGGAGGGCAAGGGCTCTTGTGTCCTGCTTGCAGGTTTCCCACAGGCATCTGGTTGGCCACTGTGAGAACAGGATGCTGGACTAGATAGGCCGTGGGTCTGTTCCTGCTGGCTCTTCTTGTGTTCTTCGAAGTGCTCCATGGGCAAGCAACCTGACCCTTCCCAAGGCTGTGGTGACAGGACGAAAGTAATGTCTGTCCCCAGTAACTCTGCAGACATTACAGAATTGAAATTTAAACCCGGAGCCGTCCTTACAGCAGGCTTTTATGCTGTCAAAATTCAACCCGCCTGAGCGAAACACGCTGGAACAACAGCGTTTCTTTGAATTGAGTAAATGAAGCATGTCCTTTGCACGCAGGGAGACACATTCTTGGCTGCGACTGGAAGCACATCAATCCCGAGTGATCCAGGTGTGTAAATGGACTGCGTACAGAACTCCCATTGATGGCTTGACTTGTGTTGTGCTGGCTGCTGTCATGAGGTAAAGTGCACAACATACATCTTGGGTATCAGAAGTAAACATGTCCCCATTTTAGAATTTCCCCAGAAATTATTTTGACTTGATAAGCTTAGGTGTCGAGACCCCATCAGCACTGTGCATTTAAAGCAGCACAAAACCGCTTTAAACTGTCATGGTTCCCCTCCGCCCCCCAAAATCCTGGGAACTGTAGTATGTTAAGGGTGCTGAGAATTGTTAGGAGTTCCCCTCTTTCCTTCACAGAGCTACAATTCCCAGAATTCCCTGGAAAGAGGAATTGACTGTTACACCATTCTGGGAATATTTGTCCAGAGAATCAATATTTGTTGATTCAGCAAGTGAACAAGTGTGGTGGCTACATTTGTGGACAGCAAAAATGAAAGGAACTCATAAGAGCATAAGGTGAGCATCCTGGATCAGGCCCTTGGCCCATCTAGTCCGGCGTCCTGGTCTCACAGTAACTGACCAGATGCCTGTAGGAATCCTGCAAGCAGATCTGAGCACCAGAGCACTCTCCAAACTCCAAAAGGTTCTCTCTTAACTGGGTATTAAATGCCAGATGTGGTTGAATGTAAGTGTGAAGTGATGTACAATAGGGCAAATTATTATTATTATTATTATTATTATTATTATTATTATTATTAATTATTATTATATTAATTCCTAACTTTGCATATGGTTAAAGCCATGGTTTTCCCAGTAGTGATGTATGGAAATGAGAGCTGGACCATAAAGAAGGCTGATCACCGAAGAATTGATGCTTTTGAATTATGGTGCTGGAGGAGACTCTTGAGAGTCCCATGGACTGCAAGAAGATCAAACCTCTCCATTAAGGAAATCAGCTCACTAGAAGGACAGATCGTGAAGCTGAGGCTCCAATACATTGGCCACCTCATGAGAAGACTCCCTGGAAAAGACACTGATGTTGGGAAAGATTGAGGGCACAAGGAGAAAGGGACGACAGAGGACAAGATGGTTGGACAGTGTTCTCGAAGTTACCAGCATGAGTTTGACCAAACTGCAGGAGGCAGTGGAAGACAGGAGTGCCTGGCGTGCTCTGGTCCATGGGGTCACGAAGAGTTGGACACAACTAAATGACTAAACAACAACAACTACTTTGCATACACTCTGATGAGGCCTGAGCTAGCAGTGATTCTTCTTGCTCCTTGCTGGTGATGCTGAGTCTCTGTGTCAAAGGAAGAATCCACCCAGGGCCTTTTCCCCCAGCAGGAACTCACTGGAACTCAGTCCCAGCACCTCTCAGGTGGGCGCCATTGCTATTCTGAGAGAACAAGGGAGGTGTTCATGGTGAGTTCCAGCACCTCTTTTTTCTAGAAGAATAGCACTGAATACAGTATACTGGTGAGGGCTGAGCAATTTCCCACCTCCAATTCTGCAATTCTGAGTTTTGGGACCCTAGAAAAAGCCACCAGCATCTTCCCTGGACATCACACGCAGGAGCATTGGATTCTGGGACAGTTCTAGTTGAACCTCCACCGAGCATGTGTGTAAATCATTACAAGTATGGCCAAACACTATAGTCCTCTCTTTCCAAAAGGCAGTATCAGACCTGTGAAAGCACCACATGCCCTGAAATTTCCCGTTGTCACGGAGAGAATTTGAGCTCAGGTAAACACAGCTTCCGGACAATTCAGTTTCTTAAGTCGTGCGGAAGCAACCTTGAAGTGTTGTCGTTGCCCCCTGACTACCAGAGTGCATAATTCAGGAAGAGAACTTGTAATGGATGCATTGTTCGCCTGTTGCAGAAGCTGTGCATGAAATAAAAATCAGGTGACACCCATCTCCACCTCCCAATGCCACAGTCGCCCAGAGTCAAGGGAGCTCTTGTTTCCAACCTGACCTTTCGCAACTGGCCAGATCAGATTAGAAACTGTTATTAACCTGTTATCAAATTTCCGTGTTTGTTCTCACATGGTGGCTGTTCTTTTACAGATAAACGTCTTAAAATCAGGAGAAAGAAAAGCGCCTGATGCTACCCCTGCTGCTAACTGGATCTGACAAGAAACCCCCCAATTCTCATTCTCTCTCAACGAGGCCACCCAGACTTCCTTCATATCAGAGGAAATGGCCCAATAACTTTATTTATTTACCGGCAATAAAATGTATATACCATTTGACTGTGACACCCTCCCCCAAATTCCAATGTGGTTTACAAAAATAATGCAACAACAGAAATTATCTGTGAAAACAACTACAGTACAGTACTTAAAACATGCAAAAATAATTAAAATCAACACTAAACTTGATTGTCCTCTCCTCCTTGAATTTGCCCAGTCCTCTTTTAAAGCCATCCAAGTTGGTGGCTGTCTCCTGTGGGAGGGAGTTCCATTGTTTAACAATGTGCTGAGTGAAGAAGAATTTTCATTTATCTGTCCTGAATCTTCCAACCTTCAGCCACATCCGATGTCCATGACTTCTAGCACAACCCTATCCAGATGTTTAGAAAGTTGGTGTGAGTTTTGATCTGTTTTTAGTCTATTGCTGGTCTTAAATTATTGTTGTTGATTTTTCTTACTGATAATTTTATGGTTTTATATATTTGTAAACTGTTTTGAGGGTTTGTTTGAAAAGCAACAACTATCAGCCTGTGTATAGATTTAATGAAATACATACTAATAGGTTGCTGCAGGGTCTCATATGGTTTCAAATTGGATGGGGGGACCGTGTTTTGAGATTCCTGCGCTGCAGGGGTCAGACTAGATGACCCTTGGGATCCCTTCCAGCTCTGTAATTCTTTAATTCCTGTTGCTCCTAAGTTTCTTTGAAGGCCAGGGTGGCATAAAAAAAAATCATGGTATACGCTATGTGCTTTTATTAATGCTTATAGAGATTTAAAACAGCAGGGTGATGTATGGTCACAGCATATATTTTTCTCCTGAAGGGGAGAGCAACAGCTTCAAGTCCTGCAGTTCCTCCAAGGAAACCAATATTCAGCGCAGAAAGAGAAAATATGGTCTTCCTGATACTTCATAAGGCAGATGGCGAGTGAGTGGGTGAGTCTGTGTGAGAAGACCGTGAAAAGAAATGGCTCCCCCGACACCAAAAACTCCCCGCCCATGGAAAGCTAGCAGAAGGGAGATGGAATGGAGACTCAGCATCTCTGCAATGCTATAGGCTGGGTGGGGGAGCTTTTATGCGTGCAGAGCATTCAGACATGCGCTTCTTCTGAAGCAATCCATGCCAGGAACGGTCCGTGGGTTTGCTTGTCTTTGTCAGTTCTTATCTTTGGATCTTCAAAGCAGCTGCGCTGCAATTCGGAAGAGAAGACCGAACCTGGGTGCTGTAAAGTACAACGTCTCCCTCCACAGCCAGCTCTGTGATGGCGTCAGTGGCGGGGTGAGGGATGCACTGAGGACCAAGGGGGGTCCCATTCAGGGCCAGCTGCAGGTGGTCTTCTTGGCAGAGGAAGAGCAGCTGGGGGAGAAAAAGGCATTAGTGAGGAAGGCGTGTCCAAGGACCACAAATGGTTGGCTGGGGCCGCCTGTTGGAAGAGGGTGCTGGACGAGATTGGCCATTGGCCGAATAGATAGATAAAACTTTATTCGCATTAGCCAATGGCCATAGCAACAGTAAAACATTACAGTATACAGAGAAAATGATATTTGATATAAGAGCACAATTTAAAGTCCTGAATCAGCAGTCAGTTAGTGGCCCTTATTCTGATTGGTCCCTTTCCAACTCTATACAATTCTGTGATTCCTATTCAGACAGGCCTAAGGGGCAATCATGTTAATAAATAAGGGTTTATGCATTCAGAGAAAACTATAGCATAGACACTTGGGGAGGGGGACGGTCTGCCCTCCTCCCCTCTCCCAGTTAACTTCCATCTCCAGTGCTCAGGGGTGGGAAGGAGCACAGAGGACAAATCAGCAGAGCCGCCCCCCCCCCCATGACTTCACCAGGGGCTGTCCCTAGATCTCAGGTCTGGGCCCTGAAATCTCAGGGTCTGGGATGTTGGTTTCTGTTTATGCCACTGTGCAGTGCTCACAAGACTCTGTTTTGCATTCCAGAGGCATTCCAGACTATTGGAAGTCTCACGGAAGGCAGGAGACGGATGTGATGTTACTGGTTTCCTGTTCCTTTGTTTCAGTTTTCACAGAGAGAGCATGCATGTTTATTTTCTGTCTGCGTAACTAGAAATAAAACTCTTTAGCAATGTAGCTCATAAACTTCTCGGCTCCTTCCCTGCGTGTACCTGACTTGGCAACCCTTGCAGAGGGAGTGAGAGGGGGCAAAAGGGAGGGCTAGTGGTGAATGAACTTGCTGTTCTAGGGTGTACTAGAATATATGTGTATTTCAAGGATGAAAAAGACAATTATCCTCGCACCCCCTCATGGCAAAGAGGGCTGTTAGGGTGGGGGCTCTGTGAGCACCAGAGAAAGGGTACCAAAAAACCCACCAGGGCCACATTGGTAATCCCTGGCTTATTTTATTATTTACTTCATTACATTTATATCGCACCTTCCCTCCAAGGAGCTCAAGGTTTGCCTACATAGTTCTCCTCCCCGCTCCCATCTTATTCTCAACACACCACAACCCTGTGAGGCAGGCCAGGCTGAGAGGGAGTGACTGGCCCTCAAAGTCACACCCAGTGAGCTTTGTGGCTGAGTGGGGAATAGTACTCTGGTCTCCCATTTCCTAGTCTGACCACAACTCTAACCATGACGCCACCACTCTCAGTATATCACGTGATATGGCGTGATATACTCTCATTATATCACGCCATATCTCTCAGTATATCACGTGAACCAGGCCTGTCTGAGGTTTCCTGGGAAACTGGAACTTAAGATGGTCAACGTCTTTTCTTACCTCAAAGTATCGCTGGGGGTGGAAGGGGAAGCCCTCGGCCACTGTCCCCCCAGACTCCTGGCCTCTGTCCGAAAATGAGCGCCATGACACCGTCTGGTCCATGAAGCAAACGCGGAAGCTGAAGGAGATGTGGGAAGGGTCTTTCTTCAAGCTGATGCAGAACCTGGAAGAGTCACCAAGGCTGAATCTGTTAATAAAGGTAATTTGGGAACCAGGCTGCAAGGGAAGGGGAACTTCCAAAGCTGTCGTCCTCCGCATCCAAATTTATCTCGGGATTCTTGAATTGTTCTGGATTCCTTGGGATGGTCTCCAAGGTGGAACCAAAGTTCTAGGACTCAAGCATTTGTTCCATTTTTAAATCTGTTTTCTTAATTAAATAAAGCTCAGATAGCCTTCTTTGTCATTGTCATATAGTTCAGACATCTTAGTGCTGTCTCGTCATTGCTTTTTTGCGAGGGGGGAGGAGGGGTTGCCCCAACAACAAAAGGTTGAAAGCAAATGGGAGGAAGACAGCACTTTTCCTCAGATATGACCACACACTCAAACACCCTTATGCCGTCCATGAGAAACCACACGAGCAATACAGTGGTACCTCGGAAGTCAAATGGAATCCATTCAGGAAGTCCGTTCAACTTCCAAAATGTTCGGAAACCAAGGCACAGCTTCTGATTGGCTGTAGGGAGCTCCTGCAGCCAATCGGAAGCTGCAAAAGTCATGTAGGACGTTCGGGTTCCAAAGAACCTTTGAAAACCGGAACAATCACTTCCAGTTTCCGATCGTTCAGGAACCAAAACATTCGACTTCCAAGGCGTTTGAAAACCAAGGTACAACTGTACAACTGTAAATGCAAAATGCAACACACACACACACACACACACACACACACAGAGCAAACCAATGGAGAGGGGTGCATTAAAACAAAACCAATAGTAATAACAGTAATAACCAAGATGGGTATATGAGATAAAGGACACCACAGAAAAGAAAGAGAAGGAGAGGTGGGGGGAAGGAAAGAGAAGAAAAGAGAAGTGAGGGAACAAGGAAATAAGGAAAAAGGAAAGGAAAGAAGGGAAACAATTCCACCTTAGGGTGGAGAGTGGGTAGTAAATTGTATCTCACACACAGTAATTCAGAGCTAGCTGGACCAGTGGTCTGACTTATAAAGCAGCTCCTTATATTTCTACATCATACAGAATAGAGTTTTGCATTTATTTTTCTCCCTGTTTGCCAAGCCCGACTGTAAGATCTACCACAAAAGAGTGGGCAGCAAGTGCAAAGGGGGGTGGATAGCTGTGTGTGTGTGTGTGTGTGTGTGTGTGTGTGTGTGTGTGTGTGTTCTACTTACTCTTTGGGGTCCTGACGCACCAAGCCTCTCACTGTCATTGTGTCTCTCGGCCTGAGGCTCTCAGGGAGCAGATGGGAAAGGGGGACATCCTGAAACGGGAGAGAAAGAGCAAGGAGCAAGTTAGCTGCTAGAGAAGCTACCCCCCCCCCATGCCACTGGAGAAAATAAAGGCAACGGGTGTATTTAGACTCACCAAAACGGCTCTGCTCTTGAACAGATGCTGTGGAAATAAATAAAGCAAGGGGGGACGGGGGGGAGAGAGAAATCAGGATAAGACTCCTATGCACTGGCTTGAAAATGGGACTGGAATTGGGCAGGAGGCGGGAGAGGGAGACTGGGACTATTGAAGATGTTATTTTTAGTGCGTGGGGATATCTTCTGCAACATGTCAGATGTCATAATAGTGCATTATTAGTGGGTTTGCGCAGGAGCGCCCACACACTCCCCCTTTATGAGCTGTTCTGTGATGCTTCCCCAATGTTTATTTACTATTTATTTCACACACAGACTTATGCGCTGCTTGATTAGACTGCATGTTGCCCATCTGACTGGGTTGCCCCAGCTACTCTCTTCCAGCAAAATATAAAAACACAATAAAACATCAAACATTAAAAGCTTCGCTATACAGGGCTGCCTTCAGATGTCTTCTAAAAGTCAAAACAAAATTCCTCACAGTAGCACCTTAGAGACCAACTGTTAGTTATTGGTATGAGCTTTCACACACAAACTTACGAACTGCTTGATTAGACGGCATGCTGCCCATGCACACGAAAGCTCATACCAATAACTAACTTGGTCTCTAAGGTGCTACTGGAAGAATTTTTTAAATTTTGTTTCAACTACATCAGACCAACATGGCTACCTACCTGTTTCTAAAAGTGAGATAGTTGTTTATTTCCTTGACATCTGATGAGAGGGCATTCCACAGGGCGGGAGACACTACCAAGAAGGCCTTCTGCCTGGTTTCCTGTAACCTCACTTCTCGCAGGGAGGGAACCGCCAGAAGGCCCTTGGAGCTGGACCTCAGTGTCCAGGCTGAACAATGGGGGTGGAGACGCTCCTTCAGGTATACTGGGATGAGGCTGTTTAGGGCTTTAAAGGTCAGCACTAACACTTTGAATTGTGTTCAGAAACGTACTGGGAGCCAATGTAGATCTTTCAGGACTGGTATTATATGGTCTTGGTGGCCACTCCCAGTCACCAGTCTAGCTGCCACATTCTGGATTAGTTGTAGCTTCTGAGTCACCTTCAAAGGTAGCCCCACGTAGAGCACATTGCAGTAATCCAAGAGGGAGATTACTGTTTAAAATACTACCTCTGCTTGTCGCCGTGGGCTTTGTGGGGAGCAAAGAGGAATGTAAATTCAATAAATAAATATATACTTACTGGGGCAACAGGGTATTCTGTTCTGTAGATATCAAAAGGCTGCACACAAGAAGAGAGAGAGGACAGAACAAGACACAGCACGGATCAACAACGGGTCGTAAATCTGACACCAATGTGGGGAATACCCAGGGCACTCTCCCAGCCCCATGGCTTCCCTTAGCATCTTCTGCAAACCACTCCCCTTGCATAATTCAAAATGCAAGTGTTTGAAGCTTTGCATAAACCTGGATTTTTTTATTTTATTTTTTGCAGGAATGGGGCTGGGAAGCTTCAGTGGGATGTGGGTCTGGTTTATTTATTGCCCCAAAGATAGCACACAGCAGCCTCCTCCAACTAAGGTTCTCCACATATTTGGGACTACAACTCCCCTAGCCATTTTCTAGTCCCAAACATCTGGAGGGTGTCCAGTTGGGGGAGGCTGTTGTTGATCTCCAACATCCTATTTTGACAGTGGCCAACCAAATGCCTGCAGGAACCCAAAGCCCCTTCCCCCGTGTTTAACTCTCCCCAGCCAGCACAAATCAGAAATACACTGCCTGTGGTTCCATTTACTAGCCACGTGGCAGGCCACCTCGTCCTTGAGTTTTCCCATTCTTTTTACAGCTATCCCAGCTAGAAGCCACATCCCCACAACTTGTGGCAGTGAGTGAGCCACCATTGGCACCACAGGGCTTTCTGGTTGGGTGACAGCTCCACCTACAGGTCAAAGGTGGGATGAACACTTTGGGAAGTAGGCCTCTCCCATGATGTAGTTTGCTTCCTTTGTCACATTCGCTTTCCTTCTAAATTTTCTCCTCAGGAAAGTTCTATTTTTTAAAATAATAATAATAATTCTATATCATTTGCATCAAGAAATAATTATTGAACCTACTGCTAATCACCTTAGTTCACAAAAAACGGAGTTCTGATATCAGGGAGGGAGGGGAAAACCCCACTCTGGATCCTAATTTTATGAACTTCTTAGGCATTAAAACTTGCATACATATTGGCTGAACTGCCCTGACTCTTAACAGAATATGAAATATGTGGAAGTATAAACACCCTATGCCTCAGTGGTCCTACCTTGCTGGGGGTTGGACTAGATGACCACTGGGTCCCTTCCAATTCTATCATCTCACTGCCCTTTCTAGGCAGTCCTATTTGGATACCTATTTGGATATATGCACTCATATTAATTTATATGAGTCTGGATTGAGGAAATACTTTCATTATTAACCTCAGCTGATGATGTTTCCCTCATACCGCCCCCCTCCCAATATGTATATTTTAAACAGAGATTCAAAAAGTGCTCAATACATTGCCGTACATTTTTAGGGAAAAAGGCTACCGCTCTCAGGATGACATCGCCAGATATTCTCAGCGTGTTCATTCGGTCCAGTGGCAAGCTGAACATGTATTGGAGATAGTGTTGTCCATTTACGCTCACCTGAGGAGGAGAAACACAATCTCTAGTTTGTGAAAACAAGATTGTGAACGAGATGGGCCTTTTGCCTGGACCAGCAGCCAGGCGTCTCTTCTGTGAACCTCCTCACCTTCACGTGATCTTGTTCAAAGAGAAACAGCAGTAGGAAAGAGTCGCCACTTTTCAAGGGCAGGTGGGGGAATTTCACCTCCTCCATCCAGAGGCCGTTGCTTAGAGAGTTGCAGATTGTGTAGGGACGCGAACGGAACCGGGGGTTGAAGTGGAGGCCAATATCAGCCCGCGGTGCCAAGCTGGAGCCGGCCTGGAAGTCAACCTGAAACCTGAATCAAGAGTGGGGGGGAAAGCAGGAAGAATAATTTAAAGAAATGAATTCCTTTCATTATTATTTTTTAAATGGCGGACATCAAACAAAAAAACCTGTTTCATTCAGTGAAATATAGATCACAGAACATAAAGCAAAGTCAAGGTTATTACAAATAAATCGACTTGTATTACATAATCAATTGTCTTTGAAGAACCTACTGAAGACTCTCCTCTTCCAAGATCTTTCTTAGTCAGTTTGCATCTGTACTGGAATTGTGTTAAATATGTTTTTAGCACCTCTTGTTTAGCACCCTGCAACTATTCTTCAATTTCATATGGAGCTGGCAAAATACTGTTTTGAGTTTACCAACTGATTTATTTGGGGGAGTCTGAGGTTTGGACAGAAGGTGGTTAAGGGAGCCAGAATGACCTGTGCTGATTAAGACCTTTATGGCCAAAACTGTGGGTAGCAGCAGGTACTAGACAGAAAAATGAACGGACTTCTTCACAGAGCTAATTTACAGAATTCCCTGCTGCAAGAGGTGCTCACTGCTATTCATTCAGTTCCCCCCATCACTTTATGCCAAAAGAAGTCAACTTACAACAGAAAATACTGTGCAAAATAAGCACACACGAGATTAAAACAAAAATTAAACAGAGCACTAAAAATGATCAGACGTTAACTTAAAACGAGGCCGATAGAAGTTTATCCATGGCTCTGAGGACAGAGAACTTCCATGTTCAGAGGCAGTCTGCTTTCAAATACCAGTTCTGGTGGGGACAAATGACTGGGGGCTGCCCTCATTTTTTGTGCCCCACGTGGTTTATTGGAAATGACTTCTGCCAGAAGCAGAATAATAGAATTATCAAACTGTATAGCTGAAAGGGACCCTAAGGATCATCTAGTCCAACCCTGTGCAATTCAGGAATATGCAGTTGTCCAATACGGGGATCGAAGATGCAACCTTGGCGTGATTCAGCAGGAAAGCCTCCTTCCTCTCCCCTTTTCCTTTCTCCTTCCTCCGAAAAGATTAACACACTGGAAAGACAAAAGCTCTCAGTCCTCCTCTCTTCAAACAATGTGATTTTTATTTTATTTTTACCTTTCTGCTTCCATTGGGGTTGCTCCCTGGATGGAAACCATTTTCCCAGGGGCCAAGCTGCCAAAGATGGAGGTGATGTAAGGAACAATCTGAAAAATGGACACAGGCGCACACAGAGTCAAGCATTAAAGGCTTGGCTGAGCAAACGAGATGCCCTTCCTGCCCAGTGCTACAGAGGTGCTTGGTTCAGCCAGCACTCTGCACATGCTCCAGAAATGCCCCAAGAGTGAACCAACCGCGATGGGGTTGCGGATTTTGGAATCCAGAGCCTGCTGGTCAGATGGCAGCGAGACACCATATCCCAGCTAATGCTTGTCCTCCATTCACTCCTGAAGGCCACCAAGATCCTGAGTTCCAATGCTGCCCTCCTCTGCCAGGTTAGGAAATAGATGGGTGAGTTTCTTGACGCTGGAATCCTCCCCCGCCCCAAGTCAAATGCAAAGAGAGAACAATTAGGAGACCAAGGGATGCCTTTGACGGCTTTGTTGCCTTCTACCGACCTAGCAGTCCGAAAGCACGTCAAAGTGCAAGTAGATAAATAGGTACCACTCCGGTGGGAAGGTAAAAGGCGTTTCCGTGCGCTGTTCTGGTTTTGCCAGAAGCGGCTTAGTCATGCTGGCCACATGACCTGGAAAAACTGTCTGCGGACAAACATCGGCTCCCTCGGCCAGTAAAGTGAGATGAGCACTGCAGCCCCAGAGTTGTTTGCAACTGAACTTAATTGTCAAGGGTCCTTTACCTTTTTACCAGATGTTTTAGACTACAACTCCCATCAGACCCAGCTGGCAGAGCCATATGATGCAGGGGCTGATGGGATTTGTAGTCCAAAACATCTGCAGGGCACAAGCAATATCACTTTGCAGAGCTGGGAGGCTGCAAAGGAAGACCAGGCTTGGTGGGAGATGTCTGCAGTTGGACCTCTCTAGGTGCCAGGAGAAGACAGAGCCTGGGGTGATGCTCTCTGGGCTGACAAATCAGTCATGCAATTAATTTATTGCTTCAGCATGGATGGGGGTGGGGGGGTGGGGAGAAGAGTTTCAGCATCAGCTGGAAGCACATGAGGAAGGCTAGTCGAAAAACAAAATGGAATGGCAAGGCTACCACTCCTTCTGAGCTGGGCCCTTCAGCTGTTCTTTATTTAAAATCAGCTTTACGTAACATAATGAACAACACAGTTTTCTGTCCTGTGGCCAAGTGTAGTTTGTCCTGCTTGTAAATTTCTGCAGATCCTGGTTCTTTTTTTAAACCAGACATTTGGCAGCCTTAATCTCAGCTGGCTGCATGGGCCGCCCACAGCTTACTCAGAAGCAAACAGGTGTTTGGTTAACTTTTTTTTTATTTTTAAAAAAATCACATTTCCAGGCTGTCCACTAAAACCTAGAAAGGTAGCATGGCAGACTATTTCTCCTTCCTTCTCTCTCTCTCTCCCTCCCTCCCCTTCCTTAGAATTATACTTGATTATGAAATTAGGGTATTTCCCACCAACAGTATCTACAACTCATCAGGGCAGGCAGAAAATAAAAATGATCACTCACTGGATTGAAAACAGGACCCTGCAAAATATAATCTTCTGGTTTAGGCGAAAGATCCATGGAAGGCATGTCAGCTGTTAATGTTCTCTCCTTAATTTCCCTTACAGTTGTCGCACCACTTTGCAAGTTTAAAACTTGCAGGGATCACATGATATGAGTCACCCAGCTGAGTTTAAAAAAACCTTTCCAAAGAAAGTGAGATTATCCAATCAGCTTCCTAAACAGGGAGAGAGAGAGAGAGAGAGAGAGAGAGAGAGAGAGAGAGAGAGAGAGAGAGAGAGAGAGAGAGAGAGAGAGAGAGAGAGAGAGAGAGAGAGAGAGAGAGAGAGAGAGAGAGAGAGAGAGGACGCTAAATTAGCTTTCTCCGTGAAATGTTACCACCACCTGGCTTTCAAAAGGCTCAGTGACCCACGGAAAGCGAGGCTTTTCCTGACCTAGATAAGATGTTAGGATAACACCCCCTCTATTGCCTGTTTGAGGAAGGGCTTATCTCAGGCAGGCAGCTTTGCGAGAAGCTCTGCCTTTCCACAGGGTGGGAATTTCTCCGCTGCCTGCCTAAAGGTCTTGCAACATTTGGGTGCCTCCGTGCCAAACTGGATTACGCATTTAAAGGCACAAATTTATGTTTTGTCATTTTAACCGCAGCCTGGCAGGGAAGGGAGGAGAGGAATTAGGCAGGGGACCCCGAGGTGTGTGTGGGGGCCTGCCAGCAGCTCCCTTCCCTGGGGAAACAGCAGCTTGGAGAGGGATTTTTGTCCAGAATGCAAGGGAAAGTCCTGACCAGATTCCCAGGCGCTATTTTAAACACTGGGTTGCATCAGACTGAGTCATCATAAGCCACATTCACACCATACATTTAAAGCACTGTGATATCACCATAAACAGCACTGGTTTCCTCCCCCAAATAATTCTGAGAGCTGTAGTTTGTTAAGAGTGCTGAGAGTTGTGAAGAGAGCCTATTGCCTTTCCAGAGCTACAGTTTCCAGAGTGGTTTAAAAACCAGTCTGTCTTCCCAAGGAACTCTTTTAACAGGTTTTTAATGTAAGGTTAGATGCGGGTGGCGCTGTGGGTTAAACCACAGAGCCTAGGGCTTGTCGATCAGAAGGTCGGCAGTTCGAATCCCCGTGACGGCGTGAGCTCCCGTTGCTCGGTCCCTGCTCCTGCCAACCTAGCAGTTCGAAAGCACGTCAAAGTGCAAGTAGATAAATAGGTACCGTTCCAGTGGGAAGGTAAACGGCGTTTACGTGCGCTGCTCTGGTTCGCCAGAAGCGGCTTGGTCATGCTGACCACATGACCCGGAAGCTGTCTGCGGACAAACGCCGGCTCCCTCAGCCTATAGAGCGAGATGAGCGCCGCAACCCCAGAGTCGGCCACAACTGGGCCTAATGGTCAGGGTCCCTTTACCTTTACCTAATGTAAGGTTACCTGATTTTTTTCAATGAATCTGGGGACACTTTTCAATTTCAATGGAGTTTGTATGGGGACTGATTTGTAAATCTGGGGACTGCCCCCAGGAAATGGAGATGCCTGGTAACCTTATTTTAATGGTTTTATTGCTGTGGCACTGAAATCTCCCAGCAGGAATAGATGTTCACAGTCCAGGACCCTCCTGACAGCCTGGTCAAGTTCCTTGGTTTGTATAGATTTGGGTGTGGGGACCCCCAAAACCCTAGAAATTGAAAAATGGTAGGATTTTGATTATGTTAAGATCTTTTGTATCCTTCGTCTGATACCTGCATACAGCAGCTGCACACTTTGCAAAGGCAGCTGTGGAACATTACAAAGAAAAGTTCATCTTTTGCGAGTACTGCTCCTTAAAGTAGTTACGTTTGAGACTTGTATTCACTAAGACATACGTGGAACACAAAAAGCTTCTATTTGGACATTACACATATAAGAACTGATCTATTTGTTCTTTTGGAGGCAGCCATTTGCGTCGAGTCTGGTCTCCTGCAGAGCGACAAGGTCAACGTTGAGTGTTTTCTGTTCACGGTCAATGATGCCTGTCTTCTGCCAGTCGTTGACCTGCAACTGGTCAGTAGACAAGCCAGGGTACATAGTCCTGATGTTCAAGCTTGCTAAGCACAAGAGGGGTTGTTTCTTTGCTTTTTTGCCTGGTGCAGAAGTTCAGTCCGCTTGTTGAGTGAGACTCTGAGCTCCAAGCACCCTCTGAAGCAGGTGGACAGTGGAGGGTCAGCCCTTCATTGCCTGGGGGCTGCCTGGCTTAAGGGTTGACCTCATCAGTGGGAGAGATCATCATGTCTCACTGGTCAGCTACTGCCACTGATGAGGTCAACCCATCGCACTCATATCTCACACTAATCAGGTTGAGACAGTTTGATAGAAAGTAGGTCCTGAACCAATGGGTTCAAATGTGAAAGACAGAGGCAACTCAACAACTCTATGATTCTGTGATATGTTAAAAATGCCCAGCATTGATTATGTGAAGTGGGAGAATTAAGAAGTCATTTATGTGAAATCCACCTTCACTTGCTCTTTCTGACCACTAGGCTGCGATGTTATTCCAAATTTCCAAGAGTTGCACGTGCAACTCTTTGCTTCACTGTTATATTGGGGCCACCAAATAAAATAAAATAACATATTTTTTGGATGATATAACAGGGGATGAGGCAGAGGCTTTGAATAAGCTTGCCTGCCTGCTGGTTCTAAAGTCAATTTAGATCGGGGTGGCCCATGTGGTGTTCTCCAGATGCAGTGAGACTATGTCTCCCATTGCCTCTGACCATCGTTGTGGATGATGGAAGTTGGAGTCTGACAAAATCTGGATGTCACCTGATGATTCTAGACTCCCCCATCATTCTGCCCGGACACTGGGGTCCAGCTCCGAGGGCCTTCTGGCGGTTCCCTCACTGCGAGAGGCCAAGTTACAGGGAACCAGGCAGAGGGCCTTCTCGGTAGTGGTGCCCGCCCTGTGGAACGCCCTCCCATCAGATGTCAAAGCGATAAACATCTACCTGACATTCAGAAGACATCTGAAGGCAGCCCTGTTCAGGGAAGTTTTTAATATGTGACATTTTAGTGTATCTTTCATCTTTGTTGGAAGCCGCCCAGAGTGGCTGGGGAAACCCAACCAGATGGGCGGGGTACAAATAATAAAATATTATTATTATTATAGACTGTAGCCAGATTTGCAGTTGAGCTGCAACACTCAGCTAATGAGGAAGGGAAGGATGCGCACGTAAAACATCAGCATAGTTTGAAAATAACCTCTAAAGGTGGATGTGTGATTGTCAGCCAGGCTTTGGAGGTGTGATCCACAGTTTGAGTGATAATATGTACAATGTTCTCTGTGAAAAACTGCAGCTACTACATGCTTCCTTGACTACAGTATATGAAAGTGCTCCCTACTCCAATCAAATCGGAGGGGAGGGGGTTGCCTTCAGACTACCACTATTTTGTGGGACGGATTCAAGAAAGTGCAGGGAACTTTTGGTTTGCACAGTTAAAGTCCTTTAAAGTGTCTGTTGCAGTAGTGCAACAAATCCACGTTAAAAAACCTGAACAACCAGGACTCTCTGCGGTTTGGAAACACATTGGAAAGTGTGGAACAGATGAATGATTAATGGGAAGATGTATAAATAAATGCACTGCCGGTAAATCATATTTACTGTCGTCGTTTAACTTCTTTTTGAAAACGGCTTTGAGGTCGTTACTTTGTTTTACAATCAAGTGGTATATCAATTTTAAAATATATAAATACAATAAAATAACAACTGCACACAAATAAGAACGAGTGCTTACCAAGATTGGATACAGTCTAACCTCCATGTAGAATCACAGAATTGTAGAGCTAGAAGGGACCACGAGGGTCATCTAGTCCAACCCCCAGCAATTCAGGAATCCTTTTGCTCGAACCCACAACCCTGAGATGAAGAGGTTCATGCTCTGCCAACTGAGCTTTATGCAAGCAAATCAGAATAAATGTGCCCAAGAAATCGGTTGCTGGAGGAGCCCTTAGCCTGTGTCAGTGGTGTGACACACACACACACACACACACACACACACACACAGAGTGAGTTGTTTAGGAGAAGGCTTCTGCGGGTGGAATATGCAAGGTAGCGAGATACACAGAGCTCATCAGGTAGAACTAGGAAAGATGCTAACAATCTTATCTTATCTAAACTCACTGGGACAACTGAAGGCTTGTGATGCCTGTGGTGGATAAACACATTGATTTATACATGTGAAGAAATGCGAAAACAGTGTGTGAAACGGGTACCGTTAGGAGAATCTGCTTACTCAGGCTGCATTAAGAATGTGTCAAGAACGGTTTGTGCAGGAAAAACAACCTTGAGACAGTTTGATAGAAAGTAGGCACTTTGTTCCCGCTGAAACAGGCATCCAGCTCGGATAATACAGGCCTGCTTTTCCCAGGAGAACACGACTTCATTCTACACACGTGTAAAGCTAAGGCGAGGAAATGCCTCTGCATAAGCCTGTGTTATTTGTAGGCCAGTGGACTCCACTTTTGTGAATTCCCAGCTGCTACTGTTTTTCTGACCTAGTAAAGCTGTCTTAAATTTTGCCACCCACTACTGTACTAGGGCTGCCACCTTTGTTCTGGCAAAATACAGGACAGGGTGGGGGACGTTTTCTTTTTCATTTAGTGCTGAAGTGACTTTAAAACAATCCAATATAGCAGCCTAACAGGATAGCCCCTCTGGAATTTGTCACACACGAATTTGTAAATCTGTCTGTGCTTGGCTACCCAGAGCTTAAATGCATGTGGTTTCACACAGCCTTGCATTTGGAGACGATCTCTAACTTGGCACAGAGAGAGAGAGAGAGAGATTGAGGAGACATGAAATACATACAGGACAATCCTGTACAGTGGTACCCTGGTTATCAAACTTAATCTGTTCCTGGAGTCCATTCAACTCCCAAAACCGTTCGAAAACCAAAGTGTGGCTTCTGATTGGCTGCAGGAACTTCCTGCACTCAAGCAGAAGCCGCAGGTGCCATGTTGGAAGTTTGGTTTCCAAAAAACGTTCATAAACTGGAACACTTACTTCCGGGTTTACGACGTTCAGGAGCCAATTTGTTCAGGAGCTAAGCCGTTCAACAACCAAGGTACCACTGTATTATGCAAGACAGGAGAAAACCCTACTATACACATTGAACTTTAAGGGTTAAGGACTGGCAGCTTCTATTACGGGATGAGCTTTCATGTATTCACCTGTCCATTTTAGTCTGATGCATGCATCTGGTGAATATATACTTCTGCTACATATACCCTGCAACATTTTCCTGATGAAAATAGGGATGTCCTATTCTATCATCATCATCATCATCATCATCATCATCATCATCATATTTCTGCCCCACCTATCTGACTGGGTTGCCCCAGCCACTCTGGGTGGCTTCCAACTTACATAAAAACATAATAAATCATTAAACATTAAAAAACTTCCATATGCAGGATTGCCTTCAGATGTCTTCTAAAGGTTATATAATTACTTATCTCCTTGGCTCGGGGGTTGAATAACTCTATACCTTCGAACAATTCTACAATGAAAATAGGGACATCCTAAGGGATAGTGGGACGTGGGTGGCATTGTGGGTTAAACCACAGAGCCTAGGACCTGCCGATCAGAAGGTCGGCGGTTTGAATCCCCGCAACGGGGTGAGCTCCCATTGCTCGGTCCCTGCTCCTGCCCACCTAGCAGTTCGAAAGCACGTCAAAGTGCAAGTAGATAAATAGGTACACCTCTGGCGGGAAGGTAAACTGCGATTCTGTGTGCTGCTCTGGTTCGCCAGAAGCAGCTTAGTCATGCTGGCCACATGACCCAGAAGCTGTACGCTGGCTCCCTCGGCCAATAAAGCGAGATGAGTGCCGCACCCCCAGAGTCAGCCACGACCGGACCTAATGGTCAGGGGTCCCTTTACCTTTAAGGGATAGTGGAACCTTCTAAGATCAAATCAGAAACAGGGACTATCCCTGGAAAATAGGGACACCTGGAGGGTCTTCTTCCGTGGCATAACTGGCCGGTCTCTAAGGGGTGTCACAAGGCCTACTGTTGATTTTTGCTTCAGCAGACTCCTAGAACTAACTGCCCTTCTGGAAAGTGCATGTTTAGGCTGATCATTGCAGAGGAGTTGTGTTGGTCTTTTGAAACTCCCACCTGTGTTAGGACCAACAATTTAAAGAGGTTTGCTGCACCCAACTCAGGATGACATTCTGTCCATCTGATAAAGTGGCTTTAAGCTGTCACAAGATGCTGCCATTTTTGCTGCATAGTGGGAACCCTTCTGAAAATGGTACTGTTCTGACAGGCCTTCAGCACTTCATCTGCCCCCTCCAACCTGAAGCATGGCAGTTTCTGATCGCCCAATCTGTTGCATGGCAGAGATGGTCCTATGGAAGAGCAAGTTTCCCCTGATGGCTGCCATGCTGCTAGGACTAATCCAGGATTTGGTACCTTGACAACTACCTAGAGTGTTTGCAGGTAGCCTGGGTGGTGGTGGGGGGGCTGAGTCCTGGGTCTTTTGTGCAGAGCTCTAAATCTTCTGCCCCTTGTCCTCCCTTTATGTTGCTGTTGTTTGTCGTTGTTATCATTACTGTTAAATTAACTTTCCATAAAGATCTTAGCCATGTCCTTTTGGTTGCAGTCAGATCAACAAAAGTCAGAGGCTGAAAAATGTCCTCTGATTATTTTGACCACGAAATTATTATAAGAGTTTTTAGCGTCTCGCTGTCATGGAAAGATTGACACATGATATGCAGAAAGTGAGGAGCGAAGCTATATCTAATCAATTTGACATGGAATGGTTTCCATTCCTAATGCTCATAAATCCTTCTCTTGAGAGTTCACAACCTCCAACTACCCACCCAGGATTTTGGAGGGGAAATATCTGATAGTTATTTTACTGATTTTTTCTCTCTGATTTTAATGCCTATAGATTTTTTTTCTTTTTAAAAAATTTATTTATACTTTTCAAGTTAAACATTTCACTAATTTTACAATCATTTTGGCATTTCAAAACTTGACTTCCTTCCCCCTCTTTCTGTGGTTCCTTAAATTTGTTTTAATATCTTCTGCATATCCAAATTCACTTAATTTGCTCATTTATTAATCTCCTTTAAATATATACTCTTATGAAACTGCAGGTTATTACAATAATCCTGTCAACGTTTTTATCTGTTTATAATTTATCTGTAAATATTCAATAAACCAATGGAAATGGTTTATATCAAAAAATAAAAAAATATACTGCAATAATGACACCCGAGAGATCTGTAACTGCTTTGTCATTGCTGTTCTTTATCGTACTGTAATTTGCAAAATAAAAATATTTTTAAAATTATTATTATTATTATTATTATTATTATTATTATTATTATTATTATTATTATCATTAATTTGGTTGAGCGCAGTGCAGAGCACAGCACAGCACTGGTGCAATCCCAGCCAATCAACATCTTGATTTGACCAGAGGTATCAATACAAATATATTGGCATATGCAAATGTTATGCAAATTCATGTTGTGGGCCTGTGCTCAAAACCCTTTAAGAAATGAGAAACACCTCTTATACACAACTAATGAACGTGAGAGTGTCAGTGCTGGTGACAAATTTTGCCGCAGCCAAGGAAGATGGTTTATTTACCTAAACTCACAGGTGGGCAATAGATTTATTTGGACCAACCAAAATATGTCATAAACGAGAGGCATTTCGAGTTCTCCAGAGGTTTTTCTCAGGCTAGATGAACAGGGTGAGAAGAGGGGAGAATTAACAAAAAAGCGACTGGGTGTTGCAGGCCTGCAATCACACCATACATTTAAAGAACATTCAACACACATTTAAAGAACATGGCTTCCTCCAAAGAATCTTGGGAGCTGTCGTTTGCTAAGGATGCTGGGAATTGGGGGGGGGGGGACTACAGTCCCCAGAATTCTTTTAGGGAAGCTGCATGCTTTAAATGTGCTTTAAATGTAAGGTGCGGATCTGCTGTTTGCCTCAAGATGCAGATTGGATGCACACTCTTCCCCTCTTTTCTACAGCGATGAAATCCTCTGTATTCTGATCTAGTCAATTTCACTCCAAAGGGGAGGAAGATTATGAAAGGATGTCAAGAAAAAGCCTTGTTCAATGAGTGGAGGGGAAGAATAGTGAGGTTTAGAAAATGTTTTCAAGTGGGTAAAATACCCTTGAACTTTAAAAGGACTTACATACATGCACCAGGAGTGTCTCTCCCCCCCACTTTTTTTAATAGAAAAAAAATCAAAATTGCTCTTGTGGTGGCTCCCCATTTGTGAAATGCTCTCCCCAGGGAGTTTTGCTTGGCACCTTCATTATACATCTCTGGTGCCAGGCAAAAATGTTCAACCAGAATTTGGGCCGATTAATATTCTGCAGCCTTTTAAATGTATTTTTGGGAGAGGCGGGTTATTGTTTTGCTTTGCTTTGCTTAATTATTTTGTGCTTTTAACCTATATTTTCATGCTGGGAATCACCCTGGAATCTTTGGATGAAAGATGGATACATACATAGATGCAGCAGAATTAGGTGGTCCAGGTGGTTACTTCTGATTCCAAGTGGTGAATGTGTGGCTATGCCCTTTGCACATTCAGCAGATGCTCCCTGACAGGCGTGCTTTCTGAGTGCAGGGAGTTCCCCTCTCCTCCCATAAGTGATGATTTTGGACATGGAGTTCATGGGAAATTATCGACACTTAATTTTGCTGCCTGATTAGGCTGGTCCTTCAGTGCTCATGGGGTGTCGCTCCAAAGGATTTCTCCCTCCCAAGGGGCAATCGGGTGTTGGAAGCTTTTTAGGGGCTGGGAGAGGCTGTGTAGAGCAGAGGCAGGCAATGGCGTGACCTTGACTGAGCTCTGGCCTTGTTGCCTCATAATTAACCCAGCATGAATCATGAATTGTTAATGCTATCGATTGGCTCTTTGAATCCCTCCGCCTGTGAATTCAATTTGAAGATGCTTTATGGGCAGGAAAAGGAGCAGCACAATGCAAATTGAAAGGCTCATTTGCGCCCAGAGGTTGTTGTCAAGGCCAGCAGCAGCAGCAGCAGCAGCTGAAAGGAAGGCTTTGCTGCAACCCGGGATGTGACTGGTTCGAAACTGAACTCTGCATGAATTTGCAGGCTGTTGTAATGATTAAAGTGGGTGTAAAGCACTTTGAATGCTGTAGGCTTCCCCAACCTGGTGCCCACCAGATATTCTGGATTATGACTTCCATCAACCTGGAGTTGTAGCACAAAACATTGGAGGAAGGGCATTGCATAGATAAAAACAGATATTGGGAGGGGGTTTCTTCCCCCCCCCCCCGCAGGGTCAGTCTAGATGATACACTAGGTCCCTTCCAGGCTGGCTTACAGAAGAGGCTGCAGAAGCATCCAGAAAGTTCCTTTGTTAACATAATGACCTTGGCTGGTCAGTTAAGTACTGCTATTTACCATTTCCAAAGCGGTTGCTCTGTTGCCATAGGAACAAATGGGCGGCATTTTGCTACCTCACCTGCCTGGATGCCAAGTTATTGTAGGATGGAGAATAGGCCAAGGGGGGTTGTATATGGGATAGTTGTATGTTTAAGTTTGCCTGATGCTGGAAGCTGGGGACACAGAGGTGTGTCTTGCTCTGCACTGGACCTCAAGCTTTCCTGGAAACCTAACCTAAGCAAGTTCTGCTATAGTGCTAATACTGTGAGCCCCTCCACTCTATGCTCAGGTTGTAAATATATGTGTAAACCAAGCCATATATCTTAAGGATGTCGTAGTCTCCACTGACTGTCATTCCAAGGAAACTGAATCCTGGGTAAGCCTAGGCATCCCTGGAGTCTGCAGCTGCTTGGAGACTGGAGTGCAGGCAGCAGTGAGTTTCAGAGACTTCCTACAAATTCAAAGAAGCTAAACTCAAGCTTAGAGACTTGAAGCTTGT
This sequence comes from Podarcis melisellensis, assembly GCF_964234715.1. NCBI lineage: Eukaryota > Metazoa > Chordata > Lepidosauria > Squamata > Lacertidae > Podarcis > Podarcis melisellensis. The sequence goes on from NC_138533.1 coordinate 17,091,348, forward strand.
AATTAAATTTGCAATTTCTTGGCAAAATGGGCCATGGGCAGGCATTTGCGATTACAAATGCAAGCCAGACTCGGGAGATTATTGTTTCAGCGTGACTTTTTAATATTTAGTTACTGCTAACAAGGTGGCGGAGGTGGAAAGAGAAAGATGTAACAAGTTTCTCTTTTCTCTATAGAGCTGGAATAGTTTGCACCAGTCCAGATGCTTCCATTTTTGGCCCTTTGGGAACAGGGATGCCACTCCCCTCCTCCAGTGGGGAGGTCAAACCGCTGCATTAGCAGCACCCAAGTAACATGCCTGAAAGGTCCTGAGCTGCCCAGACAAGACCCCCCTCTCAGCCTCACTGATGTGGTCCAAAGGAAAGCAGAGCAAGACATTTGGCACCAGCTTGGCTGCAGGAGTTGCCAGGAGCCGGCGTTTGGGACTGCACACCGGAGCTGTGCAGGGTTTACTCCTTAGCTTTTTCTTCTCCCAAAGACATGCCGCAAGGCTGCAGAGATTAAGGGTCAGAGTTTTCCTTCTCGTAGGATGGCTACCTTCCCAGGTTGATGAGTCCCACCTGCCCCTCACAAGCCTCCATATCACATGCATAAACCACCTTCTTGACCATTGACTGTGCAAAAATATTTATATTTTTTAAAACCCATTTCCCCCCTATATGGTTCCTCCTTTCTTTGTGCACCTCTCATTTCCTTACACGAAACACCCACTTTACTACTACGGAATGTCCTCAAACATTCACCTTTGAAAGCAGAGCACAATGCTGCTTTTTCTTTCTTATGACCTGCACGCCACCTCACTCTTCCCTGCCACACACACACACACACACAGGTGTGTGTGTGTGTGTGTAGGTAGCTAGCTAATTACAGCTGTGAAGAGCCAGCTGAGCTGTGTCTCAGCAGCCCCCGCTGAGTGCTCACTTAATTCTCCGAAAATTCACTTCTCAGTTTGAAAAGACAATAATAGCTTAAGAATAATTGACGTGTTAATAAGAAGATGCTTTGAAGTCGGCATTTCCTCATTTTGGTGAAGCAGAGGCTGCGTGGGGGGGAGCAGTTCTAAGCAGAGGCAGGAGAACAACCTGGGCAGAGGAGTTTAGTGTGTCTGTGGGAGAGTCTCCCTAGAAAGGTTGCCAACTTCCATGTGCAGGGAGGGCTTCTGTGCATTTCAGCAGCTGCTGGCTGTGCTGAAATTTAGCAGGAGACTTCCCCATTGCTTTGCCTTCCGATGTTTGAAGAAGCTCCCCCTGTTCAATTTCTGTAACAGGAGGTGGTAGTTAATACCACAGGAGCAATGTTAGATTAAAAAGTTGGCAAATCTACTGCCTACTCCTCTCTGCACTGGGTTCTTCTAAGCCCTCCTCTTCCAGCCCCCAAGCCAAAGGGACAGGGAAGTTGTGGCCTGGGGGAGAAACTGGACGTCAGAGCCAGCTTGGATGCTCACCTGAAAGGCAGGAAGGGCAGAGGAGGAGCTAGCTGCTCCAGCACCTGGAGCGGCGCAAATCCTGTGCACCCAGGGGTGGGGCCATGGGGAACATCCCAGGGGGTGAGCCGCCCATGGTGGGCTGCTTCCTGGGAGGAGGCGGGGGGGAGGGAGTGGGAGCCATACCGCTTTGCCAGGAGACTTCCTCCCTTCCCTCTTCCTTTGGCAGCTCGGGGGAGGCTCCCCCCCCCCAGGAAGCAACCTGGGAGTGGGGGGGGGCAACGGTGACCCCCAAGCCTCCCCATAGCTGTCAAAACAAAGGGGGGAAGGCTGCCAGCAAGGTGGCGCAGCTCCGCCCCTTCTCCCGACAACTGGGGCAGGCTTGGGACTTGCGGGTGTGCAGCACACCGAATGTAACCCCCTCAGTGATGATACCTGGGGCGACTGCCCCCACTGCCCCCTTCCTCTGCCCCTAAGGGGGGGGCATTTTTTTGCTTCAGGTCAGGGTGGTAGTGGAAGCAGACTTGTGGAGCACAGGATCCTATGATACAAATGTGCCTATGTTGACTTATGCAAGTGCAGGCTGACTTCCAGAGGATTGGATAGCTCAGTTGGTTAGAGCGTGGTGCTGATAAGGGCAAGGCTGCAGGTTCAATCCCCACTTGGGACAGTTGCCTATTTCTGCATTGCAGGGGGTTGAACTAGATGATCCTCAGGGTCCCTTCCGATGATTCTATCACTCTTGCTGCCAGGCCTTCTTCTGAGCTGTGGGGCACCAACAGGATTTCCTGGAACCAGGATGTAGTGTTCGCACTGGGCACTCTTCCTCCACGCCCACCCAAAAAATCTGGGGGAACCTGTTGTTGAGAACTGTAGCTTGTGCAGCTATTTAAAAAACGGAGACTCATCTTGTCCAACACTGAACGTGACTCCTGTCTCATTCTTTCTCACCCACACCCAGCTCCAGCTTGTGCTTCTGGGCAAATTAAGGTGGTGGGTGGGCAGAGACACACAGGCACTCTTGTCTTGCAGTGTACCAAGCAATGATATTATTTAAAAGGGGAGAGGGACGTGGCATGAGATATGGTGGACTGCATCAGCCCCCCCCCCAGCTAATCCATGCTTTTCTGGCCTCCTGAGGACCCCTCCCTCCCATTTTGGTGATTAAAATAGGCAGAGCCCTTGGTCTCTCCTCCAGCCCAGTACACCAAGAGGGTGCAGATTGCCCCCCTCCTCAGACTGATCATTTGAGGAGGGGGTGATCAGCTGGAGGGGGGGAGTTGTGTGCCCAACATTCATAGGAAGAATGTGGAGGGGAGGTCGCAAAGACCAGCTGCTGCTGTGCAGCCCCAAAAAGTTTTGAAAAGTGTGAACACGGCCCCTGGAGCTGCCCAAAGCCATTGGCCACCCCTGGATCACACCCTGTGACCTGGCAAAAGGTTGCGTGCAAAGTATTGAGAAGCATTTGGGCATTTAAGCAGCAACCAGAGTTCAGAGTCAGGCAACAGGCATCTGGTATGGCCTTCTGCTCTCATAGGGGCCAACAAGATGCATGTGGGAAACCTGCAAGCAGGACCTGATCCCAAGATCCCTCTCCTTTCCTGTGGTTTCCAGCAACTGGTATTCAGAAGCATTATTGCCTCTGACTGTGGAGGCAGAGCAGGGCCATTATGCCTAGGAGCCGTCACTGTCTCCTGTGGAGGGGAGTTCCACAGTTTAGCTCTGCACGGCGTGAAGAGGTCCTCTATCTGTCCTGAATCTTCTTCCAGCGTTGTCCAGTTTCTTCAGTCTGAGGGAGAGAGACGCCATCACACCCACACAGACCCTCCCTTGATCCACACGCCACACACAGGATTGTCTCGATGAGCTTTTATATAGAGATATTTATATAGATATTTATATATAGATTTCGTTTCTTTCAAGTGAAATTTCTGTGGATCCCACGTTTCACCTGCTGGTCTCATCAAATAATCCCATGATTCTTCAGATGCCGACATGCCGGCCGGCTCAGTTCAGTTCCTCAGTGTGGAGTCAAAATTATTTGCGCTCCATTATTCCGTTTTGTTCCCTCACCCACGGGCAGGAGGAGGAGGAAGAAGAGGGGACCTCACCCTTGTTCCTCTCCCAGCCCTCGGTGAACAACCCTGTAAACAACACACCGTCTGAGGCCAACACGGCCATTTTGGATTACAACTCCCATCAGGACATGCTGGCTGAGGCTGATGGGATTTGTAGTCCAAAACGGCCAGAGGGCTACCATGTTGGTGGCAGCTGGCCTAGGTCATTCTGGTGATTGGGATTGCTTGGTACATCACATGTAGGGGGAGGGAGTTGAACCTCTCCATCCCCCCAAAAAAGGTTTCTCCCACCCCCATTGCTCTGCAGTTTGGCTTGAGAAGAAGTCTCTGTTTTGGCAATTGTAATGAGTGATTAAGGAAGGGAGTGATGGAAGAGGAAGGGAGGGTCCTAACCCTGCTCCCCTCCTCCCAACCATAAGGCAATGCTGGACCTGAAATGTTCATTCTAAGAGGTGCGGTGGGTGGGGTGGGGTGGGGTGGAGCTCTGAGGAAGGAAATCTGTCCTACAGAAGATTCCCCCCCCCCCCCGAGGTTGGGGAGAAGCATGTAGTGAAGTCAGCAGTGGGCAGCAGCAGCAGAGGGAGGTGAGAAGGAAACAATCCCTAGCACAACTTCCTGCCCCCCCCCCGCTAAATTGGTCCATGGGGTCTGGGCAGAGGGAGCATGTGCATCTATGGGGATGGGGTCTCCTTCCTCACTCAGGTCTATTTTCTCCAAGGCTCCACTTTCGGTGGAGGGGGCTGAAATTGCCATCACTTTCTTGAAAGAAGGCAGCAGCTGAAATCCCCCCTCCTCAAAAAAGGGGGGCTTTTCCTTGTCTGCCTCCTAACTTGGAACCAGCGGGCGCTTGCTGTGTCTCCCTGACCCACGTGATCCCTCCCTCTCTCCCTGCTGCCATGCTTTTATTTCTGTGCGCTTCCCCCCCATCTGAAGCATTCAGAATACAGGCCTGGCAAGGGATGGTGGGGAGAAGGTGAAGAGTTTCTACAGAAGGAGGGGCTTCGTTGCAAGGGCCTGGGTTACAACGGAGGGAGGGAGGGGAAACAGCAGTTTTCAGTGGGTGGTCGTGTGCGTGCGAGTGGGACAAGTTGTTCTGCTTTTGGAGCAGGGGAGGGCTGGCTACTCGATCTCCAAGATCAGGTCATCCCCTTCCAAGCTCATCTCCGGCTTGACGTAGATCTTCTTGATGGTCCCCGTCAAGGGCGAATTGACCACCGTCTCCATCTTCATGGCGCTCAGGACGCAGAGGGGCTTCCCCTTCTCGATGGGGTCCCCTTCCCGCACTTTGATGTCAATCACCTTCCCGGGCATGGGGGCCCCAATCTGGCCTTTGACGTCCTTCAGGGCTTTGGGGTGGAAATGCATTTCCTGGAGTAGAAGTGAGAGAGGAATGATATGCCAGGATTGCTTTTCTCAGTCTGAACTACAACGCCCATCAGCCCCAGATGCTGGGGCACCAAGCAGAGGCTGGCTGATGGGAGCTGTAGTCCCAGGGTATAAATTGGAGTTGGAAGGGAGCCTGAGGGTCATCTAGTCCTACTCCCTGCAACTACCTGACTTTTAGAAGACATCTGCAGGCATCTCAACTAGATCTTAGTTTTGTGTGTTCTCAAACCTTTATTGGCATATAGACAAGATACATGACTGATGGTCAACCAACCTCTGCTTAAAAACTTCCAAGGAAGGGAGAGTCCACCACTTCTTGTGGGAGTCTGTTCCACTGCTGAGCAGCTCAGCTCTTACTAAGGCCAAAGATTTAGACTAAAGGTATAGCCTAGACTTCTCTCTTGATTTCTTTGTGTGTAGAATTTGGTATTTCAACTGTTGTTTTTTAACACAGGAGCCCATTGGACTATGCCACCCCCCTTATTTGAAACAGTACACTCCCTAGACAGCTGACATCCTATCAGTCCTCTGGACATGTAGACTGGCTCATAGATTGTTTAAAAATGTAACTGGAGATAGAGATTCACGGAGGAGGAGGAGTGGGAGTCTATTGTCGGCTTTCAGCGGTTAGCCAAGAGAACCTCCATGTGTATCTCTCCTGCCATGATGGAAGCTGTTTCCTTCATGCCCCCTCTTAGGGATCTCCTGGATGGGTCTGGCTGAGCCCTCTGTTGGGAACAGGATGCAGGGTAAGGTGCTGGATCAGATGAGAAGGGACCAGGCCCCAAAGGGATGCAATACCAGCATTGTATTGTCATTTGTCAAATCACCGCTGGTGAGTAAGAATTGTATTTTCAACCCCCTACTTACTCACCTCTGAGGCTGATTGTTACTGGCATTTCAGTGCTGATGAATCTTTTTATTTTTAATATTTGCATTGCTGGTTGCAAGATTATTTTTTTTCCAGGAGGGCACGGATGAATTTTAATGATTAGAGAAGCATCCAAATCGAGCAAAACAAACGCACCCGAAAGGGCACTCGATTCATCTTCCCGAACTGCAAGTCTAATCTTGCAAGCTGTGATCTGGATCTTGGCGCCAGCTTGTCCACCCACTTATCTATCCCTGGTCCTTATTTGCTCATGGCTAGCCTGCCTATTTATTACCTGTTGGAAGTCTGGGTGCCACTCAGAAAAGGGGTTAGCACGGCGTTTAAACAGATAGAGACCTCCAGATTCCCAGATTATCCCCATACCTTTGAACTCTGTGCTGATCTCATTCTACCCTTTGAAGTTAGATTGATACTTTTTAGGTTGCATCCTATTCACAACTTCCTCCTCCCATTCTCATTTGACCTTGAGTTGAGAGCCATTTTGGATGTATCTTCTGAGAATGAAGGGGCAAGCATGGCTTCTTTAGTTCTCCAACTAGATAGTTAGCTAGGACTACAGAACTTTTTCCTATCAAGAAGCAGAGTGTACCACCTCTTGTGGGAGTCTGTTCCACTGTCAAACCCTTTCCTAATTATTTGATGCCTTCATACCCCACCTATTCCCCAAGGAGCTCAAGGTAGTGTGCCTGGTGCTCCCGCATTCTTTAATCCCCACAACAACCCTGTGAGGTGGATTGTGATGAGAGGCATCAGTGACTGGCCTTCAAGGTCACCCAGTGAGTCTCATGGCCGAGTGGGGGCATTTGAACCCCGGTCACTCCCATGTTCTAGTATGAAACTCTAACTACTAGACTACCACTGGCTCTCGATAACCATAAGCTTTCTTGTTTTATTTTATAGCTTTCAACTAAATGTGTGCTCCAATCAAGGGTTCAAGGGCCTTCTCAGTAGTGGCACCCGCCCATGGAACGCCCTCCCGTCAGTTGTCAAGGAAATAAACAACTACCTGACTTTTAGAAGACATCTGAAGGCAGCCCTGTGTAAGGAAGTTTATAACATTTGATGTTTGACTATGGTTTTATAATTTGTTGGAAGCCACCCAGAATGGCTGGGGCAACCCAGTCAGATGAACAGGGTAATAATAATAATAATAATAATAATAATAATAATAATAATAATAATATACATTTAACTAAAGTTAGCTTCTGCTGCAGCACGCAAAATCCGCAGGGTAATCTTACCTTCATGGCTTTTGTGTCCTTGACCAGGATGGAGCGCAGTTGTCCATTCATTTCAAAGAAGACCTCCCTCTGGCCAGCCCGGTTTAAGTCTCCCAGTGCTAAGGCTTTGATGTGGAGGGTCTTGCCACGTTCTAGCTCCACCTACGTGTTGGGAAGACAGTGAGCTCTGAGTTCCCTTGCCCTGGAGGGCCTGCTAGGCTAAGGCTCAGGGGAAGAGCATCTCCTTTGCATGCAGAAAGGTCCCAAGTTCAATCCCTGGCATCTCCAGGTAAGGCTGGGGGACACCTTCGTGAACCCACCGAGAGCTGCTGCCAGTCAGTGCAGATAGCACTGAGCCAGATAGATGCAGTAGGCAGATGTTTCCTGAACCTTTCTGTGAAGAGGATACTGAGCTAAATGAAACTACGGTCTGACTGCTGAGACAGATTCATAGAATCATGTAGCCCAAGTCCCTGCAATGCAGGAATATGAAGCTGTCCTATACGGGGATCAAACAGGCAACCTTGGCTTTATCAGCACCGCACTCTAACCACCTGAACTATCCAGGTGATTCCTATTTAAGACCAGCCCTTTATGCAAAAACATGCAGACTAGAACCTTGTTTTGTTTTTGAGGACACGACTTTAGCTCAGTCACCAAACATCTGCTCTGTAATGACATTTCCAGGCTGGGTTAGGAAAGACATCCAGTCTGACTACGTGGTACTGCTGCACCCAAGGTACCTTAGTGTGGGGAGGGCCAAATAACTGTCCCTCGTTGAGACATTGCCAGCTTCTGATAATGGTCCCCCCCACCCCCAGATCACTGGGGAAGAGCACCTACACCCAGGTTGGAGGCGCCCCACTCTCTCTGCCTCTTGGCAAAGGGGTTTGTGTGAATCTCTGCCCCCCACCCTTCGGGTCACCTCAAACTCTTCCGCGATCTTCGGCCCCTCCAGGAAGAGGCGGGTGTTGAGGCATTCGACGGGGCCAAAGTTGGCTGTGAAATCCTTGAACTCATTGAAGACCTTGGGGTACATAGCAGCTGAGAGAACGTCCTCTGGGGTGATCTCTTCTTCGTGCTGTTCGCACAGCTCCTTCTCCAACTTCACAAAGTCCATGGGGGGAAGGGAGGCCCCCGGGCGGCCCTCGACGCGGGGCAGGTCTTTTAATACCTGGAGGAGTGCAAAGGAGACAACAGCTCGTGTCCCTGATGGGGTGACTCAGGCGGACTGGTCTTGACCAGGGGCTGGGAAACAACTGAGGACCAGAGATCACCTCGCCCCAGAGATCCCTGCCTGGAAACTCAGACAGGGCACTGCTGAGAGAACTGCATGTTCCAGAGGTGTGCTTTGTTTATGTAAGAAATGGGCCTTTTAGTGTTGTGCCTCCAGCCCTCCGGAAGCTGTTACCAGCCGAAATGAAGAAAGATCTTGTAATGTCTTCTTGCTTAAGAAGGATTTTCCTGAGGTGTGACCCAGTTAATCCCACTCAAGAGTAGACCTTCTGAATTCGGTAGACTTGATGTAACTTAACTCTGCTGATTTCAAAGTGTCTCCTCAGAGTATGACTGACCTGGCTATCTCCCTAAATACATAAAAATGCACCACCACCACAGTGTAGCATTTGCAATGCTGCGTCCTAAACCTGGATTTGCATGAAATCAAGATGGGGAAAAGGGAGAGGGAGAATTGGTGGTCTAAAGCAACAACAGAAGTTGGAATAAAGCAGCGTTGCAGGGAACCGAGAAGAAAATGTCGGTTGAAGAAGCTGTGAGAATGGTAGGGGTATGAGGGGCTGGGGGTTTGTGTGAGGGGTAAAGTGAGTGGTGGGAGTTATGAATTGATTTATTTTGGTCACTGACCAGAAGGGTGGTGGGAGTTAGTAAGAAGAGACTGCGTTGGCGAACAATGTGAGTAGGGGTGGCAGCCCTATGTCTGATATGATTATCATCCATGGAACCCCAATGTCAGGGAATGGTCTGAAGACGAGGACTGGGGAATGCATTCTGTGGCAGACCAGCTTCTCTCCGATGGAGAGTTGGAGGGGGAAGAGTTGCCTCCCTTGTTCACAGCATGTTCAGAAGCAGAGAGAGAGGCAGGAGCTGAACAGCTGAGGGGGTAGTTACCCAGTTACAAGATAATGACAACAGAACCAGAAGGGAGGGGGCAGCTAGTGGAGACGTCTCTTGAGAATGTGGGGGACCTCCCCTCGGACTTGGAGATCCGAACATATCAGAGAAGAAAGGAGTCAGAGGGAGGGGGGAACTTCCTGTTGGTGCCCAAAATGCTGCAGTAGCCGGAAGAATGATTAGACTAGGCAACTGCTTCCTTACTGAGAGCTGTGTATTTCTGCTCAGAACATGACGCTGTAATAGAAGAACTATGAATCTACCAACTGCTCATTAAATCTAATCTGGGAAGTTGCAGAAGGGAGGAGAGAACTCTCCACGCCTGACACCAAAGGTGCTTACCTTGGAGCGGAAGGGCTCTGGGAACCCCCCATAGGGGATACCAATGTAGCCCTGCAGGAACTCCACCACCGAGAGCGGGAAGGAGAGCTCGTCCGCCTGAGCCTCCACTTCCTCCCGCGTCAGGTTGTTCTGGACCATGAACTGTGCCAGGTCGCCCACAATCTTGGAGGAGGGCGTCACCTGCAGGGAGCAGGAAGGGGTGGGGGGAAGAAGAGGGAAGAGGTGAGAAGACGGCTCCCTCTTGGGAGAGGGTCAATGAGCCACTGGTTCTCCCTATGGTTAAGAGGCATAAAATTTTTACAAAGCAATTAAATAAATCCATCCATCTGCCGTGGATGTTGCCAAATTCTAGTGTCACGGGGAAAGGAAAAAGCCTTTCTCCTTCCACTTTCTCCACGCCATGAAGAATTTTGCAAACTTTTTTCTCCACTCGCCTTTCCTCCAAATTAAAAAGTCCCAAATGCTGCAGTCTGCAACTGGAGGAGTTGCTCCAACCCCAAAGCACAAAGCCCCCATGGCATCTTTATAGAACTGTAGAGTTGGAAGGGACCACGAGGGTCATCTAGTCCAACCCCCTGCAATGCAGGAATCTTTGGCCTAAGATGGGGCTCGAACTCATGACCTTGAGATTATTTGGTGCCCTGGCTGCCCCAAAGGCCCGTCCTTCCTCCTCTCCTTGCTGTGGATGGGAGGGAAGCCGCTGGGCGTTGGGCCCTGGATGAAGCGTCACTTACCTTGATGAGGTCCCCAAGGAGCTTGTTGGCCTCGACGTAGGCCTTTTTCACCTGCTTGAACTTGTTCCCCAGCCCCATGCTGTGGGCCTGGAAGTGGAGGTTGGTGTACTGGCCTCCGGGGATCTCGTTCTCGTACACATCTGCGTTGCCGGACTTCATGGTGGCCGTGCAGTCAAAGGAGGCGTAGAGGCCCCGCGCCATCTCCCAGTATTCACTGTAGTCAAACACTTTCTCTATCTGGATGCCTGAGTGGGGGAAAGAGAGCTCTATGTAGTGGGGAAGGAATGGGAAGCCTCGTTGCTTTAGCCCAGGTGGGGAACAGTAGCTATTGGGGTTAGCAGATGCTGAAAGCCTTCTCCTCCATGCATTTGTCCAGTCCTCTTTTACAAGCCACGGAGGCCAGCCCTTCCATTAGACAGGATGAGGTGAATACCTCAGGGGGCAGATGCTAGGGTTTGGGAATCAATGCTGAAGTGCTGGGGGGAAGAATTGTGCCTGCACTGCACCCCCTAAGCTGCTCTCAGGGGCAGTGGAGGGTGTGGCCCCATCACCAGTCTTGAAGAAAGATACAACTGCCAACTGGTTGGCTCTTATGTGTAAGGGAGAGAGGGCGCCATTTTGTTGTTTGCCTCAGGCAATCAAATGTTTTGGGCTAGCTCTTTTTGAAGCCTTTGCCACATCTCGCAGTAGCAATTTGTTAAATACAGTGGTGCCTTGCAAGACGAAATTAATTCGTTCCGCAAGTTCTTTCGTCTTGCGAGTTTTTCGTCTTGCGAAGCACGGTTTCCCATAGGAATGCATTGAAAATCAATCAATGCGTTCCTATGGAAACCGCCTTCAGACCAGGTCCGGGGACAGTCTGTCCCCCGACCTCTTCTGAAGGCTGGGGGGGGGCGGACAAGGGCTTTTCTTCCCACCCCCAGCATTTAAAAAAAAACCCCGGGACAGCAGAGGACTTCTCCGCTGTCCCGAGGTTTTTTAAAATGCTGGCGGGCGGCAGCGCTGCCGCCCGCCAGCATTTTAAGATCGCCCCGGACAGCCTCCTCTGTCCCGGGGTTTTTTAGAATGCTGGCGGGCGGGGGCCAGGACCTCTTCTGAAGGTGGCCGGGGGGCAAAAGTCTTTGCTCCCCCCCGCCTGCCTTCAAAAGCCATCCGGGATAGCGGGAAGCGCTTCCCTGCTATCCTGGACTGCTTTTAAAATGCTGGCGGTGAGGAGGAAAGCCTTTCGGCCCCCGCCGGCCTTCCTGGACCTCTTCTGAAGGCCAGGGGGGGGGGAAGGCTTTGCTCCCCACCGCCAGCATTTAAAAGAGGTCCCCGGAGATTTCCCTATGGGCTTTCTTCTTGCGAAGCAAGCCCATAGGGAAATTCGTTTTGCGAAGCGCCTCCAAAACGGAAAAACCCTTTCGTCTAGCGGGTTTTTCGTCTTGCGAGGCGTTCGTCTTGCGGGGCACCACTGTATGTCTTATTACCAACCCTTCAACAAAAGGTCCCACAGCTGGTTACAAAACAATCAGGAGTTTTAGGAAGATGTGTCAAAATTCTTAATAATTTAAATAACATCAAAACCATCTCACTAACACCAGAAGCAGCATAGAGTTACTCAACAGGAAGGTAAACCATCAGAATTTTCAAAAGCTATGGTAAAAATACATGCCTTTAGCTAGCTTCCAAAGCATGGGTCACATTCACACCACACATTTAAAAGGCTATACAAATTAAATAAAGCAGATTACATACATATCTTTTGGGATTGTTCTCAAATAGAAATATTCTGGAAAACCATTCAGGCTAATATCTCTGATAGGTTAGGATATTATATTCCCTTTGGAAGCAATAATATTTCGGCTTGGTCATCTAAAATAGGTTATTATAGAAAATGATCAAGAAACGGTGTTCAACCTTATAACTGCTGCTAAAGTTATAATAGCTAAAAATAGGGGGAAGCATATTTTCTAATACATCTGAACTGGACTGAGAAAATTTGGCTTATAGCTATGATTAAGCTAATTTATTGTAAAAGAATACATCTAAACTAACCTAGCAGGTTTGTGGAAAAAAATATATTTTTCAGGAATGTTTCAGAACAAGTTCAGTGATAACACCCAACCTTACGCTGCTTTCAACCTGCTGTAACAATATTTTACTACGCTCTTTTTCTTTGTTTTTGTTTTTAGTGAAATAAAATACATTTAAAAGCCAAACAGAATGCTATAACAGAATCCTGTGAGCTGTAGTTTGTTAAGGGTGCTGAGAGTTGTTAAGAGGCCCCTATTCCCCTCAAAGAACTACAACTCCCAGAGTTCCTTCTAGACTGTTAATCCACTCTATAAACTGTAGCTCTGTGAGGTTTATAAGGGGCTTCCTAACAACCCTCAACACCCTTCAACAGCTCCCAGAATGCTTTGGGTGAAGAAGCCATGGTGGCTTGCACCATCATGTATGGTGCCTCTGTGGTGTCGGGGACAAACCTCAAGGCCTCCTGCTTCCCTTCTTTCAAGAGAAAGTCCCACCTCGCTAATCTCTGGAAGCCCCTCCCTCCTCCTAGTGCCCGATTTCCGCACCTGTGTCGTGCTCAGTCCCGCGGGTGCAGGCTACCATGGCGCCCATGCTCGGCTGGGAGGTCATCCCAGACATGGCGTCCACGGCAACGTCCACGATGTCGGCCCCTGCGGCGGCGCAAGCCAGCATGGAGGCCACCCCAGCGCCCGAAGTGTCGTGTGTGTGGATGTGCAGTGGGATGTTGGGAAAGTGTTCGCGCAGCGCCGACACCAGCATGGAGGAGGCCTGTGGCTTCAGGACGCCGGCCATGTCCTGAAATAGAGAGAGAGGCGTTCAGGGAGGCCGAGGTGGGAATTGCAGAGGGATTGGTGTGAGGGCAAGGTGGGGGAGGGTAAGGCCAGGGCGGGGCTTTATTAAGGGAGGAGTCAGTGAGAGGGGAGGAGCCGAAGCACAATATGGGAGGAGCCACAAGGAAAAAGGCGGAAGCAGTGGGAACCAAAACAGGGAAGGGAATGAGCCCCTCCGCTGTGTGGGGTTCAGACCAGTGGCGGACTTCCTTTTACCTTGATGGCCAAGATGTGGGTGCCAGCTTTGACCAGCTCCTCGGCCAGGTTGACGTAGTAGTCCAGGTTGTACTTGGTCCGGCTAGGGTCAGCCACATCCCCTGTGTAGGAGATGGCGGCCTCCACCACGCCTCCTGCCTGCCCAGCCGCCTCCATCCCCAGCAGCATGTTGGGCAGGTAATTGAGGGAGTCAAAGACCCGGAAAATGTCCATCCCGTTCTCCTTGGCCACTTGGCAGAACCTGAGGAAGGGAACATGCAGGATCGCTGAGGGAAGAGGGCTTGGGGCACGAAGGGGGCATGAGGGAATTCCAACCCTCACCCTACAGACCCCCACATCCTATTTTATAGAATGCAATGTTTTGCATTTGCCTTATAGATTCGCAGAATTGCAGAGGGACACAGAGGATCATCTAGTCCAACTCCCTGCAATGCAGGAATCTTTTGCCCAAGGTGGGGCTCAAACTCATGACCCTGGGATTAAGAGCTTCATGCCCTACCAACTGAGCTATCCAGGCAGAATCAGTATTTAAGCTACTTAGTTTAACATGCATTGTAAACTGAGTAGAGATTTGCTGAAATGTAAGTGGCATACAAATACAAATTGGGCCGTAGCTCAAGTGGTAGAGCGTTTGCCTCACATGCAGAAGGTCCCGGGTTCAACCCCAGATGTCACCTGCGAGAAGGGCTGGGAGAGACTCCGTGCCCGTGATCCCCAAGAGATGCTGCCAGTCGGTGTAAGCAATACTGAACTAGATGAACCAATGGTCTGAGTCAGTCCTATTTTTCCCCCAAACTGCTCACGTAATTTTAGAAAATGTGCTTATCCTGCATAATTGGGAAGCCGGACTGCAGATCATCACCCAAGGAACTTACTTGAAGACAGAGTTGTCTGGATAGTTGGTGTAGCCCACAGCGTTGGCCCCTCTCAGCAGCATCTGGAAGGGGATGTTGGGGATGAGCTCGCGCAACTCTTGGAGGCGGCGCCAGGGGCATTCGTAGAGGAAGCGCATGGCCACATCAAAGGTGGCACCTGAGGATGGTAGATGAGAGGAGGAGGTAGAGGGAGTAGAGCATCAGTGCAATGTTGCAAGAACATAAGAAGGGCTAGCTGGATCAGGCCAATGGCCCATGTAGTCCAACATCCTATTCTCACAGTGGCCAACCAGTTGCCTCTTCTGGGAAGCCAGAAAACAGAACCCCAGCACACGAGCAATTCTCCCTTCCTGGAGTTTCCAGTAAATTGTATTCGGAAGCATTGATGCCTCTGGCTGTGGAGGTGGAACACAACCATTGTGGCTGGGAGCCATGTCTGGAGGAGCTTTTAATTGGGGGCTCAAGATGTGAACCCTCTTCCTCCCCAGGCTCATTTTGAAAGCCTCAAGGGCTCAGCTTCTACAAAATGGTAATAATTAGGAAGAGAACGGACCCGAGAATGTACTGAACTCAAAAATTAAGGCATATCAGAGGACACACAAATCAAGATTTATTTTCAGCTGTGCGGTAAAAATTCATGTACTAATGATGAAGTGTTCAAAGGCCTCCTGTGAGATATGCCATAATTTGGATTTCTTAGCTTTATGTAAGAATATCATGCGACCTTGAGGACGATGTCCTGATATTTATAAGTAAAATAAATTGTTTTCAAAATGTTACTACCTCCAACACTAGTCATAATAACATTTTTTCCCAGGGAATGTGAATGAAACAAGCCAAATTTGAGTGTTTATGTTTCACTTTAGTTCTCATTCAGTTCTCTTCTTTCGCTTTGTGGTTGTTGTTGTTTTGTTCTTGTGTGTTATTGCAGTGCAAGTTCATGTTTAAATCAATAAAAAGAAATTTTTTTTTAAGAGAAGAGCATGTGCCGAGTGTGGCTCCCTTAATATTAAATAACCGAAGATCTGGAATTGCCTGCTGCTGAGGGTGGCATTCGCCCACAGAATATAGGAAAAGCCTGGCTGCTGGATCAGGCCAAAGGCCCATCTCGTCTGGCATCCTGATCCCACAGCGGCCAACCAGATGCCCCAATGGGAAGCCCGCAAGCAGGACTCTCCCTATCTGCGATTCCCAGCAACTAGCATTCAGAGCCCTCCTGCGTCTGACTCTGGGGGGAAGCACAGCCGCAGCAGCCATTGGCAGCCCCCTCTAGCTGGCCCAGGACACCTCTCACCTCCCCAGTTCTCCATGCTAAAGAGGTTGTTGAAGTTGTGCGCGACGAAGGGTGAGATCTTCTTCAGGTCGTGGGTGCGGACTCGGGTGGCCAGAAGCGACTGGTGAGCATCCCTGAAGGTGGTGTCCATCAGGAGCAAGCCCCGGTGCTGGCGAATGGCCTTGGCAAACCCGGAAGGGCCCTCGCGGAGAAGGACGTCTCGGAAACCGGTGGGTGGCTGACCTGTTATGGAAAGACAGGGAGTGGAGGGGTGAACACAGGGGAAAAACTGAATCAGAGGACTTTGTGGAAATAGCTCGACTGGCCACTGTTGGAAAGAGCTTTCCCCAACTCGGTGCCCTTCACTTAGTTTAGATTCCAATTCCCACCAGTCCCAGCAGCATGACCATCTTGGACTCCCGTCAGCCCAGTGGTGGACTCTGGGCTTTCAAATTTCAGCGGCTCCTTGCGCAATGCTAAAATTTGGCACCTCTCGCCTTCCTTTGGAAGTCCCACCACTCACTGCAGTTAGGTATTATGGGAGGGGGGAGAGCCATATATTGTAGCCAAAAGAAGGTGTCTTTCAAGACTAATTGCTGCATGGGGGTGGGCATGGTTTTTGTGGAGGTCACAATTGGAAAGGCATTAATTGAAAACAGCCACACCCAATTCGAAGTCAAATGGCAAGGGGGAGGGGAGGAAATTAACTCTTCCTTCTCCAGTTGTGATCCCTGAAACTGCTCTTCCCCTTCCTGAGGGGAAAGGCCTTTTCATTGTCTACACCAGGCATACGCAACCTTCGGCCCTCCAGATTTTTTGGCCTATAACTCCCATGATCCCTAGCTAACAGGACCAGTGGTCAGGGATGATGTAGTCCAAAACATCTTGAGGGCCGAAGGTTGCCTATGCCTGGTGTAGACTCTCTCTCTCTCTCTCTCTCTCTCTCTCTCTCTCTCTCTCTCTCTGTGTGTGTGTGTGTGTGTGTGTGTGATTGAGAGACAGACAGATAGACAGGCAGAGATTTTCCTGGAGATTGCAAAACCTCCCCAGTTCCAGGAAACTCCCTCACTAATGGGGGGGGGGCAGAAGAAGCTAAAACACTCCTGCCCCACTTACTTACTTACTTACCACTTTTCCCTCACAGAAACTCAAGGCGGCAAATGTGGTTGCGGTGTGGCTGTGAGGGCCTCTAACGCTTTCCACGAAAGAACGTAAGATGAGACTGCTGGATTAGACCAATGGCA
This sequence comes from Podarcis melisellensis, assembly GCF_964234715.1. Lineage (NCBI taxonomy): Eukaryota > Metazoa > Chordata > Lepidosauria > Squamata > Lacertidae > Podarcis > Podarcis melisellensis. Next base: position 17,108,006 of record NC_138533.1, read on the forward strand.
TATCTAGTCCAGGGGCCAACCAGATGCCCAAACTGGAAGCCGACAAACAGGACCCAAGTGCAAGAGCAACTCCCCCCCCCTGCAGCTTCCAGCAACTGGTATACAGAAGCATTTCTGTGTCTGACTGTCATTGTGGGAATTACTGACCCACCTTACCCTCCTCTTGAATTTGTCCCATCCTCTTTTAAAGCCATCCAGGCTGGTGGCCCCCACTGCCTCCTGTGGGAAGGAGTTCCACAGTTTAACTACGTACTGCCTGAAAAAAGCCTGCGGTTTTTCAAGTGGTGCACGGGTCCAAAAATGTAGGTGAGCTGTGCGCTAATAGGTCTAACCTAGCCTTCCCCAACTGGGTGCCTTTCAGAGTTACTTATTTATTACACTGATATACCACCTTCTCCTGCTCCGTGGAGCTCAAGGTGGTGTACATTGGTCCGGCCAAAGATCACCCATGGAGCTTCATGTTTGTGTGGGGCTTGAACCCTGGCCTCCCAGGTTCTAGTCTGACACACTAACCACTACACCACACTGCCTCTCACTGGTGTTGGACCTACCAATGCTGGCTGGGACTGATGGGACATTTGATCTGAAACATCTGAAGGGCACCAAATTGGGGAAGGCTTGCCTATGCAATGCCCCATTAGCTAACGGGCCTGTGGGCTGTGTGCGCGTCCCCCTTACAGAAGCGGCGAGGGCTATCTCTTCCGGGGTCTGCAGCATCTCCTCTAAGACACACACATACACACGCTACGGATTTAACTATTGGCTCGGGGGAAATTTAATAAGATTTAAACAGCCTTATTTCATTCTCTTAATGCTTGGCTTAGGTTGGGGATTAGCCGCTGACAAAGAAAATAAACTGCTGTAATAATGATACAAGGCTGGAATCCAATATAATTAAACTGAACCTCACGTATCAATCATAAAAAAGCAGGGAGGCTTGTAAATCAGGCGGCTATTATATCTGCCTGCCCCCGCTCCCTCCCCGCCACCCTGCACACTTATGAAGATTTCCACGCCGGCTCGTTAGACCCATCAAATATTTAGCAGGCGTTAACGAGAAACAAGCAGATTCTCTCTTCCTCTCCCACCCGCAGATTTTCGCAGGGGGTTGTTTGCGTTGCATTTCAGCAAAAGGGGAACCCAGCCTGCATTGCGTGGATTAAGTCAGGTGAAGGAGAAAAAGCCACCTCTCCTCTAGCCCTGGGCATAGATCTAAGAACATCAGAAAAACCCTGCTAGATGAGGCCCATGACCCATCTAGTCCAGCATCCTGTTCTCACAGTGGCTGACGCACGAACAGGACAAGAGCTTTCTCCTGTGGTTTCCAGCAAATGGAATTTGGACGCATTGCGTCCTCCAGCTGTGGAGGCAGAGCATAGCACTGTGTCTGTGCCTTTGATGGCCTTCTCCTCCTCCATGAATTTGTGCAATCCTCTTTTTAAAGCCATCCAGGTTGGTGGCCATTGCTGCCTCCTGTGGCAGGGAGTTCCATAGTGAAACTCTGTGCAGACTGAAGAAGCCTTTTCCTTTATCTGTCCTGATTCTCCTAACATGGATGCCCACAAGTTCCACTGCTATGAGAAAAAAACATTTTCCTGTCCACTTTCTCCAGGCCGTGTATAACTTTGTACGCCTTGATCATGTCAGCTCTTCCTTGCCTCCTTCCTAGAATAAGAAGTACCAAATGCTGCAGCTTTCCATAATAGATAATCCTTGTGGTCCCTTCCAACTCTAGGATTCTGTGATGGGGAGTTGTTCCACTCCCTTGATCATTCTGCTTGCTCTTTTCTGATCCTTTCCCAACTCTACAATAACTTTTTTGAGGTGAGGTGACCAGAATTGGACAGAGTACAATATTCTAAACACAGGTGGGCCACAGATCTGTAAAATGATGTTGTGATATGGAGGTGAACTTCAGGTCCCTTCCAACTCTACAATGCTATGATTCTATGACTGGCACTTTAATTTCTGATGTTTGTTTTCATTGTTATTTTCGTCTCCTATTGATCCCCAGCATGGAATCATTTCCCGGGCAAAAACACACAACGCCCGGGAAATAGCCCAAACCACCCCCACTCCTCATCTTTGCCCTGCAAGTTCCCTGCATTGATGGCGATAGCTCCCTCTGCTGACCATGAATGAAATAACCACTCGGTCAATGCCAGCGCTTGAGAGCTGCTCAGTTAAATGTAATGAACTGAGTGAAGTCACAACCCACAGGAGGGAAACCTCTTTCAGCCTGAGGGCGGCTTGATCTTTTGCACAGTCTTCTGAGGGCCACATGCAGGTGGTGGGTAGAGCCAGAGGCAAAAGCAGCTGGGGCCGCAGAGGTGATTCTATACAGTAGGCCAGGTGAAAGCCTCATTCCAAAGAAACTGAACTGTGGGCCAGTGCTGGCACCCTTGGAGTCTCTTACCACTTGGAGACAAGATAACACACCCCTTAAAACACAAGTGGAATAGTTACGGGTGTGACTACAGTCATACCTTAGCTCCCGAATGCCTTGCGAGTCGAACGTTTTGGCTCCTGAATGCCGCAAACCTGGAAGTGATTGTTCCGGTTTGCGAATGTTCTTTGGAACCCAAATGTCCAACGCAGCTTCCTACTGGCTGCAGGACCTTCCTGCAGCCGATTGGAAGCCGCACCTTGGTTTCCGAATGTTTTGGAAGTTGAATGGACTTCTGGAACGCATTCCGTTCGACTTCCAAGATACAACTGTATTTGGGAATACACCTTTGGCATTGCAAAGTGGGTGAAGGAGAAATCCCCCAGTTTCCTTATTTCATGCTGCTCTGCCCTGGTCAGGTTGTCGCACCTCTGCCATGAACTCGCCGGGGGTGTTTCCAGTCTGGGGGCTTAATGCTGCAATCCAGTAGTATTGCAGGGGGTTGGACTAGATGATCCTCAGGGTCCCTTCCAACTTTGCAGTTCTATGATTCTAGGATTGTAAATGGGTCATAGGCAATAGTGTGTGTGTGTGTTTTTAAATAAAAATAAATAAATATCAGATTTTCCTTGGAATGTAAAAACAGTCTGGCCTTTGGATGTCAACAATGGCCAAGGTGCAAAAAGCGTCCTTGGTCTCACCCATGCCACAATAAACACCTAAACAGAAGCACCCTAGATGTCATTAGGTCCTCCATGGCTTACAACCCTCATCTACAATACACTGACCTAGTAGCTTTCAGGACGACTGTGTTAAGGTATGCAAAATGCCCTGAATACTCTGAAATTGCTATATAATGTGAAGTATTAGCATTTTCTACATGCGGATAATAAACAGAGTCCAACCACTCAAGCAGAGGGTGCCAGGCGCTCCTCACTCCATGGTTAAACAGAATTATGCACATCGATGCAAATTAGCTTCATCTGCATAATTCATTTAGAATGCAGGCTTTTCTCTGGGCGTGGGATGGAACAGCACATCACCAGGTATCACAGAAGCTGCTTGGTAATTTTAGACCCTCAGCTCCATAATCTTACGTATCCCTCCCAAAACCACTTTTTTTTAAAAAGACAGCCACATCTATTACTTCAGCTGTGAAGCACACAATTAATATTTGCCTTCTCTCTTCCACCACCACCATGCTTACAAGTGCTGTTACATCTCTAATAATTGGGCAAAACACACAAACGAACACACACACACAGACACCCAAAGTTTGTAAACTCCGAGCATGTGCAGTTTTGCATTCCAAAACTCACTCAAATCATAGCACCGTGGCGATTACAGGAGTGGATCGGGATTTGCTTTTGCTGTCCCAACACTTAAAACACCTTTGTCTGGGAATGATAAGCACCATTTTGTTGTAAAGTAGAAAAAGGACACTGAGCGATATCCAATGTCAGTCATACTCCACGGGGACCTGTTGAAATCAATGGACTTGATTTCAGTGCGTCTGCTCTGAGTATGACTTAGTTGAGGGGTGGTGAACTGGATCTGGGCAGTGGGCCCGACTGTTATCTCCCTCACCGCAGGCCAGGTTTGACAAGTGGGTGGTGCTGCCCACTTGCCATTCACGTGATCCAGGTGGGGAGACAGACAGCCTGCAAAGCACCAATGGCCTGCTGCTTGCTGGGTCTTGAGAAGGGCTTCCCATGACCCAACGACCAGCTGATTGTCACCACTTGTGGACCACTGCGCATGGGGCTTTGTGGACCACGTGGAGTTTGAGGGGTGGATGGGCATGGAGTTCCAACAAGGGGTGGGATCCAGCGGTTGGTGGCTTGGTTGCCCACTGGCACAGTCCCTCCTGATTTGGCCAGAAGGAATTCCAAAGAGAGCTCTTGCTGCTGCGTTCTGGTGTTCCTTCCCTGCATGGGGCTTTAAAGGAGAGGTAAGAGGAGTCCTCCTTTCGTTCCTCTTTTAATGTTCCCAATGCTGGATTCATAGCAAGGGAAAGTGTGCACATAAAATGCAAGTATTAGTGAAAGTATCATAAAAATGCATTATATTAGGGGAAATTGCTTGCAAAGATGTGGGTGTTAGGGGGAATGCACAGAAAAATGCTGACACATTTTCATGTGGTGATGATGATAATTTTTAGTTGAAAGAACAGGCGAGTAAGAGGCAACATGATTGAAGCTTATAAAATGATGCCTGGCATGGAGAAAGTGATAGAGAAAATTTTTCTAGGACTCATGGACAGGCTCTTACGTTAATGATAATGATAATAATAATTTGTAGCCTACCTTTTTCTCCTAGGAGCTCAAGGTGGTGATTTTCCCTGTCCTCATTTAATCCTCACAACAACCCTGTCAGGCAGGCAGGTGACTGGCCCAAGCTTATCCAGTGAGCTTCACAGCCAAGGGGGAATTTGAACCCTGGTCTCTTCCAGGTCCTTGTCTGACAATCTAACCCAGGGGTCCCCAAACTAAGTTCCACGGGCTGGATAAAGCCTGCGGGACTTGTTTATCCGGCCCATGGCGACCCCCGCTGCCACCGCCCGCTCTTACCGGCGCTGCGCTGCGAGGCTGCCCACTTCCGGGTCGGAAGAGCACCAGAAGGAGGCCTGTGCACATGCACACAAGCTATTTCCGGTGTTTCTCTGACCCGGAAGTGCGCCGGAAATAGCGTGTGTGCATACGTATGGGCACGTGCTCCCCACCCCCCCGGCCTACCGTGCGATCGATGCTGGAGACACCAGGCCGAGGCGCGGTAAGTTTGCTGACCCCTGATCTAACCACTACGCTACATGGATGCTGCAAACTGATGCAAAGATGTGGAAAACTGAACAGGAAAATTTGAAAGTGGGAGGAACCAAAATTGACAGATTTGTCCCTCTGTGGTGAGGGGCAAGTTCAAACCATCAGAGAAGCGCTGGCAAAACATCCATGAAGGAGTTGGGACTACTTATTCCGGCTTCAGCATGTTCCCAATCTTGGTATTTAAAGCTGTGTACACAATACTAAGCTAGATGGACCAATACAGTATAAGGCATTTCTTATTTTCCTATGCCAGGTTGGCGCAAGGGCTCCTAGGATTGCACTTGCAAAGGCTTGCAGGATTGCTAGGCACTGTTTACGATGCCATTTTTGTGCTTTTTTAGGGCCATTTTTGCTCCATTTCGTACCACTTCCGAGTTCATGGTGATGCACGCGGTTGAGCTCATGTGTGTCTTGAACGCACATAAATGGGGAGTTACTGCAGGCCTCCAAGACTCCATATCGCAAGGCCTTGGGAAGGGAAAGCCTTTGCGCAGCCTTCTCTGAAATGCATCCAGCTCATGGGCCCTGGTGGAACTCCAAGAGACAGAAGAGCCTTAAATTATGCATCATGTCATCATGTGGCACATGCCGCCTCTGCTTCTCCCCCTGCCTCCGTTCATGACACATTTTCCAGATGGCCCCCAACAGCCACCCAACGCCTTACCCTTTGGATCCCTTCTGATGCCTTGGCAAAAGTTGCGCTGAAGCCCTTGGCTATGCGGTGGAAAGGGCTGCGATCCAGAGGCATCTGGCCCAGATTTGTCAGGAGGATGGTGCATCCCCCACTTCCACCCACCTCAAAAAAGCCCAGTCGTGGCTGCCAACTGCCTCCCAGGAATCCTACCATCAGGGATGCCATCAGTCAGAGCAGCAATTTGTCTCCCACCTCAGCCAAAGAGAGCAGAGTGAAGTGAACAAAATGGACAGAGAATTCCCCACCCCCCCACTCGCAGCAACCCCAGTTCTTGCTGTGAGATGCAGGCTGGGACATTTGGTCCTGGGAACCCAGCACTTTTCGCTCCAGGAAGGAACAAATTCCACTGTGGAGGATTCCCTGGATCAGGCAAAGGCTCACTTAGTCCAGCATCCTGTTCTCACAATGGCCAACCAGAAGCCTGTGGGAAACTGGCAAAAAGGACTCGAATGCCCCACTCTTCTGCAGTTTCCAGCAACTGGTATTCAGAGTCATTTACACCCTCCAACTATGGAGGCAGAGCATAGCCATCATGCCTTTTTATTCTGGGTTAGAACTACTCCACCGCATCACGGCCAAATTGGGCCATTTCCTGATCCAGATCACCCTCAATACTCTCCAAGTGGCTAACAGCCTCACTGAATGAAAGAGAGACAATGCAAGTCTTTTTGTCTCCCCATGTCTCCAGGATCACTAAGAGCAGCCCTGGGGAGGTAATGTCAGAGGCGTGAAACAGGCTTTCCCACAGCATCCTGGCCCAAAGCCAGTATCCTGTCCCACGGCAGTGGCTTTTAATTTTTTTTAAAAATAATAATCATGAGATATTTGTACACAGAAAAGGTTGGAACAGCTTCAGAAAAGGGCAACCAAAATGATCAGGGGGAACTTGTCTATGAGGAAAGGTTGTAGTGTTTGGGACTTTTTAGCTTAAAGGCAAGTAAGAGATAATGAGATAGGAGTTTTACTAATTAGGCATGGCATGAAGAAAGGGGATAGAGAAATTTCTCTCTCTCTCTCAAACTCATGGACATCCAGTGCTGAAAGATTCGGGGCAGATTTTTTTAAAAATGACTTCTTCAAGCAGCACATTTTTAACTATGGAACTCTCTCCCACAGGAGGCAGTGATGGCCACCAAGTTGGATGGCTTTAAAAGAGGGTTGGAACTAATTCACGGAGGAGGGGGCTATCAATGGCTGCCATCTGCTGGAAGCCACCAGAGGTGAGAGCGCTGAGGCCCTGCTTGCAGGCTTCCCATGTGAGAAGAGGATGCTGGACTGGATGAGCCATTGGCCTGATCCAATAGTTTCTTCTCATGTTCTTATGTCCTCTGACTTCTGTTGACCTTCTGTCTAGTTCATCTCTCATTCATCTCTGGCTTTACTAACTGAATGAACTACCACGTTTCTCTTTTCTTCCACCTCTGTGCCTCATAAGGGATCTGAATAAAGGCTGGCTGGACTCTTCCCAAGGGAGGGAGGTCTTGGGCCCCTTCCTTCCCAGTGTACCTTTTTGGAACCAGGCCTGGCCTAACTCAATTATGGATTGGAAGTGACAATGCGTGGGCAGGATGGATGTTTAGATGGGTTTATTGGATGTTTAGATGGGTTAACTTTAAAGCAACCACCAGGGGCTTCCCATTCTGATTGGCTTGTTTTTCCTTTAGAGGAAATATATCCATTGCTGGAAACCACATGAGGGGAGAGTGCTCTTATGCTTGAGATCTGCTTTTGGGATCTTGGTTGGTGACTGTGAGAACAGGATGCCCTGATCCCACAGTCTCTTTTTATGCTCTCAGACAAAGCGGCTGCATTTGGACACATCCGAAGGTTTGTAGAGCTATGTGTGAGGATTAAATTGCAAGCTTTCCAATCTAGGCTAGCTGCCTCTCGTTCCTCCTACACTGTGCTCACCTAGATTGGTACCAACCAAACGTCAAATTTCAATTTGTCTCTGCCTGCAGGGTTCTTTGAGATGCCCTCTTTTAAATAGGAAGAGCGTATAGCTGGAAAATTGTGGGGGTGGGAGTGGGGTGGGACAGAGGAGAAAGAGGGTCCCAGGACTATGATACAGAAATTACTGTGCAATTTGATTTTCCACATGGGAAGAATGAAGCCGGTGAAGATTGTTGCCTATGGGGCTATTTCACCTGTACGGAAAGCAAGACTGGGTCTGGCATCTGAAATACACACAGGGTGAAACTAACATGATTCTCAGATGCTGCATGCTCCCCAATAGAGGAAGAGGTCAGAGGGTGAAAAAATTTCCTTGTACGTCTGGAAATTGTTGAGAAGAAAGTGGTCCAAAGGTCTAGCCTCTTATTTTAGCGGTGGCACACTGCCTGCCTGCCTCTTCCCGTCAGATCCCCAGACTCACCCAGAGGAACAGAAGGGATAACTGGGTCAATAGGCGAAGGCCTGGCGTTCACTGGGATGGGTGTGATGGGTCCGTTCACCATGACATGGCCTGGGAAGAAAAAGCTGTGTTAGACTTTGAGATAAAGACAGGGACTGGCAGAAAATGCCCACAGAAGCATCCTGCAGAAGCCATGCTGGCTCTGCGTCAGTGTAGCTTGTTCTTCTATATCCTCGGTCTTTAAGCCACAGGACAAAGTAAAGGCTGGTTCAGCTCCAGAAACTATCCTGAAACCCTTGGAATGTGTAAAGCAAGGGAGGACAGTGTGCCTCTAAGCACCCCCAGAGAGTCCTCCCCTCATCACAGCCTCCTCTCATATGCCACAGAAGTGCTTCCAGGTCAGAGGTTATGGTTTCCTGTTAGTGCGAGTGTCCATTTCTCTTTCCAAGAATTAACCATGAGGTGATTCAGACTATTCCAACCTGATTTCGCTCTCTTCCTGGCTAAAATTGGAATTGAGCTCCCACACGATGAGGTCCTCCACTTGCCTCCTTCTCCCACCCCCACATACCCAGGTAGTGGAGCAGTTTCTGGGCTCGATTCTGGCCAGGTCGCAAATTGAAAAGGTCGGGGTTTTCATCGATGAACTGGGTGTCCACGGTGCCACGGAGAAACTGGTCATTGCCAAGCACATTCTGTAGGAAAGGGATGTTGGTCTGAAAGGAAAAGGGAGATGAGAGGGAGGTCTAAGAGGCACGCATCAGGGGTTTTTTTGGGGGGCGGGCAGGTTAGACACTACTATCGGTCAGCATTAAGCTTTCCAGATCTGTGCAACAACTGCCGTTCCTCCACCAGCTGTCACCTGGCAGCAGCCATCGTGCCAGGCTACAGCTGAGGGAGGAAGAGAAAGGAAGCAGGACCAGTCCATCGCTCAGCTGGAAAAAAAACAAAACACTTCCATCAGGCTCCTCCCCCTTCAGCTGTCACCTGACAACCGCTGGTCATTCCATTGGGCTGTAGCAGAGGGAGGAAGGGAAGCAGAGTCACACCATTGGATCAGCTGAGAGACCAGCTTTGGCCTCCTTTTCCCATTATTATTTAAAATATTTCTTAGCTGATCTTCAAGTGTGCAAAGGTGTGAATAAAGTGATTTACACAACACAAAATTACACTATGAAACCAACAAATAAGTGTAACTAACTAACTAAATAGCCTTGAAAATTTATTACGTGGGTCTCCCAAGGAGGGGTTTAATGTAACCGTTCTAGGAACTTGTTGTAATAGCCCAATTATCACCCAGGAAAGCTCTGCTGGATGGCAATTTGGCGATGCCATGGCAGCAGAGAAGTAGGAGGCATCTTTGCCAACCTCTGTCTGGTCAGATTCACTGCAAGTCAGACTCATGGCACGTTTCATTTGTATAACAGCAGGTCAGAAACAACAGCAGCAACGCCAGTGATGTCAGAAATGTAACGCCAGATGGAACAATAAAACAATGCAGGCAAAAGTTATTGGCAGATAAAAGAATCTTTGGCAGATTTTTTTAAAAAAGTAAGTTGAATACCCTGGCACTTCAAGTTTAGCAGTGAAGGCGTCTCTGCAGAAGGCACAACACTGAACCCTCCATCTCTTCTGCCTCCCCTTTGAAGGCACCTGATGCAGCCTGCAATGCCCCAGAAAGCTCACCAGTCCTTCAGGGATTTGGGTCCCATGCAAACAATGGCCTGAAAGCCATCAGTTTAAAATCAGCTTGCAAACCAATGGTGTGTCAGTACAGCTGTTTCAACTGGTGAGGAGTGTCCTCTGAGGCTTGCGCAACCTTGCAGTGGTCTTTTGCCCACAGTTGAAGCTTCTCAGAAGCCTTCCATGTGGTTAAAAAAAAGGCAACTATGGGGTTGTGGTGCTTATCTCGCTTTTCAGGCAGAGGGAGCCAGTGTTTGTCCACAGATAGTTTTCTAGGTCATGTGACCAACATGACTGAACCGCTTCTGGCGCAACGGGATACTGTGACAAATGCCAGAGCGCACGGAAATGCCATTTACCTTCCCACTGCAGTGGTACCTATTTATCTACTTGCACTGGTGTGCTTTCGAACTGCTAGGTTGGCAGGAGCTGGGACAGAGCAATGGGAGCTCACCCCATTGCACGGATTCAGAAACATTTAGAGTCTGTGAGCACAGATGTAGAGATTCTGAGCACAGATGTAGAACACAGCCATTGTTTCTAGTAGCCACTGACAGCTTTCTCCTCTATTAATTTGTTCAATCCCCTTTTACAGCTATATACATTGGTGGCCATTACTGCTTCCTGTGGGAAGGAGTTCCATAATTCAGCTATGTGCTTCATGAAGTCCTTTCTTTGATCTGTCCTGCATCTTCCAACAATCAGCTTCTAAGAGTTCTGGTGTTAAGAAAAAGGGAGAAAATCTTTGTGCTCAGATGCCACTTGGGCATCTAAAGTAAGCGCTGCATCTACTGGCACCTCCAAACCTGATCCCTAAGAATGTTCCTATTAACCTGGAACATTAAAAAAATTCCTTTTAACCTGGGACAAAAAAACCCAAAACCGATAGTGAAAGCCCAGGAAATCCTAATATGACTCGATGTCAACACAGGCAAAGGGTGACAGGGCGACCTCAGGCAAAAGTCAAGGGTGCTTTTATGCCTGGCTGAGATCACTGGTATGTTTTTTAAAAGTTGAAAAGCAGATTAGAAAATTTATAAATAAAATAAAACTGTAAAACAAGTCAACACTGCAGAAGAGACACAAAGGTTATGTAGGGACATCCTATTTTCTGCTGGAGTGTGGCATGAATCATAGAATCATAGAGTTGGATGAGACCACAAGGGCCATCGAGTCCAACCCCCTGCCAAGCAGGATACACCATCAGAGCACTCCTAACATATGGTTGTCAAGCCTCTGCTTAAAGACCTCCAAAGAAGGAGACTCCACCACACTCCTTGGCAGCAAATTCCACTGTCGAACAGCTCTTACTGTCAGGAAGTTCTTGTAGTTTGGATCCATTGCTCTGTGTCCGCTTCTCTGGAGCAGCAGAAAACAACCTTTCTCCCTCCTCTATGTGACATCCTTTTATATATTTGAACATGGCTATCATATCACCCCTTAACCTCCTCTTCTCCAGGCTAAACATGCCCAGCTCCCTTAGCCGTTCCTCATAAGGCATCGTTTCCAGGCCTTTGACCATTTTGGTTGCCCTCCTCTGGACACGTTCCAGTTTGTCAGTGTCCTTCTTGAACTGTGGTGCCCAAAACTGGACACAGTACTCCAGGTGAGGTCTGAACAGAGCAGAATACAGTGGCACTATTACTTCCCTTGATCTAGATGCTATACTCCTATTGATGCAGCCCAGAATTGCATTGGCTTTTTTAGCTGCCGCGTCACACTGTTGGCTCATGTCAAGTTTGTGGTCGACCAAGACTCCTAATTCCTTTTCACATGTACTGCTCTCAAGCCAGGTGTCACCCATCTTGTATTTGTGCCTCTCATTTTTTTTGTCCAAGTGCAATACTTACATTTCTCCCTGTTAAAATTCATCTTGTTTGTTTTGGCCCAGTTCTCTAATCTGTCAAGGTCGTTTTGAAGTGTGATCCTGTCCTCTGGGGTGTTAGCCCATGGACTGCCTCCTGCTCCCCCCCCCTCAAATTTTGATGTACGGAAACAGTTAAATCTTATTTTAACATAGGCGATGGGACTGTTTGTCCCTCCAATTCTCAGGAGGGCAGCAGGCTGGCTTAGGAGGGGGAGATAGCTCTGTCCTCCAAAAGAACAGCTGTAGAGGAGTTGAGGCTGCTCCCCCCCCCCCCCGATCTGCCTTGCTATATATGGCAGGCCCTAAACAGCAATTGGTCCTACTGGTATCAAACGTGAGCTGGGGTTGTGGTACAAAACATCTGGAGGGCACCAAGTTGGCAATAGCTGCTTCAGAAGCACCCCAAGATCAAACTGCCTACTACCTCCTTCTCAGACGCTAACTCACACAGACTGTGCTGAAAGGAGCTATGGAGATGCGCATTATTCCTTGTCACTAGCTTAGAAGAGACAGAACTTAACCATTCCTAGCTTATAAATCTCTTAGAAGCTGGAGTTGGCACTTCATAACTGTCCATACACTGAATAGGCAAGGGGAAATCTTATAAAATGATGCCATTTACAGTACAGACGAGAAAAGTGTGTCTGGAAAAGATCAAGCAAAGCCTCAAACAATTGTGCCTTGGCGGAGGGTAGCAGATGGAACGGAGTAGAAAATTTTATGCTAAAATTCTTCAAGCTAAGAATTCATTCTTACCTGTTTCAAGTGTGTGTGTGGAGCTCCCCCAAATTTCTTGAATATCTCACATCCAGGAGCTACAACTCCCTACAACCAACCTCCTGACCCACAGATTCTTAAATGCAAATGGCCCCACTGCCCTCTTCTGTGGCTCTAGTTGCACTGAAGGTAGCTCTATGAATGACTATCAGACACTGAAGTTAAATGGAACCTCCCTATATCAGCACAATACACTAGATTTGGAAGACAAACAACAGGCAGGGGAGACTTGTCTTCTGGCCTGTGTCCCAAGGAGGCAGATGACAGCATACATATAAATAAATGAAGTCATACTGCATTTACTGTAATAAAGCATACAGCATTCATTATAATATTTTATTGTTGCGTTTTAGATGGTTTTGAAAAATGGCTTCCATTGCATTTCACTTTGGACATGATGAATTGATGGGAAAAGCCTATAAAAGGTTTAGCACTGCATAATCCCTTGAGAGCGTTACTTATTCGTTTTTGGGCTAATCAGAATTAAATTCCTACAAATGTGGCCAGGAAGACATCAGTGCTATGAGGAGACGTGTTCTGGTGGTGAGGTGTCATTCCAAATGCATCGCAGAGAAAAGTTATCTCTGAAACAGCTCTGCGAACTGCGAGCCTTACAATTCAAATTATAAATGGAATAAGCAAAATAACTTAAAAGCTTTATGCTTTGCAGATGAGGAGGAATAAAATATTGGAATGGCAACTAGTGCAGCTATATTTCTGCTCCTTGGTTAATTGGCACCGAGTGTGTGAGTGGGAATTGGATGCTTCTGACTACATAACAATTGATTTTAATTCAAAGGGCAATCCATAGATTTAAGCACACATGCACGCACACCAGAGGAATCTTGCATGCTTGAGTTCAGATGCGGGTACGTTGGATCTGATGCGTATCTGATTGCATCTGATGGATGCCTGCAGTTCCTAAAAACAGGGATATCCTAGAAATGTGGTGGAATTCCCACTGACACCTGAGATCATTGGGAGAAAAAGCAGGAAAGTCTGCAGAAATGAAAGGACTGGTTCCACACACACACACACACACACACACACACACACACACACACACACACACTTTTTGCAGCATGGACAGCTTTTCCAGAAGGGGGCAGCACTTATTCCTTATTATCTGATCAGAAACTGTCTGCATTGCTAGAGATTCCTGGAGAGCTTCAGTTCTCAAGCATCTCTGCTCAATTCTTTGTATCCTACTTCTCTCTCTGGGGATTAACAAAGGACTCTGTTCTCTCCCTCATCAGCAGACTTTTCTCCAAGGTGGTCAATCAACAAAATGATTTTTAGCTGATGGATCTGGGTTTTGGCCAGTTACTCAGTTAATAATCCATTTTATTTAAATTTCCCTCCCCTCCTCTCCCACAATCCAAGCACTGATGCCTTTTGAGGTCTTGAAAAGAAGTGTGAGGGTGTTTATAATTCAAAAAGGGAGGGAGAAGCTGCCACTTGCAATTAGACAGCCTTCTTTCTTCAAAACCTGAACGCTATTGATTCGCACGAAACGTTTTTTCAGCAATACAAACAACGGAACAGAAGAAAAAGAAGACCAGATCGATAGATTCATAAAAGAGGAAGCAGATCTGCACAAACAAATGAGTATTTATGAGCTGTAACTTGGTTGAAAGAAAATTTTGGGGGAAATAAAAATAAAAATCAGCCTGTCAAAATTATTTGATGCTCATCGGATGGAGTTGCAACTGAACATGACTTGCCAATGGTGATGCAGTGGTGAGAGTGTCGACAAGGTCATCGGAGACCAGGGTTCAAATCCATCACTCTGCCATGAAGCTCAGTGGGTGACCTTGAGCTCAGTTGCTGCCTCTCAGCCTAACCTACCTCACTGGATTGTTGTGGGGATTAAATGACAAAGGGGAGAACCATGTACACCACGGAGTTCCTTGGAGCAAAAGATGGGATGTAATTGCAGTAAAATAAATACTGGAGGCGAGGACAAGTGAGTAATGGTGATTAAAGCCCAATGTCAACGTTTTTCTTCCTGGGCACAGCAATGCAGGATAAAGAGAGGCTGAAATACAGGCAAATGCCCTTAACTCACAGCTCAATTAAAATGAGGGGTGTGCTGGCTGGGGCTGCTGGGAATTGAGGACCAAGGCACCCAACTGGGGAAGGCTGAAGCAAAGACTGAAAAAACCCTGGAATTTTTGGATTTATCTACCTTAACCACTAGTCAACACTCCCTCAGATTCCGCCCTCCTTTCCCCTGAGAATCCAGGAGTTGTCAGGGCTCAACCTGAGGTCTCTCCTCAGAAGGAGGAGCAGGACCCTCTGGCAGATCCCCACAGGGTCAGCGATCACCGAGGGGCCAACAGATGATCCAGATCTCTCTGCTTGAGGACCAGCTCCAGTATCATGGGCTCCTGGCCCCTTCCCACAAAAAAACTCCTACCCCAGAGCAGAGGGAATGGTGAGTCAGGCAGAAAGGTGAAGGTTGACTACTCAAGAGGAGGGGAAAGTGCACGGAAGCATCATAAGAACATATGAAGAGCTTGCTGGATTAGGCCAATGGCTCATCTTGTTCAGCTTCCTATTCTCAGAGTGGCCAAAGAGATGCCCCAATGGGGAAGCCCAACAGCAGGATTTGAGCACAAGAACACTCTCCCCTCCTCTAGCAACTGATATTCAGAAGCATTTCTGCCTCCAACTGATGAAGCAGAGCACAACCATTATGGCTAGTAGCCACTGATAGTCTTCTCCTCCAGGAATTTGTCCAATCTTCCTTTTAAAGCCATCCAAGTTGGTGGCCTGCAGGAGTGAGTTCTATAATAGCATAACTATATGCAGCACATAGTTAAACTATGGAACTCCCTCCCACCAGAGGCAGCAATGGCCACCAACTTGGATGGTTTTGAAAGAGGACTGGGCAAATTCACGGAGGAGCTGGAGACTATCAATTGCTACTAGCCTCTTTTGGGAAGCCCTCAAGGAGGACCTGAGCTCAACAGCACTCTCCTCACTTGTGGATCCCAGTAAGTGTTGAGTGGAGGCAGAAAATAGCCATTGTGGCTGGTAGCCACTGGCAACCTCATGCTCTGGCCTTCAGCCAGGGGGACTGGCAGGAGGGATGGAACAATCTCTTGCCAACCAGCTTATTCATCTGCATGGAGTTTCCAGTCACATTGTGGCGACCAGGTAAGCTGTTGTATACAGAAGAGCTGGAAAGACTTTCCTAATATCAGCAGTGATACAAAGCAGATGCACAATTCCTTGGGGTGCAAATATGGCCTTATGTTATCCAAAAGAGATTATCGGTGAGAATGATCTGGAGGCACCCACAGATTTAATAGCACCAAAATGTTATTTCTTCTTACTGGCTGAAAACACACAAAAAAGAGTTACCCGTATTGTCAGAGGGGTTCAAAAGGACCTCGCCAATGGCATGTATGGCTAAGAGCACAATCCTGCACATGCTTGCTTGGAAGTAAATTCCATTAAGTTCAGAGGGAATTACTCCAAGTAAAGTGTGTCCGAGATAGCCTCAGTGGCTATCCAAGTGGACATGCGCTCCAAGTTCTGTCCATTCTTTATTGGGAGTAACTCCTCCACAGAAGGATTTACTTCTGAGTCGCCATGCACAGGATTAAATTTTCCACGGGTGGGGGACTTACTTTAGAAAGAAACTTTGCAAGATTGAAATTTTGTTTTGTTTTTAGCCACGTTTTGGATTAGCAAGGTAATGTTTGCCTCTCTCTGTTTGTGTGTGTGCTTTAAAGAAAGAAAGAAAACAATAGGTGCAAAGATTAAAAAGTGTGGGCCTCCCCTTTCCGCAGTCAAAAGCCCCCTTCCTCGGCCTAGATCTAAAAATGAGGACCCCTTTCCACCCTGCTCCACATGGACCCCATCGTTATCTCCCACCAGTGCTCCCCCCCCCCCGCAATCCCGCTTCCTAGCAACGGGTCTCCCAGGACAACCGGGATGAGGACCAACTTGGTACCAGCTGCTCTTTGATCCCTCCCCCACTTCTCCTGCTTCTGGTAGGTTGCAGCCTAGGGGGGAGGGGAAGTTGCCTGGTAATCTGAAATCCAGACTTTAAAATGTGTGTGTGTGTGGGGGGGGGTGAGCACTCTTTTTAAAAGCACAAAGGGTAGAATCAGATGTGAAAACAATACGGATTTCCTTTCCTGACACAGTGGGGCTGCCTCCCTGCCCTGGTTACTGAGAGGCAAAGGTTTTCCCAAAATCTAGCTCTTGGGTAAGGTGCTCCATCACTCTTTCTGCCTCTGCAAGCCGAGAAGGAAGCGGGGAGACTCCATCCCAGCTGCTTCAAAGACCAGGCACAGGCAACTCCCTCCCCCCAACCAGAGCTTTGGTAGGAGGAGCTTCAGGCGCTGGAAGGGGAGGGGCCGAGCCCAGCGGAGCCGTCCGCTCCGGAGAGCTAAGCCTGCTTCAGTCCGGAGGGGTGGGGTGGCGTCTGGGGGAAGAGATTTGATGGAGAGGCCAAACTGAAAGAACCCTGCTTGCAAACTGCTGGCTGGTCCCCTCCCAGTCCCTTGCCAGACCGCCAGGAAGGCAGGCAGAGAGACAAAGAGCGTCTTGGAGGAGGACCCAGGAGGACTGGAGGAAAAGAAGGGCGGTGGATCTGCAGAAGAAACAGGATCTGGGGACGCCCTGAAGGGGTGTGCAAAAGGTCGTTGTTCCTGGAAGGGCCCTGGGAGTCTCTGAAGGTGCCAGGAATTAGATGCCACGTTCTGCAAAGGCAGAAAACAGCGGGCTTCAAGAAGGAGGGAACTACAAACGGAAATCCAGGATCTAATGCCCTGGAGATGTCCCAACCCCAAAGGTTCTCGGGGTCTGAAAGCCAAGTCAAAAGATCTAGCACCGAATGGCCTGCCCACCAGGAATCCAGTAGGGTGGAGGATTAGAACCCGGAACTCCAGAGGGCACAGAACTGGGATATAATCTGGAACTGTCAAAGACTGGGCAGCTAGAAGGGCAAGAAGCTAAAGGGTGGGTGGTGGAATCCCAGCCTCTTGGCTGGACCAACGAGCTCAATTCTGGAATTTCTGGGGTAAGGTGTTTTTTAAAAAAACAAACAAACAACCCCCCCTCTGGATTCTTCAAGAACTGTGGATCTAGAACTAAGATCCAGAAGCAAGAGAGATATCAAGATTAGAAATGGACCATGTAGAACCTGGAACAGGCCTGTCCTGGGAGATCTAGAACCTTGGAATGAAGAAATCGAAGGGATCTAGACTTATCTGGAAACAGAGAGCTGAGTGGCATGGAACCCAGGAGTCCTGAGGGGTGAAGGGGGCCTGGAAGGAGAGTGGGGTGCATTCAGGGTCCAGGAACAGTGACCGGGACACAGGAGCTGGAGGGCAAAGCAGACTGAGCCCAGGCGTTTGATTTGGGCATCTGCCGCCTTAGGAGGACCTGGAGCCTCTGAGCCCGGGAAGGGTCAGAGGCAAGGTGGCCCAGCCTGAGTCCTGGTGAGCGAAAAGGGTCAAAGAGCAGAGACCCTGGGAGCAGAGAGCACCCCGAGTCACAGAGAGCTCCACTAACAGCAGCATCTTGATGAGGGTGGCACGGATGCCCTCTCCCATGTCTGCCTGAGTGCTGCAGCATTTCCTGAGTCTGATTCCTTTGGCTGGGGGGGGGGGGAGACCGACGGTGGGGGGGAAGGATGTTCTGCTGCCTGCGTCTCCGATGCCACCTCCAGCCACGCTGAACTTTTGCTTGCCACGCAGCAGCAGCAGCACCAGCCGCCGTGCAGGCGAGGGGGCTCCGCTGCGGTTGGGCCCCTCTCCATGGCACCCAGAGGAGCAGAGGGTTCAAGGGGCACCTGGGGGCCGCGATCCGGCCAGGAGAGCCTGAGCGAGAGGCAGGGGGCTCAGAGAGGCGGGGAGATGGAGCAGGATGGCCGCGGCTGCTCTCTGGGCCCCTGAGACACTGAGCAGAAGGTAAAAAGGCATCTGAGGCGAATGGATTGGGGGGACGACGACAGAAATGTGATGTGTGTCTGTGTGTTGGGGTGTGTGTGTCTAGCTGAGCTTTGTGGGAAGTTGGGTTAGGCAGTGATGGCTCCTGGGGGGGGGGTTGTGGAGTGACTAATGTCCTGCAGAGGGGGACTGCAGAGTGTTTATTTAATTTTGGGGAGGGGGAGAAAACCACAAATGGGGTGCGCTGGTCTTGGAGGGTGGGGGGAGGAGAGCCCCCTTTTAGCTGTCTCTGCCTGTTACAAACCCTGGAACGGCTTCCAGAAAAGAAAAAGGAATCTGATCTCCGAAAGCTCTTTTTCTCCCACTGAATCTCCTTTCACCCCTCACCCTTTTCCTTACCCATAAAGTTGCATTGTGATGGAAATGGTGGGGGTCCCTATCCCCACTCCTCTTTTTTTCTTCTCTGACCTTTGTATTTCCATCTTGATTAAAATCAGAGCGGGGTGCCCTTCCAGTGATGGAAAGCAGATGCTCAGTGGCAGGAAGGTGGTGGTGAAAGGGACCAGCCAGCTTCAAATTATTCCACCTCAATTGCATCCTGCCCTGGCCACTTGCCCCCCTCTTCCTGTGGCACTAGTAACAAACCCCCCCCCCCAATCTTTGGCCATCTGCAACCTTTCACCTGCACCAGCGCAGAGGCAGCGGCTGCTCCCGACTCTGCCACTAGGAGGCCTCGTTGTGCCCGGTAGGGCTAGGCTCTCCAGCCTGGAGCAGAGAAGGGAGTGCCCTGGGGGAAGGGGGGGCGGAGAGGAGAGAGAGAAGGGGGGGGGGAGAGGGAGGGAGAGATGGAAGTAGATTTGTCATCTGCTGCATCAACAGACAGGCAGAACCAAGCGCAGCTCCAAACGCAGACTAAGGTCTATATTTATGTCTGGGATTTGGATTTCAAGGTGGGGTGGGGGCACCCCAGCGCTGGCAACAAAGAGCTCAGGTGTTCTGGTTGCCAAACTGAGCATGGGAACATAGGGAGCTGCCTTCTGCTGAGGGTCAGGTCAGCATTGTCTACACTGGCTGGCAGCAGCTCTTAAGGTTTCAGAGAGGGAGTTTCTCTCCCTGGAGACACCAGCAGGTATTGAACTCAGATATGGTCCTTTCCCTAAACCTGCATCACTTGTCAGCTGCCAATGATTCCCAAACACCACCCCAACAATCCTGACTCCCTCCAACCACTAGACCTCGTTGCCTTCCCTGAGCTGAGGAAGCAGGGGTGCAGGCTGCTCAGCCTCCATTGCTTCAGCTGACCATCTCCTAAAAGTCTCTTGCCAAACAGCCCAGTCCCCAGAGGCAACCATCCTGGCTCTCTCTAACCTTTTGCTTTCGTTTCTTAACCCGGAGCTAGAAGCAGAACCCAGGACTCCTGGGGGCCAGTGATGAGGACCACACCAGCTCTTTGTTCTGAGCTGGAGGCTAGAAAGACTTTGGCAGCTGACTTTTCCCCCCAACCAACCACCCCTCCCCGCCCAGAGACATGAACACCTTCCAGCAGTCTCCATTTCCACAATGCCCTTTAATTCTCACTAGCCTGGGGAAATCAGAGGGATTTTCTTCTTCTTCTAACGGAGTTATAAATTAGGTGGCACTCCAGTCTTCCTTTTTCACCTTGACCCTGCCCTTCCCTCCTTTCCCAGCAGCGCAGGATTTAGGGCAGCTTGGGCAGCTCCCTGCACAGGGCGCCAAGCCAAGGGGGCACAGAACAACAACAACAACAACAACGATAATAATACCTATGTTTATACGGGTTCCTACTGAGAAGATCCATTAAAAAGGAATCTGTACCAAAATGAGTTATTATGAAACTAAGAAATATTGAAGGGTGAGGGGTGCCAAATTTTGTCCTCGCTCAGGGCACCATATTACCCAAGTCCGCCCCTGTTCCCTTACAGAACTGGAGGCAGAACACAGATGCTCTTGCTGAGCCTGGTGTTGAACTGTCTGCTCTGGTTTGGTTCCCAGGCTTCAGGCAGGGACAGGACTCCTTCCCATCATATGTTAGCTGAATTAAAGTCCCCCTCCCACCTCTGCAAGAGAGCATGGGGAACATAAGAAGCTGCCTTATACTGAATCAGACCACTGGTCCATCTAAACTAGTATTGCCTGCAATGACTGGCAGCAGTGGCTCTCCAGGGAGTCTCTGCCAGCTCTATCTGGAGATGCCACTGTGGACTGAACATGGGACCTACCGCATCAAGGCGGATGCTCTACCACTGAGCTACAAAAGAAAAATTCTAGTCCTCATGGTTCTGAATAAAGGACCAATTTAAATAGCAACAGAGGAAGATGCTTTATACTGAATCAAGCCATTGATTCATCTAGCTCAGTACTGTCTGCACTGACTGGCAGCAGCTCTTCAGGGTTTCAGGCAGGGATCTCTGCCAGCCCTACCTGGGGATTGAACCACAGGAGGTTTTCTGCATGTAAGGCAGATGCTCTACCTCTGATCCAGCCCAATCACTTTCTAAATCCGGCCTGCAGACGGTCCAGGAATCAGTATGTTTTTACACGAGTAGAATGCGTCCTTTTATTTAAAATGCATCTCTGGGTTCTTTATGGGGCACAGGAATTTGTTCACCCCCCCAAAATATATAGTCTGGTCCCCCACAGGTCTGAGGGACAGTGGACTGGCCCCCTGCTGGAAAAGTTTGCTGACCCCTGTTCTAGTCTAGCATCCTGACCACAAACAGTCCCTCCCCTGCTGTTCGCTCTTTCCCAAGGCAACTCTTCTTCTGAGGTAGACAGTCTCTGGACATGGAGGTTCTCTCTAACTTCTGCAACAAAATAGCTGTTGATAGCCCTCTTCAGCTCCTTGGGATTTAATCTCTTCCCCTTTAAAAGACACTGCATCTTGGAGCAGTGAGTTCCACAGGTAGTAATTTGTTGGGATGGTTGAGGCATGCATACCGCTAGATGGAACATCAATGAGCTGCTGCTGCATGCATGAGACAATTTGTCATCTAAGCTGCCCTTCTCTTATGCAAAAATGCGCACAAGTATAGACATTTATAGGTCCACAGCAAACCCCTCTGGCATCTCCTTGGCTCCAACTATCCTTAGGACTGAGGAAAAACACAAAAGGGGTGGGAAGAGATGCCAAATCTGCACATCTGCCGGGCATCTCACAGAGCATTGCTGCAGGGCCAGATACCGACTCTTGAGCATCGCAGCAGGCAGAGACAAGAGGCTGTTGCTGCGTGGAGCGCCTAGCAGGCAGGAATAAAAATAGGTGCAGCATCTCTTATAAGTCTGGCTTCTCGAAGCGTAGGAAGTGTGAAAACTTTTGAATGATGAAGGGCTGTCTTCCAGCGATGTGAAGAAGAGCTCTGTGTCGCCTGGGAGGTGTGTGCCACACTGGCACAAGTGTCCTACACTGGCCAAGATGGGTTCGGGAACAGAGATGACCTGCCCAGACTGGTGTTCCTCATAAGAACCTGTTGAATCAGGCCAATGGCCCATCTAGTCCAGCCTTCTCTTCTCACAGTGGCTAGCCAGATAGATGATGTGTGTGGGAAAACCGCAAGCCCAGTACAGTACCTCCCGCACCAGGCGGCGCAGCCACAGCAACTCACAGTTGCAGTGCAAGGGGTTCCCGCCAAAGCTGAGCACAATGGTGGAGGTGTATGGGGTCGGGCTGATGACCCCGACCTGAGAGCGGGCAAAGAGTGGATCGGGGGGCAGCGTGTAAAGGCGGTTGGAGGTCATATCCAAGCGGGAGAGCTTGTAGAGCTCGGCAAAGGCCCCTTCCATGATGAAGTCGATCAGGTTGTGGTCCAGGTTGAGGGTGTGGAGGCAGAGCATCCCCTGGATCCCTTCCCAGGGGACCCGGTGCAGATTGTTGTAGGACAAATCCAGGTCCTCCAGGGTCAACAGGAAGTCGTCGAAGGCGACCACTGAGATGTCCACCAGTTGGTTGTTGTTCAGGATGAGGTGCTGGAGGTTGAGCATCCCACGCAGGGCCTCCTCCTGGATCTGGGTCAGCCGGTTTCTAAGGAGGGTGATGACCTGAAGCAGAGGACAGAGCATCACTCTGTCTATGCTCAGAGGTTCCCTCTATTGCTCTGCAATGTCTTTCAGGGCTGAGCCCTGACCCTGATGAACACTCTGGCTTTCCCTCTTCTGCCTGCCTTGCAGATGTTAGCAAAGAGATGAAGGGGGGGGGGAAGTCCTAGCAGGGTTGAGGGTTCAAGTCTCAGAGAGCACATACTTTCGCTCAGTCTCTTTTAGCTTTATCTGCCCTGCTATCTTTTGAGCGCTGAGACAATACAGAACCTTTAATCCCTCCACCTGGCCTGCAATTTGCAAAAGGTCTCTGGAGTTGTCACCTCTGGTGTGCCTGACCCCTCAGCCACCTGCGTTCTGGGAAAGCAGCTAGTGCAGCCGGCTTTCAAGCACATATGTGGGAACACAGCAGATCTCCCCTCCCATTTCAACCATGGAAATAAGAGTCCCCTCCCTCCCCCACATTTCAGACCAATGACGTCTTAATCCCACCAACCACTGTGTGCTCTGCTCATTGACTCTCGTGTGGCTCATCTTCCACCAGCTGAAAGCCAGGAAGGCGCTTAATCCAAACAACAAAGGTATATTAGAGGGAATGAATGTTTCCCTCCCTTCCCCCACAAAAATGTCTCTGCAGTTCAAGATAAACTTCAGCAGCTGTAGCTGTGGATTGTATGCTGCCTTGGTGTGGTGTAGTGGTCAGAGTGTCAGACTAGGACCCAGGAGACCAGGGTTCAAATCCCCTTCTTGGCCGCCACAAAGCTCACTGGGAGACCTTGGGCCAGTGCCTGCCTCTCAGATTAACCTACCTCACAGGGTTGTTGTGAGGACAAAATGAGGAGCCACCACTTCCAGCTCCCTGGAGTAAAAGGTGGAGTTTAACCGCAATAAATAAATAAATAAATAAATAAATAAATAAATAAATAGGATAAAACTAAAATAATGTGCATGCATTGACATGAAACAGAGAAAGTAACTCCCCCAGCTTTTAAGATTTGACACCTAGAACAGCTTTCCCTAACCTGGGGGGTTTCCAGATGTTTGGCCTAAGAACATTAAAACATAAAATCCAGCCTTGCTGGGATCAGGTCTTGGCTAGCATCTTGTTCTGACAGTGCAAGTGGGATCTGAGCATGAGAGCACTCTCCCCTTCTGTCGGCTCCAGCAACTGGTATCGAGAAGCATTGCTGCCTCTGACCATGGAAGCAGAGCCATCATGGCTAGCAGCCATTGATAGATAGCCTTCTCCTCTATGAAACCACACAGGCTACCCCTGCTTTAGATGGTAAAATATATTACTTTACAGAATCATATGAGTTGGAAGGGACACCACGGGTCATCTAGCTCAACCCCCTGCAATGCAGAAATCCTGCCCACAGCTATCCTTGGGTGGGCTCAAACCACCAACCTTCTGGTTAACTGCCAGATGCACTGACTATTAACTTCAAAATGTGCCAAGCCTCCCCTTTCCACGAGGCCTGTGTTTGCTGACCCCTTGTGCCCCTTCTGCTGAGTGGGGCTCTGCAACAGTGACCCTGGATCCTGCCCTGATGGCATCCCACATTCTGTCTGCTGTTCCCATATCCAATCTTTCCCTAGTACAACCAAGAAACAGGGCGTAGGATGCAGCTGTGCAAATGAGGTGGCTTATTATTATTATTAAATTTATGAAATGCCTTTTCCCAGCAGATCCCAGAGCAGGCTATAATAATTTAAAATCCAGATGTGCGAAGAGTTAAAATGTACTACACTCACAGGAATTGGCGGATGGCTGTTCCTGAAAGTGTGCGTCACAGAAGTCAACAGCTGCGTAGTGAAGGGGCCCAGGGGCATCTCTGTGGAGAGGCAGTTCTACAACTTAGGGGCTGCCACAGAGAAGGCCCTTTCCTGGAACGCCAGCACCCCAAATCCCTGAGAGCGGTGGAACAACCAAGAGTGGCCCACTCTGCTAATCTCAGCACGGAGGGTGTTTATATGGAAGGAGGCTATCTTTCAGGAATTTTGGACTTGAGTTGTTCAGAGCTTTCAACACTAATGCGAGCAGCTTGAATTAGGCCTGAAACTGTTTTTAAACGGGGGTAATATAACTTGAGAGCTGAAGTGAGTAATCTGACCGCTGCCTATCCATCAATCTGTGACAGACATTTTTGTGCAATATAATTTGTGCTTTGATGAAGATTCTCTAGTGCTCTCTCCCCCCCCCCCCAAACCCTGCTTTCCATCTATCTCTCCTTTTCTCCTTACTCAGGCTTTCCTTCTTATTTGATTATCTCTTCACTGGGCATATGGAAATATGAATGGTGGTTGGATGTGCAAAAGATTCCCATCTCTCTATATCAAATATATATTAATGACTGGGAGGATTTGAAATAACAAGGGCTGTGTCAAATGAATGTTGGGGGTATTAAATGGGAATGAAAATAATGTTTTTAAAATGTTTAAAATTAGGAAATGTACTGAATTGTAGGAAGCTGCTTTATACTGATTAATACTGATATAACCACTGATTATTTTGATTATTTAATTTTTATACTGCTTAATATACTGGGATTTGCTGCTTACTCAAGGGTTATGTTCCAGGCTGCAGCATGTGTCACTGGGATGTACAAGAGTGGGGATTCCCCCACCCTGCCCTCGCTTCATTCAGCCCCCACCATGCCCCATTTCATTGCCAAAAACGGTGCACATGTGTGTGGGGTCATGCGTGACCCAAAGACATGCAAAGGGGGGTTTCCTGTGTTCAGGTATCACCTGCATTTAAAAAATATCTAACCAGTGTGCAAAAAACTAAAGTAACAACAGCAACTTTAAAAAAAAAGTTGCAAAAACAAACACATATAAAAATGCTACATTAAAACAAAGTTACTAATATATAAAAATCTATTAAAAAATCCTTTTGTTTCTAACACACCCTCCCTCTCAGCCTCTGGGTTCTCCCCCAGGATCCAAACAAACTCTCAGCTCACCCACGAAAGTCACACAATGAGAAGAGTTCCAGGAAACAGGAGACATCACCCTAATTTCTAAGTCTGCACTTGCTTTTTATGGGCAGACCAAAAGTGGATGGTACTTCTTCAGCTGTGTCTCATTCAGCTGCACTCTCCACACACCCAGTTCTAGGTACAGCAGGTTTGTTGAATTTCCCAGGTCCAGAAGATGGGAAAAAGGCCCCCTGCACTCTTAGCTCTTTCGTCACCCTCTGCCCTCTCCTCCTCCACCTGCTGGACCAGCTAGCATAGTACTGCCTCTACTGGCTAGCAGTGGCTCTCCAGGGTTTCAGACATAGGGCTATCCCAACCCAAACTGGAGATGCCAGGCACTGAACAAGGATATTCTGTGTTGATAGCAGATGCTCTACCCAGCACATCATCTCTGTCATCTTAAAAAGCTTCTGGTCCACATGGTTCTAAATAAAGGCTGGTTTAAACGGAAGGCTGTCTTCTACTGAGTCAGACTGCTGGTCCATCTAGTGCAATATCACCTACACTAACTGGCAGTAGCTGAGTGTAGGTGAGATTTCAGCCAGGGTTTCCTCCCAATCCTACACTGAGATGCTGTGGACTGAACCTGCTCTGCAAATGAGCTATGGCCCTGCCCCAATTTAATCTGATGCACTGGCAAGTATGCTCTGCAATTAATAGCAAATGTAAACAAACATGTACAAACATGTATAAAAAAGAGAAGAGATAGAATTAGATTAACAGACTAGAATGAAGGAATGAAGAAAGGGAGCAATTTGCCACCTGGCATGAAGTCCTCTCTGAGTCCCCAAATTCCCACCTCATGCCATCATCAAGCCAACCTTCTTTCTTTATTCTTATGTTTAAAATGTATTTTTTTATTAAATCCTTCCAACATATAACATAAAGATGAATAACGAAATATCCTGCGCTAACCCAGAAGCTAATGTTTAGGCAATACATGAGAAATAGCCAAATAAAGTTCTGATCCCAAACTACTATTTGTATGGCAGGTGATAAACAGTTCAAGTTAACCCAAAGAGTTTATGAGGCGAGTCCTCTGTTTTCAGTTTTAGCCGTGTACATAATAAAGCTGTGCCATTCAACAGCGATGAGTCTTTGTGCTTCAGGCCTTGCGCTTGTTTTATCCTGGGATTCTTCCACAAGTGCTGTTTTGTACCCGTTTGTCAGAGAAGCCCCTTCAAAGTTCTTCCAGTATCTCATTCTGATGAGTCTGAAAGGACTTATTAAAGATATAGACTGCAAGTTAACCTTGCTTTCTGCGAAAAGACTGAGGAGACCCAGCTTCGGATATATAGCACTTATCCGCACTTCCTCTTGTCCTGCTGCTTTTCTCTGGGGAAAGCTGCTCTTTAGCGCTCAGTCGGAGCAAATGGCAATTAGGGATTTCTCCGGATTGATGTTTGCTCCAATTTAGCGCTAAAGAGTGGGTTTTCCCCGGGAAAAAAGCACAACAAGGGGGAAACCACCCAGACCTATGCCCAGAAAGTGAAGATCAAGTGGAAAACTGCTTGGATCCAGGCTTTCTAGGCATGGGACGAGTGGAAGTGTGGACGAGCCCTTTGAGATGTTTGGTCCGGTAACTGCTTTTATTTCATTCCCTCCTTCTCCAGGGCTTGCCAAGCCGTCTACCATGGAAAGCCTGCTGCTGCTGCTGGTCCAGCTGCTGATGGTGGGACGTGCGTTGGCCCAGGTTGAGGGCTGTCCCTTCCACTGCGTGTGCCAGAATCTCTCTGAGTCGCTCAGCACTCTCTGCGCCAACAAGGGCCTGCTCTTCATCCCACCCAACATTGACCGCCGGACGGTGGAGCTGCGGCTAGCCGACAACTTCATCCAGGTGGTGGAGCCTCCCGACTTCCTGAACATGACGGGCCTGGTGGACCTGACCCTGTCGCGCAACACCATTGACACCATCCGCCCCTTTGCCTTCGGCGACCTGGAGAGCCTCCGCTCGCTCCACCTGGACGGCAACCGGCTGACCCAGATCCAGGAGGAGGCCCTGCGTGGGATGCTCAACCTCCAGCACCTCATCCTGAACAACAACCAACTGGTGGACATCTCAGTGGTCGCCTTCGACGACTTCCTGTTGACCCTGGAGGACCTGGATTTGTCCTACAACAATCTGCACCGGGTCCCCTGGGAAGGGATCCAGGGGATGCTCTGCCTCCACACCCTCAACCTGGACCACAACCTGATCGACTTCATCATGGAAGGGGCCTTTGCCGAGCTCTACAAGCTCTCCCGCTTGGATATGACCTCCAACCGCCTTTACACGCTGCCCCCCGATCCACTCTTTGCCCGCTCTCAGGTCGGGGTCATCAGCCCGACCCCATACACCTCCACCATTGTGCTCAGCTTTGGCGGGAACCCCTTGCACTGCAACTGTGAGTTGTTGTGGCTGCGCCGCCTGGTGCGGGAGGACGACATGGAGACCTGCGCCTCCCCTGCGCAGGTGGCGGGCCGCTACTTTTGGTCGGTCCCTGAGGAGGAGTTCACCTGCGAGCCACCCCTCATCACCCGCCACACCCACAAGCTCTGGATCTTGGAGGGCCAACGGGCCACCCTGAGGTGCCGGGCCATCGGGGACCCTGAGCCAGTCATCCACTGGGTCTCCCCTGATGACAAAATCATGTCCAACTCCTCCCGGACCATGTCCTTCCGCAATGGCACGTTGGACATCTTGGTGACCACCATCCGGGACGACGGGGCCTACACCTGCATTGCCATCAACGCTGCAGGGGAGTCCACGGCCACCGTGGACCTCAAAATCATCCCCTTGCCTCACCGGGGGAACGGCAGCATCACCGTGCTACAGCAGGACCCGGGCTCCTCCGACATTGCCACTTCAGCCAAGACGTCGGCCAACGCCAGCGAGGGGGGCTTCGAGAAAAGGGTGGAGGTGTCCGACGTGACAGCCAGCTCAGCGCTGGTGCGGTGGGTGGCTGACAAGTCGGCCTACGCCGCCTGGATGTACCAGATCCAGTACAACTGCACCGTGGATGACACTCTCATTTACAGGTAAGGTGTTTGCGACCGTGCCGCCTGGGATTGTGATCCCAAGGAACTCTCATTACGCCTCTCAGCTGCTTTCTCCTTCACTGGCTGCCAGGTGGGCCCAGGGACCAAGATTTTACTGTTTCCATCTGCGAGCAAGAGGTTTCTGGCACTTCAAATTATAATTTTGTTCTCCCAAGACCCTCATGAAGCCAGCCTCCTGGATTATTGTAAACTCCAGCTGCTCACTGCTGGGATCAGATCCTCCTTGTGTGAGCTTCCCAGGAGAGGCATCAGGATGGTCACTGTGGGAACAGGATGCTGGCCTCTGGTCTGATCCAGCAGCCAGGCTCTCTTCTACGGTCCTTCCTCTTTTGCTCCTTTCCCAGGTGGAGAGCAGCAGAGACTGGCTCAGAGTAGCAGGGACAGAACTTCATCCAAGCCTCTGGATGCTGCTCATTCCAGGGAGCAGCTCTCATCCTGTCACCTGAGCCACTCTGGAGTGATTTTCCATAGCCGGAGCTGACATCCCTAGGCCTCTTTAAGATTAGTAGCTAACCAAGGTTGTTGCCCACAGCACAGGAAGCTGCTCAGGATGGCAGCTCAGGATTGTCTACACAATCAATTGGCAGGGAGTTCCAAAGTGTAGATTCTGCCACACTAAAAGATTGAGCTCTTACAAATGTGGAACAGTATTATGTGGCACCTATAACACTGCCAGTTCTGCTGACTGAAGTAGTTGAGTGGGTGCATACCAGGTAAGGCAAATTGGTCCCAAGTTCTTAAGGGTTTTATTTACTAATAGCAACACCTTGGCACACATGTTTCAACAGGCCAGGGTCACGGAAGGCTGCAGGAAGCCATTTCACATTTCCAGAGGCTGATAACAGGTTTCTCGGGAGTGAACCTGCTGGAATTAAGTCCTGCTTTAAAAACGGGAAGCAAAACTGTGCAAATAGAGGGTTGCTGATCTGCTCTGCGATCTTCATTTTCAACCAGTTCCAGCAACACCACCATACCTCCTCCCTCTGGCCTTCCTTCGACAATCCCTCTTTTTAAAGTCACTTCATGTGGTCAGGGAAGTCAGGAAAGTGTTAGGGCAGGAAGCAATGCTAACGGGACCCTAGGGAGATGTTGTGAGCCTGGGCAGTTACAGGCAGCATGAAATATACATGGGTTGTGAACAGCTCAATGCCCAAGACGAACTGCGACGAGCATCTGCTGTACATGCTCCAGGTTCAATCCTCAAGGGCATCTCCTGGAAGGGCTGGAAAAGACCCCGTGCCTGGAAATCCTGGACAGCCACTGCCAGTCAGTGCATAGAATACTGAAGATATGTGGACCAGTGGTCTGACTCTGTATATAAGACAGCTCTCTATGCCACCTGGCTCAGTTGAACAGGAGGTGGGAGACAGAGATCCCCCCCCCCGATTGGAGGCTGCACCCCATTTTCATCCAAAAGCATGAGGCCATTTGAAGTCCACTGTCTTTTGTTCCTGGGAGCTCACAGTCCAGCCTTTATGCATGTTTACTCAGAAATAGGCCCCACTTTATTCATAGGGGCTACTTCCAAGCAGGGCTGCCCACTTAACTTTTAATTAAATGGTGTTCATTGCTTGGGTACACAAAAGGCCCAACACAAACTTGTCTGCTTAGCTGGCCTAAGTCTGCAGCACAGAAGGCTGTTTGGGCAAAAGTTCTGCATTGTGTTCCAAGGTCTTATTTAGTTGCAAAACAATGCATTTAATTATTGCAGAAACCAATTAGTACACACACTTGTCGGGAAATATATGAATTCCATACTTGGAGACTTGATTGAAATGAACTGATTTAAACCAGCAATTTTCTAGGTAATGCTAGCTATTTTATTTATTTAAAAGCATTTATAGACCACTTAATTATTTTTTTAAAAGAACCTCTAAGTGGTGTACAAGAACAAACAGCATCATTAAAACAAAAATGCAACCTAAAACCAATAAAACAACAGCATGAAAGCAAAGAACAAGAAACAGAACAGGAATGCAGGGGATTCAAATACATAAATCAGGGTCTAATCTGCTGCGTCAGGGAAAGCCTGGACAAAAAGGGTTGTTTACAAGACCTCTGAAGCAGCTGGTGGCTGTTGCTTCACACGTGGCAGAGGGAAGGCCATTCATAGTATAGGGGCAATGATGGAAAATGTCCCTTTTTGGGTCACCACCCTATGATATTCTGTAGGGTGCAGTGTCAGAAGGAGAATTTCCCTAGATTTCTAAGAGACCCTAAAGGGGTCTCTTAGGGTAACCTGAAAGGTAACCTGAAATCATAAGTTATTATTGAAACTAGTTTGCTCTGCAAGAAGATGGCAAGGGAGAGAACTGTGCTTCCTGACATGTTTGTTTTCTACATGCAAGGAGGTCACCCCCACAACTTCAGAAGACCATTCAAACCTGCAACATCCCCTCTAACTGCAGCCTGGAATGTGCATTTTATTGGGATGTTTGTTCCAGGGCTTGCATCCTCCCTGGTTCCTCACAATGGTTGATTTGGTGATCTAATCTGGATTTGAATTTGTACTTTAGCAAGTGTGTGTGTGTGTGTCTGTGAAGCGTGACCAGTGACAAAGGCCACAGCCTCAAGACTCTTGTCACTGAAACAAATCAATTACAACACTGACAAGATTAGGAGCCTGTATGCAGGCAAACACTGAGAGATGGGGAAAGCGAACAGAGCCTGGCTACTGCATCAGACGGAGGTGGCTGAATACAAGTATTGTACTCCGCTTTCCACACAGGTCAGCCAGAGGCCTTAGGAAAGGAATCCTACAAGCAAGGAAAGACAGCAGCAGTCCCATCGCCCTGTCTTCAACGGCTGCCCCATATTGACTGAATTACAGTAGTCTGATTTTAAGGTTGCTAAGGCATGGATGGCAGGGGCCAGTCTATGAAACTTCCTGGGGCGCAGCACCCCCAAGAATCACCTCCCAGAATGCTCTCTGCCCTCACGATGTAAGAGAGTGCCACTGCTGCAACATAAGAGCCAGTGTGGCATAGTGGTTAGAGTACCAGGATGGGTCCTTGAGCTCAATCGCCGTCTCTCAGCCTAACCTACCTCACAGGGTTGCTGTGGGGATTAAACCACATAGGCCACCTTGAGAAAATAACTGCCTCCTGATGCATCCCAGGGTCTCTGCTTGTAAGCAGGGGGGGGGGGAAGATTGGTGATGGAAGCCGGGGGGCTGGAGGTGGGAAGTGGGAAGGTGAATTGAGTTTAGAGGTGGAGGGCAAAAGGGTTTTGAAAAATGCTGGTTTTGAAGTCTGAGGCAGGGTAGCCTTAATCACCACAGGGTTTTTACCCATAGGGGGTTGGACTAGATGAACCCTGGGGATCCTAGCCTAGCCTACAATTCTATGACATGCACAAATATGCATTCTCGAGAAACAAAATGACCATACACAGATTTGCAACAGGCACCAACATTCAGTGCTTTCTCCTCAGGTTGTGCTCCCTGTGGAGCAACAGCTTGGCTCTCCTTCCCCCTCCCAAAGTCCCCTGCGCACCCTCTCCTGCACGTCCCCCCCCACTGCCCCCCGGATCTGGTTTTGGCAGCAGCTGGGGCCTGGGTTCCCCCCTGTGGCACTCTGAGCCCTGACAGCTGGATCCTCCCCCCCCAGGGCTCAAGCCTAGATCTGCCACAGCACACTGATGTGCATTTGTGTGCAAGGAGGAGACAGACGAGGACATTTCTCCCAGGTTCCATTCAACTTAAAAATGAACATAAGAGCGTAAGAAGAAGAGAGTGGCTGCTGGATCATGCCAGTGGCCCATCTAGTCCACCATCTCACTGTGGCCAGCCAGATGCCCGTGGGAAGGACATGAGCTCAAGTGCCCTCTCCCTTCCTGTGGTTTCCTGAACCTGGTCCTTAGAAGCATTACTGCTTCTGACTACGGAGGTAGCAGAGCCATCATGGCTGGTAGCCATCAATAGCCCTGCAGTCACTTGCCTTGCCTCTGAAGTGGAAAGGGCACCCAGACTTTCCATTCAGGGTGGAATTCAAGCCAGAGAAACCTGGGGAAGTAGGGCAACTTTGCCCAACCTGGTGCCCTCTGGATGTTTAGGGCAACAACTCACGCCAGCGCCAGTGTGATACAGCTGTGCAAAAGATCTGGAGGTTGCCGGTTTGGGAAGGCTGCCTTTTGACTTGCCTGTTGAGGCCAGGGCAGAGGATCAACTGAGCCTTCAATGCTGCTTCCATTCATCTGGCTCTAAGGACAGGCAGTGAGGTGGTTGCCTTGGGCAGCAGTTCCTGTGGGGCCATCTTCTTGCTGTTCCCAGTTCCAACCATTTCCATCTGCGGAAGGAGAGAGATGTGCACCTGACACACCCTCTACTGGCCACCCTTAGCTAGCCTAAGGACAGGGGAGGAGGCTATCGGGTCACTAGTGTTGAAATTACATCCTGCTGGCTCCTGTAAGTAGAATGGGGAAAGGAGAAGCCTTCTTGTGCCTCAGCCTCAGGCAACAAAATGTCTTGTGAGAGGGGGCCCTGGCTACACCAGACTGGAGTTCCTGCTCCACTGAAAGCCAGGCTGCATTCCAGGTCTGGGAAGATCTAGGAACCTCCTACGGCCTGCCAATCTACCTGCTCCTGTGCCCTTGCAGGCAGATGAATGCAAACATTAAGGTTTTCCTTGCTTTTGTACTTACGATGAATTGCATCTATCATCTTAATGCCCATATTCCCAGTGTGGAGAGATGTTCTTTGGAGCTCTCCCAATCCTTCTGTGTCTTAACCCCTCTGAGCACTTTGGTGTCATCAGCAAACTTGGCTCACTTCTTACTGCTAATGCTTTCAGGAACAAGTGAAAAAGCTGAAGTCCCAATATTGAGACCCTTGGTGGGGGAGGACCCTGTTTTTCTACATTCCTTGGGTGCGAGCTGTCCGTTTAGTCCCAAACTCTTTTTCCTGTTCCTTAGTTAGCTGCAGACCTGCAAGAGCTAAATTTAGCCAGGTGGCTTTGGTGAGGCAGTTTGGCATATTCCATACAGACTGGAGGGAAGAATATTGAGTTTCACTTGCAAAAAAGCCACAGAAGGGAATGACAAGGTGGCAATAAAGGCCTGGTAGCTCAAGAGATTGGGTAGCTTTAACAGAGTGTTGGGCTAATTCATGGAGAAGACGGCTATTGAGGGCTCCTAGCCACAATGGCTATGCTCTGCCTCCACGATTGGAGCCAGCAATGCTTTTGAATACCAGCTGCTGGAAACCACAGGATGGGAGATTTGCTTCTGTGCTCAGGTTCTGCTTGCGGGCTTCTCATTGGGGCATCTGGTTGGCCAATGGGAGAACAAGATGCTGTACCTTTCTGATCCAGCAAAGGTACTTCTCATGCCCTTCTGAGATGTCTACTGACACCTTCTCTCCCCCTCTCTGCAGGATCATCCCTGCCACCAGCCGGCATTTCCACCTCAAGCACCTGGTGCCCAGCGTGGATTATGACCTGTGCGTCTTGGCCATCTTTGATGATGCGGCCACCTCCCTGGCAGCCACGCACCTTTTGGGATGTGCCCAGTTTGCAACGCGGGAGGCCTACCCGGACTGCCACTCGCTGCACGCTCACTTCCTGGGCGGGACCCTGACAGTGATCGTAGGCGGCATCATTGTGGTCACCTTGCTGGTCTTCACCGTGGTCATGATGGTGAAGTACAAGGTGTGTGGCAGTGCCCATGGTAGCCTGCCCAAGGTCACCAACGTCTACTCGCAGACCAACGGTGGACACCCCAACGGCCTGCTCCCCCTGCGAACACCCCCCAAGGAGCGGGGCCCCAAGCACCGACGGGTGCGGGCCAAGGCTGCTCAGCCTGAGCGCAGGACGGGAGACAGGGTGGGGGGAGCAGCGTGGGGGCCCCCCAGCACCCCCGCCAAGACCAAGCGCAGCAACTCCCTGGACATGGGAGACGTCTCCTCCAGCTCCTGCTACAGCTACGCCAAGCGCCTCAGCTTCATGTGGACCAAGCGCAGCCAGTCGGTGCACGGGATGCTGGCTCAGTGCGCGGCCTCCGAGGGCGACGCCAAGCGCCTCGGACCCTTCCTCAATGCGGACGAGCTGGAGGAAAGTGTGGTATAGCGCGCACGCCCCCTGGGCTGGAGGAGAGATCCTGCGTGCGCCACAACCCCACCCTTGTGCGTCTGGCAGTGGGCATCGGGCAGCAGTTGACACCTGGATCACAGCTGCTGATGGCGGGGTGTGTGTGCTTAAAGGAGAGCCCCTCATGCCGCGACTAAGGTGGGGGTGTTTCTGGCTGTGTAAGAGGCCTTGGCCTGGCTTGGGGACCAAAACAACTCCTGAGCCCGGCTCAGGAGTTCCAGCAACAACAACAGCCTGACTCCCTGCTGGACTTTCTCCTGGGCAGTGGGGTGGGGGAGGGCGAGGTTGACTGAAGGAGAGCTGCTGCTCCGAATGGAGGGATCCAACCTCAAAGGGAGGGAATGTCGTTTTGTCCAGATTGGCAGGAGATTGATTAATCGGAGCTGAAAATGGTGGCGTGTCCGTTTCGTGAGGTCGGGGGCACGTAAATCAATTGCTCTGGATGGGGGTGGTGTCCTTTTTTAAAAGTAATAAGTTGCCAAAAGAAAGAAGAAGAAAAAGAAGAAGCGAGAAGAAGAAAAAGGAAGGCGGAAAGAGGAAAGAATTCTGTTAAAACAACCCCCAAATTAGTCAGTGTGTGGAAGGCAGGAGATTAAATAGGAAAGTGAATATTATGGACAGGTTTGTGTACAATCTGTTCTAAAAAACCCCCCAGGGTGGGTGCAGGTTAAGAAGGGGAAATCAAAATGCCACACCAAGTTAAACCAAAACTCTGTACCAAGGAAAGCTGGAATTCTGCAATGTGTATAAATGGGAAACATTTGCATAGATCTGCTTATTATTATTATTACTGCTATTCTGCCCAGTTTCTGATGGTTGCATGATTTTGTGGGGGAAGGATGGTTCCAGATTTCCTCAAGGGGCTTTGAAACACACTTTAAAAAAGAAAGCAAGTGTGGCAAACAATAATTTGTGTGCAAAAAAAAAAAGCATTGAATTAGAATCGATGTTTGAAATGGCGAGCTCCGTAAAGTACTGACGGGAGAGTCCTAAAAGTTACATAACCCTACACAATTCACATTTTCCTTAAGATGCAGAGTTATTGATTTAAGTGCACCTGTTATGGAGTGTTAGGGAGTTCTAACATTTCAGGCAATGAGGAAAGGAATGGGGCCCTTGGGCTTCTCCTTGTACCCCATTTCCTTCGCACTGCTCCTGAAGCAATGGAGGGCCAAACCACTGGGTCCGTCTAGCATAGTGCTGTCGACACTATCTGGCAGCAGCTCTCCAGGGTGTCAGGCAGGAGGAGGGTGGGCATTCTCAGCCCTATCCAGAGATGCTCAGATCCTTGCAGAATGTGGGAGAAAGCCAGCTGCAAGAACCGCCTGCTGCAAGGGCCCTACCCACCCTGGCAGATGGACAGCCTAAGCTTTGTAAGGAGGCCCAGCCTAACATAGCATCGTAGAGTTGGAGGGGACCCTGAGGGTCATCTAGTCCAACCCCCTGCAATGCAGGATTCTCAACAACCAGCAATCTTTTTGGGGGGAGGGGATCCTCATAAAAATTGGTTCTGACAAAAATACTCCTCCCCCACATCGACCCCAGCATCCCACAGAATAGGTGTCACACAGACCCACCCGCCAAAATTTGGGTGGTGGCGGGGTGACACCCTGAGTGTATGTGGATGGGGGGTGGGGTGGGAATCCTGAGCAGGCAGCCTGGCCCAGGCAATTTTGTGACTCTGATGCGCAAGGTACTGTATAGAGTAACTTAGGCAAAAGCCCAAATTCCCACCCCTGGGAGCTTTGCTGTCCACGCCTGTACTTGCTTGTTTGTTTGACCATGTCAGGTTGCCAAAAGACAACCCCAACAACAACTCTGAAAGAGAGACCGGAATTCTGCAGCAGCCGCATGACTCCTGGCGGCTGAGACCTCGGCTACCCTTTTCCCTGCTCCAGCGGTTTCCTAGCACTGCTGAAAGACCGCAGCAGCAGCAGCAGCTTCTGGCTCCCTTGACATGCCGACTCACTGGCTCTGTTTCCCTGCAGGGCCAGTTCAGTCTTTGAACGAGGAGGGAAAACTCAAGAGCTGGGGGTGGTTGCGCTCAGTGTGGCTGTGATATGGCCCTGCAAGGGGGTTTCAGAGCAAATCTGGCTTAGGCACACAAGGCTGGGACTGCTGGTTTCTCATTTGGGGTGGTGGGAAGAGAGGAGAGGGAGGAAAGATGTAATTTCCCAATAGCATCATCTGGAAAAACAGCCAGAAAGGAGATTGGTTTTGAGATAGCTTTTTAGGTTCAGTAATCACTGGACTGGGGAAAGTGGTGGTGAGGAGGGTGTGTGTGAAAAGTGTCAACAGGCTGCACCCCGTGGCTGCAAGCTAGTTCACTGGAGGGAAGGCCTATCCCACCTCTGACAGCACAGGTGGAGATGGGCTGCAGAAAAGGTAGGAACCAGCCCCATTGATATGTTAATACGTAAGTACATATGATGAGCCTGTTGGGTTAGGGCAATGACCCATCCAGTCCAGCATCAGTTGCCAACCAGATGCCGATGGGAAACGGGCAAGCAGGACTGGAGCACAAGAGAACTCTCCCCTCCTGTGGTTTGCAGCCACTGGTAACCAGAAGCATTGCTGCCTGCATCTGTGGAGGAAGAACAGCCTCATGGCTAGTAGCCACCAATAGCCCTCTGCTCCATGAATCTGAAGGCGTATCCCACCGCTGACAACCCTGGCTAAAGACAAGGCAGGAGAAAAGGCAGAAACTGGCCCCATTTATATGTAAACACCTCAAGCTTACTGTTCAATGATCCACAGAATTTACTTTGTCACAATGCAATGTGAATTCTATTCTTTAATGTTGTCATGGTGTAGTATTCATACTGTGCCACCAGGGTATATTGTGCTGAAATGTTTCAAGAGAAAAAGGAAGAAAGGAGGACGGGGCTGGACTTTGCTCCCATTTGAAGAGCAACATGAAGGATGGCAAGGAAGGGTCATGAACGCTTTTGCTGTACACTAGTCTCCATCAACCTAGCGCCCTCTAGATGTTCTGGCCTACAACTCCCATCAGGCCCAGGCAGTGCAGTGGTTCTGGAGTGCAGCTCCAACAAGTATGGCTGTGCTGGCAGGTGCTGATGGATGTTGTAGTCTAGAACATCTGGTTGGTCAAAGGCTAGTTAAGCTTCATTAGAGCGGGAGGTAAAGGGTGAAGGGGCTAGGCCTCAACAATGTAAGGGGGAGGGAGGGGAAGAGGTTATTTCTAAGTCCTTCTTGCTTCCCTACAGGTACAACTGCCCCTGCCCATCCCAGCTGGAGATACAGAGTCGGAGCAGGCTGCACCTTTGGAATTTCTGCCTGAAGGTATGGATGCTTAAGACACAGGAGAAAGTCTTTTTGACTGCTGTTGGCCAAGAGTCCAGTGCAAGCATTCCTGGCCTGCCTATTCTCACTGCAAAGCACCAGCTCCCGGCTGCACAAAGCTGGCTTCCCCCAGCTCTCCATCAAACGCATGGTCTGGGGATCCCCGCAAGCGCCTGGGGAAAGAGAGAGCGGGGCCGCCCCAGAAGGCTGCTGCAGGCAGAGCAGCCTGAGAAGTCCTTAATGTGTGTGGCAGAAGATTGATTCTGATCCCACATGACAAGGCACAACCCTCCTTTCTCCGTTCAGCTAGATACTAGCCTTCCAGGCTCTCTCACAGAGCTGAACATGCAAATTCAGAGAGGTGCTGAGCACCAACGAAAACAGAGCTGGGGTGTGTGTGGATACCCTACTCCTGGGCCCAAAGGCAGGATCGTGCATCTCTCCCACAGCCATTGGCCCAAATGGAGAGCATGAGAGTATCTGGGGAACGCCATGTCTCTTAGGTATGAAAATGCCAAAGCTCTTAAGACAGAACCAACCAGATTGTGGTGTAGTGGTTAAGAGGGTTGGAAGAGGACCTGGGTGACCAGGGTTCAAATCCCCCCACTCGGCTATGAAGCTCACCTCTCTCAGCCTAACCTACCCCACAGGGTTGTTGTGGGGATTAAATGAGATGGAGAGCCATGTACACCTCCACAGAATGATGATGATGATGATAGATTAATGTTGGGCAGACCTATGCACGGAAGTGGCACAAACTGGGCAAACGTGTCCCACCTCAGCCCTTGCTGTCAGGATCCTCCGGTCACATGGTGCTCCGAACTGTAAATTCACGTACATGTACAAACAGCACCCCCCACTTAGGCTGCTGCCTTGGCTGGGAAGAGGGGCGTGGGGTGTGCAATGGCAAAAGGCTGGATCCTATTGGCCGGCCTGCAATTCCCAGGATCCACCCCCCGCCCCCGCACTTGCATCCCTCTGGCTTGCTCCTCCACATCTTGGTAATCTATTTTAAGCATCATGTGCGGGTAAAAGGCAAGGCTGCCCTTGAATAATTAATACAAGCAATAGATCTTGTCCTCGTGCCCAATAAAATCCCAATTAGCCTCACCCCGCCTCTAAAACACAACGAGCTCTCTGCCTACCAGGCAGGCGGGCAGGCAGGCAGGCAGGCAGGCAGGCAGGCGATACAATCATAACGGGAGGAGATTAGGACCAGTTTCCCTCCTGCTCCCTTCGCCCTGAGGAGCAAGGGATGGGCAGAAAGGCCCAGCCCTAATTTGTAAAATACACAGAAGCACAGAAGCATGTCATCACATTTATATTCCACTCACGGTGACACAGTTCTCCCCATTTTATCCTCACAACACCCCTGTGAGGCAGGTTAGGCTGAGAAACAGTGACTGGCCTGAGGTCACCCAGTGAGCTTCATGGCTGAGTGGAGATTCGAACCCTGGTCTCCCACGTCCTAGTCCAACTCTCAAACAACTACACCATCCTGGCCAACCATGCACTTGTGGGAAACCTGGAAGCAGGACCCAAGCACCAGAGCTCTCTCTCCTCCTGCAGTTTTTAGCAACTGGCATTCTGAAGCATTTCTCCCTCCAGCTGTGGAGATGGTTGGCAAGGCTATTAAGGTCAGGCAAAGGTGCTGGAGCCAAGAAGGAAGGAAGAGAGCGAATGGTACAAAGACAGCATTGCAAAACTTTGGGGTCTACCACAGTGACGTTTGTCAGGGAGCCTGGGGTCGACTGCAGCTTTCTGTTGATCAAGGCTGTCAGTCTGAGGGCCGAGGCCCCATTTGCACATGCAAATTTATATGCATATATTAAGAGCCTCCCAAGCCAAGCCAAAATGAAATAAAACTGTTTTTTTTAAAAAAAAAAAAAATCAGGGCAGGGTTATGTGGCTCCCATTGCAACAGACCAGGGGTTCAACCCCTCTCCAGCACACTCAACAACTCCACTGTTGAGTGAGGTTTGGCACCACATGGGTGTGCAAAGTAGCCCCAACCAGGCAGGCTGTCAGGGCTGGTTCAGCTGCAGGTCAGCACGGAGACTCAGAGATGAGCAGTGAAGTTCATTCTTTATCCAAGGAAGAAGAATACACACAGAGAAGCCAATGGCAAGACTGACCCCACTAAAGCAGCTGCCAGAATTGACGAACTGGGCCTCCCAACTCCCCCTACATCTCTTCCTCATCCGGCTGTTTTCCCTGGAGTCCTAAATTCTGTTGGGGAAGGGTCCCCTGTGCTCTCTGAGCTTGTTGCTCTGCTACATGCAAAACTCTCCGAGCCCTTGGAGACAAGGAGGGAGGGGAGCTGAATACAGCAGGATCGGCAGGCTCCTGTGAATCTGTTGCAGTCTCAGCCCCCACCCCATCCTCAGCTGCCTGTCCTACTGCAGCGCTTTCTGCCTCTTCTTCTTCTCTCTCACTCAAGCCTCCCCTCCATCCTCTGACCTGTATTCTGTGTCCTAACACCCCTCCCCTGGCTCTGAGCCTTCCTCTTCTGAGGCTTCCCTAGGGGGTTCTCTGGCCGGAGCCTCCCACCACTCCTCATCATCCAGCCTAGACCAGGGTACCTAACACGGTACCCTTTAGATATTGCTGGACCCCCATTCATCATGGTCATCACCATTCCTGGCTAGGGCTAGTGGGAGCTGGGAGTCCAATAGTGACGTGGTGGCTAGCATGTCGGATGAAGATCTGGGAGACCTGACCAAGTTTTCACTCGGCCACAAAGCTCACTTGGTGCTTCAGGCCAGTCACGGCCTCTCAGCCTAACCTACATGGTCATTGTGGGGCTTAAATGGGGAGCTGGGGAGAACCTTGTATGCCACCTTGAATTCCTTGGGGCAGAGGAAGGTGGGATATAAATGCAATAAATAATAATAAACAAACAGCTACTGGATGCCACCATGTTGGCAACCCCTGCCTTACAGAGAAGGGAAGAATTCAGTTCCATATCCCCAGTTAGAGGAAGCTGCCTTCCCTCTAGCCCAGTATTGTCTGCACAGACTGGCAGCAGATCTCTAGGGCTTCAGGCAGGAAACATACATGGGGTTGAACTCCGTGACCTTCTGCACGCAAAGCAGATGCTCGACTGCTGATCAGAAGCTTGTCCCCAAGGGCTTCTGCTGCCCTACAGACGAACACTGACCACACATGGAGACCTGCAGTGCCCTTCCCTGCCAGGCAGGGGTCAGGTTGTGGCAACGACAAAACAGTTCTTCTCAGCGCCCCACCCAGCTTCCTTCTCCCACCCCCTAGATGCAGCTGCCTAAAATTGGGCCAACTGCTTTAAGCAGATGCTTCCCAATGAAAACATGCAGCCCTCCCACTAACTTTAAGGGGAAAGTATCTCTCGCTGCCCTCCCAGCTGTGCACTTTCTTACGGAGATGTGTCCAGACAGCTCTCAGACATGTGGTCTGGGAGGTGGTGGTGTCCTTCCAGTTCTGCCCCATGGTGCCCGCAGGACCTTTGCTTCCACTGCAGCCTCACCACTGTGAAGTGGGGAGGAGGAGGAAAGCTGGGGCTGGGGGCGGGGGGAGACAGCCCTCTCCTTCCTCCTCCTCTGCAATTTGATGCAATGCTCTGATGCATCTGGAGCCGAACAAGCCCTTTCCTCTTTCCCTTCCCCCCACCCCACCCCCCCACTTAGACCCTAACTCTTCCCGACAGTCAACTGCTACCACGGATGCCGTCAGCTACGCCGACCCGATGGTTACCGATCGCTGTCGTATCCGCTTTGCCTCAACAGGCTGCGGGGAG
The DNA here is from genome assembly GCF_964234715.1 of Podarcis melisellensis. Classification (NCBI taxonomy): domain Eukaryota; kingdom Metazoa; phylum Chordata; class Lepidosauria; order Squamata; family Lacertidae; genus Podarcis; species Podarcis melisellensis. The sequence goes on from NC_138533.1 coordinate 17,149,728, forward strand.
GCAGCCCGGCTGGCGGAGAGGAACCCGAGGGGAGGCAGATGTGCTTGGCCAGACTTTGACATGTAGTCACCTCTCCCCGCTCACCCTGGTTCAAATTTGGAAAGCGGCGGATTGGGGGTGGGGGAAGAAGCATATCCCGACACGACAGGAAACATACCCAATGACTATGCGATCTGTTGGCTGCTAGTGCTACTGAGGCAGTGGTTTGGAAGGTGATTAATAAATTAACTGTAATCCTAATGATGGCTACTAGCCCTGGGTGGCTCTGCTCTGCTTCCATGGCAGCAATGCTTCTGAATGCCGGTTGCTGGAAGCCAAAGGAGGAGAGAGATGCTCTTGTGCTCAGATCCTGCTTGCAGGTTTCCCACAGGCATCTACTTGGCCCCTGTGAGAGAAGGTTGCTAGATGGGCCTTTGGCTTGATCCAGCAGGTTCTTCCTGTGTTCCTATGGAAACTTCAGATCCAGAGGCAAAATCTATGCAGGTTCCTAGGTTCTTAGGGGTATTTGGCCACTGTGAGAACAGGATGTTGGATTGATGTTCTTATGTAGCATTAGACAGGATATCAACACAAAATGCCTGTTGTCCAAAGAGAGGAAGAAAATGTAGAGGGGTAGTTGGTGGGTTAAGGACCTCCACACTTTCAAAGGAACTTTTTTGAGCATCAAATGGAAATAACTGGGATGGGACACATCAGATTAATAGGGGTTAAACTATTAAGGGGGTTGGACTAGATGACCCATGGGATCCCTTCCAACACTACGATTCTATGAACTTGGCCTTGGATTGGTTTGTTGTTGTTTTTTTTAAAAGAAAACACCTTTTGTAAACTGCCTTGAAATCATTGCAAAAATAATGTTTTGATTAAAAATAAATAAATTCATGGCTAGTTGTGGGGGGATATGGGCACAATGCATGTACCAGAGAGATCGGCAGCCTGCTGTGCTCTGGGTCATTATTATGGGTCCATCAGCTTCCAGCTAAGATAGCTCCTGAGACCCCTGAGGAGCTCATGGTAATCTCTGTGGCTTTGGCGCTCAACGAGAAAGGCCTTTTATCTGCAGAAAGAGATATATATATTTTAAAGGCACTGTTCCTCGGGTCTGCTCCCCTCCCCACACCTTCAAAGGGGGTTGTGTTCGATGGAGACCTGAACTTTCATCAGATTGCAAGGGAAGGGAAGATTTGCCTCCATCGACAGCTGTGAGATAAAAGACACCCTTTCTGGGATGGGGCAGGAAGGAAGCACACACAGCCCCCACCCCCCATGGCAAGATGAATGAAGTTCACACAAGAGGATGGTGTCCATTTTACCTGTTGCAAAACTGATCTCCCTCTGGGACTTCCACACACCCCACCCTTGCACTAAATCAGTGGTTCCCAGACTTTCTGGGATTACTGCTCCCATGGTTGCATAAACTCATCCTCAGTGCCCCCCTCCCGCTGGTCCTGTAAAAAGAATAGTTCAGAATAGCGGTCAGCACAACCCATTAAGCAAGATGTTAACACAATGAAATTCAAAACAGTAACAATTAATTGCACACCTTTTCAAAATCTGTTTAAAACTGTTTTGTTGAATTAATTCAACTTTTCAAAGCCTGATAGTCGTTTATACCTTCAAAGTACTATCCACTTTGGGAACCACTGCACTAAAGGCTTTTTCATTCCAGTTCAGGTTACATCCCCATTCTTCAGTGCAAGAGGGTCCACCCAGTGACCTGTTCACTTGGCTAAAAATGCCAACAGCAAATTAGTAGAACTGGAGACAGGTGCAAATGTGGCCTGAGAAAGAAGGGAGATGCGCTGAGGCTCTCTTGCCTGTGACACTGTTTCAAAGAGTGGCAAGTCTATTTCCCCCTTTCCAGGGCTGTATTATACTTGATTAGGTAATACAGTAAAGCTCTGTGCTTTCATTTTTAGTCTAGTTATTTGTCTACATATTCCCTTGCAAAAAAGACCCCAGGTTGTGCTCTGGTTGTTAATCCTGGTATCCTTGCATTCCCTTTTGCAAAGGAAGCACTCCATGCTGTGTGTCTCGGGTTTGATCAACTCTCCTCTCTCTCTCTCTCTCTCTCTCTCTCTCTCTCTCTCTCTCTCTCTCTCTCACACACACACACACACACATACAGAGAGCCTGTTATTCAAAGTTCACTCTATCCAGTTTCATCTCAAAACTGGGTTGTAACAGCGGAAGGGAAAACGCAGGGTTGGAGGATGTGACAGTGAAGGGGGACACATGAAACCTCCAAGAGGAGATCAAAGCAAGACAGAGCCAGGCATTTCCCAAGCTGCAAGATCTCTTATGAAGTCACACTTCATAGCCACAGGGAGCAATTAAACACAGTGGCATTGACAGCAGTGTCTGCCATGGAGCTCGGATTAACTTGGGAAGAGGATATCAAATCTTAGGGTTGAAGGTTTGGAGAACGGGCTGTGACAGGAAAAACAGATCGTACAAATGCTGTCATACAAATTCATGGTTCAACTGCAATTGGGATACTGCAGACAGTTCTGGTTGCCTCCCTGCAAAGAGGATACTGTAGAGTTGAAAAAGGTTCAGAAAAGGGAAACCAAAATGGTCAAGAGGCTGGAGCGACTCCTCCTATGAGGAAAGGTTGCAGCATTTGGGACTTTTAAGTATGGAGAAAAGGTGAGTAAGAGGAGACATGGTAGAAGTTTATAAAACTATCCATTTCATGGAAAAGGTGGATAGAGAATAGTTATTCTCCCTCTCTCACAACACAACGAAGCTGAATGTTGGAAGATATTCAGGACAGATCAAAGAAAGCACTTATTCCTGCAGCGTGGAGTTAACCTACGGAACTCACTCCCACAAGAGGCAGCAATGGCCACCAACCTAGGTAACTTTAAAAAGATGATTAGACAAATTCATGGAGAAAGCTATCAGTGGCTGTGCTTTGCCTCCACAGTTGGAGGAGGCAGTAATGCTTCTGAATACCAGTTGCTGGAAACCATAGGAGGGGAGAGAGCTCTTGGGCTCTGGTCCTGGTTGAAGATCTCTCCTAATGGGATCTGGTTGGCCACTGTAATTAGGTGGCCATTAGCCTAACCCAGCAGGCACTTCTTATTTTCTTAAGAAACAAAAGGCTTTGAGTACTCTCTCTCTCTCTCTGTGTGTGTAGGAATTGCCCTGGGATTCAGTCATGGAGGGGGCCACATCAACATGGATACATAGGGACTGCTGCATTGTTGTCAACCTCTTCCCTCCATGCATCAAAAAATCATACCAAACTGAGCTCCATAAATGTAATGGGAAAATACACAAGACAAAGTCCACTGAGGGGTGATAAAGTGCTTTTGGCATGAGCTAATTAACTGAAAGACAGCTACTCCCGTATGTACCCCTCACCCACAGAAATAGACATTGCCCCCGCTTTGTTGGGAGGAGTCAATTGACCAAAACAGAGAGATTGTCTGAAGTGGGGAAGTAAGTGAAGGAGATTGCTCTAAATCAACTCTTGCATCATTTGGCTTGCTGCTTCTGACTGTCTCTGATCTTCTTCCTTGGGCTCTTCTTGGCCCCAGCAGAAGCCTCAGCCCATGAGATGCAATATAAATAAAGGATGTTCAGAGCATTGCTGGAGGAAATCTGGAGCTTGTGAGACCAGCTAGGAAGGGGGAAAGCTGTCAATTTCAATTTCTCTCAGTCTGCCATTTTTCCAGTTTGAAGTTCACCACATCAGTTTGCATTTCAAAAAAGCAACACCACTAAAACACACACAAACTGCTGACCAGAGGCCTCCTGAAAATTCATCAGCATTATAATGTGAATTTCTCCAAATGTCCACATTTTTAGATGTAATTTTGCCCAATATACACATTCCTGGAAAGAAAATGTCCCTAATGTAACGCGTTATTGTACATTATTTTCACCAATATATGCACTTTTATGCACCCTTTGCCCTGGTATGTGCATTTTTGTGCAAAATGCTTGGCTGGAGAAGCACACTGCAAAATCCAGAGAAGTATGCGTTTTGAAGGATGACTGTGTTTTGTTTCACAAAGTATTTCGGAAGGTGAATTAGGTTAAGTTCATCTTTCAATGCGAACTGAATTCCTTCCCCTTCCCTAGAGACTATTCTTGGCTGCGATGCCCCCCAATCAGAAAAGGCTGGGCACAGATAATCTAATGCAAGTGTGGGCGGACTTCACGCTCGACATATCTAATTTTGTATTTTACGAGAACCCCAAGATCTGCCAATCAGATGTTGTCTGATTTTTGCCAGGTGCAAAAAAACCATGCAGTTAGAATTAAAAGACTGAGCACATTTGGAGCATTAGGGATTTGCTGTGAGAACTACTACCGAACAGAGCTCAGCCCACAGTTCTTTCACACAAAAGCCCACTCTTGTTAAATCCCATTTCGACAGCCTATTTTAGGTGCAGGAAGCAATTTTGTGGTTGTTCTTTCTGAGAGTCCAAATCTCTGCCAGTCGATTGCAAACCACATGGAAATCTACCAGGAGATTTCAGCCGACCTGTCTATGGTCTGAACATATCATATAGATCTTGGGTTATATATTCCCATTTTGAGCCTGCTGGGGCCTTACCAGGTTGTTCAGATATGGAAGCCACAACAAGAATGAAAAGGGATCCAATATTATTGTTAGGAGCAGCTATATTGCAAGGAGTGGCTAGACGTAAAGCCAAGCACCTTTCTCCAGTTTTGGGTAGGTTTGATAAAACATGGGGACTTCTATGAATGGACAAGACTGCAACCCAAATTAAAGGCTTATATAACTTATACTTTGTGGATGAATTTCTAGAAAAGTGTTTTCATTTATTATGTATATAGACTTAGCAAAAACAAGACCAATGGCTATCACTGGCTACTAGCCCCAATGGCTATGCTGTGTCTAAATACCAGTTGCCGGAAAATACAGGGGCGGAGGAAGGGCTCTTGCGTTTGGCTCCTGCTTGCGGGTTTCCCATTGGAGCCCCTGGTTGGCTGGCTCCTGTGAGAACAGGGTGCTGAACTAGGTGAGCCACTGGCCTGATCCAGCAGGCTCTTCTGACATTCTTAATATACGTGTTCAGCATTTGCTCTGTAATTTGGAGGAGGGGGTTTGGTGGGGGGAGGAGAAGAGAAGAGAAAAACAGAGACAATGAAATAAATAATGCTGTGGTTGTATTCCCCCCTCCCCCCGATATTGGATTTCCTGATATTGCTTATGATTTGGAATATACAAGAACTGCCCCAGACAGATGGACAACCTAAGGTTTGCAAGGAGCTCCAGCCTCTTAGCCTTTTGTTCAGGGGGTGGGGGTGGAGGATCCTTGTAAAAAGGGGTCCTTACAAAAAGACTCTTGTCCCAGCATCCCACAGCAGAGGTAGACCCACACACCTAGTAACTTAGGCAAGAATCAAAATTCCTGCCAACTGAAAGGGAGGCAGCCCCGGGAAATCTTTTACTGCTCAATTCTGCTAGATACAGAAGCTGGTCAAAAGTTTAAAGAGAGAACCAACCTCAGGTGGAGAGAGTGGACTCTCCCCCCTCACCTCACACAATTATCACACAAGGGCATTAACTTCCTACTGAAGATGGATGTCAGCCAAGGCAGCTGCTCTACTCTTCATTTGGGATTTCAAAAGTGGGGGAAATTTGGCCAGATGAAACATTAATATGCATCTCCCTCTCTGTTTGTATGGCCTAATTAATGACTGAATAAGGAGCTTTTAAATCACATTTTTGGCAGGGATGTGCGACTGATCTGGATTGCAACTAGAAGGATGGACAATGTGCTCTGGTGATGGACCAGAAAAGTGGCAGGGGAGAGTCCAAGTCGCTGTTCAGCCACAGATCCAGAGCACAGCAACCCACACCATCCCCTTCCTGAAATGATTTGAGAATCCCCTCCATCTTACTTACAGGAAATCCTTGTTTTTTTATTTATTGCATTTATAGCTCAATGTTTTTCTCTCTCCAAGGAGCTCAAGGAGCTACATGGTTCTCCCTGCTCCTCAATTAATCTCCACAACAAGCATCTTCTTAGGTAGGCTAGGCTGAGAGGGATGGTGACCGCGTCAAGGTCACCCTATGAGCTTCAGGATGGCCAAGTGGGGATTCGAACCCTGGATTCTCCCTGGTCCTAGTCCGACACTCTAACCTCTACACTACACTGACTCTCCTCCCATGCTGAATATCTGTTAAAGGCCTAGGAAGAAGAACAGATAAAAGTGGTGACAAACCTAACGATTTGTATTGTTTTGTGTGCTGCGATTGACTGAATTCTAGGCACCCCTGAACTACGCAAGCTGATCGACTGTTTAAGAATCGGTGCCTTGGCTTGTTTTTTGGGGGAGGGGGGTAATGGGGAGGGCTGCTTAGGGTTGGCATTCAAGGGCCATAGGTTGTCTGTCTTTTTATTCATAAAACCATTTATATAAACTATTAGGGAGGTGTGCAGAAATATAAAAACATTAGGAAACATTAAAAGCAGCAGGAGCAGAGTAAGTTGCATTACACTGGGTCAGAGCCTTGCTCCGTCTAGCTCAGCATTGTCTCTGCTGACAGCCAACAGCCGTTCAAGGTGGACTCCCCCTACCTGGAAACATGAACCTGGGCCCCACAGCATGTAAAGCAGTGCTCTATCACTGAGCGTCAGGACTTACTTAAATAGGAATACGGTCGTACCTTGACTCCCAAACGCCTTGTGAGTCAAACGTTTTGGCTCCCGAATGCCGCAAACCCAGAAGTGAGTGTTCTGGTTTGTGAACATTCTTTAGAAGCTGAACACCCAACGCGTCTTCCAATTGAGTGCAGGAATCTCCTGCAGCCAATCGGAAGCCCCGCCTTGGTTGTCAAACGTTTTCGGAAGTTAAACAGACTTCTGGAATGGATTCCGTTCGACAATCAAGGTACGACTGTATAGAAAACAGGGTGACTAGCTGTGGCTTTCCAGGATTTCATACCTGCCTGGAGAAGTTGGAGATCGAACCTGGGACCCTCCACATTTATTTCCCTGAAAACAAAGGAGGATTCTAGTCCTCATGGTTCTGGATAGAGGCTTGAAATAGGGAGCTGCCTCACATCGAGTCAGACCTTTGGTGCATCCAGCACAGTAATGTCTACACTGGCTGGCAGGAGCTCTTCAGGGTTTCAGACAGGTGTGGTCCCTCTCAGCCGTACCTGAGATGCTACCGGAGAACTTCTGCCTGCCCAGCAGATGCTCTACCTCTGAGCTGAGGCCCTTTGACAAAACCAGCACAAAAACATCACTGAAATGACTGGCTGCGGGTGGAAGGTGCTTTGTTAGCGCTAAGCAGCCTTTAAGCGCCTTCTTCCTCTCCCTCCCACCCCGCCATCATCCATCAATTCCTCCCATCCCTTCTCAAGGCAAGCACTGCGCAGAGACAAGGGGCAAAGATGATTGGAAATTAAGCTCAGAGAGTGAGGACAAGAATGGCTTGGAATTATTGTATTACATAAAGAGGAGGCTGTGTGGAGTGGCTCCTTCAGAGGCAGGACAGGTAATTACGGAGGACAGCCTATAGAGAGAGAAAGGGAAAGAGAGAAAGACTGCAGCTAATAAAATATATGAACTATTACAGTGGCGCCATTTCTTTTGGGGGCGGAGGGGAAGGCGACAGCACTCTTTCCCTCACCTAGATCAACCTTTGCCATTCCCAGATCATCTTTATTTCTTACAAAAAGATGTTTTAATCAGCCCCAGGTTTAAAGGTCTTATTATAACGCATCTGGAGACAAACCCTTATGAGGAACGGCTTAGGGAGTTGGGGATGTTTAGCCTGAAGAAGAGGAAAGTGAGAGGTGATATGATAGCCATTCTTGAACACCCGAAGGGCGTCACATGGAGCAAGCTCGCTTCCTGCTGCTCTGGAGAGTAGGACCCAAATGGATTCAAGTGATGGGAAATAATGTTCTGACTAAATGTTAGGAGGAACGTCTGGCAGTGAGAGCTGTTGGAAAGTGGCGGACTCTTCTCCACTGGAGGTTTTTAAGCAGAGGTTGGATGACTATCTATCAGAAATTCTTTAGGCATGATTCCTGCATTTCAGGGAGTTGGATGAGATTATCCAACTCTACAGTTTTAGGATTCTATTATACCGTGTGCATTAGGCTTCTCTATGGACTTTCCTCTGCACACAATAGAATTCTTTTGCATAATTTGTTTCAGAACAATGGATCAAGGCTATTGATTGCCAATATTCTTTATCAAAGGTTGTAGAACTTGCTCTCTGATATATTTTGGTTTAACTTTTTAGTTTCCTAGATATTCTAGATAATATCCTCAAGTTCTGCTATCTCTTTTCTAGGGCCAGATTTAACAGTCTCCCTTCCACAGTACTGGAAGGACATTATCAAGGTGCCACATATGAGGATCATCTGTGTCCCTGCAGAGATGAAGGAGTCAAAACTTTGGGCATCCTTTTTTAATGTAATCTTTGTAGAGAGGAATGTAATAAGCTACTTTGACCTCTTGTGAGGAAGCACCCTGGAAGGACACTGGAATACCTGGGATATTTCTTGGCTGATACAAACACATTAATAATGGTGGCCAACTTTTTAAAAATCTTTTTGTAAACAGCTTAGAGTTTGGGGATTTTTTTTACAATCAAGTGGTGTATAATTTTATGAAGCAAATGAATGAACTCCCGCTGAAAACTTTTCTATTCTGTTAGGCTTATGCAAACAATCAAGAATGCATCTTTCCACAATGGTTGGCTGGTTTCTGATTTTAACTTTTTTCTATGGTTTTTACTGTATGTTTTTATGTACACTTGATGTAAACTGCTCTGATCTTTGTATGGGAATAGAGGCCTATAAATATTTTCATAAATAAATATTGTCACGGCCACCCAGGATGGGTCCCAGCTCACAAGAGACCTCACTCCGTTGCAGCTTATTTACAGGAAAAGTTTATTGAAGATTTCTGCTTCTCATACAGTTCAGCATTGTGGCCGTACGTCTGCCACGTTAGACCGCTGAAGTCCCCTCTGACTCCTCCCCTCTTCCGCACCAACTTAATAGCCTGGCTCTAGACCACCTCTTCCTCTCCTTTCTTTTCCGCAGGGTCTTCCTGCCCCCCTGGGTTCCCTCTCTCCGTGACTCGCCTGAGGCTGAATCCTCTGCCGCCTCTTCCCCCCTCTTTCTGGCTTTAGGGCCGGGCTCCTCCCCTGAGCTCTCTCCACTTCCGCGCGCCTCTACGTTTGAACTTGGCGCGCGTACGTTGCTGCTGACCTTTCTTTCGACCGCTACACCACCCCCTGTTCTGCTCTCCACCCTTTCCGGCTGAACACCCTGCTCCAACCCCCTCTCTCTGTTCTCTCCTAATCCTGCTCCCTCCGAGAGGCTGACGACTCCACCCCCTTTACTCCGTTCCGGCTGAGACGTCTCTTGCTTCCTCTGTCTTCCACTGAGCTCCTCTCCGCTTCTCCCTTCTCCTCCCCTTTGCTTGATTAAGGTAACCCCCTTTTGAGAATCCTCTGACTCGCTGCTCAGACTCGTGGATTCCCTCAGAATTCCGTCATCTTCTTCCTCATCCTTCTGCCCCTCCTCCCACTCGCTCTCCGTCTCCTCTGTCATCTCCTCCTCTCTCCCAGAAACCCTGACAAATATATACACCAGCGATGTCAGATTTTCCCATATGTCACCAGAAGAACAGTGACAGGAACATCACTTATGTGCAAAATAGTTAGCACTGTGCAGGGCAGGCAGGCAGGCAGAGGAAGCACAGGGCCCCAAAACAGGAGGGAAAAGTGAGGCTTAGAATATAGTCATAAGTACGCAAGCCCTTTATTACTGGATCAGAGCTTCAGTTTGTCTTCTCAGTAGCCAGCCAGGTGCCTCTAGAAGGCTTACTAGCCAGGTGTGAAAAAAAAGCTGGTGCCTGTCTCTCTCCAGGGCCCCAGTGTTCAGAGGTAGGCTGCTTCTGAACATGGAGGTTCTATTTATTGACAGAGCTTCCTCTCTGCAGAATCACCCAACTGTTTTCTTTTAAGGCCACCTGAGTTAGCAGCTTTCCCTGCTCACCGTCCTTCGTCTTCTTCAGTAAAACACCAGAGGTGAGTTACTGGAGATGTTTGTTGTTGCCCAGGGCAACAGAGATGCCTGAGTGGCTTGGCCAAACCAAGTCAAATGATCTGATCGAGCAAACTCGCATGAAGCCCCCACATCCTCTGCAACACGCTCACAACTTATATGGCGGAGTTGGGAATGTTCCCTGTGGAGAAACATTTGAGAATGCCGGAAAGTTGCCATGTGTTGCTCTCTTGCTCCCAGCCCTACTCCTGTGCTTTTATTAGCAGCCGGACACTCAGAAAATGTGGCACAGAGATAAGAAGTAGGAGAAAGTTTCAACTGCAAAATTTATTTGGGCTCCGGCTGTTGTTAAAGGCGCAGGAGCAAGGCCAGGGGCAAAAGGTGGCAACCCGTTGTTTATTCCCTGATTAGGTGCATCCTGTGGTTGCGCCATTTGCATGCCCCCCTTTATGCTAACGAAGCGCCATCGATCATCATTGAGGCGCAGTTGGCTAGGACCGTCTGGCCAATTAGCACTAAATTATGGCTTCCTGCTGTGCCAATATGTTTTCATATCTGGGCAATCCCATTCCATGTTCCCAATCATCCGTCATCATTGTCCCATTGTGACAGCGGTGTGCTGCTCTCCCGTCTTCTGGGGAGACTACAGTCTCTCCTCCCACGCACCTCAAGGCGGCCAGGAGAAACGCACAGCAACACTGAATTAAGGCAGGGAGAACAGATCTCTCGAGCGTCACTGTCTGCTCCTCCCCGGCCCGAAGAACACCCAAATGTCTCCTGAACTCCATCTTACTTCCAAGTCCTGGGCTCATACACTTAGGAAAGCTTGAAACAGAAATACAGTCACACCTCGGGTTACAGACGCTTCAGGTTGCGTTTTTTTGGGTCACGGACCGGGTTACTTCCGGGTTTTGGCGGTTGCGCATGCGCCAAAGCGCTAAATCGCGCTTTGTGCATAAGCGCCAAATCACAACCTGGACATGTGGAGATGCGCCGCTGCGGGTTGTGAATATGCATCCCGCACGGATCACGTTCGCAACCCGAGCATCCACTGTATATAAGAGACTAATTTAGCCTAGTTTGAAAAGGCCTTACAATACAGATCTAGAAGCAGAGGACCCCGAGAGCGGCGAAGGTATTTTTTGCCATCTTTATGGTAGCATTCCCCAAACTTGGGGAATTTGATTTGGACCACATCTCCCATCAGCCCCAGGCAGCATGGCTATGCTGGGTGGTGCCGATGGGAGTTGGAGTCCCAAACATCTGAAGGGCACCAGGTTGGGAAAGGTCCCCTTACACTGTTCCTGTAAGGTAGGCCAATCTTCTTGTCAGCCTCATATTGTTGCTGGACTGAGGCACTTTCCCCTCCTGTGGTTTCCAGCAACTGACAATCAGAAGCATTACTGGCTTCAGCCGTGGATGTGGAGCATAGGAATCATGGATAGTAGCTGTTGATAGCCTTCTCCTCCATGAATTCGTCCAACACTCTTTTAAAGCCATCCAAGCCAGTGCTAGAAACTGAGATATGAAAGCTAGGTGCTAAATGGCACATTAAAACTAGGTTATGGGCACAACCACAGAATGTCTAGGCGCACTTTTTTATAACAATAATACAAAGCTGAAAATGAATGAACTGCAGCTAAAATTTTATGGTTATTTTTCACATGGTCTAGTCCTTCCTCTGCCCACCCCCCTAATATTCTCTTCTCCAGGCTTCAGTAGGGAGGCAGCAAAACGTCCTCCTTTCCTTCCATTCAGAAGTTTTAATCTGAAATCTTAGGCGCAGTCCTGCATCCAGGGCTCAGAAACTGCTAAGGCTAATGAAATTCCCTGTCACAAAATGTGCCTAGAACAATGGGAGTTTCAAACACTGATCCATTTTGCCCCTTTCTGTACTTTTTCCAACTTTGCACCATCCTTTTTGAGGTGAGGTGACCAGATCTGTACACAGAATTCAAAATATTTGCCCCCCAAGTCTATTCTTCCTCATTTGTAGAAGGAGGGAGGTGGGTGCCTATTAATGGTTTTATTTCTGTACGTATCCTTTAAATATTGCACCCGTCAGCTTCACAAGTCACCTTGAGCTGCGAAGGAGGTAGGCTATAAAACACTAAGGAACACTGACTTATTAATTTACTTTGTTTTCAGCAAATACAAAAAGGAATGCAAGAAAGGAGTTCTGATCTAGCCAAGTACGTCCACAGCACTGCTTCCGATAATAAATAAAACCCCATCCGTTTCATTTGCCGGATTAGTGATGTTCAGTCTAATCATTAGGCTTTGCTTTCTTCGCTTAGACGTTTGCATGAAGCAAATGAGCGTTATGGAGCCTGTGGACTGCGGCGGAAATACTGATTGCCAGTAAACGATGTGGACATAAAAACTCAAAGGACGGATGATATGCAGACAGCTGAAGCGGCCTTAGGCCACGTCATAAGGACGTGTCAAAGGTCTCACCTTGTCCAGCATCCACAGCGGGGACCACCAGGCTTGGAGGCAACAGCAGCTGTTGCTTTCTGGCATGTGTCCCCCCCGAAAATGGAGGTTCCATTGAGCCATCATGGCTGTAAGGTAGATTTCCATCCACCCTCCCATTATTAATTTGTCTCATTGGTTTTTTAAAGCCTTCTAAGCCAGCGCCTGTAATCCTGTGGCAGTGAATCTGTCATTATGTGAGGAAGGACTTCCTTTCATCTGCCCTGAATCACCTGCCAATCAATTTTGCTGGCTGAGCCAGAGTTTTGAGAGAGGTGGAAAAACTCCTCTCTGACCGCTTTCTCTCATGCATGCATAATTTAATAAACCTCTGCCATGCCACCCCCTTTCGTTGCCTTTTTCACTAAAGTAAAAAAGCCACAGACAATCAGGCCTCTGATCCATCTAGTCTGAGGCTCCTGCGCTCTGACAGGCAGCGGCCTCAGAAGGCCTCTTCCCAGCCACCTAAGGAGCACTTCTCAAACGGGAGATATGGGGGTTTTTTTTTGCATAAAGTATTTTACTTGGTTTCTGTTTGTTATGTTGTTTTTGCTTTTAAATGAGATTTTGCACACTGCACGCATATATATTTTTTATTGGTTTCCAGTACAGAAATGAAATGAAATAAATACTGAAGATATCATCGGCTGACTCTGGGACCTCTAGGAGGAGAAGAGGGGTCCGCCTAACAACTCTCAACACACTTTAACAAACTACATTTCTCATGTGTGTGTTTTTTTGGAGGGGGGAACCACGACTGTTTAAAGTGGGACCTTAGTGCTTTAAATGTATGGTGTCAATGTGGCCCTGCCACCCTTTTAAGTATGATAAGGTATAATTTGGCTATTAACCCTTACTTGTTCAGTACAAGAATACTAGAAATAATACAGTTGTGCCTTGGAAGCTGAACAGAATCTGTTCCAGAGGTCTGTTCAACTTCCAAAGTGTTTGGAAACCAAGGCTCAACTTCTGATTGGCTGCAGGAGGTTCCTGCAACCAATTGGAAACCGTGGAAGCCACGGCAAACGTTCGGGTTCCAAAGAGCGTTTGCAAACCGGAACACTCACTTCCAGGTTTGTGGCATTCGGGAGCCAAAACATTTGACTCACAAGGCGTTCGTCAACCAAGGGACGACTGTACTAGGAATAATAGCAAGCTCCCTTATGCATCAGACCATTGATCTATCTAGCTCAGTATTGTCTGTCTAAACGGATTTGCAGCAATGGCTCGCCAGGGTTTCAGCCGAGTGTGCGTGTGACTCTTTCAGACACACCTTGTTATGCCACTGAAGACTGAACTTGGCACTGTCTGTGTGCAAAACTGCAGCTTTGTCGCTGGGCTACGGTCCTGCCTCAAATATCAAGGAACCCCAGAGAAATTCACCCCAGTCCTTTTCCAAACACACACAGCCCCATCAGGTCACTGTAGCATTCTCTGATGCAAAATGCCCCCACCTGTGGGGGGGGGGCGCAACCCTCAAGTGAAAAAATACGGATCAATTTTTGAAGGCGGTATAAATCCTGGGACAGGTCACGGAGTGTCTGCGGGATTCATGGAGGGCAGGGGGAAGCCTGGAAGAGGGGGTTGCTTCTCCTCTTCTCCTTAGACTAGACAATCTCTCTTTAAAGGCTCTCTGCTTTTAAAAAAGAAAGACGCCAAAGGGGGGTGGGAGCCCAGACATCCATGCGATAAACGTCCCCCTAATCGCGTCAGAAGCTAAAAAGCTCCAGCAACAGCCTTCAGGCAGTTGCTCTGATTGGGGGAGCCAGATCTGTCAGCCATTGGCAAAGACACCTGATGGGTTTTTTTGTTGGGGGGGCAGAAGAGTGGAGAGAGTAGAGTCGGCCTTGGCTGGGAAAATAAGACAAAAGCCCAGACAGATTGTGTCTGAGCTAGTTCGAAAGGAGTCTAACCCAAAGGGCTGGAAGAAAGGTCTTGCCCCTAACTTCCTTGCATTTGCTGATTTTATTTGTAACAGGTAAGAAGAGCAAAGATAAGAAGGAGGGGGGCCAAAATAATTCTTTCCTCTCTTCCATCCTTCCTATCGCACACCTTTCCCCATCTTCCTTCATGAGCAGCACCAGAAAGGAGCAGGAGGCAGGAGGCAGACCCCCCCAAACAAGGAGCTCACTCCCACTTGCCCCCCATTGCTGGACTCCTGTCCTTAACACCTATTTTCATTTATATACCACCTTTTAATCCAAGGAGCTCAAGGTGGTGCACATGGTTCTCCCCCTCCTCATTTTATTCTCACAACAACCCTGTGACATAGGTTAGATTGAGAAGCAGTGAGTAGCTATCAAGGTCACCCAGTGAGCTTCATGGCCGAGTGGGGATTGAACCCTAGTTTCTCCCCGGTCCTAGCCTGACAGTCTAACTGCTACACCACATCAGCTCTCTTTTCTTTCAGGGACCTTTGCATGTGGAACACAACTGGCCCACCCAGAAATATACTTTGTCCCATTTTACTCCTGCTTTTGAAACTGTTTTCTGGTAATGCCACTGCCCTCCCTCCCTAATGACAAGCCATTGGCCCCATAATTGCCTTGAAACTAGGCCGCTGCAATGTACTTGTATTAGGGGGCGCAGGAGCACTGTGTGTGTTGGGGAGAGTAAGAATTGTCTCATATGACTCTTGCAAAGCTGTGGCCAGTGAAGGAGGCAGCGATCCAGCACCTGGGTCAAATAATGTGTGATGCTGTTCTAGGTGGAGGGCTCTTGGTCATTTGCAGAACACCTGCATTGCACGCAGATGGCCCCAGGTTCAATCCCCAATGGCACCTCCAGATAGGGCTTGTGGTGTCCCCTGCCTGAAACCCTGGAGAGCTGCTGTTGCCAGTCAGTACAGACAATACTGAACTAGATGGACCAATGTTCCGACTCTGTATAAAGCAGCTTCCGAAGCTCCTCTGTTGTGCTCCCATCTCTCTGGCTGCACTGTAATGAATCACAGCTGTGTGTGAGGGCGCGCGCGCGCGCACACACACACACACACACACACGGATATTGTAGTTACTGATGGCGAAGGAAAGGCAGTTTCATTTCTGCACCACAGATTCCATCTCTGAGATCCGGCGCTGGAAAAGGCGTCCCGATGGGGAAGAAACGCTGTTCGGCTTACATTCTTAATGCTACTCTACCTCATTCACACTTCCCAAGGGAGTATGTGAACTGAAACGCATCCGTCCTCCCAAAGTTGGAAATTCTTCTGAATTATGTGGTGTGATTCACATGCCAGAAATATGCATACAAAAATGCATGCATATATTGGGAGGCAGCGTGCACAAAAATTGCATCTATTACAGCATACAAAAAATGCCTTAAATCAGGGGAGTTGGCTTACAAAGGTATGTATATTGGGCAGAACCACATACAAAAATGTATGCACACTAAGATACTGACAAGATCTCTGTGACAACTTTAAAATGAATAAATAAATTGCAAACCGATGAGGACATATTGCGAAATGGTTTTAAGACTGGAAAGACAAGGAGAAAAGGGGAAAACAAAAAACAAAACTTAGGGACCAATTTCTAGACCGTTGTTCCTATACTGACCAGTTGACACAGTTCAAAGGCAGGAGGTGCCCAATAAAACTGGGCCTTGGGCAAAGCTGATGAAATGAGCTGTATTTCCTACTTCCTCTTCCACTGAGGCAGTCTGAAGTAATGGCTGCCTGCAGATGACACCTGATAGAGCTGTTTCTCGTGGCAGTCCCTCCCCCCCAACAATGGGGAAATGTCTTGCTGTGATTCCGTATCCCTAACAGGAAAGGGGTGTGTGACTGCATTTGGAATAATGTGCACAGTTCTGGTCCCCTGACCTCAAAAAGGATATTGTAGGGCTAGAGAAAGTGGAGACAAGGGCAAAGTTTTTTTCTCTCTCATATAACACTAGAACTCATGGGCATCCAACAAAGTTGAGTGGGCAGACAAAACAAAGGCCCTCTTCACTCAGCACACAGTTAACCTATGGAACTCCTTCCCACAGGAGGCAGTGATGATGGCCACTGTAAGAACAAGATGCTGGACTAGATGGGCCCCTTCTGGTCTGATCCAGCAGGCTCTTCTTGCATTCTTATGGAGATGGGCCTCCAATTTCTCTTGGCTGGAATTGCATGCAACACACTTTGGCAGGTACATAAGCACACATCCATGCCACGGCATGCTACCAGCGTCGCTTTTGTGACCCTTCCAGCTCTGTCCTTCTCTCAATCCGCAAACCATCCCCCCCAAAAAATTCTGCTGCTTTAACACTTTTTATAGCAACTGGGTAAGGCAGCAGTGAGACCGTGTAAATTTCAAAAGACAGTTTCCCTTTCTGCCTGGAAGGCACCGGAGCGCAGCCAGGATTAGCGTCTGCGGATGCCGGCTTGGGTGCCTGCCAGAACCAGGGAAATCTTTGGCACTACAGTGGCTCAGATGAAGGAGAGGGAAGCTCTTTACGTGTGAGAGGGAAGAGGATCAAGTCACTCCCCAATGGCCTGCCAGTGGCTGCATGGTAGTTGTGGGAGGAAACAGGGCTGGTGGGAGAACAGCACACCTAAGTGGAAGGTTGCTCTGTGCAAGCAACTAACAAACTCAGCACCAGAGGAGCAGGAAGTCCTTCTTCATGCAGCGCAAAGAGAAACAATGGAACTCATTCCTGCAGGAGGCAGTCTGGATGGCTTTAAGAGAGGATTGGACCAATGCATGGAGGAGGAGGCTATCATGACAGCTATGCTATGCCTACACCATGGGTAGGCAAACTAAGGCCCGGGGGCCGGATCTGGCCCAATCACCTTCTAAATCCGGCCAGCGGACGGTCCGGGAATCAGAGTCTTTTTACATGAGTAGAATGTGTCCTTTTATTTAAAATGGTTCTCTGGGTTATTTGTGGGGCATAGGAATTTGCTCACCCCCCACAAATATAGTCTGGCCCCCCACAAGGTCTGAGGGACAGTGGACCGCCCCCCTGCTGAAAAAGTTTGTTGACCCCTGGCCTACACAGTTGGAGGAAGCAATACTTCTGAATACCACTTTCTGGAAGCCACAGGAAAGGAGAGGGGTCTTGTGGTTGGGTCCTACTTTTGAGTTTCCTACAGTCATCTGGTTGGCTACTGTAAGAACAGCATGCAGAACTAGAAGGGCCATTGGCTTGATAGCCAGCAGGCTCTTCTTAAGTTCTGATTGATGATGATGGTAAATAGCTGTGTGCAAAAGCCCCAGGCTCCTCATTTGGAGAGCCTCTCCCTTCAGCTTAGCTTCCCAACTGGGATCAAGGCTTGCAGGGGGGTTATCAATAGCTGCCCCTCACAAGAGACTCTATCTATCTATCTATCTATCTATCTATCTATCTATCTATCATCTATCTATCTATCTATCTATCTATCTATCTATCTATCTATCTATCATCTCTCTATCACAAAGATTCATTATCTTCCCATCTGTTTGGAGAGCTCTGTCATTGTTGCCCCAGCCATGTGTTATTGATGGTGCTCTGCAACTGCTTGCAGGTGGTGCCAGAATTGGATCTGTAGGCGGATGGAAGGAACTAAAGCCCTAATGTATCATCTCTTGATAAAAATTGATCTCCTCCCCTCTCCCGGTTGCTCTTTAATATTAGCCTGGAGTTCATTTTTTGCCCAGTTACAGAGCAAAGCCATTGACTGGTCAATGTATCATGAATCATTAGCCTGGCAAAGTGCGTGTGAGGCACGGGTGCTCCAGGGTGCTCTTGCTGGCTCGCTCTCACCAATTCCAGACAACCCAAAAGAGAATTAGGACGTGCTCTTAAAGCCCTTACCTAAAAAGTCCCTATAGCTTTACCCATAATACAAAGGCAAGGCAAGAAAGCTGAGTTAAATGAAATTGAACAAGCTCAGAACATCGTGTCTGGTCTCCTTGGGTGATCAAGGAGTGCTTCCAGCCGACCAGTCAGACAAACTCTATCAAACTGTCTTCCCTATGAAGAAAGCCTGCAATATTTGAAGACTAGGTGTGTGGATATCCAATGAAGCTGAATGTTGGAAGATACATAACAGTGCACAGTTAATGTATGGAACCAGGCCGCACAGGAGGCAGTGATGGCTTCCAGCTTAGATGGCTTTAAAAGAGGATTAGATAAATTCATGGAGAAGGCTATCAAGGGCTATAAGGCAAAATGGCTCTGCTCTGCTTCCATGGTCAGAGGCAGCAATGCTTCTGAAGACCAGTTGCTGGAGGCCACGGGAAGGGAGAGGGCTCATGTGCTTGGGTCCTGCTTTTGGGCTTCCTACTGGGGCATCTGGTTGGCCACTGTGAGAACAGAATGCTGGACTAGGTGGGCTACTGGCCTGATGCAGCAGGCTTACGTTATGTTCTTATCTTAAAGCTGCCTCTTCCCTTTCCCCCTTTAAGGTAGGATAGGATGATTTCTTTTAATATAAGCACACATATATCCTAAAGCATATAAAGAGCAAAGGGATTTGAGATGCATCCACCCCCTTATATTTTGATTAGGACTGTCACCCAATTAAATAAATCTTGGTCACTAATCCTACAAGTTTAATTGATATGCTCTTAAATTTGCAGCTGAAGAAAACAGTTCCAGGGGAAAACCACTTTATTTTTGTTTGCTTTACTGTATGTGGGTGTTGCAGTTGGCACCATCTTTGAAGACACACACATGCACAGAGAAAAGGAAATCCTCTTCTAAGATGTTGTTTGCCATCTGCTTTTTTAAACATGTTATTTTATTTTTACAAAAAAAAAAAAATTCAATTGGCTGCCTGATGAATTGGGAGGCAGTTTCTTCCCCGATCAAAATATTTTCCAATAGAACCGTCTGACTGATGTTCACCCAAAAATTGCAGCATTAATTTGCAAAGCTTAAAAGTGGAAAAGTAGGGATGAAATGGCAAATTCCAACAGAGGCATTTCCTCCTCTGTTTTCCACCTACAACTTGCATTTGTTTCAATGGGGGCTTGCCAGGGTAATTTGCCCAGGGAACTGGGCCCTAAGAGAGGCTGAAATCTAAGGTCTTGCAACATCCATTTGTCTCACCTCGGATGTGAAGCAAACAGCAGCTCAAAGGCCACAAAATTAAGGCTTCTGAGAGTCAGTATGGTGTGAAGGAGTAGTGGTGAGAGTGTTGAACTAGGACCTGGGAAACCTGGGTTCAAATCCTCACTTGGCCATGAAGCTCACTGAGCCTCTCAGACTAACCTACCTCATAGGGTTGTTGTAAGGACTAAATATGGAGCGGGAGAACCCTGTATGCCATCATGAGCTCCTTGGGAGGAAAAAAGGGTAGGATACAAATGCAGTAAATGAGTAAATATATAAAGGTATGCATTGTTTGTTTGATTTTACCTTTGCAAGTACTAGGAAATTCAGTGCAATGTGCATTTAAAGAAAAGTACATTTTGAGAAAAGTACATTTTGAGAAAAGTACATTTTGAGAAAAGTACATTTTGAGAAATGTACATTGTTAGATTGCTTTGTATCATGCCAAAAAAGACCAGAATAAAAGCAAAGCTGGAGCTGGATTTAGAGTTCCTACTTCACCCACAAGCACCCTTTGCTCTGACTGTAAGGAAAGCAGACCGGCTCAAAGGCTCCGCTGCCAAGCAACAGATCCATCCTGGGTCATCTTGAGCACGATTTCCCACAAGATGCAGTTTACTAACATCATGAGTTGCCAGTGTGGTGCCCATAGAGGATGTCTCTGGCCCCCGTAGGTCTCCCTGCTGCTGCTAAAATCAGGTTTGAAATAAGAATTCTGTTGCAGACAACAGAATTAGGTTGCAGTGTATATGTGTGTGTTTGTGTGTATATGTGCTCATGGATCCAAAAGGGTTGGTGGCCCCAGACCCACAGTATTAATGCACAATCTCTGGGTGGTTTGCATGATAAGGGGAAAAAAGATAAAAATGTGAAATCTAAAAGAAAAAAGTACAGAGATAGAAAAAAGCAACCTGCAGAGAACAACATCAGAACAAAGGATCTAAAAGGAATAAAAGCTCACAGGGTGGGTGTCAGGCAAGCCTCTCTGGGGAATTCCACAACCTGGGCACCAACAGTGAGAAGGCCCTTCTCCGAAAAGGCCAAGGGTCAGGAACACAGGGGAGTGGAAGGAATAAGCCAACAGACAGCCTGGGAAGTGTTCAACACCAGGTCCAAGACCAACTCCATTAGCTCAAGTGGCAGGTGAGGAGAGGTAGTAAAGCATCCTCTAATCTAGCTTTCCCCAACCTGGTGCCCTCCAGATGTTCTGAACCGCACTGTTGGCTGTGGCTGATGGGAGCTGTGGTCCAAAACAGTGGTGGTGGCTGGAGTCAATGGGAATCAATGGGATTCCAAAGTGGCCATGCTGGCTGGATTTCTCACAGGCATCTGGTTGGCCACTATGAGAACAGGATGCCGAACTAGATGCCCGCCCACCCCTTTGGCCTGATCCTGCAGGGTGTCCTGTTCTTAGACTACGCCATGTTGTTTGGGGCTGATGGGAGTTTGCAGTCCCAAACATTTGGAGGGCAAGATATTGGGGACAGCTGCTCTAATCTGTCCTGAGTCCCCAACACAAGATGCAGGTACCCAAGATTGGTGCTCAAATGGGGAAGAAGCCTAGAGAGGGAGGTGGAATATTTACAGACTTCCCCCTCCAAAACACAGGTATTTGATTTCTGGATGCCAGATTTGTCGACTGACATACTTCCTGCAGGAGGAAGACAGGCCGCCTTCCACTTTAAAATGCCTCATCGGCACTGATTCTAACCGCAACAATGTGGGCTGGCCAGCCATTTATGATGTGGGCCACGCAGGTCCGACGTTTGTTCCAGGTGCCGCAAATCAGCACCAGCCGGCAGGATCGGCAAACAGCCTTTGCTATTTATTCAACACGCCATCCGTGCCAAGAGTGTTTATTTAACTGGGAGGCATTGATGAAGGGCATGGAGAGGTGGCAGGGACGGCAATTCCCTTTTCCGAAGCAATCATTTTCACGGAAGGGGATAGGGAGGCCGTTGAGATGCACACGCTGAATATTCAACAGCCCGCCCACAAGGCGGCTGAATTCGGGAAGCCGATGCGACCCGACGCTCGGGGAGGAATTAGCAAGCTGTGTCAGATCGGCACGGTTCAACGCAACAGAAATGCCACGAAGCATCAAGAAGCATCGCTTGGGGGCCGCCAGCTGGACACGTCACCCCTCCTGCCTCCACCTTCCGCAGCAGGTGAACTGTAAGGGGGTGGCCGTGACACAGCGTCTCCTACAATCAGCCTCCGAATGAGTTCTGGAGAGCCCAGCAAAACTGGACAAAGCCGTAAGGGGTGTGAGGAATGCAGCTCCTTGCACACAGAAAACAAGCACGTCAAGAATATTGCTAGGCTGGGGTTTCTCTCTCTCTCTGACATGCTAGGATTCTCACATGCAGGGATTTTTTTAACTGCATGGCACAGCATTCTGTCAGCTCCCTTGCCTATGGCATTGTCTAAATCAGGGGTTGGCAACCTGTGGCCCATGGGCCACAAGTGGCACACAGGGGTTGTTTAAACAGCCCCCGAGCTGCCTCCAAACCGAGTCACCCACTCAGTGAGTCCCTGCGAGCTGCACTAAACCAGTGCAGCGCATAGACTCGCTTCCGCAGCACCAGAAATCGCATCTGCATAGATGTGATCCGGACCACTGAGCGATCTCCGCGGGAGTGAACCGGCCCTGGCGAGGTAAACCTTGCCAACCCCTGGTCTAAATCACTATAGCAGACACCTATCTAAAGAGTCAAGGTTCAACAATCAAGATTTGGTTGTGCTTAGAATAAATCCGTAAGTGGGAAAATGTTTCCTTATACCAAGATGAGGATTATATTGAAATACAGAGAAACTGTTCTAGCTATAGGAAATGAACTGCTGTGAGGTTGACAGAAGTCAAAAAAACCAAAGAATAATTAAAAGTTTCACCCCAGAAAGGGCAGTACCTCGGCAGAGAAATGACATTCTGGGATGTCTCTTATAGTTATTTTGTACTATATTTATGTTCTTACTTTTTGTGTTTGCTCTGTTTTTGCTTTGTTTTTGTTTCTTCCCCCTTTTTTCTCTACTTTTCTTCTTTCTTTTTTGTCTTTAGCTGATATGTTTGTATGCTTTGTTTTGTTTGTATTTGCATATTTCAATAAAAATAATTAAAAAATAAAATAAAATAAATCACTATAGCAGAAACACCTCTTATGACGACGAGCCCTACTGGATTAGCCCAAGGGTCCATGAATCCCAGCAGTTAGTTGCCCACAGTGACCAGCTAAGATGCTTTCCAGCTAGAAAACCAAAACACAGGGTGGGAAGGCAACAAGTCCCTGCTGCTGCCGGGCAAGATGCGTCCCCCTGTTATTTAGAGATACACTGCCTCTGAATAGGGAGGCTCCATTTAGGTGCCATGGCCAATAGATGCTGACAGGCGCCCCGCCAACCATCAATGTCTCTGATCCAACTGCCATGTGGAAATTTAGTATCAGCAGGAAGGAAATAAAAACACCTAAACAATGGAAGCAATGACACAACCTTCACCAGATGTTTTGGACTACAAGTCCCATCAGCCACAGCCATCATACGATAATGCTGGTTGGGGCTGATGGGAACTGTAGTCTAAACATAGGCTGGATGGCCACCCAGCAGGGCTTATTTAGCTGTGATTCCTGCCTTGCAGGGGGTTGGACTAGATGACCCTTGGGATCCCTTCCAACTCTACAATTCTATGATTCTATGCCAAGCGTGGATGGCAGCTCCCTCCTCCCTCTGATGAGCTGAACCTCAAATGCCTTTTCCTGCCTTGAGGTACCTGGCTGAGCTCTGGCTCAGCAGTGCAAACTACCTCCTCCCCTTAATGCCGCCTGGCAGCAGCTGAGGAGCCTGGCTCTGTTGTGCCAGGGAGCCTCCATTGTCTCCTTTCCCTACAAGCAGCCAAGTAGCTACAAGGGCCTCAGCAAACTGAGAAGTGACATCCCTATGTGCACCAGGGTGGTGAGACAGAGGCCCTTGTCGATGTGTGAGATGAGAACCACAAGCAAAGCGAAGGACCCACAGACTGGTCATTTTCCCAGAGTGAAAATGGACTGGTGATTAAACCAGTCTGGGAATTACGGCTCTGGGAGGGGAACAGGGGAGTCTCCCAACAGCTCTGAGCACCCTTAGCAAACTGCAGCTCCCATAATTCTTTGGGGGAAGCCATGACTGTTTCAAGTGGTATCACAGCACTTTAAATGTATGGTGCAAATGTGGAATAGGTTTCCTGACTCTCGTTGACGAGCGCCTGCCTGTATCAGTTTCTCAGACCTTGCTGATGACTGCTACAAAGCCAAGGTAGGCCCCAGGCCCCAGGCCTGAGGCCTCCACCCCCAATGCCTCCCTGGATTCTGTTCACGATGCTAACAGGAGAGAGGGTGGAGCAAGCAAGCAAGCAAGCTTAGCCAGCTGTGGTGTAGTGGTTAGAGCGTTGGACTATGAACTTGGAGACCAGGGTTTGAATCCTGACTCAGACATGAAGCTCACTGGCTGTGACCTTGCGCCAGTCACCCCCTCTCAGTGTAAGCAACATACCTCCTAGGGTTGTTATGAGGATAAAATGAAGAGACGCACATGAGCTCCTTGGAGGAAAGGTGGGATATAAATATAAGTAAATAAAGACACTGACCCCCGAAGCAGGCCACACGCAGCTGGACATTTGCTGGGCCGCGCTGGAAGAAAGCCCCTTGCCTTGACAATACTGCTCTTCCTCACATTGCACAAAGCACTGTGAGGTTTCTCAATTTCTCACACCCTGCCTCTTAAGCGATACGAGTGACCTGTCTGAAACCCTCTCAAATTCTGCAGCCAGCGAAGTCGACAAAACAGGTGGCTTTGGGTGTGTTTGTGGCCTGCCCAGGGTTGAAAATCCAGGCATGCCACTGCACAAGCATGCAACAAAGTAGGAAGTGGACCCTATGACTTCCCCCTCCACTGTAAAGCTCATGAAAAGCCTCACGGCAGGTTTCCTGGGACAGAAGGCCCAGACAAGCAGATGTCCTCATGCCGTGGCGCCCTGCCAGTCAGCAACAACACCTCCCAGCGCAGACAAGCATATGGCAGGCGGCTGGTCCTCCCCTGGCACTGAGGCACCGTATGGCATCACTGCAAGGGAACCAGCCCTGCCGATGTCATCTGATACCAGCCCAGAGGAGGGGATCGTCTGGTTGCTTTGTCCCCCTGTGGAGTGAAGGAGGTCAGGGGAAGGGGAGGTCTTAACAAGGGCAGCGATACTGCAGGTTGGCAGACTCTGAACAAGCTGAAGGCGCCTTTGCCAACCTGGCGTCCTCTGGATGTCCAGCTTTAGCCAGCATGGCTGCAGGAGGAGTCGTTCAAATTATCAGAAGGGCAGCAGGTGGATGCAGCATCCTCTGTAACAACCAAGGCTCAGCAAAACAAGTCTTCGATCTGAGATGCCGAAATTCAAAATCCTGCCTCAACTGCGCTACTCTTTCTTGTCTCTCTCCCTGCGCCTTGAGTCGTCAATTTATTTCTTCATTTAGGCCAGTTCTGTGCCACTTAATATATGAAAAATATCTCGAAGCGGTGTACGTGAAACTAAAGCAACAACAGACAAGTTAACAACTACTTTACAAATATACAGAGTTACATATAAAAATGTTACATTAATACATAAGGAACATGGGAAGCTGCCAGATCTGCAGGATGCTCTTTGAAAACATGGGTGCCTACAGAGCAGCTGCTGCTTCTACTTTCAATGGACTCCAGAGGCCAACAATACACAATGTAATGTCAAGGCCAGCATGGCAATTGATGCCACGGATAAAGGAGCAAGGTTTTCAAGCTGAAGTGGAAGAGCAAGGATGTCACTTTGCCACTCTCACACGCCTGGGAAAGTGGGTTTGAACACTATCTGGCAGCTTCTACTTCAGCGAGCACTGATAAGATATAGTTTTGGCTAACATGCAATTTTAGGAATAGAGTCTGGGGGACCATTAACTTAATCCTTGCTAGAATTTTAAAATGTTTTGAACAGCCAAGGTGGTGTAAACGTAACGGAATAGACAACTAGCAGCTGGAGGGGGAGGAAAGGGCAGAGAGCTGTGGGGGGGGGGCTTTTCCCAACCTCTGGACCCCCAGGGAAACTCAAGAAACCTGCTGTACCTGGAACTGAGTGTGAAGAGTGCAGCTGAATGTAGCACAGCTGTGGGCAGCCTGAGGAAGTACCACCCACCTTAGACCTGTCCATTAAAACCATGTCCAGAGTGAGAGATTAGGGTGATGTTGGCTGTTTCCAGGAACTCTTATTGTCATGAAATTTTGTGGGTGAGCTGAGAGCTTGTTAGGCCCTGGGTGAGAACCCGGAGGCTGAGAGGTGTGTCAGAAGGAAAATGAATTGATATTGATTTATATATATTAATAACTTTGTATTAATGTAACATATGTTTTTATAATATTTTGTTTAAGTTGCCTGTTGTTGCTTCAGTTTTTTGTACACCGTTTAGAGATAGTTTTAATATATTAAGTGTTGTAGAAATAAAAATAATCCATCCATCCATCAAGTCAGTCCATTGGTTTGCCCAGCTCAGTAATGTCCACACTGACTTGCAGCAGCTCTCTAGGATTTCAGGCAGGGAATCTCTCCCAAGGAACTGATGATTTGGTTAAAGATCAGAAAATGTGTGTTTATAACAGCATTAAAAATAATTATAAAAAGAAGAATGTAAGAACAGGATGAAGAGTCCAATGCAATGCACACTTACCATTGCTTTTAGACTAGTGTAATTGTAGTAACTTACCATACAGAATCTTGGGAGTTATAATATGCAGAGGATATTTAGTGTCTTTCATAAAACTAGCCCCCAGGATTTTCCTAGGGGAACTAAAAGGCATAGGAATCCAATGGATGCATGTCTATTCAGAAGTAAGCCATAGAGACTTCAGTGAGACTTATTCTCAGCTATCAGTGCATGGAAATGCAGCCTTAAACTGATCTATATCTGTAGTGTGCAGAGACTCAAACTGCATGGAAAAGGAAGTATTTATACAGTGGCTGCCAAAATTAATCTTTACACACATCCCTTGCCCCAAATGGATATATAAGAGCACGTGTTATAAGGAGAAACACCAACAGGTCAGCTGCCCCTAGCACAAGTCTCAGCCTTGGCAAACAACAAAATCCGAAAGCGCATGAGCCTGGAGGCCCTTTCCTACCTTGACCCCGCGGATGCGGAACTCAGCCAGGGCGCGACTCATCTTGGAAGCTGCCGTGGTGTGGTCTTTGCCGTGAGCAATGACTTTCACCAGGAGGGAGTCGTAGTGTGGCGAGATGATGGCCCCCTGAAAGGCGGAGGCACTGTCCAGTCGGATCCCCATGCCCTCGCCACTCCGGAAAACCTAGAGGAGGAGAGGTCCACAAGGTCAAGAAGAGTTTCCCTGGGAAATAACACATAGCGTTTGATTGATGATCGATTGAATGCATGC
The DNA here is from genome assembly GCF_964234715.1 of Podarcis melisellensis. Classification (NCBI taxonomy): domain Eukaryota; kingdom Metazoa; phylum Chordata; class Lepidosauria; order Squamata; family Lacertidae; genus Podarcis; species Podarcis melisellensis. The sequence continues at coordinate 17,176,687 of NC_138533.1, forward strand.
TAGTTTACTGAAGCTTCCACATCTGCAGTTATTCTTGGATTTAGTCATGATTTTGATGCTGAATTTCCTGGCTCAAAGATATGAATTGTAGCAGTTAGAAATGCTCCTCTGAAATATGAGGTGAGCATTACAGGCCCCAAAGTTCTTCCCTTTAAAGTTTCAAAAGAGATATCTTAAGATTACAGCTCAGACAATCCCAATAACCCCAGCATTTTAGCTTTATAAATAAAGCTAAAATGCTGGGGTTATTGGGAAATATACTTCAAATATGAACCAATTGAGAAGGCATTAATAACACATTTATTAACAGCAGCTAGAATAGTAATCGCTAGAACTTGGAAAACCTTGCAATTAATGAATATTGATCACTGGTAAAACATACTCTGGCAAACGGCCCATAATGGAAAAGCCGTTGCAAAAACTGGAAGGTAGCAATGAGAGAGGGGGCGGGGAAGATACTTTTTATACTGCATGGTGTGATTTTGTAAATATACAAATGGAATAACACAGAGACGAGAAGTACCTACAACATACAGTCTTGGGAAAAAGAAAGTGCACCCCCTTTGGATTATGTGGTTTTACATATCAGGACATAATAGCAATCATTTGTTCCTTAGCAGGTCTTGAAATTAGGTAAATGCAACCTCAGATGAAGAACAACACATGGCATCTGTCTCATGATTTAATTAATAGAAACAAAGCCAAGATGGAGAAATCATGTGTGGAAAAACTAAGTACACCCTTACTGCTTCCATAGGAATCAAGAGGTTAAGTAGCAGACAGGGGATGCTAATCAAATGTCCTTGCTTAACTGATCATCAGCAAGTGTGCCAACCTCTATAAAAGCAGAAGTTTTAGCAGTTTGCTGGTCTGGAGCATTCAGGTGTTTTAACACAATACCAAGGAGGAAAGACAACACATTCCCCTTCAGCCTCACAAAGTGTTAGGGTTAGTAAGCTGCATTTCACAGAGTCAGACCACTGGTCCATCCAGCTCAGTGTTTCCTACACTGACTGGCAGCAACTCTCTAGGACTCCAGAGAGGGAATCTCTTTCTTCCATACCTGAAGATGCCGCCAAGAATTGAGCCTGGGACTTACTGCGTGCAAAGCAGGTGCTCTAACCACTGAGCTACAACTCTTCCTTTTAAGCAACTTAACACCTTTAAACACACTTGCTCTCCAACCCACCCAGGCTTTCTCCAGGCAAATCTACTGAGGAAAGTGGGGCATATTCTCTCCACTCAATAAGTGACCAATCTCATAAACAGGGAGAGGACAATCTGCACCCCCAGCCAAAGAGTCCACTTTAACCCCCCTGCCCCCTGCTTTTTGGCTACCATCTCCAAAACTGGGGATGGAGAGATTGCTTGAGGAGCTGGATCAGATCCCCAGCTTGGCAGTAGCCTCATCTAGTCGACTGCAAATCAGTTTTATTTTTTATTCTACTAATACCCACCCACTTCCCTTGCCTAAGGAACTGGCCCCTGGGGGAGGCAGCGATGGCCACCGACACGGGTGCCTGTAGAAGAGGACTAGACAAATTCATGGATGAGAGAACTATCAATGCCTACTACTCATGCTGGCTGCGCTCTGCCTCGACAGCTGGAAGCAGCAATGCTCCTGAATATCAGTTGCCAGGATCCACAGGAGGGAACAGGCCTCTTGAGCTCAGATCCTGCTTGTGGGGTTTCCCATAGGTATCTGGCCAGCTACTATGAGAACTGAAGGCTGGACTAGATGCCCTTTGGGCCTCACCCTGCAGGCCCTCCTTATGTTCTTCTGCAAAGCGGGTGCTCTTCCCCTGAGCTACAGGCCTTATTATTAATGTAAAAAGTACTACTCTGGAATCAAAAGTACAAAGAAAACAGAAAACTGAAGAATGTATGAATGTAAGAATAGCCTTGCTGGATGAGGCCTAGCCCAGCATCCTGTTCTCACAATGACCAACCAGATGCCCCAATGGGAAACCCACAAGCAGGATTCAAGCACAAGAGCGACTCCTGTGGCTTCCAGCAAGTAGATTTCAGAAGCATTGCTGCTTTCAGCTGTTGAGGCAGAGCAGAGCCATCATGACTAGTAGCCATTATGAGTCCTCTCTCGTTTAAAGCCATCTTCTTCTCCTTAATTTAATTTGTTAGTCGCTTTAACTTGCACAAGACAATGCGCCCCCCGGGGGCCGGATTTAGGTTTGATGAGACCCTAAGCTATTGAGGGTAATGGGGCCCTTTATACGTCCAGCTGTCCTTTGTCAACAACAAATTGTCGCTGTTTTTTGTGTTGAATATATGCTATATGGTAATTTATGGACCAAGTAAGTATCTAAAGCCATTTTCACTTAACAAAATATGTATTTTATCAAAGTAATTGTTGGACCGAAATACAATTTTAGGGAGCAGGCAGGGCCCATTACTTACATCATAGGAGCCTACACAACACAAAACACTGTTCCTGTATGTAGGTTTTATTTCATTTGTTTTTTATCTTATAGTTTTGAAATGTAGATCCAAGTTTTTTCCATTTAATTTTTTTGGGGGCCCCCAAGAGAGTGGGGCCCTAAACTATAGCTTGTTTAGCTTATACATCCCCCTCTCTGCCCCCTCTCACAATATATATATATATTAAAACCAGGGGGCAGGAATACATTAAAAATATCCCACTCCCTTCTGAAAGGCCACAGATAATTAGAGGCCAAAGATCTGGTTACAGAGGAGTTTTTGCCTGGTGCCTAAAGATATATAATGATGGTGTCAGGCGAGCCTCCCTGGGGACAGCATTTCAAAAGTATTAATCTTACATTAATGCTACTTATTGCTTTTGTTTTTGCTTCTTTTAATACCCTCCCATTCCCAGAAGAATAAGCTGCCAGTTTCCTTCTGGAAAAGGTCCTGGCATGGAAAGATGGCAGCAGTAGCAGGAGCAGAAGAGGGGAGAGAGAGGCAGAGAAGACAAGTCCAGAGTTTTATAGCTGTCCACACACACACACACACACACACACACACACACGGGGAGGGAGGGAGAGAGAGACGTGCTTCAGGAGGATGCAATCTCCATTGTTCGCAGCACTCCTCCTGCACTTTGGTCAGTAAGAAGCTTAAGCTGATGTGACAAGGCCCTTCGGAGGCATGCAGTGCAACGTACAACGTGCCAGCTTGTGTAACATCACTGGACTTTCAAATTCAGGCCCTGGGAACTGCTTCTTACGGAGACGGCTACTCGGGCACAAGACTGGACACTGGCTTACTCTGCATGCCTGCAATCATACAGAACAGAACCTGTCTTTACTCAAAATACATGAATACAGTTCTGAAAGTCCACACTTTCTTTATTTTTTAAAAAAGAAATCAAGTAAGCTTCTAGTCTTCAGGGTGGTAGGCAACATGATTTACGAGAAGCTGAACCTAAACCAGGTGTTCCAGGAAATGCTCAGGCCTGAACTCTGGCAAATTCCTAGAGAAAGCAAGTTCTACTTCAGTGGGGAAGCCAGTGACAAGTCCATCTCTGAACACTGTCTCCCCCTGGATGGCTTTGGTGCCCCGTATTCGCCTAATGGAGCAATGTTTCCATTTTGCTATCATTTGAAGAGAATGAAAAGGTTCCAACAAAAACTATTTTATACGTTTCACTGTTCGTCATGGCAAAACATTAAGTAAATAAATTATGCAAGTAATTACATTATTCCACAGCATTCACTTCAATGCAAAGGAACCATGATGCAAATTAAAACAAACAAACAATCAATTATACATCATCATATACTCTTTGCAGCGTGAATAATATAGTTATTATCATTTCTATTTGCTGAATTAATGTCCGTTCTGGAGACAGGACTAATAAGCGAACATTGGCAATTTTAATCGCTCTCTTTTTCACTGGAATTCTCTGACATTCTTACTTGGTTCTCAGTAGGATTATGTTGCCCACAAATCCCTCATGGCAGAAAGTGAGTCACGTGTGTGTGTTGTAAGACAAAGCAAAATGGACCCTAAGCTTATAGACTGGTTGATAGTTTTTGTAACCCATCAAGGAGCTACAGGTACATGTAGGCATTTTCCAATTTTATTGTTGTGGCAATCCTGTGAGGTGTGTTAGGCTGAGAGACAGTGGCTAGCTGGTCACTCAGCTGCCTATATTGCCAAGCAGAGATTGGAACCCAGGACTCTCTTATCCATCAAGGACATCAGCAGGGTTTTTAAAGCTATCTGCCTTCAAGGAATACTTTCTACGCAGATAAGTTTGGCAGTGGTTAGGGCCTATGTCAATTGTTCCCATCTCTGAGTACAGTACTGCTACTACCCAGCAACCTCCAATGGTGGTGGGACTCCAATTCCCATCAACCCCAGCTGAGTTGGAGTAAACAATGGCTGTGCTGGCTGGGGCTGATGGGAGTTGGAGTCCAAAACAGCCATGCTGGCTGGGGGTTGATAGGAGTCCAAACATCTATTCTAGAGGACACCGGCTAGCGAAAGGTTGAATTAGAATAGTTTGAAAATCTCTGTTCTACTCTGCACTGGGTCACCCGTACAGCGCCTGACACACCATTAACACCAATCAAAAGATGCAACAGCAAAAAGGGTGAATGCTATATTCTGTGATACTTAATTGGCCTTATGAAGAAAAAAGCAATCAAGACAATCTCTGAACTCTGCTGCTTCATTCTCACCAGGTCCTTGACAGGTTCAGGAAGCTGAGCTCTGAGCCCCGCGCTGCTCTGATTGAGATTCAACCCAAGAGGCGTGTCATGAAAAATGTGAGAGTTATGTCTCTCCAGAGGCTGTGCAGGAACCAAAACATCTTTCTGGATCTCTCTGTCTCTCCCCCCTTTTCTTATTTAAACAGAAGGGGGAATTTGTTATCAGAGGAAATCAGGAGACTGGTAAATGGCCTCGCTGGCAGCCAGAATAAATCACACCCCGGCAACCTCGATCCTTCCCCTCCAACTAATGAAGCCAATAAATCAGTCGTGCAAACTGGAGCAGGACCCGAGTTTTGCTTACAAATTCTCTCTAATGGGGCTCCGTGGCAGATTAGGATTAAGAGGGTCTTCTGTCTCGTGAAGACAGAGAGCTTCTCATTGTGGAAGGGTTTGCCCAAGGCCACTTTGCCCCATCTAGAATAATAGAATCATCAATTGTAGAGTTGGAAGGGAACCCAAGGGTCATCTGGTCCAGCCCCCTGCCTAAATGCAGAACCTTACATTTATCCCTATTGAAATTCATTTTTTTTAGTTTGGGCTCAGGTCTCCAATCTCTTATGGGCATTCTGAATCTTGATTATATCTTCTGCAGCATTAGCTACCCCTCCCAGTTTGATGTCATCTGCGAATTTCATAAATATCACCTTAATTCCTTCATCCAATTCGTTTATAAAGATGTTGAACACCAGTGGGCCCAGGACAGAACCCTGCAGCATCACACTAAACCACTTTTTTCCAGGATAATGAAGAACCATTAATGAGCACTCTTTGGGTTCATTCAGTCAACCAGCTACGAATCCACTTAACCGTTACCTCATCCAGCCCACATTTTATCAACTTCTCCACAAGAACATCATGGAGGACTTTGTCAAAAGCCTTACTGAAATCAAGATACACTACGTCCACAGCATTCCCCCAATCTACCAAACTCGTAACTCCAATAAGAAATGAGATTTCTCTGGCGTGATTTGTTTTTGAGAAACCCATACTGGGTTTTAGTAATGACAACATCCTTTTCTAAGTGTTCACAGATTGATTGTTTAATTAAATGTTTTTGGACCTTTCCTGGTATCAATGGCAAGCTGACTGGTCAGTAGTTACCTGAATCTTCTTTTCACCCCTTTTTGAAGATGGGGACAACAGTTGTCCGCCTCCAGCCCGCAGAAAGCTCACTTGTTTTCCAAGAATTATCAAATAGTACAAACAGAGACTCTGAGATTACATCCACATGCTTCTTTAATATCCTTGGGTGCAACCCATCAGGCCGAATTCATTTAAAGTAGCTAGGTGGTCCATGACAACCTCTTTTTCTATTTTGAGCTGCAGCTCCCTCCTTGCATCGTTTATACTATTATCACCAAGTTAGGCACCGCTTTCCTTTCGGGTGAAGACAGGGGCAAAGCAGGTGTTGAAAAGTTCCGCCTTCTCTCTGTTACCCAATAGCATTTCTTCATTTTTTCCACCTGCACCTTGGAGCGCCTTCTGCCTAAAAAAAGGAGGGGGGCAATGTCGCAAAGTCTAAGCATATGCACATTTTATTATACGTGGGATTTCATTTGCATTTTGAAATGGAGATGGGCCAAATGGAGATGGCAGAACACATCAATCCCGGGTGTCAGAGAATCCTCCTTAAGAAGCAGCTGTGCATTGAAGCTTTTGGTTTGGGGGCGGAGGAGCTTCCAAACTGCTTTCCATGGGGGCAGATGTCACCTCTTCTGATAATTAAAAGCGCAACTATCTCCTGCCCACTGATTTTATTTGGTTTCCTGTGATCCGCAGGCAGTGGCACGGCTGGGTCAATGAATGGTGCTTGGCTGCCACTCAAGACCCAGCACTGGGTTTTTTCTTCTTCCTCATCTTCGGGGTAGAAATAAAGAGCCAAGTCAATTTTCCTTAGCACTCTCTGGTTGACATAAAAAAAACTTGGGCTATCAAATTAGAAAAGACTAGAGGCATTGTTGTCCATGTGTGCATTTTGGGGGAATGGCCAGCTGGCCAGAGGAGGCCGTGGCGTGGGAGAGACAGCTGGCCAGACATGGGAAAGGCTCACTGGAGGGCTGTTGTGACCGTAGAAAGGTCCTGGCGACAGACCCTTTGGCACGTTCTCATCACAGTGCAGGAGCTACCTGAATACTTGATAGGCATATGCAGAGTCAAGAGATTCTGGCCTGCAGCCAGAACAATCACATTCACATAGTACATGGGCAAAGCAGAGGCAATATATGGTTCTTTACCCAGATGGACAAAAGAATGAAGTGGGGAGGGTGAGAGAAGGAAAGCAGAGGTTATTAACTGTCTTTAAGTATTAGAGCTTGTTCAGCATGTTTTGTGAGACTGATAGAATCTCCAGTTGAAGGCTCTCAAGTGAATGACAAGCTAGACGGACGTAAGGACATCAGAAGAGCCTCCTGGATCAGGCCAATGGCCCATCTAGTCCAGCATCCCATTCCCACAGTGGCCAACCAGGTGCCGGTGGGAAACCCACAAGCAGGATCTAAGCGCAACAGCCCTCTTCCTGCCTGCTGTTTCCAACAACAGGTTTTCTGAGGCATTACCGCCTCAGACTAAGGAGGCAGATCACAGCCAACGTGACTAGTAGCCATTGATATTCTCCTCCATGAATTTGTTCAATCCTTTTTCCAAACCATCCAAATTGGTGGCCATCATTGCCTCCTGTGGGAGAGAGTTCCATAGTTTAACTATGTGCAACCTGAAGAAGTCCTTTCTTTTACCTGTTCTGAATCTTCCAACATTCAGCTGCAATAGATGTTATGTCCACAAGTTCCAGTGTCATGGGAGGGGGAGAAAAAACTTTTCTCTATCCACTTTCTCCATTTTTTGCACAATTTTATAAACTCTTTTTACGTTTCCTCTTACTCGCTTTTTCTCTATAAACCAACGAGTCCCAAATGCTGCCACCTTTCTTCATAGAGGAGTCTCTCCGTCCCCTTGTTCATTTTGGTTGTCCTTTTCTGAATCTTTTCCAACTCTACAATACCCTTTTTGAGGTGAGGCGACTGGAATGAATGGTGTGACACAGGATAAGGCTGTTTCTGAGGTTTATTTTTGCCCATGTTATTCTGGGGAGAACATAAAGCTCTTTTATATACTGCTGTGCTTGGAGGTTCTCCTTCAGCTGCCATTGCCAAAAAGGTGTTGATAGATGCCTTCTCTTCCATGAATATGCCTCTCAACCCCTAGCAAAATCTTTTTTTTCCTGGTGGGCAGAAAGCAAATTCCATAATAATGTGTTAAGTATATTGAAGCTGCTCCCACATTAGTCTTACTAGATGACACCCAACACATGCTTCCATCTGCCCCCTCCCCACCTTGAGTTTTATGAAGGAGGGAGGAAAACATCATCCTCTGGGCAATTTCTCAATTTCTGAAATTCCACAACAGTCCCCGGTGGAACTAAACTGTGTGATCACATACTGGGTGTTTTCCAGATGAGGTCTCCAGTTCCCATCAGCCCTTGCCAGTTATGGCTGTGCTGGCTGGGGCTTATGGGAGTTGTAGTCCCAAAACAGTCAGAGGGCTGCAGGTTGGAGAACACTGGGCTAAATTATCTCTCTGGCTCATCCCAGTTCTACTGTGAACATGTCATGTTGCTACAGCAGCATTCCCCAACCTGGTACGCTTCAGATGCTGTGAACTACAACTCCCATTAGCCACATGATGCTGGGACTAATGGGAGTTACACTCCAAAGCATGTGGAAAGAACCAGTTTGGTGAGGGCTGCTTTGGGCCTCTTCCTGTTTATCCCAACTAAGCTCCATTTTCCCCAGCCCCCTTCCAAGGGTTGTCTGCTGTTGTGTCTCTTTGAATCCTGCCTCATCTTTGCATCCCGCTTTCACCCCAGTGCCAGAATTGTGTCACATGCAACGGAAGAAATCTTCTAAGGCAGTGCCCTCTCCTTACATGTCTCTGAGATTTGTCTCCTTCTGCTGGCTGAATCTTCCTCTTTCTCCGCCTGACATAATCTCAGCTAAGAAAAGCCACTCAGGCAGAAGGCTACACGGTGCACTCTGGAACAGGAGAAGCAGGCAAAAGCGCAAGGAACCCTCCTTGTCTGTTTAAATTAATCATCACCCCGGAGATGCAAGGACTCTCCAGCACTCAAGCGCATCTGCACCGAGGCAGCCAGAGAAGCTTTTAGGGACTGCCTCCATTAGAAGGTGGCTCCTTTCCCAGGTCTTAAAGGGCCACTCAGGCTCATGGGAGGAAGGCCCTGTTGCCTGCAGGAAAGGGCTAAGTGCCAGAACCCCAGGGCACACCCTACGGACAAAAGAAGACCCCTGGTGGTCTAAGGTCCACCTTCTTTCCAACCATGGCCAAGGAAATGGAGGCACAGAAGACAACAAGAGGGATCCCAAGGCCATCTGCTCACTCCCCAGCAACTGGCGCTCAAAGAATAGACCGCTTCTAAATTGGGAGGCTCCTCTGAACAATAGAGGGGGGAAATGATGGAACCTAAGTGAGGAAAAGCATGTACCTTTGTGTTGCAGATGAAGGGCATAGAAGACCTGAACCTATCTGAAAAGAGGTACAGAATGGTTTCAACTTTCTTACAATTTTAATCATAGCGCAATAAAGGAAAATATTTCTCTCTAATTTACATCAAGGTCTGCCGACATGGTGCCCGCTAGAACTCCTTGGACTCCAGTTCCCCTCATGCCTGACCATCACCCTTGCTGGCTAAGGCAGATGGGAGTTGGAGTCCAACAAAAATCTGGAGCGTATCATTTGGGGAGTGTTTTTCATATTAGCCCCCCCCCCCTTATCATGCTTGGGAGTGCATATCACATTGCTGGGCTCTTGGTGTCATTTAAAAGCACCTTGTAAAAACAGCAACAGCAACAGTCAAATTATTTGCTAAAATGATTCAGGACAGATAAAATAAAGTCCTTTTTCATGAAGCACATAAACGATGGAACTCTCACCCACAGGAGGCAGTGATGGCCACTGACTTGGAAGGCTGGATAAAAACTACTGGAACAAAAGACATTTGGTGGAAACTAAAGATGCTATGCCCATGGCTGAGGATAATTGTTTGAACCCTTCCAATGGGTGCTGGGGTGGGGAGGGAGGGAAAGGAAAAAAATGTATGGGAAATTTAAAAATTGGAAGGAGATAATATATGTATGTAAAAATCCCGAACTCGAATAAAATAAAAAAATACAAAATAAAATAAAATAAAAAATAAAAGAGGATTGGGTAAATTAATGGAGAAGGCAACTGAAGTCTACTAGCTATGATGGCTACGCTCTGCCTCCACAGTCAGAGACAGTAATGTTATGCTTCTGAATACCAACTGCTGGAAGCCACAGGAGGGGAAAGGGCCCTTGTGCTTGGGACCTGTTTGTGGGTTTCCCACAGGCTTCTGTTTGGCCACTGTGAGAAGAGGATGTTGGACTAGGTAGGCCTTTGGCCTGATCCAGCAGGGCTCTTCTAAAGTTATTAAAGAACCCTGGATCTTTATGTTTCGTAAAGAAACACATCAAAGCCTGCTTCTGCCCCAGGTTAAGCTGGACACCTGGATCCAGGCCTGCCACTGAACTCTGCCCAGACTAGGTGAGGAGGGGAACTCCTTTGACTGTCTACCGGGAGGGTGAGTCGCCTGGGAGCAGTTACACGGCAGCCAATAACTCCAGAGCGGTGAACAAACGATGCTTGCCTGCCAGGCGGGGATAAATGTCAGAGCCCATCATATATCTCTGTGCTATACACCAAGGACGTGCAGAGAGCCCCGGCCGACTTGATGGCTCGGTGGCTCAATGAGAGAGGCAGCTTCCAGCAACCTGTTCCTTAAGGCCAGGCAGCCGAGTTCCTGACAGGTCTAGAGATTGCTGAAAAGAATGCAAGCAGGTCCCTGCAGGATGAAGGCCAAAGGCTCGGTTGTCCCAGATTCTGTTTCCCAACTAGGAGCCACCAGGTGCCTCCCCACTGTTGCCTCCACCAGCCCTGCCTCTCAGGGGAGGTGGAAGAATTTGAACTCAGATCCCAGTTTCTGCTAAAACCTTTAATGCTCAAATCAGTATGGTACACAGGCAGATTAGGGTCCAAAGTCACATCAAGGTCTATGTATGGCTAAGCTTCTTGTTGTGGTACAACAATATTCAGACTCTGATTACTGCAGAGAAAAATAACTCACAAATTACGTGTGTCTAAGGGTAAAGGAAACCTGGAACACTTCTAATGCCGTTTGGTGGGATTTCATTTCATATGTGTCAAATACAGATATACAAAACTCTCTTCCCCCACCAGATCACAAAATCTAGCCTTACTGGTGTGTTTTTCTACATTTTATTTTTCTACAAGCTCTGTACTACTCCTATGCGCTGTAAGTTTGATGCTTTTGTGTTTTTGATTTTATGCTAATGCAATTAAAAAACAAAAGACACAACAGGTGCTCTGCATGGCTAAGCATGCTAGGATGTTGATCCATTAAGCGATATGCCCCCTTGAGTCATATGGGGCGGGCAAAGCTTCAGAGTTGCAAGCGGGACTGTCCTTTGTATTGGGCAAGCAAACAAGAACTCCTTCTGGTGGGCTGAGCTTGTGCTGTCTGTTTGTACCTGTGCTGGCTTCTCTGACCCAGGTGATGGAGGAGGCCATCAGCAACAGTTCTGCCCCAGGCTGCACAGTAAGGTTCTCCTGAGAGGATGGGCTGCAAACAGCCTCAGAAGCTAAATCTGTGACAGAAGGCGAGGCTGGGGAGTGAAGGAAATGCTGGGGCAATGTGTCAGGAGATGGGATGGGAGGCTGAAGCAGAACCCCACTCTGACCCTCCCCGGGATCTGACTCCTCACCCGTAACTTCCTTCCCTGGAGTCTCCCTGATCTCTTGAGATCCTGACCAGGCCTGTCCCTCTGGGTCATCAACAGCCAACTCCTCCAATGCCCCACTCCTGTTATACAAAAATCTCCAGATGGGTTCAAACTTCAATGTCTAAAACTCCTGGTAGAGCAAAAGGATCTAGAGATCACGCTAAGGGTGGCCAAATTCTGTGTGACTGCCATAAAACTTAGGGAACAAGCTGTACTACCAAAATGATTAAGGTTTTAAATGATAATTTTAGGTTATATTTTAGTGATCAAGATTTAATGTATTTTTTTAACTGCCGCTATATCTGCCGCTATATCTGAATTGTCTCTGTTATATCCAATTGTAATTCAGTGTATTCCTGTTGTGTTTTATGATTTTCCTGATATTGTAAGTGAGAAGGAACTGGTCTGTGACCGTAGTAATAAAATTCTATTCGATTCTATTCCTCCAATGCCTTGCATCCTGGACTGACCAACCCTGCACGAGGTCTTGGGACTCTTAACACCACCCTCCCATTGGCGATCAGCGGCAAACTGCCCCCGGACATGCAGGGTCCATTTAGCCATCATAACTGATAGCGATTGACAGGTGTCTCTGTGTTCCTTCCTGCTGCTCCACGAATCACATTTGACACATACACAGGTGCAGGAATCCCTTGTGGCAGGGCTGACAAAACTTGCTCCTGGCTCCTAACGCAGATGGATCTTTAAAAGGCTAAGAGCAACCTTTTAAAGTGTTCAATATGTGCAGATTACCTGTGATGTGTTATGGAGCGGAGAACTGGTCCATGACACAGAGAAACACAAACAGCTTAAGAACAGCACAGTATGCCAGAGAACGTGCAATGCTAGGAAGATCACTGAAACATAGCGAAGCTAATAATTGGATACAACAAAGAATGAAAATTGCAGATGCGGCGGGAAAGGCTGCAAAGTTAAAATGGACACGTGCAAGACATGTGGCAAGAGGCAACCGAGGGTGATGGAGTAAAGCAGCGTTAGTACAGAGACCCTACGATTTCAAAAGACCAAGGGGATGGCCACCTATGCAATGGGTGGATGATCTAAAACCAACAGCAGGGCTTATGTAGATGAAAGAAGCAAACAACAAAGAACGAGGGAGAGGACGTGAAGAGGCATATATCCAAAGATGGATGTGAGATGCTGTGAAACAAGGAGAAGGAGAAGAAGAAGAGGGAGGCAGCAGCAGAGGAGCAAACTTCCCATCCTGGTGCCTTCCAAATGTTTTGGACCACAACCTCACCATCAGCCTCAGTTGCAATGGCCATGCTAGCTGGGGCTTAGTGAGAATTGTAGCACACAACACCTGGAGGCCAGAAAGTTGGGGAGATTCACACTGGTTCAGATCCTGAGCTTCTCCACACTCACAAATGCATGCAGTTGGGCCATAAGGAAGTTTCTTTCACCTCCCCTCTGAAGCAGCAGTCAGTAACTGCTGGAGTCTAGCCAGCGCAAATACTCATCTTAAAATGCAATTTGTCTAAAAAGGTCAAACAAGACTTGAAAGCATGCACACCTTTTAAGCTCAGTGTAACTGAGTCTTCAGGGGCCATTTCTCTTTCTCACTCCTTGGATAGGTCTTGGGTCCTGAGTCTGAATTCTGATGCCGCAACATAAATGGCATGATTTCTAAAAGGGACCACAGAAAAGCCAGAGTGGATCACTCGTTCCTGTAAAAGAGTGTCCTTTGGCTGCTTCAAGCCCCTGTTTGGAAATTGATGTACAGCAGCCTTCGCCATCCAGGTTCCCCCCAGATGTTTTGGACTGCATCTTCCACCAGCCCAAGCTGACCAGCAGTCAAATCCCTGGGCTGAGGGTTCCAGTATATAAACAGCACTTTGTGCATGCTGACCCTGAAACCCTTTGTTAACCTGTGAAATTTCTTATGTTACTGTGATTAACAAAACAGAGTAATTTTTCATTAATGTGGCAAAACATTTCGGCAATGTGTAGAGGAAGGCAACCTGGAAACCAAGCGTTATGAAGAATGCTTGAAGGAGATGGGTATAGTATGTTTAGCTTGGAAAAGAGGAGACTGAAAGGATATATGACATTTATCTTCAAATATCTGAAAGGCTGTCATATGGAAGATGGAGCAAGCTTGTTTTCTGCTGCTGCAAAGGGGAGGACACGAAACAATGGCTTCAGGTTACAAGAAAGGAGATTCCAACTAGACATCAGGTAGAACTTTCTGACAGTGAGAGCTGTTTGGCAGTGGAATGGTCTCCCTTGGGAGGTGGTAGACTCTCCTTCCTTGGAGGTTTTTAAGCAGATGTTGGGTGGCCATCTCTCATGGATGTTTCAGTTGAGATTTCTGCATTGCAGGGGCTTGGACTAGATGACCCTTGAAGGGTTCTAACTCTATGATTCTATGATATAACCTAAAAACACTGAGTGCAACAAACTGGGATGTCATATCCAGCATGCTGGTTAAACTACAAGTGACCTAACTCACACGTTTTAGAAACCACAAATCAGCAATTTTGACCAGAAAATGTGGAGCAACGGGTGGCTCAACATTTCAGCTCTGAGAACTGCAGCCTGTAGGACTTATCCATAATTGCTAGAGAGATGCCAACAGATCCAACGTTAGCAAAGACATTTTCCATTCTCAAAAACTCGGATGCATGATTTGTTTTTAAGCTGGCATTTTTTTACTGTGTGCCACTTGCCCCCAGTTTAAGGAGTAGGATGAGCTCAAAGTGCAAATAAAAAGGGCTTTTTGGATTTCTTGTGGCTCTCTTAGTTCCATAGCCGGCTCGATGCTTTGTGCCTCCTTCCCTGTGAATTATAAATACCTAATTGCTCGCAACAGCGTGCGCCATTCTGCTCTGGTTCGCTGGCGGATACTTTCTGAAGTTCTGCCAAGGGCATATGCAGCTAAGTGGTTCCTTTGCTGACAATTTTAAATAAATAAATGACATTAGCAGGCTTGCATCACCAACACAATGGTAAAAGGTTTTGCAGCTATGAAGGGAGCTTGCATTGCCCTCCCCCCAGTTTCTCAGGGATGTCACAGCCTACATGGGAGCCCAGTTAAGTGCTCAGAAAGACCCCTGGCAAGAACAGGATGAGGCAAGACAAAGATTTGTCCATCTGCATTAGCTGCGAAATAGGCGTGTTCAGAAGAAGGTAGTCAGTACAGGGCGCTCCTTCGCAACCCTGCAAGGTAGGCCACCCACTTTCCCATTCTATTGAGTCCAGAGGCAATGCCTATGGTTTGGGTATGGTTAATTTATGTCCTGCTTTTTAACCCAAGGCTCCCAAAGCAGTGAACGACAATATACATCAATACTAATAACACTAAAAATACAATGTGTCAATCAAAACAAAACAAAACAGCATCAGAATTCAGCCACAAATACAGATCATGTAATAGGATCTGATTTATCACTAGGTGCAGTGGACTGCAGCTTGCAGAAATCTTCCATTCTACTTTGGTTCTTTGCAGGACCGAAGATGTCATCAGTACCACCTTGTTGGTGCTTCTTCTTAAACACCATGCTAGTCAAAATCCCTCAACATGCTGGCCAATGGGGCACATCTGCACCAGTTTTGGCACCAGTTTAACGAGCATAGCTTTCTCTGCTCAAATAATTCTGAGAATTTACTTTGGCGTGGATGCTCAGAGGCGACATCATCACAGGAGGGAAATGTTTAATTTGCATCTCACATCTTCTCAGAGGTAAAGAGGAGACAGATAGGAGATATGATAGCCATCTTCAAACATCTAAAGGGCTGCCGCATGGAGGATAGAGCATGGGTAGGCAAACTAAGGCCCGGAGGCCAGATTCAGCCCAATTGCCTTCTTAATCCGGCCCGTGGACAATCTGGGAATCAGCGTGTTTTTACATGAGTAGAATGTGTGATTTATTTAAAATGCACCTCTGGGTTACTTTGTGGGGAACAGGAATTGGTTCATTATTATTTTTCCAAAATATAGTCTGGCCCCCCACAAGGTCTGAGGAGGAGTGGACTAGCCCCCTGCTGAAAAAGTTTGCTGACCCCTGGGATAGAGCAAACTTGTTTTCTCATGCTCTGGAGGCTAGGACACCAACCAATGGATTCAAGTTACAAGAAGAACTTTGTGACAGTATGAGCTGTTCAATAGTGGAACGGTTTCCCTTGGGAGGTGGCAGACTCTCCTTCCTTGGAGGTTTTGAAGCAGACATTGGGTGGCCATCTGTCATGTACTGTATAATCTAGTCGAGATTCCTGCATTGCAGGGGGCTGGACCAGATAACCCTTGGCGTCCTTTCCAGCTCTACAGTTCTATGATTATATGACCTCAGAGCACCATGTATGGCTCCCATGACCAGCAACAACAACCCTGTGGAGCGGATTAGGCTGAAAGATGGTGACTGACCCAACATCACCAAGCGAGAATCATGGCTAGATCCTACGTCACTCCATCACAGCCTTTGCCAACCTGGTGCCCTCCAAATGCTTTGGACTACAAACACCATCAGCCCTGCTCAGCACTGGCTCAGACTGATGGCAGCCATTGTCCAAAAGATCTGGAGGGGATCAGGTTGGGGGAGGTAGCTTTAACCACTACCCCACACTGTCTATCTACAAAGCCACTACAGTTCTCAGGAAAAAGAATGACTGTTAAAATAATAGTGCAGGACAAGTGTATACCGTGGCTTGCTCTGGGATCTTGCCATGGCAACATCAGGATTCGCACACTAGTCTCTACGGTCCTTTATCCACAGCTGCAGGCACCTGGGAGATCAGTCACAGTACCCATTTCAGACTAGGAGAGATGAGTCCCAGAGGCACAAAACGAAAATTGTTTTGCTTCCCTCTCTTCAATCCTGCCCACTCCCGTCCCTCTTCCATGCCAGAAAAAAACCCTTGAAATTGTGGAAGCAAATCACACACACACACACACACACACACACACACACACACACACACACGACTAATTTTCATGATCCAGAGAAAAAAAATTATAATCTTTTTTTAAAAACACAGTCCCAGACATCTCATTCCACACGCTGAGCATCAGAGGAGGACTCCTTGTCGTTTATTCCATCTGGCGACTAATCTGAGCCTCGCTTCCCCTGGGAGCGCCAGCCCCAGATCCTGCTTCAAATAACAGCACTCGACCTCAGATGTGTGAGTCTCAAACTCTAAAAGAAGGAATGATACTCTGCTTCCACTATCAGATACAGTATTCCTCTGAATATCGGATGGTGCGGAGAGTTGCTGCTTTTGAGCTCAGATTCTGCTTGTGGGCTTCCCTTAGGACACTTGGCTGCCCACTGTGAGAAGAGCACAGGACTGGATGAGCCCTTGGCCTGATATAGCAGCCAGGCTCTTCTTATGATGCCCGAATATCCGAGAAAACAGGACAGGTAGAATTTGAAAAGAGCTTTGCAAACTAGTAAGTGGCTCTATAAAGAGTGAAGGAATCAAGTCCCTCTGAGCATGTTCAAAATCCCTCACAAATGACAATAGTCAAACCACCCCAGACTGAATTGGAATCCAGTACGGAAAACCAAGAGACTTTGTAAAATACCAGAAAATAACTCACCCCGTTCCTCAGTTAAATTTGGGGATTTGGATCCCTTTATGCTCTCTGTGACATGTCTGGGAGTACAACGAAGTTGGAATGCCTCCCCCAAACCCCTGTGATCTCCTGAATCTTGTCCAGTTGCCTTCTTTTCATGTACCATTTTGTTGGAAGTCTCCCTCTCTTCTTGTGCCATGAACACGGCAACAGCAGTGTAACGGGTGCCAAAGGAACTTCAAAATGCAGCTTCCTAGTGCACCCGAGTCTCTAATACATTAATCGGGTGCCTTAGTAACAACATCTCCCATGGCTTACTGAAAGCCAG
This sequence comes from Podarcis melisellensis, assembly GCF_964234715.1. Classification (NCBI taxonomy): domain Eukaryota; kingdom Metazoa; phylum Chordata; class Lepidosauria; order Squamata; family Lacertidae; genus Podarcis; species Podarcis melisellensis. The sequence continues at coordinate 17,194,072 of NC_138533.1, forward strand.
AGAACAGGAAGAAAAACCAGTGCTTGCTTTGCATCATGCATACGATATGTTTGTGTTGCAAGACGTGGGAGCATGAACTTAAGACACCACCAACTGAACCCCCCAAGCTGGCCTCAACATTTCTGGAATTGCAGCTTCTAGGCCTGGGGGTGCAGCCACCAGCTGGCCGCAAGGCTGTTGACTTCAGAGATTGAAGAGAATTAGTCACCTGTTAGTTTAAGAGAATTGAGCACTGCGGCTTTTCAGATGCTTTGCCCAACCCTGGAGTGAAGATGACCTTGGTGAGGCTGGATGGTCTCCCTCCCTCCCTGCTCACCAACCCATTCATCAATGCTCTGGCGTTGTCCTTCCTTGCCCTCTGCCTGGCTCACTGGCTCAGTGTCCTTCTCAACCAAGGCGAACAGCCGCAAGTCTCCAAAAGCAGGCTCCGTTTGTGCTTGGCTGGGGTGCAAGTAGGTAAAGAAAACCGCCAGCCTTCTCCCCATGAGCTTGTGGAAACTCCACCTTGATCACCACAGGGAGGATACTTTCTCTGTTGCAGGAGGCGGCTGAACAGGGGCACAAGCGCCAGGGGGAAAGGTGAGCAAAGCTCAGCATGGAAGCCATGTCGTCAGCATGACCGTGAGACTGATCTGAACAGACAGAGCAATGCTTCTGGCAGTGACTAAGATGACAACGTGATAAAGAGAAAAGGTTGCCCCCTTTTTCTAGCTTGAAGAGCACAGTTTGGCTAACCCACCCCAAAGGGGAACAAAAATGAGGAATCAGAAGAGCAAAAAAGAAGTTCCAATGATCAATAAGGGCATCCTTTGCCAATTTGGTGCCCTCTAGATGTTTTGGACCAGAACTCCCATCAGCCCCTGTCAGCATGGCCATTTTGGACCGCGAGTGTCACCAACCTTAGCCAATATGGCTGTTTTGGACACAAGCTCCCACCAGTCCCAGGCAGTACAGCCATTTGGGGCCACAATTTCTATCAGCCCCAGCTATTAGTCCAAGATGGCTGTGTCGACTGGGAAATTGATGGGAGTTGGAGTCAAAAACCTCTGCCGGGCACCAGGTTGGCAAAAGTCTAGCTTAGAATGCAGAGGTTCCTGTTTCCTTCAAGAGCCAAAGGTCACCTAGGCCAGGAACATGGGGAAAGTTGGATCTCTTTTTGAGCCAAGGAATCTTCTTTGCAGCTCCTGCCAGGTCCCACCCCCCTCCACAGCCCCAAATGGAGAGGGGAGATGACAGAGGCTCATTATTTATGAGCCATCAGCCAAGAAAAGGGAAGCAGCTAATTAAGTTAGATGTGTGGAAGAAATCATTGGCAAGAGGAGAGAAGCAGAGCCTGCTGGGTAATTACAGCACTAACTCCAAGACATGTTATTTATAACGCCCCCCCCCCCCGGCCAGTTGAAAAGGGACATTTGCTCAGTCAGTTCTCCAGAGGATCCTGATTCCTTTCCAAATCATGTGGCAGGGCTAACCACTCTCTAAGGCAAAATAATCTTGTCTTCCTTAAATAGCCAGGCCTGGTCTAAAAGGTGCTGGCCACTGAGGAAAGCAGGTTGCCAGGTGAACCCTTGATGGACTGACATTTGCACAAACCTCTTCCATTTCTAGTCATCTCCCGGCTGCTTCTCTATCCCCGCTCAATTCGCATTTTATTCTTTCTCTCTCTTGAGGGTTTGGTACATTTAAAGACGTAAGCAGTTTTATCCCTTCCATTGCGCAGACAATTTCATGCGCTGCGCTTTACCCCAAAGAGACAATGCCCAGAGCTGTTTGCTTAAGGAGAACAGATGCAGATCAAGGGTTTTATTTAAAAAAACACTTCCTTGGCTGGTAGCAAGTGTTTTCAAAAATCCCTTCCCCCGGGATCCAACAGCGCCGTAAAGGATCTTTAAGAGGAAGCTCGATATAAGCCAATGGTGAGGGGCCTGCAGCCCTCCAGATAACTACAATTCCCATCAGCCCCAGCTAGCATGGCTGGTGATGAGGGATGGTGGGGAGCGTAGTTCAGCTACATTCGGAGGGCCACAGGCTCCCATTGAGTTGGAAGGGACCATTGAGGGTCATCTAGTCCAACCCTCTGCAATGCTGGAATCATAGCTAAAGAATCCCTGGCAGGTGACCATCCAACTTCTGTTGAAAAACCTCCAACAAAGCAGAGTCCACCACTTTCCAAGGCTGTCCTTTCCACAGTCAAACAGCTCTTACCACCAGAAAGTTCTTCCTAATATTTAGTTGGAATAATCCATTTTATTGCATACATTCGCAGTACCCTTTTGCAGTGGCCAAAGATTCATTGAATTTTCTCTTCTATGGTTTGCACACACAAGGACGCCATCGACCCTTAATACCTTTCAAATAAGGGGATTGGGGGGGGGGTCCCCTGCTTCCCACATATTAACACAAACTGTGATTAGCAAGTTCAACAAGTAAGCTGAAGTCTGATAGAGTTCACCAACCCCCAAGAACTTAATTAGTCAGCAAGTAGGTTATTATAATTAAGATAACAATATCACCTAGAGTTCCCTCTCTGAACACCCACAGCTACAGCGTGCCAGCCGGAATCACCATTCTGGGGGCACAGGAAAAGCTCCGCAGCACTAGCGTGAAGGGAGGGGGCGGGGATGAAGAACACGAATATTTCTTTTAAAATAAGCATGTCTCAGGGGAGCTTGCATGGCAAGCCGTGAGCCCAGAATTAATTAAAGGCAGATGAGTCTCGTAATGAGGCTCCCTACCCCCGCTCCCCTGGCTGAAAACTCCCCAGTTGCTAAAAGACACAAACAGGCTAGAAATAATGGAAGGCGTTGCAGAGCGGAGTGGGAAGGAGGAAGGAAATCAAGCAGCCCAGAACTACCGAGGGCTCCCAGAAACACCGCGAGCAGTTCAAAGTGCTCCTGAGGATCCTGGAAGTGCCACAAGGCTTTGGACATAGAGAAGAGAAGAGCTGCAGCACTTTAAAAAATGCAGCAAGGCCAGAGAGCGAGCGGCTGGGGTGGGTGTGGCCTTGAGAGAGGGGCGTGGCTAGTGGAGAATGCCGAGGGCCAAATCGAGAAGCTTTGTGGGATTTGACATTGGGTTGCCTCAGTGGGAGAGACGGGAAGCAGGGCTCACTCCATCAGCCCTGCTGTGATAAGGCTGCATCAGTGGGAGCTGAAAGCTTACTCTATCAGGCACCTCCTGCCCTGAACTGGGTCAGCTGGTCATTATAAAATCAGCTTTTTAACTGGGTCAGCTGGTCATTATAAAATCAGCTTTTTAAGAATCGGTGCCTGTTTGATCCCCCTTCTTTTCCTCCCTGTCCCTTTTCCCTTGTATGTCATGGCATTTTGACTGGAAGCCTGTGGGCAGGAACTGTCTGGTTTTAATTGACTGTATGGAAACCACTCTGGGAGCCTTTCTGGCTAAAGAGTGGGGTACCGAATGCTCTAAATACATAAACAAACAAGCAAGCAAGCAAAACAAAGCAAAAACAAACAAACAAGGGTTCTGCTTGCCTTCCTCTATACTAGTTTAGAGTTTCATCTGATTTTTTCACTTGCAAAAGTAGAGTTTGTGCTGGCTTTTCAGAAAGAAGAACACAGGCAGGAAGATTCAGGCCGAATTATACTTAACACAGCACTGCACTGGGCACACAAAGAGGCACATATCAAACAGGCAAAAAACAAAACAATCTTGCATTTGCAGGCTAAATTTGGCTCCAGCTGTGTCTCCTCAGTGCTCCTTTCTTGTGCACACATAAACAGGTCAACAGGTTCTGTTTGCCTCTCTGTGGTAGAGCTAGAAAATGTTAAAAAAAGAAAAGGGATTCTCCTATGAGGAAAGCTTGCAGCATTTGGGACTTTTTAGTTTAGGGAAAAGCTGAGTAAGAAGTGACATGAAAGAAATTCATGAAATTATGCCTGGCATGGAGAGAAAAACTTCTCCCTCTCTCAGAACACTAGAACTCGAGGACATCCAATCAAGCTGAGTGTTGGAAGATGACTTGAAGAGAGGGCAGGAGAAATTCACAGAGGCAGGAGCTATCAATGGCCACTAGCCATGATGTCTATACTTTGCCTCCATGGTTGCAGCCAAGAATGCTTCTGAATATCAGCTGCTGTGGAAGCCACAGAAGGGAGGATGCTCTTCTGCTTGGGTCCTGTTTGTGGCTTTCCCACAGGATGCTGGACTAACCATTGATAGCTTTCTCCATGAATTTGTGCAGTCCTCTTGGAGACATTCAAGCTGGTGGCAATCACTGCCTCCTGTCGGAGGGAGTTCCACAGTTTAACTACATGTTGCTTGAAGGAGGGCTTGCTCTTTTTTTTTTGGTCTGTTCTCGATCTTCCAACACTCAATTTCATTGGATGTCCAATGCATACAGACCCGGCCTTACCCTTGGCTCCCTCCTCCCACCTGCCATGAACAAGTTAAACCCAGGATCTGGCTGGAGAGTTTGCAGATCGGCCCTAATTAACCTCCATTGTGCTGAGGCAGCGCATCCCGCCAGGGGATATTGCTCCAGCTCGGAATTTACTGACAGAAATTCCCTCCAGCTGGTAAATAATGCAATTAGCAGAAATGCTGGCTGATCGACGTCGCTGGGTCAGCCAAGAGCTGGAGGCTTTTTTCCGCTTCCTGCTTTGCTATTCTCATCCAAAGTGAGCTCCCTCCCTCCTTCCCTCTCTCCATAAAGCTTCCCACCCACCCTACCCCTTTAATTGTGTGTGTGTGTGTGTGTGTGTGTGTGTGTAATAGTAACAATGTCCAAAGGCCCAGCTGTACGCTACAATTCTCCGTGAGGTTTGGATTGAAGTCCACCAAAAAGGATCAGATGGAAAAGTCAGGTGCCTGAAATTCTCAGGATTTTTCCAAAGAACCTAAGAATAGCCCCTCCACATTTTCTTCCTCTCTTCTGACAATGTGCATTTTGTACTGATATCCTGTCAAATACTAAAGAGGAACAGAAGTCGAGCCTGCTGGATCAGGCCAATGACCCAACTAGTCTAGCATCCTGTTCTCAGTCGCCTGTGGAAAACCCACAAGCAGGATCAAAGCACAAGAGCCCTCTCTTCCTGTGGCTTCCAGCAACTGGCATTCAGAAGCATTTACTGCCTCCAAAAGGGGAGGCAGAGCATAGCTATTGGGGCCAGTAGCCATTGATAGCCTTCTCCTCCATGAATTTGTCCAATCCCCTTTTTAAAGCCATTCTAACTAGTGGCCGTGACGGCCTCCTGTGGGAGCGAGTTCCACAGTTTAACAAAAGTAATACTTTCTTTTATCTGTGCTGAAGTTCCCAACATTCAGATTCCACAAATTCTACTGTTCTGAGAGAGGGAGAAAAACTTTTCTCTATTCACTTTCCTTGCTACTGAATTAAGTATTGCAACGATTACTGAGGAACAATGGATCCTCCATGTTCAGAAGCAGTCTATCTCTGAAGACCACATGATGTTGCCTTCAGGCTCAGCTTGTTGCTTTACTGTTTTAACTAATTGCTGAGGGTTCCGTTCCAATGTTGCTGTTGGAAGAAGCAGCTCAGAGGCAGAGCATCTGCCTTGTATGCAGAAGGTCACAGGTTCAATCCCCGACAGCATCTCCAGGTAAGTCTGGGAGAGAATCTGGCTGGAAACCCTGGAGAGCTGCTGTCAGTCACTTGCAGAAAAGACTGCCCCAAAAAGGACCAATGTTCTCACTATGGGGCAGTTTCATATGATCCTATAACCTGACTGTGCTAAGACCACAACTGCAATACATTGAATGTAGAATTATGTTTTATGACCGGAAGTCACTCGGGGGTTCTCTTGGGATGGAGGGGTTGGCCAGGAAGTGGGATATGAATGTAAAACTGCAAGGAAGGCCAGGAGGTGTGTTTGCGTTTGTGTGTGTAAGGAGAACAGGGATCTAATGGGACTGGGACTGGCATGGTGGTACTTATTGTTAATCCTCAATGCACTTCTTCATGCAGTGCATAGGAAAACCATGGAACTCCCTCCCACTCAAGGCAATGATGGCCACCAATTTGGATGGCTTTAAAAGAGGATTAGACAAATCCATGGAGAGGATGACTGATGCCTACGAGCCAAGATGGCTACCCTCCGCCTCTGCAGTTGGAGACAGCAACGCTTCCAAATACCAGTTGCTAGAAACCACAGGAGGGGAGAGGGCTCTTGTGCTCAGGTCCTGTGTATGGGTTTCCCACAGGGTTTGGCTGCTGTTGTGCTAGGTGGGCCTTTGGCCTGCTAAAGCAGGCTGTTCTTATGACATCTCTGATGTGTCTTACATCTAAGGTGCATCCAGGCATTCTCTGCTCCTCCATATCCTAACTCGCTTCACCACTTTAGGCACAAAGACACATTTTTAAAACTAGACATTGAGAGAGAGAGCGAGAGAGAGAGAGAGAGGGAGAGGGAGAGGGAGAGAGAGAGAGAGAGAGAGAGAGAGAGAATTTTGCTTCTTGCAACAGTTTGCCTTCATGAGATTTTCTTGGTGTGGGAGCAACAGTCTCTGCAGCCAAGAACATTCAACTTGCATTAAGCAATGGGGGCTGTGCCCTTCCCTGCCCCATTCCCCCTAGTGCTGGGCTCGACAGAAAGCACATAAGGACATCCCAGCTTCAAGACAGATGTGCCTTTTGTTCTGCGTGATGCACTGGGCACCCCTGAAATGTCACCAAGCGCCAGTCTCACCTGTCTGCCCCACCTGCCCTCCCAAGCCCCAATCTGTAGTTCTGCACCTTCTCTTACATGATGTACAACGAAAATGTCAGCGTGGGGGGTGGGGTGGGGAGATGCTAAGAGTGACGTACAAAGGAATCATCTACCGTGCTCAGGAATCCAAAAGGGCATTGCAAAATCTCCAAAGATTTTCTCACTTCCTTGTCTATATATGGTGGTACTTATTGTTAACACTTTCAGATTGCTTAATGTGTCCTGAATAACCATGCAGGTAGGTAGGTATGGGGAATTTGCCTGCAGGTTATAATCTAGAATAAAAATTCAAAGCGCAGGGAGAAGTGGGCTGAAAGCAGAGGCTCAATAGGCCTGTTCGCATCCTGAGCTCTCCATGGTGCTGAAACCCCTGCCCTGTCTTGCTCCATTGGCTCAGCTGTGGAACTAGCTGTGGCACTCTTCCTGTGCTCTTAAGACCCCATCCCCAGGTCTAAAGCTCCAGCTCAGGACAGTGCCACCCCACAATTCCTTTGTGCAGCAACCCCATGGACATAAAAAAAAGTCTGGTTCTGCCTTCTTCCTGGCAAAACTCCGCTTAAGACTCCACAGGCCAGATAAAAATTCCATACCTCTCCGACCCTTCCGAGGCGCCTCTCCTCCTGGAGCTCTGTGTAGGGTGTGCTGACTCAATTAAATTAAGGTTACTTCTGGTATTACTATTATTACCAACAAGTGTAGCTAATCTACTTCTTTTCAAGCTCCTAATTAGCTATTTGATTAATTATGCATCCTCAATTTAATGGGCTAACGGTTTTTGAAGAGCATTTGCCTCCCCCCCCCCTTTTAACATTTATATTTTTTAAAATGAAAAACAAGCCCTGCTGCAGCTATCAGTGAGCACCAGTCAGCTTTGGGACTTGAAAAAAGAGCGGTGAGCAGAATGGAGAGAAGAGAGCGCTTAAAAATGTAAATGATTTTAGAGAGGAGGCAGGGCGATTTCCCAGAGGGAGCCCTTATAAGTAGGCTTATTGAAAATTGGCGCTCTCCAGATGTTTTGGACTACAACTTCCATCAGCCACAGCCAGCATGGGGCCGATGAGAGCTGCAGTCCAAAATAGTCCCAGGAGCTGATGGGAGCTGTAGTTCAGAAACATCCGAAGGACACCAGGTTGTTGTACATTCAAGTTTCTGAGGTGTTGTGGAAAGGAGGTTGCTTAAACAGACCTCCTCTGGAGCAAGTCTTCATCACCTGGAATAAATCCTGCATTTGATGGAATGGATCCAGGCCTCTTTAGTTTGGCCATGACATGGGTGGACCAGGGCAGCTTTCACCTTGCCAGTACGTCTAAGTGGGGGAAGCTGGAGACCTCGCACACTGCAGGCAGACAACGGAGAAAACAACAAAGGGAACCCACAAAGTGTACCCTTAGTGTCGTCAGCTGGATGCCAGTAGGATGCTGGGAAAATTCAGTGGCATGAAAGAATTGCTGTTCCCTTGATTTTTTTATTAGGGTGGGGTGGGGATGATGGCAGCTCATCTCCCCCTGCCTTTGACCTTTAATGTTTTACTTCCTTTTTTATCGGGATCGATACCTTGCGCCTTTAATATCTAACCATGAATTATTTGAAACTGGTATCCTTCAAGATGAAAAAGCGTACTCATCTGGGATTATTGGGGGACTTCCATTAACTTTTTGAATGCTTGTTTTCTTGATTGCAACAGTGATATTCCACTGCTATTTAATTTGGACAGAACTCTTCACAGACTTCTACCCATTTTCTACTGATTATAGAATTTGGAATGAACTTCTAATGAACTCAGACTGATCAGAAAATGAAAAAAAATCTAGTTTAAATTGAAAGCATGATTGGAAAAAAAAACAAATTAGACATTATTTGGGCAAATATAATTATCCAATATGTATGCATTCATTAGATTTTGTAAACCAGAATATTAATCGAGTCAGCATAAATTAGCTAAAAGATCTGGATAACTATAAGTCATGCTGGTCTTATTAAAGGAAAAATAACAGAATGAGCCCTAGCTGGTTAGGATTTTTCCTGATGCTCAATATAAGGTATTTAGGACTGAATGATTCGAATTTGTTCTTAATATTACTTACCTGCCCTGCAAAATTTTTTAACAAATGGTAAGTGACTTGATTTTGAGTTACTAGCTTAGCTTCATTGATTTAAGTGGATCTGCTCAAGTAGAACATACTTGGATACAACCCTAAACTGGGAGGGGAATATGGGCGTGTATGTCTCCTAACAACTCTCAGCACCCTTAACGAACTCTAGCTCCCAGGATTCTTGAGGGAAGCCATGACTGTTTGGAATGGCATGATAGTGCTTTAAATGTACAGTACAGGTGGATTCTCTCGGAGTGTGCCTCTCTGTCTCTCACACGTACACTCTACTGGAACCCAGGGTCATCCAATGAAGGATGGGAGATTCAGGGCAGACAGAAGCAAGCTTTTCTTTAAATAATAATAATAATAATAATAATAATAATAATAATAATAATAATTTATTATTTATAACCCACCCATGTGGCTGGGTTTCCCCAGCCACTCTGGGCAGCTTCCAACTGAATATTAAAAACAGTACAGCAACAAACATTAAAAACTTCCCTAAAGAGGGCTGCCAGTACAGAATGAAACTACAGAATTCACTGCCGTGGGATGTAGGGATGGCATTTCAAAAAAGGGGGGATTTTCATGGAGGATAAGGTTATCAATTATGTCTTTTTTCCCCTCCAGGATAAGAGGTACCATATTATGCCTCTGAATACCAGCTACTGGGCATCAGCAGGAGACGTCTGCTTGTGGGCTTCCCAGAAGAGGCAACGGGTTGGCTTCTGTGAGAAAGAGGATGCTGGGCTAGGTGGGCCTTTGGTCTTACCCAGTATGGTTCTGCTTGTGTTTTTATGGCTACAGGGATCTATATCCAGATTCCACAAGGCTCCTCTTATGTTCTTAAACCCCCTTAAAAACTCAAGCGAGTGAGTCAATTCGTACATAATGGGACAGGCAAATCCAGGGCACCACAGGCAGAGACACACAATAGTATGCCTCCATAATGTGAGCCATTGTGCTGTAGTGGTTAGAAAGCAAAACTACCAGGACCTTGAGAGACCAGGGTTCAAATCCCCACTTGCCTATGAAACTTACTGGGTGACTTTGGGCCAGTTACTGCCTCCCGGGCTAACCTACCTCACAAGGTTGTTGTGGGGAGGGGGGAGAACCATGTACGCTTGAGCTCCTTGGAGAAAATGGTGGAATATAAACGTAATAAATAAATAGTATTTTCAAAACACCAAAGGCTGCTTGAAAGAGAGGATGATTCTTACAGTGCAGGCAACTCAACCTACTTCTAACCTCTGGTAAACATGCCTGGCAGGCTCCAGCAAACATTACTCATCAAACTATACAAACACACAAACATCAGGATCAGCTCTTTTAACAATGTGGGAGGGACAAGAATGAAAAAGTGACATCTAAGTGATGGAGGCTTGCAGGGTAATAACTACAAACTGCTGAACTTTTGACACTGAACTCTTGGTACAGTGAGCTGCGGTAAAAACTGACGTACCAACTTAAATCAAAGATAAAATGTTTGATTCTTCTATAGCGTGCTATGATTTTATCTCATTTACAAATCAAGGGCATATGCAATGACATTTATCAGAGACTTTCCTCGGATTATGGAAAAGAGATTAACAGCCAACTGTAACATTATGAAGGTGGATTTCTCCAAATTGCTGATGGAACTCACATGCTGACAACTTTCCCCTCGTTACATGTAAAGAAGAAAAATATATAAAACATGTCACCTCCTTTTAGTAAATACATGATGGAAATCATTTTACTGGATTTCTTCTTGTTCGTTTTTGCATTCTGAAAACAAAATAAAAAATATTCTAAAAAGAAAAGAAAGAGCACACTCATCAGGCAAACAGGTTTAGCAAGTTCTGGTGCTGTTTCCAAAACCTGCAAATGTTGTTTGGCTTATTTTTGTGGGTATATTTTGTAAGATGCAGTTGATGCAACAATAGTGATTTAGTGGTGGATTCATATGGGACCATCCACTCATCCCTGCCATTATTAGTTGTTCTGAGATGCTTCCCCAATGCTACAGCATGATTGTCGTCTGGAGAGGCACTCTGGCATTATAGGGCAATGAAAAAGGGACAGCACTGCCATTCCAGGAACACCTATGGTTTAAAAAGCCACAGGTTTCAAGGAGGACGTCACAGGGCATGCACTGATGGGAAACAAAGCAGCATCTCTCTCCTCTAAAACCTCTGAGGATGCAAACAGTGGGATTGCGTATAACCACCCCGATACCATCATGAGCACAAAACAGAAGAACATCAGAAGAACCTGTTCATCAGGCCAATGGCCCACCTTTTTCAACATCCTATTCTCATACTGGTCACTCAGATGTCCCAAGCGGGAGCCCATAAGCAGGACCCAAGCATAAGAGCCCTCTCCTCTCCTGTGGTTTCCAGCAACTGGTATTGAAAAGCATACTGCCTCTGAATGGGGAGGCCACTGAGGTGAAGATCCGTGGATAGCCTCATCCTCCATGAATTTGCCCAATCCTGTTTTAAAGCCGTCCAAGTTGGTAGCCATCATCACTGCCTTGAGTGGGAGGGAGTTGCATGGTTTAACTATCTGCCGCGTGACGAAGTCCTTTCTTTTATCTATCCTGAATCTTCATTGGATGGAAAAACTGGTCTCTATTCACTTTATCCACGCCAGGCATGATTTTATAAGCTTCTCTCATGTCACCTTTTACTTGCCTTTTCTCTAAACCGAAAAGTCCCCAACGCTGCAGACCTTGGAAAAGAAAGATGGGCCACTGGCTCGATCTGGCAAGCTCTTCTTATATCTTTGTGGAAAGCAAGACCCCGCTCATTCAGTTCTCATTAAAACCCGCCCCACGTTAAACCGGGAAACATCAAGCCAAGCCGCTCAGTGACTGCCTGCAACCTCTGTTATTGATACCTTGTTCCACAACTTCAACAAACTTGCAATTTTCACATTTCTCTGTGTCTCTTGTCCCCAGCACAGCACCCCCTGCCAGCAGAATGAAATTTCATTGCCTTGCTGACTGGCAGTAATTGGTGCTGGCTCTGGCACTGGCTGGGAGAAAGATCGGGGACTGCACTGGCCTGAAGAGACAAAGGTCGCTTCTCTTCCTCCCACAGAAAGGGCGAGCGCAGACCAAGGAGCAGGCAGCAAACATGTGGGAAAGCAGTGGCTGAATTGATCATTATCATAGATTTTATGGAATTAAATCAAAGAAATCAATACAATAAAAATGATAGAAGGAGAAAACAGCAGTACTATCTACCTGAGAGAGACACTGTTAGGCTGGTAAAGTACCATCTGGAAACATAAATTTCACTTTGCGCTGTGGAGAGGGAGTCCTGTGTGTCTGTCTGCATGTGTTGTCTATAAGATAACATCCCACCCAACAGCACTGAAGCTTTTCAAGGTCCTCCAAACCTTTGGCAACACAGAATTTGACTGATTGCAGCGGCAGAGCACATGCTATCACCATCTGGGATGGGTGAACTGCTCACTCCGGGAGTCCATTGCAGCTGCCCTTGTCGCTGTTTCAAGGGCACACTCATGCCACCCTGGCAGTCCTGCATGGCTTTGCGAGGCTGTGGCCAGACTCTCGGATCACAGCCTCGCAAAGCGGCACAGGAAGTGCACTCACATACCAGAGAGCCCAGTGGAGGAGAGGGACAGCAATGCTGCCGCAGCCTCTTCTCCTTTAAGCCGCTTCTGCCGCTGCATCAGGCCTGACCTGGGAGTGGAGCTGTGTCTGGCTGGTGGCACTGAGCTGCCGTGTGAAGAAGCCGCCTCTACAGCCCCCTCACGTGCTGGAGCCAGGCCCCAAAGCCTGTCATGGGGCACCTTGTGCCCCCTCAGAAAATTGTACCTGGGGCCACGCCCCCCCAGCCCCTCCATACTACCCCACTGGCTGACTGAACATTCTACGGCCTTTTAATTATTTTTAATTAAATGTATGTGTGAATGCAGCCTAGTTGTAGTTTGTTAAGGGTGCTGAGAGGTGTCAGGAGACTGCAGCTCTGTAAGGGGAAATTAGCAGTAAATTGTTAATTTATTTTAAAACTTCTGCTCCCCCCCTCCACCACGCCACAGTCACAATTCAGCTCGGCCACCCACACCAGCACCCTTGCACCAAGGCAGACACAAGGCAGGTGCGCCAGCTGAGTGTTAACTGCGTGTGATCTCCTTGAAGCACGAGCTGTGAGAATCTGGTGCTCCATAAAGATTAAGGAACAAGCCACAGCATCCCACTAGGCAGCAGTGACTCAGAGGTGAGGCATGGTTAACTCTGCTCATGCTCAGAGCCACTGCCATCTCCTCCTGGAAGCTTCTTGTAAACCAGCAAGATCGAGGCCTGCTCTACAGATCATTGGAAATCAAAATCAAGGTGTGTCTTTTGGCTCAAACAATGGCCTGGCGTGGGGTCCTTCCCCTCCCGTCCCCCAGCTGCTGCTGCTGCTGCCGCACTGAGTTATCGCTAAAACACCCTGAGCACCTTGGCTGAACAATGCACCAATCTTTTAAAAAGAAAAAGGCAGCTCTGGAAACGGCTCCTGGAACCATCTCCCAGGGACAGGATGTGCAAGAGAGGGGAGCTTGCAGGGCACAGATAACAAGGAGGCACGCCAGCCAACCCACGGCTACCTCCTAATCTGATGATGATTAACAAAGCCTCAGGTCTCCAAGGCACCGTCTTGCAACTCCGGGCAAGCATCCTGCTCCTACAGCTGCTGTGGGACAATGAATTATGGCGGTGGGGGAGGGGGGTGCTGTATAATCAAAAGCCAGCAGCTTCAAAAGGAACAGGGTCCCAGAGATTCGTGTTGCACAAGACATCGGAAAGGGCCTCCAAGGAGAGGAGGCGACTGAGTCCTGGACTCTCTACTCCAGCGGGCAGAACAAATCAAGGGTTGCTTCTCTGCAATGACGCACTGGCACTTGAAAAAGCCAGCCACATGGGGGGGGGGAGCAGCTTCATGCCTGCCAAAATGGGAGATGATCCAAGCACAGCCCTGCACTTCCAAGCATTCCACTGCTCAGATGGACTGCTCTTACTGCTGGCAGCTCCGCAGGAAATCATTTCAGAAGCGGTGGTGCCAAAACAAGAGTGTTGATGCCCTATCACATCTCAGGGTCCTTCCCCCCCCCCCCATCAATAGTAATCAGTGGCTGAAACACACTGCAGACAAATGCTGCAGCTCTGCAACTCTGCCTGGGCAGTTGCCCATGCTAAGCCTCTCTGCAAGCTGCCACCTGGCCTTTCATCTGTCACCATGGAAACAGTGATTATTCTAAAGCAGAAAGACAATTTAAATGTTAATTTACATGGTTCTGTGTGTGTATGGAGAGAGGTTGCCCCCCAAGGCAAGTGCCTTTGGCACCTTTAATTCTCCGGTAAGATAGCAGACCCACAGGTGTGTCTTTCCCCTGATCACAGTGGCGGAGCTACAGCAGGTGCAGGGAACCTTTAGCTCTGAACTACAATTCCCATGGGCCACAGCAAGTGTGAACAATGACTATGGATGATGGGAGTTGTATTCCAGCAACATCTGGGAGGACATTCGGGTTCCTTGGTTTTGAGCATGTGTGAGGAACATTTGGACCTCCAGATGCTGCTGGACTACAACTCCCATCAGCCTTGGCAAGTGTGGCCAATAGTCAGGGATGGTGGGAGTAGTAGTTCAGCGACATGTGGAGGGCCAAAGGTCCCCCACAGCTGGTCTATGGGGAAGGAGAGGGGCCAGTGTCACAGGGTGTGTGACCTGGGAACAAAGGATATGGAGAAAGGACTGCACCGAGCAGCAGAAGATTATTTCCTTGCAAAGAGCAGCTCAGCACCCCTGGCAGAATTGAGCCCCCTTGTGCCATGTGGCTCGCGCAGGAGCCAGATCCCCTCCCAGAACTGTTCTCTTAAGGCTCGTGAACAGTGCCGAAGGAACAGTAGTGGGTGAGGGAAGGACGTGGAGGCTCCTGTCCGCCACTGGTAGGTGGTCATATCTCCATGGCAACCCCATTTTTTCAGAGATAGAGAAAGGAATGAGATGGGGAGGGGAGGGATAAGGAGGGAGAGAAGCGACAGGTTGCCCCTCATCCTCAAGTCCTGCCCTGAAAAGGAAGGGCAGCTCAAGAGTGAGCCATCAATACGGCTTTGAAAAATATACCGGACAGACGAGCCACATCAGCAGCAGCCTCAGGAACCGCGCTGCCTCTTCCCAGCTGCTTACAATCCCAGGCCCCTTTAAAAGGGTGGGGGTGAGGGGGGGGATGCACACACACACAGAGGAGCCTTTGAACCCCGGTCTTTGTTCCTCTCTGTTTTGCAAGCAAACCATCTGCACAAAACCTATTTTCCCCTTTTGCCAACAATCTCTATGAGACCCCCACCACCACCTACAAATCTCCTGGGGGGGGGGAGGAGAAACTTGTTAAGCAAGGCTGTCAGATCCTCCATCAACAATCTCACCGGCAGTTCATGCCCCCCCAGAAGCACCTTTCCTGCCCCTTTCCCCATCAATGCAGGGCTTCTGCAACACCTCCCTAATTAGCTGTGTTTTCCCCACCTGCAGGAAGAAAAGGGAACAAATCCACCTTGTCAAAGCACTTAAAGGTGTGCTGTCAGAGATGGGAGGCTTCCGGGAGGAGGGGGGGTGGAGAGAGAGAGAGCCATGAACAAACAAGTGCATGTGTGTGTTTTTTTCTTGGAGGGGCAGGGAACGGATTTGTTTTATTCTTCCCCACCTCCTCTGGATGTAACTGAGCAGGGCTTTGATTTGTTGTTGCTGTTTCAAGAGCTATTAGCATGAAGCTAAGACAGCAGGCAAAAAAGAACCTCGCTTGATAAAGCACCCGCTGAAATTCAAAAAGAGGATTTTGGAAGGGACGGGGGAAGTTAAGGTCAGAAGAAGAGTCCCCAGTGGATTCATTGATTTACTGCGTTTGTATCTCAACTTTCTTTCTCCAGTGTGCCCAAGATAGTGCACGTAGATCTCCCCATCCTCTTTAATACCCACAACAACCATGTGAAGTAGGTTAGGCTGAGAGTGACTGGCCCATGGTCACCCAGAGAGCCTCATGATAGCTGAGTGAGGAATTGAAACCTGGTCTACACCACCCTGGCTCTCAGTCTTGGATCAGGCCAAGACTGGATCCATCAACAGGCCCATTAATGTTTCCCCCTACTGGCCCAGCCAAGATGCTTCCCAGAAGCTCAGAAGAAGGGTCATGGATAGCATTTCCCAAATGCTGCCCCCAGGGCCCCCCACAGCAATGGGTAGACTGTTCATTGGCATGGAGGCTCCACATACCATGTTTCTCATCCACAAATGCAACTAAAGCCCATTCAAAGCCCACCTAAGCAAGCAGCTCGTCTTGCAGATGACAAGCAAGCAAACAACTGTACAAAAGAAGCCCTTGTTAGCGGAGCTAAGGTGCAGACTTTCAAGGCTCTGCCTTTCATTTTCCCTTCCCCTCACCCCCAGAGATGCTCTTCCTGTCAACCTTTGGGGGGGGGGGAGATGGAAAAAGAAAAGCATAAATCAAAAATGTTTGCACAAATCCGTTTTGCAAAATGAATGGAGCGGGGCAGCAAAACAAAAAGACACCCCTCCCAATCCAGCAATTTGTCAGAAGAGGCCTCATCCTTGCCAGACCCCAGCTCTTTCTCCTGTCTTCAATCATCTTCAGCTCTGAGGCTCAGTTTCTGTCATCAAATCAGTCCCAAACACATCTTCCTATTCACTTCCTTTTTATTTTATTTTAAGCCTGCTGTTCCAATGCATCCTTTTGTTTCTTAGTGTAATGTTTCTTTTCTTGTATGATTTCTTTATTTTAAGGTTTCAGATTTCAGCTTTCTCTTGACACAGGAGGAGAGTGGATGCTGCTTAGAGGTTGTGCTGGGGCTTTGGACGCCCTGGGTTACCTTGATGCATCATTTTGAGGTTTTCCTTTTAAAGCCTGAAATGGAGCTATTTGCAGCCTGCCCCTCCTTCCCTCAACAAAATGGCAGCAACCAAAGCCCACATTCTTCCTCCCTGCCATCCCCGAGAAGTCTCCCTCCTTGAGAGAGGACCCAAAAGGGAGCTGTTTAATTTAGAGAGAAAGATACTGCCTGCCTACTTGTGCTAAATTATTTTCACACACTGCAGTGGAAGCTGATGCCTGCCTGTGAACTGGAGGCGGAGAAAGCGGTGGCGGGGAAGGAGGGAGGAAATAACTGAGAAATTAAGTGCTTAACTGATTTCTGCACTCTTCCTTTTTTCCCACCACTCCCCAGGGCATTGAAATGCTATGGTCCTGAACTGGCAGAGCTGCCAGGCTGGGCAGAATGATGCCTGTGTGGAACAGATACTATTGCAAGTCAGAACACAGCGGCCGATAGGGACACCCAAACCACAACTATGGTGTCAATTCTCCAACCACCTCCATTGGCCTCATATGAACATCAGAAGAGCCCTTCTGGATCAGGCCAATGGCCCATCAAGTACAGCATCCTGTTCTCATAGTGGCCAACCAGGTGCCTGTGAGAAACCAGCAGCAAGCAGGACCCAGGTACAAGAGCCCTCTCTCCTCCTGTGGTTTCCAGCAACTGGCATGCAGAAGCATTAGTGCCTCTAACTATGGAGGTAGAGAACAGCTTCTATCACGGCTAGTAGCCATCAACAGACCTCTCCTCCATGAATTTGTCCGATCATCTTCTAGATCCATCCAAGTTGGTGGTCATCACTTCCTCTTGCAGCAGAGAGTTGCACAGTTGAACCATGTGAAGACATTATTTCTTTTCTCTGTCCTGACTCTTCCAACATTCATCTTCATTGCATATGAGACAGGCAGAAAAACTTTTCTCCATCCATCTTCTCCATGCTATGTGTAATTTTATAAACTTCTCTCCTGTCAGCTCTTACTCACCTTTTCTCTAAACTAAAAAGTCCCAAAAGTTGCAACCTTCATAGGGAAGTCACTCCATCCCCTTGATTATTTTGGTTGCCCTTATCGGAACCTTTTCCAACTCTGCAATAACATTTTTTTAAGTAGAAAAACAAGACTGTGAAGATTCGCAGTGTATTGGGAGTCTTGTGTGGGAGTGAAGAGTTAATAGTGCAAAGCATCTAAGCCAGCCTGCTATCTGGGGATGATGGGAGTTGCAGTCAAAAATATACGGTGGGCACCAAGTTGGGAAAGGCTGAATTACAGATCAGTCAGACTTGGCTTTGAACTAAGATGTTTATAGTCTGACACAAGTCTGACTAAATTTATTGTTACTTTTTTTTGTAAGACAGCTGTGCCTAGCCTGTGGCCCTCCAGCCCACCTGGACTACAAGTCCTATCTGCCCTGATGACTGGCCATGATGACTGGGGCTGATGGCAGCTGGAGTTCGACCAGGTCAGAAGGGTCATTGGTGTAAAACTACATTCACGCCAGCTCAGAACCTAAGAGACCACTTTGGGCATGAGAGGGGACAGGAGGATGCAGTACTGGGCTGCTGCAACTGGCAGGCAGAATGAGCCCTAGAAATTGGCTAGGCCTGGTATAAATATTCAAGAGCAGGGGTGGGGAAACTTTTTGGCTCCATGGGCCCCCCAGAAGACCAAATTTGACAAGTGGGGAGGGCCACCTCTTGTCAATCAGCTGACATCACAAATGACATCAGAGGATTTGGTGCTTTGAAGTCCCATTGTTGGGATTTCAAAGCATGCTGCTTCGAACAGCTCATTTGCTAAGGGGTTTAATCCCCGAGCGTCAGTTGATGAGCAAGTATTAAATCCTGTTGTCATGGCTGCATTGATCCAGCTTGCTGCTGGGAACAGGGTGTGCAGTTAACACAGGATCAAACTTGGCTGATGGGCGGGCAGGTTTGTTCTGGGGAGAAATTGCCTTGCCAGCCACGACTGGCCCTCTGACTGGAGAGTCCCACCCTACCTGCTCCCCCACCCCCACTCAAGAGCCTGACAGGTGAACAGATGAGCACCACCAGTCTTTGGTTTCCACAACTCACAGCTAGTGGTGGTGTAGTGGTGTAGATTAGGACCAGGGAAACCAGGGTTCTGAACCTCACTCGGTCATGAAGCCCACTGGGTGGCCTTGGAGGCCAGCTCCTGCCTCTCAGCCTAACCCACCTCACAGGGTTGCTGTGGGGATTAAGCGAGGTAGGGGAGAACCATGCATGCCACCTTGAGCTCCTTGGAGAGAAAAGGTGGGATATAAATGTAATAAACACCAACAAGGATTCCCTTTTATACATAACCAGGAAACACCCACCCCATTGACCGGTTGCACAGTCGTGGCCGTGAATACAGGTTAGCATGCTCATTTCATCAACTGGAAAGCTGTGATTCCTGCCCTGCAGTGGGTTGGACTAGATGACCCTCAGGGTCCCTTCCAACTCTACAATTCTATGAAAGAGGTGCGGGTGAAAAATCCATGCACTTAGCACAGTCAGGAAGAGTGAACTTGCTGTGCCATGCAGGTGGCTAAAAAAACGTTAACGAGGAACTAACCTGCATTAAGCCATCATGAATATGCACCCCCAGTCTGAAAAATTAACAGAGGATGGCGATTATTCATTGCTGTAGACACAGCACACTTGCTTTCTTGTCAAACATCGTCAGCGGCTGCTCTCGCCGAACAAAGCCACTGCTAACTTATGAGCTGCTATCTGTCTGCCCACAGGCAAGCTCAGGTCCCTGGTATTAGGATCCCAGCAGCTGACTTTGAAGGACAGATCAGCCTCTTTGCCCATTCCTTCCCCTCTCTCTAGAAACCCCTGAGCTGCAAAGCCCCCTCCTCAGCAAAACATGACCTTTTATGTAGCTAGGAAGGGTGAAGTCACACAGCCAGAGGCAAAGGGAGGTGGGTAACATTTCAGACCCATTTATTCTCACCACCCAAAGGTGCCAAATGCACAGCACACTGGCTAGCGGTTCAAACTGGAGAAAAACGCAGCAAGGAAATGGGGAGAGTTGGTGGAAGGAGACGGATGTCAAGAACATAAGAAGAGCTTGGTGGCTCAGGCTTATGGCCCACGCAGCCCATCATCCTGCTCTCATGGTGGCCAACCAGATGCCTCAATGGGAAACCTGCAAGCAGGATCTGAGCACAAAAGCACTTTCCCCTCCTGCGTCCAGCAACCAGCATTCAGAAACATTACGTGGAGACAGAGCAGAACCTCACAGCCAGTATCCATTGAGAGCCTTAAGCTCCTCTGTTGATTTTGTCAGACCCTCTTTTAAAGCCACCCAAGTTAGTGTCCATCACTACACCTTGTGGTAGCAAATCCAGACAATGAGTGAGGGCCATTGCTTTCCTGTTTTCTCAGGGGTGTCTGGTTGGCCACAGATTCAAATGACAAGAAAGGAGATTCTGGCAAAACATTAGGAAGAAGTTCCTGATGTTAATAGCTGTTCTAAAGTGGAACAAACTCCCTTGGAAGGTGGTGGGCTCAGTTTCCTTGGAGGTTTTCACATAGAGGTTGGATGGCCAGCTGTTCGAGATTCTTTTGCTGTGATTCCTGCATTGCAGGAAGTTGGACTAGGTTGGACTCAGGGTACCTTTGAATTCTACAATTCTATTATCGTAGGCCATCAGCTATAAAGACGACTTAAAACGAGTACACACGCACATTTCCTGCAGACAAATACTTGCTTTTCTAAAGAAAGTAAACAACAACAAAACAGCAACAGTAAAGTTGGCAAGTATCTTCCCCCACGGTTCCTTTCTCGGACCCTTGATCCTCCCATAGTTCTTGGGGGCTTGAAAGATAAGAAGTGAAATCGACTAGAACAAAATGGAATTGACTACAGGCCCCCTCAAGACAATTGGATTTCAAAAAGACAAGAGCAGAGAAACAGCCTTAAATTCCCATCCTTAATTGCAAAACTGCTATCAATTAGAAGGAGAGATCAGAGGGGGAGATTTATGCTTAGCTGAGCAAAGAAATTGACAGGGAGGAGAAAAGTTTTTTAAGAGAGAGAGAGAGAGAAGAGGAAGGAAGGGAGAACTGTGAATGTTCGTATTAATTAAGGCAAGGCCTAGGGTGAACAGTTCAGTGGCTGATCTAAGGCACAGTGAGCTAAGATGAAGCCATCCCCCCACCAACAGCTCATTTAAAAAAAGTTCTGCCACCACTTTTGAGGACAATAAGGTTGTTTCAGACTAGTGTAAGCACAAGGCCTAGAAACAGAGAGACACAAAACATACACTCTTCAAATTCCTAATCAGCCACTAGTGAATGAGCTTCAGGAAAGAGTTATCATCCAGCCTTTTTGTGAATCAAACCCACCTCCCTGTCCCTTCCAAGGTGACTTGCACAGAGCTGTCTGTGGAATGTTTACATGGTGTGCAAATGGAAATGAATTGGTGACATTTTCAAGCATCCTTCTAGCTCGGCCATCACCAGCCTGCTACCTGCCAGATCTTTGGGACTACATCTCCCATCAGCCCCAGTGTCACATGTTGAGTGGGAATGATGAAAGTGGTGTTCCACAACAGGGTGTATGATGCGGGCAGACTGCAGGCTTGTGGGATGCAATTTGAAACATTTTTGTTTTTTACTGGAACCCCAAGATTCACCACCTGGAGCCACATGGTTTGGTGAAGGGAAAGTGAGGATCCTCGTTGAATTAAGGAAGCCTCTGAATGTAGGCTTAGCAAAGGGGTTTGTTTTCAGGACTAGAACTGAGCTTGAAGTTTTGTCACACAAAAACCCACTCCTGGTTTCCGATAAGAAGAGCCTGGCTGGATCAGTCCAGCATCCTGTTCTCACAGTGGCCAACCACAGTGCCTGAGCACAAGAGCGCCCTCTCTCTCTCTCTCCTGTGATTTCCAGCAACTGGTATTCAGAAGCAGTCCTGCCTGCAGAGCAGAGCCATCATGGTTAGTAGCCATCAACAGCTCTCTCATCCATGATTTGTCTAACTCTCTTTTAAAGTCACCAGGTTAGCAGCCATTATTGCTTCCTCTTGAAGTGAGTCCCCTAGTCTAACTATGCTCTGTGTGAGGAAGTACAACAGCTTTTGTTAGCAACTCGGAAGAAAATAAAAAGCACATTATGAATACTGGAAGCTTTCTAACACACCTTTTACTCTAATCCTAGACGAGATGTCCAATATATCCCTAACAAGTGCACAAGCTTTTTCTCGAAGGAGCTCAAAGTGATGTAAATGATTCTCCCCCTCCTTAATTAACCCCACAACAACCCTGTGAGGTAGGTTAGGCTGAGAGGCAGTGACTGGCCCAGTGAGCACCATGGCCCAAGTAGGGATTTGAACCCTGGTCTCTCCCAGGTCCTGGTCCGACACTCTTAAAACACTACACCACATGGCTCTGGACTATGAAAATTAAATGAACCTGAGAACAGTTTGCATACTTTACACAAGGTTTAAGGATTCAGCTTTTCTCCTTCTCTCTTCCAACATGCCTCTCTGACCCTTCCATCTTTGACACATTGTCCCTTATCGCCCCCATTCGAAGGGAAAGGGGGAACTCTTCAGAACCATTTTTGTCGCTGTTGACAGACCTGTCATGGCTGCCTTTCCTCAGCTTGTCTGAGGAGAACATAGAAGAGGCAAAGGGGGAACCTTTCTTTACATAATTTGGTCAAGTGTTGCCGTTTCAGGATGCGCAGGCACCACAGCCTGAGACCGGCGGGAGAGGCAACTGCAGCACCTCATCATGCAAAATAACTACGGTAACAAATAAACAAACAGCAGTCCAAAGCCAATCACCTTACATTTACTGCCTCTTTTTCAAAAGTATTTATTTATTTACCTAATATTTCATTACTAGATTTCTATCTAAAGAGAGACCAGGGTGGCACCAGCTTTCAGAGGAGTTGCTGCCCACCCAGAGCCCATGGGATCGCCCGTCCTTTGGGCCACATTCAGACCATACGTTTAAAGCCTGTAATAACACTTTAAACAGCTTCCCCCGAGGGATTCTGGGAGCTGTAGGTTGTTAGAGGTGCTGAGAGTTGTTAGGAGACTCGCTATTCCCCTCACAGGGCTGCAATTCCCAGAGTCCCCCGTGAAGAGGGCTTGTTAAACCGCTCCGGGAATTGTAGCTCCGTGAGGGGAAGGCGAAGAAACAACTCTCAGCACCTGTAACAAACTACAGCTCTCTGTCCACATTTTCCTCTGCCTCTGCCCACCAGTGGCATGTGGCCTCTGGAAGGTTGCCCACAAAGGCATGCAGCCCTCACCCCTGGTGCAAGTACAGAGCTAGATGAACCTAACTTAGAACAAGGCCAAAGGCGCCAACTTGCCTCCCACACTGGAGGGCAGGGCCACCACGTGACACGTCACGTGATGTCACGTGATTCATCTGCCCCAGTGGGAAGCCCAGGAGGCTTCGTTCTCCTCACAGCATGCGCTGGGGGGCAGGATACACGGAGGGCAATATTCGCCCTCGCTCATCAGGTGGGGGCTGGGGTGTCCAGAAGGCACTTGATGGTGACAGGGTATGTCAGCCCCCTCAATATTGGGGGGGGGCGGGTCCCCAATTCAGAATATTGAGCCCCTAGCACCACCTATACCTGGCGCCGGCAGATAAGACAGTTCTTACATTCCTGTGCAACCCACCAACTGTCCCCTCACCTCCCAATCTGGCCTGCTCCCTCTTGGCTTCCTTAAAAGCCACAGGGCTTGGCAGGGAGGACAGAGCCTTATCTCATTTGTGCAAAAAGCCCAGGAGGACTGGGTGGGTTTTCGTCTGGTCCAGCACAGCCCCACCAGGACCAGTGAGCCCATGCAGAGGCATATTTTTGGCTTTCTAATAACCACCCAACCAACCCTTTTCTGCAAAGCGGAAAGCTTTTCTCAAACAGATGCCAAGTCGGGGATGGCTTCCTTTGCCCTCTTTGCATTTTGAGCGTCGGAAACAGATCAGGGAGGGAATAATCAGGGCTGCTGCTCCAGCGCCTTCCCAAGCAGAGAGAGGTAATTGAAAAACGCCTGCCTTTTGTCTGGAAAGCTCCTCACGGCGGCACCAGGCACATGGCGAGACATACGCTCGGTGGCTGCCGAGCCTCGGAGAAGGAAGCCAGCGGCGCTGGGAGCCACTGTTTCGAAGCCAAGTTACGGAGACACTTAGAAATCAAATGCTGGAGAGATCATAATGAACAGCAGGCAAGGAGGTCATGATAGTAGCTGAAAATCTGGTGTAGTTGCAATGTCTGGGAGACATTATTATTATTCATTAAATTTGTTAGTCACTTTATCTTGCCCAAGGCAAATTAAAGGCAAAATAAACAAACAAAAACCCCACATAGATACATTAAAACCAAGTGGGAGGCAGGGTATATTTAAAACATCCCACCCATTTCTAGAAGGCCACAGATAGTTAAAGGCCTGGTTTATAGAGGAAGGATTTTACAAGGCACCTAAAGATATATGATGATGGTGTCAGGGACGGAGCCCAGTGGCCAGAGCATCTGCTAAGAGGGCAGAAGGTTTCAGGTTCAATCCCTGGTTGCATTTCCATGAAGGGCTTGGAGACAACCTCTGTCTGAAGCCTGGAGAGCCTCTGGCAGTCAGTGTTGACAATACTGAGCTAGATGGACATAAGAATCTAAGAAGAGCCCTGCAGGATCAGGCCCATGGCTCATCTAGTCCAGCATCCTGTTCTCACAGTGACTGACCAGATGCCTTTGGGAAACCAGCAAGCAGGATTTGAGGACAGAGCAGGGACTTTTGTGTGTGTTTGCACAGAAGAGTCCCATCAGCCTCCACCTCCACTCTGAAGTGGTGCAGACAGATACGAACCTGCCATCTCATTAAGAACGAGGCTCTATCACAAGATAGGCCATCCCTGCATTCTGTGGCACACAGCCATGCTTCCCTCTTCATCCACTTGTTGCAAGTTTCACCAATCTGTCTCACATTCCACACTACTGTTTTCTCATCTAACCTTCAGGTCATTCAGAAGTCGAACTAACTGGTTCTCTTGGCAAATCCCACCTTGCCAACTCCGTCATTCATTCTTTGACTCCCCGCCACCCATAACTCTGCATCTTCTTACTGTGCAGGAGCTGTGTGTACAATCTACACCGGGGCTCTATCACATCCCCAACATTTTGCATCAGCTGATTTATAGGTTCCCCACTAATTTATATTGTGTTAAATATTAACGAAATGTAACTTGGTACATTTTTCCTTCATTTGGCATGCCTATGGATTCCAAGGGTATCTTATGTCAGGCCCATTTCCATGCATCTTGAAGAACGCTAAACTTTAGTTCTTTCCCCAATTTGGTCCAATGTGGATGAGTTGCCATGTTGCTCATGAGCTGTGGCTAGTCACTGAGCTAAATAGACTGGCGGTCTGACTCGGTATAAGGCAGTTTTCTTTATTCCTATGTCCAGCTCTTGGGTGCCTAGTGCAAAGCAAATATTGACTAGTTTAGGTACAGATGGTGCTCACTAAGAGCATAAGAACTTAAGAACAGTGTGCTGGATCAGGCCAACGGCCCATCCAATCTGGCTTCCTGCTCCCACAGTGGCCAACCAGTTGCTCATTGTGGGAAACTCACAAGCAGGACCCAAGCTCCCCTCCTGCAGCTTCCAGTAACTGATATTCCAAAGAATTTCTGCCTCTGACTGTGGAGGCAGAGCAGAGTCATTTTGGCTAGTTGCCATTGATCGTCATATTCTCGGTGAATTTATCTAATCCTCTTTCAAAGCTATCCAAGTTGGTGGGAGGGAGTTCCATAGTTTAACAATGCACTGCATGAAATATGACTTTCTTTTATCTGTCCAGGATCTTCCAACATGCGGCTCCATAAGAAGTTAGTCCCAGAGTTACAAGAGAGGGAGACAAACTTTTCTCTGTCAATTTTCTCCACGCCATGCAGAATTCCTGTCACATGAACACTCGCCTTCTCTCTAAACTAAAAAGTCGCCAGTGCTGCAACCATTCCTCCTGGGGGATTCGCTTCATCCCCTTGGTCGTTTTGGCTGCATCTTTTCCTGAATCTCTTCCAACTCTACAACATCCTTCTTGAGGTGAGGCGACCAGAACTGTACACACTATTCCAAATGCGGTCACAGCTCAGAGGGGAAAGTGCTTTTCTTGCCGGGGCTAATTGCTAGCTAAATGGAGGATACCTGTGCTGGCAATTGGCAAATCGATTAGGTGCAAAATAAGGCATCAGAAAACATCCAGAGCTCTTGCTCCTTCCAGACAATGAGGGCCACTTTGTTTCCTATTAATGAGGATGGCTAGTGCATACCAAAGTTTGCTTCGTCCGCCTGCTGCATGAGCCTGTGCTCTGCCAACGGAGCCGAGGAGTTAAGGAGGATGCCCTGAGAGTGGTCGCCTGGGTAACACCCTTGCCATGGAGCTTTGCTAGTTAAATTTGATTGGCAAGAACAGTTCGCACCATTAAGGAAAGGAGACATGAAATTCTGAGGACCAGCAGCCATGTCAGGCAATTGAAATTAAAAGACTGACAGCCAAGTAGAACAGGGATTGGGGGGGAAACCTACTCCTATGAACCGCAGGAGTCCCCGAGGCTTTGAAACCAAGAAAGTTAAACAGTTGGGATGGAAATGGAGGCAGATGATCTGCAAATGTGCACACACACACATGCACGCTTCACATTAGAACATCCCACTGAGGATCAATTAACTCCTCAAACCACCGCAAATAAGGCTGACATCCTGCAGACAGCAGATGAGATAATAAATAAATTATATTCACTGTTATGCACGGTGTCTGGGCTGCATTCCTCCAAACAGCAAGGAAAGTCTGAGTGTTTGTGGGGGCTGGGAAAGGAGAAATCATGAAAAAGGGAAAAAAGAAATCTGTAAAAAAGAAAAAAATATCCCTGCACATAGAGAACTATGTTGAGAAATGCCATAGGTCAGGGGTAGAGCTACTTTACATAGGAATGCAAGAAGAGGCTGCTGGATCAGGCCAATGGCCCATTTACGCCACAATTCTGCTCTTAAAGTGGCCACCCAGATGTCTCAGTAGGAAACTCACAAGCAGGATTTGAGCATGGAGGTAGAACAGAACCATCATGGATGGTAGCCATCGAGAGCCCTCTTCTCCAGAATTTTGTCCAATCCTCTTTTAAAGCCATCCAAGTTGGTGGCCATCTCTGCCTCTTGTGGGGGTTCTATAGTTTGGCTATGCTCTGCGTGAACAAGTCCTTTCTTTTATCTGTCCCGCATCATGTCCACAAGTTCTAGCATTATGATAAAAGAGGCAGGAAAAACTTTTCTCTGTCCATGCTGGGCATAATTTTGTGAACTTTTATCATGTCACATCTTACTTGTCTTTTCTCTGAACTAAAAAGTCCCAAAGGCTGTAACCTTTCTTCATAGTGAGTCATTCCTCGAGTTGACGAGGCTCATTGGACAGTAGCAAGAAACAAGAGCCTTCATTATCATTTGTCTGGTCCTGCGGAACTCTCCGCCAATAGAGATTCAGCAGGTGCGTTCAGTTTCAACTTTTAAATGTCTGCTGAAAACTCTTCCATTCCACCAGGCCTATGTAGGCAATTAAGAATACATCCTTCCGCAATGGTTAACTGACGCCTATTTTTAACCTTTCAATAGTTTTTTATTGTAGTACAAAACATCTGGGGGCCACCACATTGGTGAAGCCTGTTCTATATACAGCAGCCTCCAGAACCCATGCTCTGCTCCTTCCCCTCCACCCTTTAAAGACCAAATCATTATGATTTTGCTCCATAGGCAGCTTTCTCGGAATCGCTGCTTCATTCCAAGGTGCCTTGCCTTCTTTCTCTACCATGTCTCCATTTTAAAATGTTTGAATGGCTTCACTCTGTGCATCTGAAGTGTCATGCGAGTGTTGTATAAAGTGCATTTATGATATATTAAAAGTGCTCTCAGCCAATTCTGGAAAGTTCTGGAGGGGGTGTCATTTATTTTCATTATCAAGGACACAGGATATTAATTCTGAAAGCAAAACAAAACACACCTTGGTACAGTCTGGGATCTTTTTTCTTTTTCTTTTTGGTAAGCAATGAATTTAATGAAGTTTGGATCTAATTCCACTCTTCTGCGGCTGCCTTTGCTAATAAGTTGGGCAAGATTTCAGCAGAAAGAACAGCTGGGACAATTTCTGTCATTTGCCATCCCCAAGGCCTTGGGGTTTTGACTGCTAAATTTGGACACTCGGTTCTCATTTCTGTAATAGCTTTTTGCAATCTTCCCAGGGAGAGGTATATCAAAGCCCATTAATGCAAATATGTGCTTCCATTTTCTTAGAATGCTTCCAGACAACCTCCCTTGTTACAACGAGAAATGACAAATAGTTTTGCTCACAAGACTATTTCCAGGTGTGGAACCTGGAAATGGGTGTGGCTAGAGGGAACGTATGAACAGCTCAGCTGGATCAGAATAAAGTTTAGTCCAGCATCCCGCTTCTCACAGCAGCCAATGAGATTTACCCAGGCCTTGAATGCCAATAAAGCCATCATAACTAGCAGCTACTATCATCCACACCTTAAAGGTAGAGGAAGAGGGGATCCCTAGCATGGAATTTGCCTTTTTCTCAGCTACCAAAAACCATTTTCCTTGGTTTGCCAATATCCTTTATTAAGTGGACACAGTGTTCCAGGTGAGGTGGAATAGGGTGATACTATTACTTCCTGCAATCTGGACACTAAATTTGTGTTGACGCAACCCTAGAATAAAACTAGCCTTTCTGCATGACACTGCTGACTCCGGCTTAGACAGTGGTCTATTAAAACCACTATAGCTATTTCACATGTACCAGCTGTTAAGCCAGGAGTCTCTCATATGTGCATCTGATTCTCGTTACCCACTGGGACATTTGCCAGTCTCCAATCTCACAACACTTCACCCCTTCTCCAATGATTGAATCCGCTTCATCAGATGCATGAAGTGCAATCCTGAGTTGATTGTATAATGGCATAATCTTTAATACAGTATAACGTCTGTTAGTCTTTAAGGTGCTGTAGGCTCTTTGTTGTTTTTACCACCAACAAACTAAAATGGCTACTTCTCTGGATTTCCCCCCCCCCCCACCATGATAGCATCTAGTGCAGGGCTGCGCAGGCTTATCAGATATACTTTGCTTTTAACTGGAACCCCAATATATACCAACCAGAGCCAGGAGTGAAAAAAGTGCGGATAGAATTAAAGAAGAGCCCATTCCGAGACCGGGAAATTGTTCTTCAGCAGCAAAACTGAAACTGAATTCACCATCCTCTCACACAAACGTCCACTCTGGATTAGCTATCAAGTTTAGGTTGGATGAAAAGTCATTTTGGTGTCACATTTTTAAAAAACCAGGAAGCAGGAAAACAAAAACCCTTCACCTGGAGATCTATCAATAGATACCAGTTTATCTCTTTACCCACTTATGGTCAAGTAAAAGGTAAAGGGACCCCTGACCATTAGGTCCAATCGTGGCCAACTCTGGGGTGGTGGTGCTCATCTCACTTTACTGGCCGAGGGAGCCGGCGTACAGCTTCCGGGTCATGTGGCCAGCATGACTAAGCTGCTTCTGGCAAACCAGAGCAGCGCACGGAAACGCCGTTTACCTTCCCGCCGGAGCGGTACACTTTGACGTGCTTTCGAACTCCTAGGTTGGCAGATGTAGGGACCGAGCAACGGGAGCTCACCCCGTCGCGGGGATTTGAACTGCCGACCTTCTGATCGGCAAGCCCTAGGCTCTGTGGTTTAGACCACAGTGCCACCCGTGTCCCACTATGGTCAAGTAGACAAACACAAAACAAAACAAACAAACAAAAACAGATGGAGCCAGTGATTCATTGTGTCATGAGTTCAACGCACACATGCAAATGGTAGCCAATGAAATGTAATGGGAGGTGGGGAAATCTGCAATGTTTTGACATCATCATTTACTTGGTCTTACAGGGAGACCATAAGAGAAAAAGTGGGATGCCCACATTCAGTCTCTGAAAAATCCTGTTTCAGTCCAACTCCACATATGCAGGAAAGAGAGGAGCTTGAATGCTATAATCTATTGAGGTACTGAATGTTATTTCCCTCCAATACTGCTGTTCATGACGCACACAGATACACAGCAATCGTGGAATGATGCATTTCAATGGCAGGCAAACAACTGAAAACAAGGAAGTGGAAAGGAAAATGGCAGATCAGCCTGCTGATCTGGGAGAAGTCTCTGGGGAGCTCGAGTTTGTCCACAGTCAGCTTTCCGGGTCATGTGGCCAGCATGACTAAACTGCTTCTGGCACAATGGAACATCGTGATGGAAACCATAGCACACAGAAAATGCTGTTTACCTTCCTGTCGCAGCAGTACCTATTTATCTACTTGTGCTGGTATGCTTTCAAACTGCAAGGTTGGCAGAAGCTGGGAAAGAGCAACAGGAGCTCACCCCATCGCGCGAATTCCAACCGCCGACCTTCTGATCAGCAAGCCCAAGAGGCTCAGTGGTTTAGATCACAGTGCCACCTCTTGTTAGGTATAACACACATACACACAATATGAACATATAATATCTAGACCAGGATTCACGAACCTCGCACCCTGCAGGTGTTTCAGACTAAAACTGCCATCAGCCCAACAAGCATGGCTACGGCAAAGGTTGGTGAAGGCTGTTCTACAGCTACAGATCAGTGCTGACAATGACCATGGAAAAATGTGTCCACCAGATTGAAGCTGGTAGCAGGCAAGACATTTCACGTAGATTCCTACTGATTTGGAATAGACCATGCAGCCTCTCGTAGACCAAGTAATTCGTCTTCCGTCCACGCTTACTGAGGTGGAGATTGCCATCTCAACAGAACACAGTTCTGTTCTGTTTCTTCTTTGCTGTCAATGTGGATCTTTAGGGATGTTTGTCTTGATTTTCTAACCCTCCTTGTTTTGATGATTTACACTCAAGCAGATTCCTGCTTGCATTTCCATTTAAGATTTCCAGCGTAAACAGGACGTCACAGAGCTACTTCTTCAAACAGACTTACTGATATCCCAGCTTCCCCAGACAACATACAAGCCTACACAAACCAGGAACCTAACCAGTTACAATCCAGTGGGTGGTAGGAGAGAACCATCCCATAGATCATAGGAAGTGGTTGGGCCAGGGGCCAAAAATATTGGAAGCAGAAGGATTTGGGGGGGGGGCATGGAAGCCAGCAGCGGGAGCTCATCCTACCTCAATTCGGCCAGTGTCAGGCTGGAACCCACGGGAAGGGTCCTCGGTCGTCACTCGGCACTGGATGGCGCATCCATTGATCCGCACATTGTCCTGTTTGAGGCCCAGGTCAGGAAGGCTCTTCCCCTCAGAGATGTGGATTTGGGCATGGACGAGGTCCACACTGAAAAGGAAGGGAAGGAGAGAGTCAGAGAATGTGTGTGAAGCTTGGCGTAATTCCTTAGGCATTTTGTGTCTTCTGCAGATATTTATTTACTTATTGCATTTCTATTTATTTATTTACTTATTGCATTTATACCCCACCTTATTGTCATACGTGTGGAGGAAAAACCTAAACACGTTGCAGAGTTCAGCAGAGTTCCAGAGGCAATATTTCATCCAGCAGAGCTTTTACTTGTGCTGAAAGTAAATAACTCTGCTGCAACTGGATTTCTTATGGACTGTGCCAATTCTGATTGTAATGGATTTGGTGACCATTATGCTCATTTGCCTTCAGCACAAGTAAAAGCTCTGCTGGATGAAGTACGATTGCCTCTGGTCTATTTTTGGGAACTCTGTAACGTGTTTAAATTTTCTCTCCACATGTATGTCACTTATATCCTCCAAAGAGCTCGAGGCAGTGTACATAGTACCCTCCATTTTATCCTTGCAACAACCCCTGTGAAGTCGGCTAGGCTGAGAGGAAGTGACTGGTCAGAGGTCCCTCAGCGAGCCCCATGGCCAAGTGAGACTAGAATCCGGGTCTCCCAGGTCTAACCACTACACCACACTCTCTTTCAGGACAGTCCTTTTTGCATCTGCCTCTGTCTCATGGTTCTGCCTTTGCCAGAGCTCCTTTCATCACCTTTTGTGAAGAGATATCTGTGGGGCTGAGAGGCTGTTTTTGTGGTGCACAATCAAGGAGGAAGGAGGAGCCATTCCACCCTCGACCCTCCAGATCTGCCCTGTCTCTGGTCAGCTTGGCACTAGTCCTTTTCTCTGCAGGGAAAATATCCTGTTTTGGCTTCTTGATCAGTCTCGTTGTGGTTGTTTTATTAGCTTTTGGCCTCTTTTACCTCTCCTCTTTTCCTTATTTGCTTGTCTCGTCATCCCCTCCCCCTTTCCCCTGCGTTTGTGATTCTGTACATTGAACAAGAATTGGCTTCATTGGTTAATCACAATGATGCTATTGAGGAATTTAAGTCCATAACACCCGCTGAGTGCCGCCTAATTCTCCAGCACACTCGAAGATGAAGAAACCTTAATCTGTTTTGGTCAATTTGAGTTAACCCATTATCCGTTGAAAGATAAAAGATCGTGAAAATTGACTGTAGCTTTGTATATGTCTGGTTATATCACCTGAGCAAACATTTGCTATTCTGTGTCTCATTTCTTAAGTTTACATTTTCAAAGTTTAGTTCTTAATAAAATATATATATAAATTTAGTTAAGTTTTAGTTTCTTTTCTGGGGATTTTTTAAAAAGTCCTTTATGACTGAGTTCACCTTTAAAACAAAACAAAACAAAACAAAAATCCCTTGGTGCCCACCCTAACCAAATGTGTTGTGCTGACTGGATGTTAGTTCTGCCCCTTGTTGGGGGTCTCCCACCTCCAATACTCTGTGAAGGAGATGGCTATTGATGACTAATATGACGCGCAGTGTAAATTAATAATGCAGAGTTTTAAAGAATAAGAGCTTTACTGAGTTAAAATAAACTTCTTCATAAACATGGTTCCAAACACTTTGACTGAGATTACATACTGACTCTGCTCACAACATGTGACTCTGACTGAAATCTTACGGAGAACACAGAGAGAAAATGGCTGCTAAGTCACATGTCAGAGTGACTCAACAGTTAGCAGTTAGGCCTGAATAACTTTAGTAGGCCCAAATGATTGTGTAGGCCCAGCACTTCCCAGCCTGCTTTGCTGCTTCTGCCCTCATGTGTCTTTGTCACATGACATAATAGCCCTGAGGGCTATGCTCCACATCCATGGTCCAAGCCAGCAATGCTTCTGAATGTCAGTTGCTGGAAACAACAGGAGGGGAGAGGGCTCTTGTACGCAGGTCTTGGGCCATTGGCCTGATCCAGCAGACTCTTGCCATATTCTTATGTTCTTAAGGGCATACAGGGACAGAGAAAGATTCAAGTTTTGTGTGCACTGCAAAATCGAGTGTTTTTCCCACCCCCAGTCTCCTTTCCTGACAGGGGGCAGGCATCCAGAAATATCATCCAGATGTCCCAACTCCCTGGGCCCTCTTCTGAACCCGTAACCATCTTCCTTGCGTCCTGAAAGAGTGCATTCCCCGCTCACCAAGTGGCCTCAATCTGTCTTTGGCAAATGGAACTGCCTGTCGCCAGCAGCCAAGAGGGAGGTCAGCCAGCCAGTGTGCATTCATGGGCAACCTCCAAATGGTGCCCTGGAGTTTGCAAAGAGGAGTTGGGATACAGGGTTCTGGGATTTTATGTGCATACCTTTATATGCACACCGAAGGAGAGAAGGAATTGTGGGCCTGATTTTAAGGACAGGCTCACAATTCCTTCCCTCCTTCGGTCCCCACCAAAGCATTTATCTGATGATCTTTTATAAAAATCTGCTTGCCATTTCATTGCTGCTATTAAAGCAGTGGCTGCATCGTTAGAAAATGGGCCAAACAGCTGGGATTGCTAGCAGTCGACCTTCTGAGCCAGTGGGGGGCAGAGGAGCTCCTAAGCAAATTCCTGAAGCTCCACTTTGTAGCAGCTGAAGCTTCAGGGCAGCCTTTTAGGGCAGCCCCATATACAGTGCATCACAGCAGTCCAGCATGGCTGTTAACGGACGCATGTTTCCCTGAGGTGAGATCTAGCTTAGGGCTGCAGTTCAAGAATTAGCCCAAGCTGGTAAAAATATTACTGCAATCCACTCCTTGTGGGGCTGCACTTGAAGACAACTTGGAAACTTCAACTGATCAAAAATGTAACAGCTAAATTGCTAGCCGGGGTTCCGTTTAGATCTCATATAATCCTTGTTTTAAAAGAGCTGCACTGGTTGCCAGTTTGTTTCCAGGCCCAATTCAAGGTGCTCATGTTGGTGTTTAAAGACCCCGAATACCTGAAAGACTGACTCCAGGCTCTTCTTAAGTTCTAATGGCCAGCCTTACAACCAGCTCTGCTGCCTTCCCTGGGGGTTCCAGCACTGGATCGGAACCCAACACGGAGGCCCTAAACTGCGGAATGTGCTCCCGTCCAAGGTTGCACCAATGCTGCAAAAATTTCTTAGGCTGGTCAAGATGCACATTTTTGCTCAGGCTTATGAAAGGGTGAGGTAAGGTGAGGGTTTTAATCGATTCGCTCTCTTGGCTGTATCATATTGCTTCGCTGCTGCTTATGTTTAATTTCAATTCCATTGTAGGTTTACTTGTATTTTTATATTGCGTAACTCCCCCTGGGTGAAGGGCAGGTAATAAATCTCACTATTAAACAAAATAAAAATCGAACACAAATATCCACAGTGCACCTTTCTCACAAAGTCTCCAAACTCTCCTGTCTTAACCAGGGGTTGTTGTTGCTGCTGCTGCTGCTCTTCAAAATTTGTAACCCACCGTTCTACTCAAGGTAGCTTACAGTCCAAAACAGAAATCAGTGAATAATGAAAGAAAGCAGCAACAATTCTGATTGAAAGAGACTGTTAGAATATATGCAGCAGTAAAGGTGAAGTTGTTCCGGATATTGGGGATCACAGCTGAAAAGTCCTTGCCTCAATAACCTACATTTATGACAGTGGAAGTAGGTGGGGAGCCCAGAGATGAGCCCCAGAAGTGGAGCCAAGCTGCTGGGCTTGTTTGTATGGAAGAAAGAGCTTCCTGAGATGGTCTGTTCCCAGGCAGAGAAGTTTTTACCATTTGTCTGAGGGTGTACTTAAGATCAGGTTTCTGCACAACAAAGATACTCAAGTAATGTAAGACCACTGCTGGTTCAATCCAACTATAAGTCCATCCCTCAAGCAACATCAGAAAGACTTCCCAATTAAACCTGGCTTTAATTATGCATCTTCTCAGTCACTGAGGATCGATAATTGTTGCTGGCCTCCCGACAACAATGTCCATTAAGAAGCCATAATGGCTGCACATCACATTCCACACAGAAACAAATGATGCTGTTGTGCAATGCTCCCCCACCACCACCCCAGGGTGTGCAGAATACCAGCTCCAGAGCCGCAGCAGGATGAGGCCCAGCAAGGCTCCAGCTTTGAAGAATCCAAGAAATCAACCTTGGTGAACCTAATGGACTGCTACTCCCATCAGCCGCAGCCAGCACAGCCATTTGGACTCCATAACTAACAGAAGCAAACATATGCAAATTGGCTCTATTGGCTTAATTTACACAATGCAGCCTATGGCTAATTTGGTACAGGAGCCCCCTTTTTTTAGCAAAAAAATTACACATGAAGCTCCCCTTAAGAGTTCATGACACAGATTTGTTGGGCTCCACTGAGGAAGCTCTCATTTCAGCTGCAGCTACTAAACATGGCCTTGGTGAGGCAGCCGAGTTCTGAGTGCCAGATGGGGGAGCCGAAGAGGGATGGGCTGCCGTCTTCATTACATACTGCTTCTGGGTCTCCTGGAGGTTTCTGGGTGCTCACTGTGGTGGAAAATGAGATACTGGACTGGATGCACCCACATTGCTCTGGCCCAGCAGGGCTGCTCTTAAACGAGAAGGGACGCAAATTCCTAGCCATTACTCCAAGCATGCCTTTGATTGCTCCCAGACGGCCTCTTTATTGAGCATTCACAGTGAGGAATCCAGACAACATTTGCATTCCGATTCTGTTTGCAGGGAAGTTATACAATGTGACACTGAACAGTTATTATCCCACAATTTCTGATACATTTCCCCCATCACTTCCCTTACCACAAAAGGGCTGGCAACAGCAGAACTTCCCTGTTCAGGATCAGAATCCCTCTTGATAGCCTGACACGGACATAACACTAAAGCGTGGTATATGAAAGCAGTGGTTCGTCTGATGCTCCAAATTGTGCCCAATGGCTTAAATATGGGGTTTGCTTACTGCAATCTGAAGCCACAATCTGAAGCCAAGGTTTCGTTATTGGCTTACAGGCCTTGGTTTGTTTTAATTATGGCTTGATGATATGAGCAGCCTTCCTTAACCATGCTTTGTTTGGCCAGCCCACTCTAGCTGCTTGCTAAGCTACAAAGGCATGAGACGAGAACACAGGGGGAACAAACCAAGCTTTGGAGAAACAAGGCATATCCCTGCCATTGCTGGTACACCAGCGGCATCACTTTATTTTTCTGATATGCAGATGAGCAGAGTCACCTTACTCACCTGTGCCATAGGTACTCTGAGCATTGCACAAAGTGAAAAATATTTACACAGAAGTTGACGCACAACAAACGTTTGAGTCCCTTTGTCAACTATAATGGAAAATCACAGAAGTTGCAAGGATTTCATAGAACAGGCTTGCCCTTTTAAAATCTGTTTGTCTAGCTGGCAGTTATTGTGCCTTTACTGGCAGCCCGAGGTTATGCATGTTAGGACATTTTTTGCAGAACTTTGCTCTTGCGGCTAGAACAGAACACGGAGCAAAGAGATGCCAGCTTCAACCCCCATCCTTTGCTACAGACACACTTTAACCGGTGACCAGAGCAAAGGTCACGATCCTTACTCCAGAAGCCAAACTTTGTCAAGTTCTCTAACGCCATCAGCATCTGCAGGGCACCACGTTGGCTACCTCCACATGTAAAAGCATCATGTGTCTGGCAGGCACCATGATCTTTTGGCGCCTATTGAGAGAAAAGAGTGCAGCTATAAAAAGGAGCTGTTTGTGAAAAGCAGGAGGCACAGGCAAACTGCTAGCAAGACAGGCGTGATGTAGCAGAAGCTTTTCAGTCTCTCTCACACCCTCTCGCATCACGCTGCCACTTGCTTCTGCCCTTGGTTCAAGGCTCTTCGGCAGAGCTAGATGGAGGAGACTGAAAGGGAGAGAGCAGGTCCTGCAGTGTGGGGGGGCACATTTGCTCGCTGGGGTGCCTCCCTCAAGGATGGGCTCCTCTCATCAAAGCAGCCAATCGGAACATCTATTGTGAGCGCTGACATGTCCCTGACCTTTTCAGATTAATCTCAAGCAGAGAGAGAGTGTGTGTTAATTATATGAAACAGGCAGGCAGTGTGGCTGTTCACGGCTTGAGGAAGTTTTAAATATTCTTATTTACTGCCACCATCAAGTGCCTCGGGGATACACTGGATTCTGGCTGCGGAGACCCAGGCTCCAAGCCCTGCTCTGCTATGAGCTCCCTCTCTCCCTCTCTCATTGCCCTGATAACAACTACATATGCTGCCCATCTTACTGGGTTGCCCCAGCCCCTCTGGGCGGCTCCCAACAAAAGATTAAAAACACAATGAAACAACAACCATTAAAATTCACACATTGCGCCATGACAAGGTTCAGTAAACCATGACTGAGGGCTTATCCACACTTCCTCTGGTTCCACTGGTTCTCTCTGGAGAAAACTGCTCTTCAGTGCTCAATCAGAGCAAATGGCAATTTGGGTTTTCTCTGGATTGATGTTTGTTCCGATTTAGCACTAAAGAGCAGGTTCTCCCTGGGAAAGGAGCAGGACAAGGGGGAAACCGCTCAGACCCATGCCTGGAAAGTGTGGGTCAAGTGGAAAACCGCTCAGCGGTTTCAAGGCATAGGACAAGTGGAAGTGTGGACAAGCCCTTTGTGTGGACAAGCCCCTCCTCAAGCGTTTTCACCTGGCTGGTGGCCTGAAAGCTATCAGGTTTGAAAGCTAGTTGGAAGAAGATGCCGACCCAGCGTGCAATACCTATAAACACAGTGAATGAAGGAACCATTAGGAAGCAGATCAGAATTAAAAACTGCCAAGATAATAATGCCATTACAGTGGTACCTCGGGTTACAGACGCTTCAGGTTTCAGACTCTGCTAACCCAGAAATAGTACCTCGGGTTAAGAACTTTGCTTCAGGATGAGAACAGAAATCGTGCTCCGGCGGCACAGCAGCAGCGGGAGGCCCCATTAGCTAAAGTGGCTCCTCAGGTTAGGAACAGTTTCAGGTTAAGAACGGACCTCCTGAACGAATTAAGTTCTTAACCCAAGGTACACAACTCTATAGTGCGAACGCACTTTGAATCCTAGGCACAGTTCTGGTCACCACACCTCAAAAAGGATATTGTGTAAAACTGTATAAAATTATGCATGGTTTAACTGTATAAAATTACGCATGGTATGCAGAGAGAGAGAGAGGTTTTCCTGCCTCTGACGTAATACTAGTCCCATCTGAACTTTGGAAGCTTCAGGACAGACAAAAGAAAGGGCTTTTTCATCTAGCACAAATTGTGCGACTTGCGCCTGCATGAGGCAGTGATGGCCATAAACTTGGACAACTTCAAAAACAGGGGGTAACACAAATACATGGAGGATAAGGCTATATCGGGTCGGAAGCAGGATGCCTCAGAAATCTGTTTGCTGGGATGCACAAGCTGGGACAGTGCTGGTGGGCTTCTGTCTTACACAGAGGCATCAGGCTAGCCACTGTGAGAACAGGATGATGGCTGATGGGAGTTGTAGTCCAAAACACCTCTGAAAGGCACCAAGTTGGCAAAGGCTGTTTCAGCCCCCCCCCCCCCACTTTACAAATCATCAAATAGCAGGAAAACAAGAACCACCCCATTTCTCCCCAGAAGATGAGATTACATAACACTGTGTCGATTTGAAAGGGATCCCCAATGGCCATCCAATCCAACCTTCTGCAATGCAGGAATCACAGCTCCAGCATCCCTGACAGACGGCTATGCAACTTCTCTTTAAAAAACTTCCAGTGAAGGAGAGCCCACCGGCTTCCGAGGGAGTCCATTCCACCATGCAACAGTGCTTGCTGTCGGAAAGGTCTTCCTAGCACCACAGCAGTAGCCAAAAGTCAGGAACGGAAATACTCCTGCATCCCTTCCCACATTCCATCACTACCGTTGTGGACAATCTGAGAAAGAAACTATTTGCAGCCACACAGTGACTCTTTGCACCCCAGACAAAAAAAACCAAACCCCTGCAGTGGAGCTGTGAAGCAGAAGCAGCAGCAGCCCAGGGGTGCAATGTGCCATGCCTGCCGTGGAAGCCAGGAGCTCTCAACTAGGGGATACAGAGGATTATAGAGGGAGAAAAAAATAACTTAATACCACTCCATAAATCCCTGGTGTGCCCACGCACCCAAAGCTGTTTGCAGTTTTTATTAGCTCCCAAAACTAAGGAGTACCGAGAAGGGCAACTAAACCATTCTTCCTAATGCACTGAAACCTGAGAAGTTCAAGATGACTCAACTTGGGAAAGGAGGGAGAGGAGCAGGGAGGATGAGGCAGGATGAGAAGCAGTAAGAGAGGCACTAGAGAGAAATCCCAGCCTAGTAGGTAGAGATGTGGGTTCGAACCTTGCTCAGCCCTGAAGATCATGAGCCGATTTTGACCCAGGAACACTTTCTCAGCCTAATCTATTCAACAGGGTTATTGCAAGGCTGAAATGGGTGGAAGGAACCAAGCACACACACATACACACTCAGGGTGAGTGTCAAAGGTCACCACGGAGTCCCCTGGGTCTGCAGTAACAAGGAGATAGAAAAATGGGAAAGGGAGGTAAACTCCACCTCCTCCATGACGTGCATAATTTTATAGACATTTCTTGCCCAAGGTGTATACAGAAATGTTTATCTCCCTCTCTCATAACGCTAGAACTCTTGCACATCCAACAAAGCGGAATATTGGAAGGTTCAGGACAGATACAAAGAAGGATTATTCATGCGGCACATAGTTAAACTACGGAACTTGCTCCAGCAGGAGGTAGTGATGGCCACCAACTGGGATGGTTTTAAAAGAGGGCTGCACAAATTGATGGCAGAGAAGGCTATCAACAGCTATTAGTTACAATGGCCAGTAATGCTTCTGAGTGCCAGTTGCCGGAAACCACAGGAGGGGAGCGTTGCAGTTGTGCTCAAATTCTGCTTGTGAGTTTCCCACAGGCATCTGGTTGGCCTCTGGCCTGATCCACCAGGCTCTCTTTATGTCCTTAAGGAGGGGGCCTGGGGACGGGGCACAGCCTGGGAAGACTCCCAAGGGCCAGACAGAGAGGCGTGGGTCCCACAGTTGGCTCCAAGCTCTGAGAGTCCCCATCCTTGACTTAAAGGGTGAAGTTGTTTTTCTGCCATCTAATGAAAAGCTTGGCTTGCTTGTCAGAGTTTGGCATTGGGGGACAACTTCTGAAAGATTGTGATGCCAGCACCCAGGAGTCTAACAACATCTTGAATCAGACAGTCTAGAGTCAGAAATCCCCACTTTCGTGAGCTAAGGAGGCCACCAGAGATGCTTGCCACATGGAGAGCACCTCTCACAGGGATACATCATGTGCAATCAAAGAGATTGGAGGCGACACTGGTCAAACAAAGAACAGCAGCAGCACCCCCAGACCATACTCTGAAGCATGAAAATCGCAAAAGGTGAGAGAATAGCTATGCATATATGCAAGAACAGCTGCCAAGGAGAACAGATTTCCTGCTGCACTTGCTCTGGGTGTACCCAAAATCCTTGCCTTCCATCAAGAGTTAGTGCAGGAGCATCAAACTGAGCAATGAATATTCTCAGTGCAAGGGCCTCCACTGCTCCTAAAATTTCCTGGAGTATGGGAGGCTCTGCCCTCCTGGAGGAATGGGTTGGGTACTGAATAGGTCCTCGCCTTATTTCGTAGCCTTTGGCTTCTGTTAGCCTGTGGAAGATGGGATACTGCAGGGGGGACATCCTCTGAGCCAGAGAATGGTGGCCTAAGAATATAAGAACACAAGAAGAGCTTGCTGGATCAGACCAGTGGCCCATCTAGTCCAGCATCCTGTTCTCACAGTGGCCAACCAGGTGCCTGGTCCTCAAACTGAATAAGTTACCAGAGACTCTCTACTAGAGGAGAGGCTGGACCCAGTGTTAGAAACTGGGACAGAAAAGTTAGGAGCCAAATGGCTTCTAGGACCTGGATTGTGGGCGCCAAAACAGAATGTCTAGTCACTACTGGGGTGGGGTGGGGGTGTCAGCAACACTTTTTATTTATTATTTTGATAAGCATGAACTAATATGAAATTCACATAAGTGACAAATTGTTAATATCACATTTTTAGCAGCAATTGTTAATACATGTTTAATTTGCTGCTTACAATAAAAATATTGGTACCGTACTTCAGTTATCAAAACACTCTGCTCCTTATTGTTAAACTCCTTAATGTACTGTCTATCCTTAACATATACTTCGAGGCTTCAAAGCACATACATTTCAGTAATCCTTGAGTGTTAGCCAGGTGCAAAAAATGGCACCCAGATTTTTTTGAGGTGCTCGCAAATGGAGAATTTTTAGGTGAAAAATGCCCCTGGCACCCTGCTAATTTCAAACCCTGGCTGGACCACATCCTCAGCTATATACTGCAAGGTCCCTGGTTTGCATGACAGTCCCCAGTGTGAGTCCTTGTGCCTAACACCCAGGTATTGCAGTGGCCCTACCCACTGCGGTTGGCCACTGACTCCCTGCAACAGGACAGGGCTGTAGGAAGCATATTCAACTTTCAACACACACTTAACAGCACAAAGGGACACAGGAAACTGCCTGACCAGTGGTGCATCTACTTCAGTATCACCTACACTGATTGGCAGCAGCTTCTCAGTGGCTTCAGACAGGGGTCTTTGCCAGTCCTACTTGGCTGAGATTGGACTTGGAAGGTTTTGTGTGCAAGTCAGATGCCTTAGCACTGAGCTACTGCCCTTACTCTGCACATGTGCTATTCAAACTGTATATGAACTATATAAACTAATCCAGATACTAAAATATGCTTGGTGCAGTTCTCCCTAGTCTAAGGAATAAGGAAGGCAGAATGCCTGAAAGCTTAGAGACAGGTGTCTATTTTTTTTTAAAAAAACAGATTGTTCCATTAGTAGGAAGAAGGGTCAAATATGTATCCGAAAGGACATTGCATTAATCTCAATGTGCTCAATATTCAACACACAGCCTCCAGTTTTGTGGGAATATGAATCTGGATTGGCATCAATTGTCTGACTCATACTTTGAGTTCTGAATAACTGATTCTGGCCTGATATGGCCTATGACAGCTGAGCCCTCTCCAAAAATTATAGCATTACTGTATTCTCCCTGAACTAACACACGTTGAACGGGTAATAAAGTACAACCTTTCCACAGAGTTTTAAGGGCAGCTGACCTCCAACCTCCATTAAAACAAAGAGCTCCTTCCAATCTGGTCCATCTCAGAGGATGCTTCCAGGATAATATCAACTGCCCGGGTCTGATAAACCAGACTGCATTGTCTGGTGGGACCTGCTTGTTTCTTTTTCTCCAAATACCTCAAGGTCATTCCACCTCCTCATTGAACAACCGTGTGAGGTAGGTTAGGCTGAGAGGCAGCGACTGGCCCAAGGTCACCCACTGAACTTCCAGCCCGAGTCAAGAGTCATTTGAACCCTGGTCTCCCAGGGCCTAGTTTGATGCTCTAGCTACTATACCACATGGAGTATTGGGCTGTTTGGTGGTGGTGGGTGTTCCTGCTTTGGGGGAGAGGGTGCTGCTTGCTTTTTTTTGTCTGTGTTTTGTTTTGTGGGAAGTGTGAGTGTTTCCTTCCTAATGGGGGGGAGGTTCTGAGCATCACCAGCTTTCTCCTGTGAAATGGGTGTTTTGCAGTGCCCATGGTGGTTGCTTAGATTTCAAAATGAGCCCCCCACATATACACACAGTTGGGGACTCCCCAATTTTCTTTAAAACAAGTGCTAATTGGCCATCCCTGACTTTTAAAAAATGGTCACTAATGGAAAGTCACATTTCTTTTTTTTACAAAAACCTGCCTCTCCATCCAGTTGTGCTCAAAGGCAGCTAATCACAATGCAACGGCGTAGAATAAGACGCGACAAATCAGCTATAAATTC
This sequence comes from Podarcis melisellensis, assembly GCF_964234715.1. Taxonomy (NCBI): domain Eukaryota; kingdom Metazoa; phylum Chordata; class Lepidosauria; order Squamata; family Lacertidae; genus Podarcis; species Podarcis melisellensis. Next base: position 17,236,895 of record NC_138533.1, read on the forward strand.
CAAAGTAAGAAGCAAACTAATCACAGAGGAACAGGAAAGCATAAAGGCAAGCTGTGTCATGAACAGGGATCAATACGATGAAGGGCAGAAATAGCCCAATCTCCAGCTGTTCTGTTGGCATTTAGGGCTGCTGTGGGTTGTGCTGACATCAAACTCCAGATCAAAACCTCCCCCCCCCCCGAGCTGTGTGTCTCCCTCTTTTCATTTCATTTCCCTTGGAGCCTATAGCTGAACCCCAACCTGAACAATCACTTCCTGGGAGCTCTCATGTCAAATCCAAGCAGGTCTGAAAAGCCTCCTGCTAAGAAGTCAAACAAGACATTTCCCAACCTCGCGGAACAGAACTGCAATCTCTGCCTGACCGGGCCAGTTAATAATTATTATCATTATTTTTGCTACTATCTTTTTATGCATAAAAATATTTTATGCCACTGTGTCACAAAAATATATCATAGCCGTTAAAAGCCATAAAACCATAATACCATATTAAAAAGGTTAAAACAAGCATTAATTACCACCGTGGAAGTATTCCGAACTGCCTTGCACAGGCCTGGCAAATAGAAAAGTTTTTAGCTGGCATTTAAAAGTTGACACAGAAGGTGCCTGCAGAACCTCCACTGGCAGGGAGTTCCACTGGTTTGGGCCAGTGATACTAAAGACTCAGCTTCTTGTTGTCAAATGAGCCTCGCCAACTCATTTTAATACCCCAACTGTCCGCCAAGGATCTCAGTGTGCTATATGGGATTCCCTGCTCCCCAGTTTATACTCACAAGAACCCTGAGAGAGAGGTTAGACTGAGAGACAGGGACTGGCCAAGCCCACCTACGAGGGGGGGTTGGTGTCAGGCCCCTGCTTCAGGATCCATGCCAGTCTGAGGAGGACTCTGTATCTGATTATGTGCCAGCCCCCCCACTCAAGAGGGGAAGTCCTCAGCACCTTCTTCTATGTTGTCCAAGCCTGAAGGCATGGCTTCTGGAAGGTCAAGTCCTGCTGGCATTTTAAGGCTTCAGAAGACTATGCCTTTGCTGAGACAACAACTTCCCAAAGTCATATGGCCTGGGCTGCCCTGGGAGAGAACATAAGAGCCCTGCTTGATCAGGCCTATGGCTCATCAAGTCCAGCATCTTCTTCTCATGGCAGCTAACCAGATGCCTCTTTGGGAAACCTGCAAGCCTTGACCACTCTCACCAGCAACTAGTAATCAGAAGCATTTCTGCCTGACCATGGAGGCAAAACACAGCCCTGGTGGCTAGTTCCCATAGATAGCCCTTTCCTCCATGAATCTGTCTAATCCTCTTTCAGAGCCATCCAAGCTGGTGGCCATTCCTGCCTCCTGTGGCAGGGAGTTCCATAGTTGATTTGCTGCATAAAGAAGTTCTCTCCTTTCTCTGTCCCGAATCTTCTGGTGTTCAACTTCATTGGATGCCCGCAAATTCCGATGTTATGAGAGAAGGGGAACACTCTCTATCTACTCACTCCATGCCATGCATTGTATAAAACTTCTATCATGTCGCCTCTTACTCGCCTTTTCTCTAAACTAAATAAAGTCCCAAATGCTGTGACCTTTCCTCATAGGGGAGCCACTCCATCCCTCAATTGTTTTGGTTGCCCTTTCCCAACTCCGCAATATCCCTTTCGAGGGAATGCGACCAGAGCTGTACACAGATTCAAAACGTGGTTGTAGTGTAGATTTGTACGCTGGCATTCTCTGACATGCTTGCCCTTCCATAAGCCTTAACAGAAGATAATTGGAACCTGGGTCTCTCCCAGTCTTATTGCAACCACTGAATCCCACTATCTCCCGCTTCCCATCACCTTGGCAGGAAGCGCAGAAGATTGAGCAAACCTTCATTGTTTAGGAGAGAGATTAGCTAGAAGCTCCCTCCTTTCCATTATTCCCATCCTATCTTTCCTTCCTTTTCTCCCTTCCAGCCGCTGTTGGAGAATTAGAAAGAGCAGATGGAGTCATTCCAAGTGCACAGCTGGAGGAAGAAGGGAAACGGAGGGGTAATGAAAATCCGACAAGACGTGTTCATACTTGCAAGAAGGCGGAAGCGCAGGAGGGCAACTAGGGGTGAGGTGAGGAGCAAGGTCTCTCTTCTCGCCAGCAGAAGGCAGGAGGGGGCAGCGGGTTCACACGAACATCTCGCCTCCACACCTGGACCCCAGCAACACCAGGGCAACGAAGCCTGAGCCCGCCTGGTGAGGGGCAGCAAAGGATGCTTGCCCTGGCACAATTCAAAGACGAGCAACCTCAGAAAAGTGGCATTCACACCCATGCGCACCAAAGGGGTGGGGGGAGGAATCAGTTTGGTCTGCTTTTCAGAGGACCAACTCCATCTGTCGCTCCTGAGCTTGCTCCAGGATCAAAAGGCAGCTCCCAGTCACATGACGTGCTTCCTCTGGATTTTGCAATGCGAGAAAGCGAACGCCAAAAATATGCATTTTGTAAGGTAAAGGGACCCCTGACCATTAGGTCCAGTCGTGGCCGACTTTGGGGTTGTGGCGCTCATCTCGCTTTATTGGCCGAGGGAGCCGGCGTACAGCCAGCATGACTAAGCCGCTTCTGGCAAACCAGAACAGCGCACAGAAATGCCGTTTACCTTCCGGCCGGAGTGGTACCTATTTATCTACTTGCACTTTGACGTGCTTTCGGACTGCTAGGTTGGCAAGACCAGGGACCGAGCAACGGGAGCTTGCCCTGCCACGGGGATTCAAACCACCAACCTTCTGATCGGCAAGTCCTAGGCTCTGTGGTTTAACCCACAGCGCCACCCGTGTCCCCTTGCATTTTGTACAAGATGTATAAAATGGTGCATTTTTTGGAGAAGAAGAACGAAAAAGCTTGCTGTTTCACATTTAGAAAGGGTTATGTAATGTTAAAAAAAAAGAATATGTACAGTTTAAATGCAGATTTTCTGTGTGCTCTTTCAGAAAAGCTGCACAGAACAGAGCAGAATGGATTTATGGCTGAAGACTAGCAAGACTGTGAAATGGGATGGAACTCATTGCTCAGCCCATCCCTACCTTCAGCGCTGCATTTCTGCTGCAATTCTGCAGGAGTGCAGAGGACAACAAAATGTGACTGTAGGCAAGCTTTCGCTGCTGTTGTTTTAAATAGCAAGTTTTCAGCCCTTCATTGCTGGCAGAAACATGCTTTAAGCCTGCTGACATCTCAGCAGCCAGAGGGGAGTCAGAGTGCAAAGGCGCATCAGTGCCTTGTGTGGCTCCTTGGCCTTTGCCTATTTCCCAGAATTATGCAACAATAGAAGTGTGTAAAATGTGAGCACATCATGCAAATCTATTCATTTTGCATAATTTAAACCTGTTTTGGGATTCCATATTCTTTGGTGGAGAATCCATTTTTAAATTATTATTATTACATATATATCCCAACTTTCCTCCAAGTTGCTGTAGGTGGCAAACATTTCCACCGACTGGCTCAAGGTCACCCAGTGAGTTGAGTGGGGATTCAAACCCTGGTCTCCCAGGACCTAGCACTCTTAACTGCTACACCACACTGACTTGCCTGGATAAATATTTTAAGTGTTCTTATCACATCCATCCCTTTAGTGTAGTCTGCCTATGGTACTTATCGAGGTTACTTGGTTGCTTCCCTGGTGCCTTTCTCTATATTTTGCCCCTCCCCCCCCCCAGCTCTCAAGCTTGGAGGAGGGCTTTTTTAAAAAAGCATTTCCATGATTTTTGAAAACTTGAACCTTGAAAGCTAACAGAGTGCTTGTGCTATACACAATCCATGCAAATGTGCTCCATTTCCATAATTCATTCTGCACAGACTTTCCAAGAAGGGCCTTAATGCAGATTTTGGATCTATTCATTTGTTTACGACACTTTCACCCATCTTTTCCTCCAGTAGAGCAGAGCAAGCCATGTCTTCATTCTCCGCCCCCCCCCCCTATGCTCCTGCAGTCCGTCCCCTCCCACCTGTGATCCTTACAACAACCCTATGAGGCAGGATGGCTGAGGTAGAAAGAGAAGGAATGACTGGCCCAATTCACCCAGTGAGCATCAGGTTGATCTCTGCTTTAACCAGTACATGACACTGCAAGGAGAGCCCTGCGGATGTTTTTGGACTACAGCTCCCATTATCATCTTGAGCCATGGCATGGAGAGAGCTGAAGGAAAAGGTTTCTCTCCCTCACATGTTAACACTAGAACTTGTGGACATCCAACGAAGTTGAATGTTGGAAAATTCAGGACAGATAAAAGAAAGTGCTTAACGCAGTGCGGTTACACTATGGAACTCCCTCCTGCAGGAGACAGTGATGGCCACCAACCTAGATTGTTTGAAAAGAAGATTAATTTGTGGAGAAGGCTAGCAAGGGCTGCTAGCTCTGCCTCCACATTTGGAGGCAGCAGTGCTTCTGGATCCCACTTGCAAGAAGTCACAGGACAGGAGAGGGCTCTTGTGCTCAAATCCTGTTTTTAGGCTTCCCCTGGGACATCTTGTTGGCTGCTGCAAGAACAGGATGCTGCACTAGGTGGTTGACTGGCCTGATCCAGGGACACAGGTTCCCCCTCCCAGCAGTGCTGGCTTTCAGGGCACAGGAGCAGACCCAGGAGACGCCACCCAGACAGCCCCACCTGAAAGAGAAATCACACATGCTCCTCAGTGTGTAGAACAGTTGCTCAAGCAGCTGTGCCACACAAGGTGCCTGCCGGATGACGATGTGCCAGGTGGGCCACATTTCTCTCTTCCATGCAAGAGCCCAGCCTCTCATCGCCACGAAGCCCTGTCTCTCCATCTGGGTCCTGCATTCCTCATCTCATTCCGTGATCCCTCCCAACGCTCTCTTTCTCTCGGCTCGCAAATCGTATTCGAGCAGTGAAATATTAAAGTGGCCCTCGCAATGAGCTGGCAGAGCTATTTATATGCAGCGCCGCTCCTGCGCAGGGACAGCCGGCTCCGAACTTCAAAGGCCATTAGCAACACGCCTGCCGAACTCCTGTTAACCGCTCATAAACCTCGCGCGGAGGACGGCAGCCGCCTCAGCCAGCAAGGCAGCGCACTCTCTTGCGCCGGGGGCCGTGACCCTCCCTCTTGACTCTTACTGTGCGGGAAATTAAGAGACACGATTTCTCATTACATTACTCATTACTCCCAAAATTGCTAACGCGGAGTCTCAACCCTCAAAAGGCCATTTGCACGCCATTTCCCGGAGCGGGAGAGAGAACAGCCTGGGAATGGGAGTGGCAGGAAGGAAACGGAGCAGCCCCTTTAAAAAAGTCTGCTGTGACAAGGGGCGCCAGGACGCCCATGCCGTATACTCCATTCAAGATAGCTCCAATGCCTTAATTAATCACTCTGGGTGCCCCGTGAAGCCTGGATGTGCCAGCTGGCTGCCCATATTATAAGAACATCAGACAAGCCCCCTGGATCTGGCCAATGGCCCATCTAGTCCAGCATCCTATTTTTAGAGTACAAGAGCCCTCTCCCCTCCTGGGGCTTCTAAAGGACCCCTGACAGTTAAGTCCAGTCGCAGATGACTCTGGGATTGTGGTGCTCATTTTGCTTTACAGGCCGAGGGAGCCGGCGTTTGTCTGCAGACAGTTTTTCCGGGTTATGTGGCCAGCATGACTAAACCACTTCTGGCGAAACCAGAGCAGCGCACGGAAACGCTGTTTACCTTCCCTCCGGAGTGGTAATTATTTATCTACTTGCACTTTTTGGTGTACTTTCGAACTGCTAGCTGGGACTGAGCAACGGGAGCTCACCCCGTCACGGGGATTCAAACTGCCAACCTTATGATCAGCAAGCCCAAGAGGCTCAGTGGTTTAGACCACAGTGCCACCTGCACCCTTGTATGGCTTCTAGCAACTGGTATTCAGAAGCATAAATGCCTCTGAATGTGGAGACAGAGCATAGTTATAGTAGCTAGTAGGCATTGGTAGCCTTTTCCTCCATGAATATACCCAATCCTCTTTTCCAAGTTATCTAGGTTGGTGGCCATCACTGCCTCTTGCTGGAGTGAGTTCCAAAGGCTAATGGCCTTTGAAGTTCAGAGCCGGCTGTCCCCACGCAGGAGTGGCGCTGCATATAAATAGCTCTGTCAGCTTATTGCGAGGGCCACTTAACTATGTGCTGTGTGAAATAAATGAAGAATCGCAAGCACGCGCTCTGTCAGGGCGGGTGTCTCTGCTCCCATCTGCAAATGTGGCACCTGGTTCAAGGCAACAAGACTGCACCCTCCTGTTCAGGCTCCTGTTCAGTCACTGCCATGTCCAGTTCTACCCCTGCCATACACACACACACCCCTTGGCTACTCCAAGCTCTCCGCAGACTCCAGCGAGGCTTTTGCTCCACAGTAAGGTCCCTGCTCCCCCTTTCAAAGCAAATGAAGTCAGTGCAGAAAGAGGAGCTCCCCTCATCCTCCAGTCCCAGTTCTCACCAATTCAGCCCCCTCCTTTGTGCTTCCTCCTCTTCCTCCTCCTGCATCAGAGCCTGTCAAGCCAAGCGCAAACTCAACAGCTCTGCACAGCTCGTGACAAAGCCAACCGTGACATTTAATGCATATTTTGCATTTAGCATGCACAACTGTTGTTCTTGTTGTTTTAAAAATTAAGTAGCGCCTGCTGGGTGAGCAAATTTAACTATTGGGATTGCAGGAGGTGGAAGGGAAGCAGTTAAGACTTGGCTGCCCTGCTGTAGTCCTAATGAAAATCCTTCCTCTTAAGAGGGGAAGGTGGGAACACACACAACTCTCTTCAGTGCAAACAGTAGCTTCAGGGGAGCTATTTTGGTCAGGACTACAGCATGGGAGGAAGGGGTTAATAGCCCCCTCAAAAATGCTTGCTGCAATCCTCGTAGTTTTAAAGTTCTACCACCATCCAACAACTGCTAGGCCCATTTTTATTTTTTATTCTACTTGATTTTTCATGGTTTTTAAATTTCCTCTGCTCTTCTTAGCTTGAGCATTCTGTTTTCACGCTGTTGTTGCATTTTAATTTTGTTACTGAGCAAAATAAAAATGTTTCATTTTACCTTTGTTGTTACATCTTGTGTGTCCTGTTTTAATTCTCTGGTTGCATTTTCATTTTGTCATTGTGCACACATATGTTTATTTTCCTCTGTGAACCTTTGTTCACAGATGGGGAAGAAATTCCACAACAATACCACCACCTGGGCCGAAGGAGGTAAAACAAGGAGGAAACTGACAGAACACAAACAAAACTTCACAGCAAATAATTAAGATTTAATCAACATATATTTTGCCGCTAATCATGCCAGTGTGAATGGGGGCTTTTTGTCTGTGTTTTGTTTCCACTTCCCGCAGCACCACCATCCAATTTAAAACAACACAGTCCATGTTTCTTAGGTGCCCCCAAAACAGCGCCACCAGCACCACCACAACCCACTGATTTATGACTTGCCCTTCACCGTAAGGTCCCAGGGCAGGCCACAGCAATTTAAAAATACAATATTAAAAACAGTTTGAAACAAATTAGAATAGGGTGGATCCTCTCCCTCCCTCTCCTTTTTCTCTCGTGTCAAAGTCCTGGGTAAAGAGGTGGGTCTTCAGCCTATGAACAAAGGCGTTGGGCATATCATTAGAACAAGCCACTCTCCAATACAGTTCTGTGGTTGCTGGATGTTCACCGGAGAAGCTGGCTGTGCTGAGTCACAAGCAAAGAGGAGGATACAGGACCTTGGACAGCTCCAAGGGATCCTGCTATGACATCAACATAAGAACCCTCATAAGCTTTGAAGAGTATATGAGTAAACGCTGGTCTAAGGAAAACATGTTGTTATGTTTAGATTAAGTTTGTAAAGTTGACCTAGGAAAAACTAATACATTCAGAACATTAAAGATGAGATGTATAAGATGCAATGTAAATAAGAATTTAAAGTTTAAGGGATGATGAGTATTGGATGAGGGAAGCCACATGGGGTACTAATATTATTCTTTCTTTTTTTCTTGGTCATTAATTTTGGGGATGTATGTATTTTTGTTGGGGGGGCAATTATTGTTTGTTTGCCTGTCTATGGGGGACAAAGAACACTCATAAGCTGCCTACTCTCAGCACCCAGGAACATCATAACTAGACACTGGAGGGACCTGTCAGGAGTGAACATGGACCATTGGTAGCAAACCATATGGGAAACAGCCCTACTAGAACAGCTAACCAACAAATTGAAACTAGCATAGGGACAAACAAAAGAGGACACCTTGATCCCAGTGTGGCTCCCCTCCATTACATACACAGCCCAATGAGACAAAAATAAAAAAACAAAACAAGACAAAAAAACCAACATACAGCATACAGATTGATATGGCTAACTTGACCTAACAACACCCCCCCCCACACACACAAAGTTCACTGCAGCCAACTGAAGTTAGCCCTGGCCCCCCCCCCAACCTCTCTCACCACCAGTGAAAACAAATAAATGAACTGAAAGAGAACCTACTCACGTGGTACTGACACAAAACCCTTGCACATACATTATGTAAAAGAATGCAAATTTACTAACCCTCTTCTCACTCCCTTGCTTCTTCCCCAACCTTATACTGTCTATAATATTAGTGTCTCACATCGGATATAACAGATCTGTAGAAAAGATTCTATGAACGATAAACAGACACTGTATGTACTTTTGTAATTCAAGAAAATCTTTAATAAAAACATTTTTTTTAAAAAAGACGAGCACTGCTGGATCCATTTCACCTTGGTCCTAGAAACACCCCTCCCATGTTGCTTACAGTCCCTCTCCTGCAGCAGATTCTTACAGGGTACCCAAAGGCAGGGTTGGGGTAGTTGGAAACACCCTTCCCGCAATCTTGGGAGTCCAGGGTGTGCTTCAACCACTGGATTAAGATCTTAGTTTGCTAGCCATGCACCTGCCGGTCCAGTGGCCCATGCCTTGCTTATGTAGCATACTGATTTGAGCATTAATGGTTTTACTAGAAACCAAAATCCGAGTCAAAGTACTTTGTCCAGTGTGGGCCTGTATTCCTTTGCCCATGGAGGTCCCAGAATAGAGTCCTTGCCCGCCCATGAGGAAGTAGCCTGGACATCATCCTGGCCCTCAGACGCACACACTACAAGGTCCCTGGGTCATGGTATCTCAATCCCTCCTAGATCCACGCCAAGGTATACAGAGGAGAGATCTGCAGACACTTGTTGCCAATGAATCCCCTCAGCAAATGAGGGCAGGCAGCATATAAGGAACCCAGCATATGTTTTGAACATCACAGTTGGTCCACAAAGGGAAAGCAATTTATCATTTCATAATTAAATCTTCTTGCCCACCCCCACCTGAGACTCTCACGCCAAGCTCTGCACAGGACCAGAATGCGAAGCAGCACTTGCTCCACAGAACGAGCAAGAAAAGGCCTAAGTGACCATTGTCAGAGATTCTGCCCCTTCTGCTTGCAAGCACACCCAATTCACACCTAGCCCCACAATAGAGGCAACTGGATGTCCCTGCTCAATGGGAAAACCTCACAGGTGGGATTTGAAGGCTGGCTGCTTTCCAGAAGGGCCTTGCGCAGTTGTGCACACCTATAGCTATAGAATGTGCAATCAAGCACACGATTTAGCTCCTTGAGAAACTCAAGCTTACGCTTTTAAGCTTCTAGTCCTCATTGCCAAGAAGATGCCCTTGAAAGCGGGTGGGTTACGCCTGGTGATATTTCTGGGGCTGGATGGGAATACGGTTTCCCAGTGACTGGGGGTGATGCTCCCCTACTTTCCTCAGCTCTGTCCTATTTGACTTCCAAAACCAGGAATAATGCAAGGTGTTCAATTTGCACCATTTATACTGGCCACAGAACCTGCCTTTTCTCAGTGCAGAATCTGGATTGCTGAGATGCAGAATCAGAGATCATAGAGTTGGAAGGAGACCCTGAGGATCATCTGGTCCAACCTGAATACGAAGCTGTCCCATACAGGGATTGAACCTGCAACCTTGGCATTATCAGCACCACACTCTGAGCTATCCTTTGGATAAGAACTCCAGCAGAGAAAAGATGCTGCCCTATCCCTATTCCTGCCATCATCATAATGTAAAAATGCAATTATTTATTTTATAAAATGCATTTGCCCCAACACCAAGGTACTTGGATATACAGAACAATAGGTATGCATAACACACATCTAACTGGCATGCACGGTCAAAGGACTGCTCCTGGCCCCGCCCGAGGTTTCCTGTTGCCAGCAACAAGTAGCATAGATGAATCAAGTCTTATATCTGTTAGGCATGATAGTCCCAAGAGCAGACTTCAAAGACACAAAGTGAAACTAGAGTGCACTGATTCAGGGGGGTTGGGGGGGAGATGCATTAAACCAGCTGTGATGTTGTATTGTGTTTTTAGTATTTTTGTTGGGGGCCTCCCAGAGTGGCTGCGGAAACCCAGTCAGATGGGTGGCATATAAATAATAAATTATAATAAGAATATTATGATTATCCCACTCAGGAATTCCGCTCAGTTAGAATAATGGCAAATGCTCAGCTGCCCTGAGCCCGATCTTGGCTGGGGAGGGCGGGGTATAAATAAAAATTATTATTATTATTATTATTATTATTATTATTAGTCCCACTTCTTGGGACCCTCCCCACCACTCAGATATTGGGAGTGACTCCTTGAAAATCCAAAAAGCCTTAATGCTGGAGAGTGTCTGTTGGCTTTCGTTTTGGCAAGTACTCCAGATTACATCCTATACTTGGGCCCACGTGGTATCCAAGTCACACCCCTAAAATTCAGTGAGAGATTGTCTAAATTCTGCGTCAAAGAAAGTGTAATTCTGCAATCTCAATGGATTTTATAAACATGCTTGATTTCTCAATTTGCCTAGCTTTTCAATCTTTCTCTACCTCGCTGGGGTACGATTTATCCGACTTTTAGTTGCCATGGGGAGCGGCAAGGAACCCCTTCCCATCCGCAAGGAAACCTGTGTCCAAGACATTTGCTGCCTGAGGCGAACCAAAAAATGGCTCCTCCCACCACCATGTATCCCTCCTACAAAACAAACAAAATAACAGGATTTTATGTCCCATGAACCCTCACCGACGCTGCTTGAGCCATAGGACTGGGTGGGGCGTGAGGGCAATGGTGGAGCCTGCACTCAGCCACCAAGACATGTGCATATCCAGCAGCCTCTGCTGTAATTCCACGTTGCCCATCTGGCTTCCCCTAGCCCTGGCAGCAGCCAGCCAGAGCAAGGCACTATTTTGTGCCACCCAGAAACATTGCACAAGAATGCCATTTGCACAAGCACATGGCAGGGAGAAGGAAGAAAAGCCAAGAGTGTCCTACAGCACATGCTCGGTTTATTTGAAGTTCAGGAGAACACACCAGCAGCTCCACACACCCTGCACCGGGAGCAAGAGGTTGTAGGAAGCAGAGCTAGATCTACCACTAGGCAAAAGGAGCCAGGGAAATCAGGCGTGGGGTTGTTTAGCGACTGCTTTTGGAGTGCCAGACTGCCTCTCCATCAAGATAAGCAAACTAGGACCCTGAGCCAAATCTGCCACCCCTCCCATTCTGCCGCTGAAGCACCTACCTCACCTTGTCTCATTATAGAGCCGGCCCTGTATGGGGGCCTCTTTAGATATCTGGCTCATTTGGATGAGCCAAATTGCCTGAGCCCTTGACCTCCAATCTTCTTCATCTGTGCATCCTGCCGCCAGCAGGATGCTCTCCCTGTCTCTGGAAACACGAGAATCCTTGGACCGTTTCGCAGCTCTCACGATCAAAGCTATCCAAATCCACCTGAATCAACCCAGGCGCTTCATCCCACTAATAACCAGAGCCATATTTCACATTTGTTGTACGTGTCCGGCGTTGTCAAGAATCCGCTGCACCATTAACTCCGCTGGAAACAAACCGCTACTCAGGCCCCCTGGATTTCCCAATACGTGCCTAATTGATAATGACAGCAATAACGACCTAACATTTATTACCAAGCACGGCATGACAAGACTGTAAAAACATGCTAATATTTGCAGGGCCATCCAGGTTGGGCTGTAACTGTTTTGGCAGCCGACACTGGGGGAAAACTGCAGCGGCAACAAACACCCTCTCCCTCTGGCCCTCTCCCCCAGGCAAAGCAGCAAACCTGCAGCAATTTCTAAAGAGGGGGAAACCAATATGGAGGGGTGGAGGATAATGCATAGTCAGCTCATACTACTTTGTGAAGGAGACTCAAGGCCACCATTCCCCAGCCTGGTGCCCTCCAGATATTTTGCAGTCCAATTCCCATCAGCCCCAGAATCAAATAACCGTGCTGGCTGGGGCTGGTGGGATTTGTAGTCTCAAATGGCTATGCTGGCCAATGAGATTTGGTGGTTCTCCAGATAAGACAGACCCTTCTTTTTCTCCCCCCTACTTTCAGCCCCGCACCTCATCTCCTAATTCCAGTTCTTCCTGATTCTTCCAGTGCGTTCCTTACTGGCACAGCCTCGTCCTGGCCTTCTGGGTCTCTTGGTCACTCCAGAGTGTGACGGAATGTTGGGCTCCTGTTTGCATCAGCCCATCAGGGGGCGGCACTTACTCTGTGATTTCTTCAGTCACTGTGTGCTCCACTTGTAGCCGGGAGTTGACCTCAATGAAGTAATGCTTGCCTTGCTTGTCCACCAGAAACTCCACCGTGCCAGCATTCTCATATCCCACCTGCAAGAGGAAAGCAGCAGGTTGACTCCAGGATGAACGTATTTTATTTGGTTCAGGAAATGTATACACCACTTGATTGTAAAAGCAAAAACAAAAAAACAAAAAAAAACCACTCATGGCAGTTTGCAAAAAGAGGAAAAACAAGAAACAAATTAAAACACGCATCAACATTCTACATTACCTGGATAGGTTTGTCTAAACAAAAATGTTTTTTGCAGGTGCCAAAAAATAATACAGTGGAGGTGTTTGCCTGATATCAAAAGGCAAGGGGTTCTAAAGGGTAGGGGCTGCCACACTCAAAGATCAGTTTCCTACAAATGTGGAATGGCTATGCATACAGAAGCCCAGAGGCCTCACACAAGCCAACAAAGGCTCTGAAATTCAGTGATCACTTAAGACAGAATAGACCAGTATTTGCTAACCTGGTGCCCCTCAGATGGTTTGGACTTCCACTCCCATGAGCCAAAGCCAAAACAGTTCTTCCCAAAGCTGGAGAAGCGGGTGGGACGTAACAGGGCTACAGTGATATACTCACAGCACTAACCCTGACACAGGTAACAATAGGGACCTCAATTCTGGGTAGAAACTAAGTCTTGTATGTAGAAGGTCTCAGGTTCAATCACTGTTTCTCCAGGATCTGGGATGGACAAAATTTCCTGCCTAATTCACTGAAGACTGCATTATTGGACAACTCTACAGACTCACACCTGGCATTGTTCTAAGGAACCAAACGTTCAGTGCAGTTTTGAAATCAGCTTTGAAAGATCTTGTCTGCCATCTTAATCCAACATGGTGCCCAAGTGTATCCAAGCACAGATGAAAGGCTGCTCCTTGATGTCAGGAACTGTCATGGCACATTTGGTTGCAAGTTCTTAAGAGGTGTCAAAATGCAATGTGAACTAACAACTTTCAGAAATGATTTAAATACTGGGCTAAGTGGGTCAACGATCTGATTCAGTAAAAGGCAGCTTCATGCACTGGTTCGTCAGAACCACCAGTGGTGTGGTGTAGTGGTTAGAGCATCGGATTAGGACCTGGCTGGCCAGGGTTCAAATCCCCACTCAATCATCATGAAGCTCTCTGGGTGACCTTGGAGCAGTCACTGCCTCTCAGCCTAACCTGCCTCGCAGGGTTGTTGTGGGGATTAAAGGATGAGGGGGAGAACCCTGTATCCTACTTTGAGCTCCTTGGGGAAAAGGTAGGATATAAACACAGTAAATAATAATAATAATAATAATAATAATAATAATAATAAACCCTCCTGATTACTAGGATACCGTATTTTTCGCCCTATAGTTTTTTTTGGGGGGAAATAAAGGGGAAAAAATTATTCCCCCCCCCAGGCGCGGGGCTGGGGCGGGGGAGGCCCGAGCTTCCCCCGACCCCAGTCCCCAAACAGGCAGCTCTCTGCAAGCCGTGGGAGCCCAGCGCTGGCTCCCGCTGCTTGCGGAGAGGTCCGCGAAGCCTGGACGCACTGAGCTCAGCGCGCGCAGGCTTCGGCATGCAGGCAACTCTCCGCAAGCAGCGAGAGCGCTCCCGCTGCTTGCGGAGAGGTCCGCAAAGCCTGGAGAGTGAGAGGGGTCGGTGCGCACCGACCCCTCTCGTTCTCCAGGCTTCAGCGAAAGCCTGCATTCGCCCCATAGGACGCACACACATTTCCCCTTCATTTTTGGAGGGGAAAAAGTGCATCCTATAGGGCAAAAAATACGGTATGTCCTGTGTCCTAAATATCTTCTTGTATTACAATACAATTATAAATGCATAGATTTTGAGCGCACAGGGCACTAGAAGATGAATGTGGTTTATATTGGGGGGGTAGCTTTCAAGACACTTGGAGACCTTTTTGGCACTTTCAAAAGCAGAGCCCTATCATCTGGAGTTAATGTGGTTTCTGCTGCAGGATCGAAAGAAGAGCTGTGTTAAGTGTTGTATTAGTCACATGGGTCACAATGAAGCATGCAAACAGAGCGGTCTTTTATTAATCAGCGTTTTCTCTCCCCCACCCCATGCCACAATTTGTATGTTCTTGGCACAGAAATGGAAGGAAGATGAGACGGCTGAAGTCAAGTGGCTGCCTCGCTTTCGTTCCAGCTACAGATCACAGCCGAAGTCTGGCTTACAGAAACAGACGTAAGTATCATAAAATGCACAGCCACACGTCGTCAAAACAATTCACGGCACGAACTGCTGAGAAATACTTTTGGCAAGCAAACGCCACTGCAAAGGCAAACAGTGCGACTTTTCCCCAGTTATATTTCTCTCTCTCTCTTTCTGCTGGCAAAAACACATTTTCTTTTTTCTGCTGAGCGATCAGAAAACAATGTCGGAGAGAAGACATTCCAAATATTTCCTCCCCAGTTTCTGATGAGAACTACTCATCAGATAGCTATGCAAATCTTCAACCACCTAACTTGGCACATGTGTGAATGTTCAAAAGATTCATTCATCTGACAGCCATCCAAAGCACAAGGCAAAACCCTGGAAACAGCTTTCCCCAAGCTGGTGCCCTTCACTTGTTCACTGATTTATTAGAATACCTGTATATTGCAATTTCATTAAAATAAAAATAAAAGCTGTTTACAACAATTATACTAAGACAATAAAAATGACATTGTTGTTTTAAACAGATCACCAGCTAACTATTACAGAAAGCGCTTACCTTGATTGTCTGCATATGCCTGGTGGCATAATAAAGTTTTCAGCAAAGGTTTGAAGGTTAATACGGAAGGTGTCTGCTGATCGTCTGTTGGAAGAGCATTCCACAGGGCTGGGCTAATGTTTGGGACTCCAATTCCCACCAGCCTCAGCCAGCGCAGCCGTGTTGGCCAGGGGAAGTGCCTGTCATAACCTAAATGGCCATGCTTACTGGGGCTGATGGGAGTTATGGTCCCAAACATCTGTGGGTCACCAAGTTGGGGAAAGGGTGCCCTAGGAGGGCTCAGGGCTCTTTGGATTACAGTGGCTTTTCAAACTGGCTTATGGTGATCCCTGTGGCTCTTCAGAAGACATTCTAGGGTTCCCTGACGAGAAGATCCAACATGACAGACCAACTGCCCATAAGAACAGCTGGCTTGTCTTGTGGTTCATCCTGGTGGCGCTAAGAGTGCCAGGTGTGCCCTAGTCCAGCCATCCTCAATCTCTTCATGCTCAGGACCAACCTGACTATGCAGGCTGGGGCTGACAGGAGGGAGCCCAAAGGATCTGTGGGGTGCTACATTGCTGAAATTCACTCCCTTCTCTGCAGGTAATCTTGGGAAATGAACCTCTTTGCAATCTTACACAGTGCGGCTCTTGGTCAAAGAGGACTGTGAAAACTCACAGGCCAGGCCAACAGCCTGCCTGAAGCATAGGAAGGTACAGTGGTACCTTGGTTCTTAAACGCCTTGGTACTCAAACAACTTGGAACCCAAACGCTGCAAACCGAAAGTAAGTGTTCCAGTTTGCGAACCTTTTTCGGAAGCGGAATGTGCTCCATTTTGAGTGTTATGCTTCCGATCTGAGTGCCACACTTCCGTTTTGAGTGTTACACTGAGGTCTGTCTGTTTTTGCTATTTATTTTGCGTTTTTGCGGCTTTTTTTGTTTTGTTTTTGTGACTGTGTGGAACCCAGTTCAGCTACTGATTGATTGATTGATTGTGTGACTGCAGTACATTGTTTATTGCTTTCATTTTATGGATCAATGGTCTCGTTAGATAGTAAAATTCATGCTAAATTGCTGTTTTAGGGGTTGTTTTTAAAAGTCTGGAACGGATTAATCCATTTTGGATTACTTTCTATGGGGTTTTGGAATGCTTTGGTTTTCGAACAGACTTCTGGAACGGATTAAGTTTGAGAACCAAGGTACCATTGTAATAGCCCTGCTGGATCAGGCCAAAGGTCCATCTCACCCAGCATCCTATTCACACAGATGTTAACCAGATCATAGAACTGTAGAACTGGAAGGGTATCCTGGGGATCATACAGTCCAACCCCTTGCAATGAGATACCCCTTCTGGGAAGCCCATATGTATAAGGGCTAAGCAGATGTCCTGAGCACAAGAGCAGCACTCTCCCCACTTGGGATTCCCAGCAACTTGGGATTCAGAGGCACTACATAGCCAATGCAACTAGGAGACACTGGTGTCCTCCATGCATTTGTCTAATCTACTATAGATTGTGGAAAGCGGTCTGTCTGCCCATCCATTCTCTATTGGTTTGGATGCACAAGGTTCCCAAGGCAAAGGAGATGGTCTTTGTCTATGTTTGGGTGTCGGATGCCATTTTGAATCAAGATGGTGGACTGAAACATGGATTGGGTGTGACTTTGCCTAATTTGCCTAATTTGGTGAAGGGCTCAAACTGCATTGATGTGGATAGCTCTGGAGATATTGCCACCTAGTCCTCTTTTAAAGCAATCCCAGTTGATTGCCACTCCTACTGGTTGTGGTTGCAAATTCTGTACTTTAACTAAGCACTGTGAGAAGGAGTCTGTCCTCTCTGTTCTGAATCTTTCTCATTCAGCTTTGTTGGAGATCTTCATTGGGTTTTGGTATTCAGGAGCTGAAAGACAGCTCAGGCCCAGTCCTCCAGAAGCAGTTCCCATTTGACTGCCCAGCCTAAAGGACGCCCTGCTTGCCATGTTGAAATTGTGCACACCCCATTCCCACATAAGGGGACCCACAGGGACATGTCACTTCTTGGATCAATAGCTTAGACCAGGGGTCAGCAAACTTTTTCAGCAGGGGGCCGGTCCACTGTCCCTCAGACCTTGTGGGGGGCTGGACTATATTTTTTTGGCGGGGGGGGGGGGACAAATTCCTATGCCCCACAAATAACCCAGAGATGCATTTTAAATAAAAGGACACATTCTACTCATGTAAAAACATGCTGATTCCCAGACCGTCTGTGGGCCAGACTTAGAAGGTGATTGGGCCGGATCTGGCCCCTGGGCCTTAGTTTGCCTACCCATGGCTTATACAGCCACACCACCTGCATTGCTTCTGAATCTCTTTCTGTACCGTACTGATGTCAGCAATAAAGAGTTTGGCAGAAACCGAGTCCTCCAAACTTGAGTTCTTCATCCTCCACTGAGAGCTGCGGCAGGAGCAGGAGAGGACCCAGTTCTCCCAGAAGCAAGAAGCCCAGATGCTGCCAGGGCAGGGAGTCCCACTTTCGTCAACTTTTGCTCCCCTCACGTTGGAGGCCACAGAAACTCAGGGAACCAAGGCCAAGTGCTAGCGATTTATTTCTCCTGTCTGAGTAGTCAAGTAATTAAAGATTCAAGGTTTTCTTCCCAGGGATAGATTGCTCTCCTCTGGAGCGAGCGCAGCTGAACGCACGGACGGCGATGGCGGGGTAGCGGAAGCTGAAGCAGTTTTCGCAAAAGGAGGGCGGGGGAGACGGGAAGGATAATTCCCGAGTACTAGCCCCACGTTCATCCTTTATGCCTGGCAAGATGCAGCAAGCTGAGGATGGCGCCCCTCTCCCTCGCCTCGGTCCCTTCAGTAAATACCGAGGCGCCAGGCTACGCACCATTAAACCCACAGACCAGAGCAATCTGCTGTCAGATCAAATATTTAGCAGAGAGGCTCAGGGAACGCACGCAGAATCCACACACAAGGATGAGCAAGAGGCGAAGGGCATCGAAAAGGCAGGGAGGCTGTGGCAACAGCCTGGCCCAAACAGAGAGGAGAGCTGAAAAAGCCCAAATTAGGAATCTGTGCAACCCTTTCCCATATAGTTTTGCTGGCACATCAGTTCCACCATCCTTACAGCAGCCCTGCAAGGGCAGGCCACTATGATTTAATTTATTTAGTGGACTTTTATGCTACTTTATAGGAGAGCAGTGTTGCAAGGCAGCAAACATAGCATACAAGAACAGTACTAAACACTTTGAGGCATACCTGCACCTGAAACTTAGAAAATGCAATAAAACAGTCAACCTAGCACAACAATAGAAGTCCGTGTAAGCAGAATAAAGCAGGAGTGCCCCATCAGAAGTCTACTCCATTCGTGTGGCAGAGAACAGGCCTATCTTCAGCGTCCACTTGGAAACTTGTTGGGACTTTTGGGTCATCTAGCTAGGAAGAAGGAGGAGGAGGAGAAGGAGGAGTTTGGACTTGATATCCCACCTTTCACTCCCCTTAAGGAGTCTCAAAGGAATCTAACAATCTCCTTTCCCTTCCTCCCCCACAACAAACACTCTGTGAGGTGAGTGGGGCTGAGAGACTTCAGAGAAGTGTGAGCAGCCCAAGGTCACCCAGCAGCTGCATGTGGAGGAGCGGGGAAGCGAACCCGGTTCACCAGATTATGAGTCCACCGCTGATGTGTGTCCTGTGCTGATTGACTGGGAACGTGGCAGTTAGAACAGGTGTGTTTGAGGGAAAGTGGCAGTTAGATATTGGAGAGCGAAGGAGAAGAGTAGCTGGTGTGGGTGCTGAGGAGTAGGGGATAGGACAGGATTAGGGTCTGCATTAGGACTAGACTCATATTAGACTCATATTAGACTAGACTCATATTAGACTCATATTTCATTAGCACATGCTATGAAATACAAAGTACCCAAACCCTGTTATTGAAAGCAAACACATACTGTATTCAGCCGTTAATATAAGGATACAGATTTGTTTGAAGCACGTCTCATCTTTGGCCAAGCTATCAAGGCTGTGACCAAGTTGGTCAGATAAAGCAGCATCTATAGGGTGGCAGCAGAATATAAGCAGTTAGACAGCTGGCGGCAGCAATGTTTCTGAATGCCAGTTGCTAGAAACCACAGCAGGGGAGAGAACTCTTGTGCTTCAATCCTGCTAGCAAGTTTCCCAGAAGAGGAATCTGGTTGGCCACTGTGAGAAGAGGATCTCTGACTAGATGGGCCATGGACCTGATCCAAGAGGTGCTGGAACTCACCATGAATGCCCCCTTGTTCTCTTATAATGGCAATGGCACTCATCTGAGAGGAGCCGAAGTTCCACTCAGTTCCAGGGAGTTCCAAGCAAAAGGGGATTGGTGATCTGAATTAAAGGACATTCTTGCTCCTAAACTGGTGCGCTTGGGCACAGGAGGGTGTGACAGGCTTCCAAGAAGCATCTGGTTGGCCACTGCGCGAAGCTGGACTCCCATGGATCTTTGGTCTGATCCTGCAAGGCTCTCTTACATTCAGACCAGCAAAGATCTTTTGCCAGCTGAGAAACTCCAGGCCATCTTGACTGGAGACATAAGTGCAGGGATGACCTTGAAGAGACAGCTTTGGAGATGACAGGAGAGCAGAGAAGGTGCGAGAGGATTTGGATGAAAAGCGCTTAAAGCCCAGGACACACACGAATTTCGCTGCAGTTCTGACCCTGAGCTTGCTAATTAAGATAGATAGAAAGGTCCTGAGCCTGCGAGTTTAGAGGAGTCTGGGGGGAGACCAGGAGCAGGAGGAGGAGAAGGCGAAGGATGGGGATGGCTAGAAGGTTTCTGTAATCCTCTTCCAAGAGAGTTCGATTTCTGGATCAGAATTAAAAGCAGAAGAGAGGGAGAATATGGATTAACTGTGTATTTAAATCTCAGTCAGGGAGCCAGGCCGCCTAGCCAGACAACCATAAAGAGAATAATGAAGCGTGGAAGTCATTACTGATGTTTTAGCTAAGGAGCAACTGGCGGGTCCTGAATTTTAACAGCTGCAGGCAGCACCTGTGAGGGGAGGGAGCAGGATGGTGTGGGGGCAGTGAAAGCTATGCCTCCCAAAGAACCCGCAGGCACAAGAAGGAATTAGCCCTGGGCGCAAATAGAGGAGAGGCTACTTGCACAGCGGAAATTGGTACAGCACAAATACCGCCATCCTTCTTTTAATTTTTTTAAAGCAGGTTTCCAGACTTTATGGCTACATAGATAGGGCTAGAAATTTCTGGGCAACAGGTGGCGAAAGCTCAGAGGCTGGGCAGAGGAAAGAACGTGTTTCTCTGGAGAGAAAACAGGTACTCCAGCACCTGCCTCCTGCCTCCAGAACCCTCTGCCCCCTTGAGTGAGAAGGTTCAAGGTTCTTGTATTGATTTACAAAGCCCTGAACAATTTGGGTCCAGGATACCTCAGGGACTGCCTGAACCATTATATTCACTGAGATCCTCTCCAGGAGCATATTGGGTCATTCCCCGAGTTGATGGGGCTCGCTTGACAAACAATGAGAAATTGAGCCTTTAGTGTCATCAGCCCATTCCTGTGGAACACTTTGCCACTAGAGATTCGGGCAGGTGCCTTCTGTCCCAACTTTAAAATGCCTGCTGAAAACTTTTCTATTCCACAAGGCCTTTGCAGGCAATTAAGAGTACATCCCTCACAATCATAGAACTGTAAAGTTGGAAGGGACTATCTCCTGCAATGCAGGAATCTTTTACCCAATATGGGGCTCAAACGCATGATCCTGAGATTAAGAGTCTTATGCTCTACTGACTGAACTATGCTCTACTGATGTTTGTTTTTAATCTCTTTTTGATTTTAACTTTTTAAAAAAAAAACAACACACTTTATGATGTTATTGTCTGGCATTATGTTTTATACTGTTGTAAACTGCTATATTTTTGATACAGTTGGTATATAAATATTTTTTAAGAATAAATAATAAAATAAATAAGATCCCTGTGCATAATACAAAACAGAGGCTGAGACACACAGTCCTGCCAGATGTGCATAATGCATCCAATCTGCTGGCATGATCCCTCCTTAGGGAAGGTGATTGGCAGCTTCCTACTAAGAGGCTGTCTGGGGTTAGGTTGGCAGAACTGAAACTGGATTTTTCCTTCCCACCCACCCCTTTAAAACTGCATCTAAAGCTGCCAAAGGTGCCTGTCTTAGCCCAACGGGTAGAGATGATGAGAGGAGGCTCAACTGGAAGCAAATACAAACACTCTGTATTTACTAGTGTATTTTGTACTGTTGGATAGATCCCCTGACTGGTGTTAAGCCAGTCCTGGTTGAGGTCACACTCCCCTGAAAGGAGCAGGTTCACAGTTTGGCGATACTCCTGGATTCCTTACATTGGCAAGGAATGTCTGCTGCCAGCTTTCTTTGGTAGCCCTGCTGAACATAAGCAGAGCCTGCTGGATCAGGCCAATGACCCAGCTAGTTTAGCACCCTGTCCTCACAGTGGCCAGCCAGATGCCTGTAGGAAACCTTCAAGCAGGACCCAAGCACCACAGTACTCTCCTTCCCCTTTGTTTTCCAGCAACTAGTATTCAGAAGTATTACTGCTTCCAACTCTGGAGGCAGAGCACAGCCATCATGGCTAGTAGCCACTGATAGCCTTCTCTTCCATGAATTTGTCCAATCCTCTTTTAAAGCATCTAGGTTGGTGGCCATCATTGCTTCTCTATCTGAATGTGGATAATCTGTCTTTGCATAGACCTTGTCTAAGCACTCTGCTAAGCTTGAGGTTAGATTACTGCTATGCATTAGATGTGGGGCTGCCTTTCAAGAAGGTTCAGAAACTGAAGCTGGTGCAGAGTTCAGTGACCAGATCGCAGACTAGGACCTCACATGTTTCTGATCATTGGAAATCATTCTCCAAAATTCCACACAACAATGAGGACCAGCAGCTTGGGTTTTGCACAAAGGACAGGTTTTTGTTCAGTCAGCAGTAAGGATAGGAGGAAAATGTACAAGAACTCTGGAGGTACCAGGTGCTGTGTGAAAATTGAAATGAGGAGCACTGCATGTACGATGCCAACTTCAGAAGCAGCCTACTGATGGCAACCCTTCCAAGATATCCTTCTACAACCTCCCTTGAGCAAACCTGCAACAGCAGAGTTATTCTTCCTCCCTGCCAAAGCCAGGTGTTTGCCAAGAGGAATAAATTGCTTGGGGGGGTCGCAACCTACCGCCCCCAGATGGCACCAAACCACGTCTATTCCCACTCTGCTGAGTCGCAAAACTCAATTTCCACCCCGGGGATTTAAATGCATGGCGCAGCAACAGTGTAAAAATAGCACCTTAATCTGTTCCTTGGGTGAGTTCGGTCACATCTGACTATAGATGTTCCTTCTGCCTCTTCTTGGAGCTGCTGATGCAGCTCCATGGGAGGGAGTTCGTGTATCAAGCAACCAGTCACCTGAGAATCCGACATGGTCCAGTGGTCCAGAAATTCAGACAAGAAGGACACCTTTGATACTTTTTCAAGGCTGCCAAGAAGTCAAACTTAGGGGCTCTTTTCTTTTCCCAGAGTTGTTGTCACTGAAATCCCAACTGCAAGAAAAGGCACCAGCCTCCTAGCTGGACAGATGTAGTTAGGGGACAGGGCTATTGTCTTGAATACCAAGCCTGGACTATAAAGCCCAGACTCAATCCAAGACCCAGGGCTTATCCACATTTCCCAGGAAAACCCAATCTTTAGTGCTGAATCAGAGCAAACCTCAATTGGGTTTTCTCCAGGTTGATGTTTGCTCTGATTTAGCACTGAAGAGTGCGTTTTCCAGGGGAAATCAGCAGGGAAGTGGCAAGCCCACCTGACCAATGTCTAGAAAGCAGGGGACAAGCAGTAAACCATTCCGACTCATGCTTTCTAGGGCCCCAGATGAGACAGCATGCTCTTCCTGCCACAACTGTAGGGCTGCTGTCCATGGTCCCAAAGCAGCACCTTGGTCACTGTCCAAGGTCCTGAACTGATCTTATCCTCCCATCTTCTCCAGCCTATGGATCTCCATCATCCTTGGGACATCACTTTCCCTTGGTGGTAGACATCACCATGGATCAGGTCACCACCAAGGTTACAACATTAGTACATCACTGTACCTTCCAGGAACTCCAACCTAGCGCCACCCCTCTCCTCACCATTGCTGCTTGTTGTGCCCAACTCAGCACAATCTGTTCTGATGGATAGCCATCAGAGCTGTGACCCTTTTGCTTAGGAGACTGAACCTGGGACTTTCTGAAAGCATGAGCTATGGAGGCAGCCAAATATCACCCATCTGGTCTAATCCAATATCACTACTTTCTGTTCTGATAAGCAGCAGGCCTCCACTATCCCAGGCAAATGTATTTCACAACCCTGCCACCCATGATATTATTATTATTATTATTATTATTATTATTATTATTATTATTATTATTATTTCAGAAAACAGAATGTGAGCCAGGCAGTAAACAGGAAGGGTGGGTAGGGGAAGGAATGTACAATGGGCTAACAAATATGATCAGAAACTATCTTGCTTCCATCATACCAGAGACTGTTGAAGTCAGGACATCTGACCAAAACAATTTGCAGACAACTGAAATGTGTTTAAGAGACAAGCCCTGAGTGGCCAGTGAAATAAACAGAAACCAACATTCGACAAAACTGTCTCTTTGTGGGCCACTGTTTGAAGAATGGATTTGTTGTGTTAATTTATCCATTAAGGGCAATTTCCAGGATCTCTGGAACTCCTTGGTATCAGCTGTGGATTCCAGCTGCCAACAGGCTCCCTAAAAGATGATATTACTATCATCAACATCACCTGCTTGATTGTAAAAAACAACAACACCAAAGTGCTTTACAAAAAGAAGAAAATAAAATTACCTGTAAAATCAGTTTTAAAACCATGAATTAAAACAATTTCAAAAATAATGAACATTAATGATAATCTAAAAACAGATTAAAACACACATCAATATTCTACATGCCTCTCTCAAACACAAATGTTTAGGCACTGAAAAAATAGCTCTGTGAAGCGGCCTGCCTGATGTCCAGAGGCAGGGAGTTCCAGAATGTAGGTGCTGCCACACCTACATAAAAGAAAAATGTCTTACTAATGTGGAACAAGTACAGTATTACAAGGCACCTATAACAGTGCCAGTTCTGCAGATCAAAGTGGTTGTGGGCATATATGGGGTAAGGTGATCGTGCAGGTAAACTGGTCCCAAGTAAGGGCTTTAGAGAATAATAGCAGCACCTTGAACTTGTCCCAATAGCAAATCAGAAACCAGTGCAGATCTATGAGCAGAGATGTTATTCGCTGACTGGGTCTCACCTGCCAGCAATTATGCTGCAACAACCTGCACTAACTGCAGCTTCCGGATCAGGGACAAGGGAAGCCCCACACAGAGCACACAGCAGTAATCCAATTCTGAAGTAACCAATGCATGAATCACTGTGGCCAAGCTTTCCCAGTCCAGCAACAATTGCAGATGTTGCAGATGCTGTAGTTGGTAAAAGGCCCTTCCTAGCCACTGAGGTTCCCTCAGGTCTCCATAATATAAAGTGAGAAGAGTAGCATCTTCAGAAACTAACACAGAGCCATTCATCATTAGGTATCATGTAGGGTGTAGAGGGATGGCATCTCCATCACAATACCTTTGGGGAGATCCTTTAGGAACTCTTCACAATCCCTCTTTTGTTTTAACCACCATGAACAATTCAGTATCATCAGCAAACTTGGCTGCCTCACTGTGCTTCTCGAGCTCTAGATAATTTGCAAACCAGTTTTTTGTTTGTTTGTTTTTTTAAACACTCCAAAATAGCCCTCCAAAACTCCTCTTGCCCCTGGAATCCTGACTGGCAGCTTTAGGTACGTCTGACATCTTCTTGCCCACTTCTGAGACGCTGTGCTCCAATGTACCTTAAGTGTGGCTTCCTGTTCTGCCTTTAGATGGGGACTTCAACAGAAGCAGGCAGCAGCGGCATTCAGCGGGCTGAGTCCTTGCCTCTGTGCGTCTTCATCACTGCTCCGGCGGCTTTGACGCCATTATCGCAGCCTTTCCAGTCTGCTTGGCTGTCCTCGTTTTCCTTTGACGGAAAAGCTCCAAAATAAGCCTTGAGACTCTGCCCTTCTAGCTGTCCCATTTTCTAAGACATTATTTTCTAAGACATTCAGACAGACAGGAAGAGACCGTGGTGGTTAAAAAACATGAAGCATCCCGGTGGAGCTCAAAGCTGTCTGCTCAACTTCCTATCAACATAGGTGGCCAGCCGCAACTCCCAAGATCATTTAAGGGCAAGGCGCTGTTGTTGTTGTTGTCTTAAGGGCTGCATCCCCTCGGGAAAATGTGCTAGAGGTGGGCGAAGCCAATGCCATAGGTGGGCAGAGTAAGGAGTCAAAGGTTTGTGGGAAACAGCCCCTTCTCCCTCTCTCCATCTTCATGTTGTACCACACACGGCAGGTACGAACAACAGAAGAGCCTTCTGGATCTGGCCAATGGCTCATCTAGTCCAGCATTCTGTTCTCACAATGGCCAACCAGATGCCTCTGCTAGGAATCCTGCATACAGGATTTGAGCTGCTGTGGTTTTCAGCAACTGGTCTTCAGAAGCGTTGCTGCCTGTGACCGCAAAGGCAGAGCACAGCCATCGAGGCCAATGGCCACCAATAACCTCCTCCTCCATGAATTTATCTATTCCTCTTTCAAAGCCATCCAAGGTGGTGGTCATCACTGAGTCCAGTGAGAGTGAGTTTCACAGTCTAACTATGCACACTGAATGAAGAAGGGCTTTCTTTAATCTCCCCTGAATGTTGCTTTGTGGAGTGAAGATCACCCTTGACAGGGGTCCAAATTTCTTGCTTTCTTGCAGGGGGACCCCCCCCGCTCCATCCTTTTCAATTCTCTCTCTCTCTCCGACCTCCCCTCACCTGCACAAAATTAGCCTGAGGGCCAGATGGAGCCCTCAGGCTTTAGCTTTCCCACCTGAGTTTTAAAAGAAGATACTGAAGGCAGAATCTGAAGTTTTCTGCACTCCAATGAGCCCTGGTGAATTGGACTGAAGCCCAGCAGTCTTCAACAGCAGCCAGCCAGGTGCTGCAGGGAAGCCCATAAGCATGGCAGGGAGGCCTGTCGGGTCTTTGGGCTGCTGCCAGCTTGTACTCAAGAGCTATTTGGATGAGGATTCCATTTGGCTCCAGCTCTCAGGCATAGTCCTCGGACTCGAGAATTCCCGGAGGCTTCATTCCAAAAATCAGCATGTATGCAACTCAAGATACAGGCCACACAGTCAACAGTGCAGAAGCAAGGCTTTTAAGCATCCCGGCTCTCACTGGAGGATGAAGAACTGCCAAAATGCTCAAAATTGTATGAGGAAGGACCTCAGCTCAGGGGCAGAGCATCCGCTGTCTATGCAGAAGGTCCCCAGTTCAAGCCATGGTAGGGCAAGGAGAATCCAAAATCCTGAGACGTTGCCAATCCATGTAGACAATGCTGAGCTAGATGGACCAATGGTCTGACTCAGGATAAGGCAGATTTCTAGGTTCCAGCATGGTATGGAGCAAAATAGGGTCCAATGGCACAACAGGGTGTTCTTCATGGTGAAGCAAGCTGAGAAGTTGATCCAGCAAGAGACACATTCCCTCGTCTCCCACAGTAAAGGAGCAGGGGCAGCCACAACTTCAGTGTGACAATTGGGATGTTTCTTTAGGCAGGGCAAGCCAACGGGAACTTTCTCTGGTGGGCTATGCTGGTGTCTCCAAGTCCGAGGCGACAGAGGAGGCATCAGCAGCAGCAGCAGCAGCTCTGAACCACACTGAGTTCCCCAGGCTTATAAGCCAAGTCCCCTAGGCTTATAACTTGTTTTGAACCTTCTTCACAAGTGGAGTTGTCTCTAACAATAGAATATATACATACATTAATTTCTATCTTGTCTCATTATGAGTTACATGTTTTAAAGCCTGGGGAACTTGTAGCGGAGCAAGGGGGAAGTCATGAAGTAATGCACCCTGCATCTGCAAATAAACAAGGA
Organism: Podarcis melisellensis; assembly: GCF_964234715.1. Taxonomy (NCBI): domain Eukaryota; kingdom Metazoa; phylum Chordata; class Lepidosauria; order Squamata; family Lacertidae; genus Podarcis; species Podarcis melisellensis. Next base: position 17,264,179 of record NC_138533.1, read on the forward strand.
ATCAAACAAGCAAAGCCTTTACCATGTTTTTTTGAGTGCAGTTTTGAATAGTGTGCTATGGTGAATACTGCTTTCTCTACAATAGCGTTTGGGGCATCTAGAAGCAGCAACTGGGCAGGGATGTCTCCTGGTGGGCTACTTGGACCACCCTCCCAGCCAAGTCTCCTCAATCTCCTTTGACACCTCCTCTCCCTCTGGTGGATCTTGCCAGGACTGCTCCTTCTCATTTGTCACCACAGGAGCCATGACAATGTTGGCCTCACCAGGCTCTTTCATTTTCACCAGAGATGCTGAGAACGGAACCTCAGACCTTCTGCATACAAGGCTTGTTCCCTGCCCAGTTGCTTCGCCATCTAAGTCAGATGCTCTCCAGGCGTTCTGGACTACAACTCCCATCAGGCCCAGCCAGCATGGCTGTTTTGGCTGGAGTCGATGGAAGCCAGAGACCTTCTGCCTTCAAGACACAGAAATGCTTCCTCTCCCCCTCCCCCCACAAAAAAGTGGCAAACCAAATGTCAGTCCTGGATATGTGGGCTTAGCCATGCAGAGCCATTGGGGTAGTTTGTTGGCAGCCCTGAGAGTGAAAGAGAGAGATTTTGCCAGCTTGCGAGTACCCAAGGGATTGAGAAGGGCCTGGAGAGTGACAGAAAACTGGGAAGCTGAAGACAGGCAGGGTAAAGCAGGCCTGAAAACAAGCTGCAGATTACAGGGGGAAAGGGGGGGGGATCAAAGGCAAAAGCCCAATTAGGAAAGAAAAGGGCTTTGCCATTGTAAAGGAGCTTCCAGGTCATGCGCCTTCCGGATGTGACTTGGCAAGCCAGCAGGTGGGAAGATGCCTGACAACCCAACTCAAGCTGTTTTTCAAAAGCAAGCCTAAAATGTTAACAATTTGGAGAACACAGATGATGGCTCTCGCTTTCTACTTGATCCTCACTACCCCCCACTCTAGAGGACAGGAGAGCCCAAGTGGCATTTGCCTGTATTCATTCCTCGCCAGACAAGCTTCTCCATTTCCTGCCCACTCCACACAACCCCTTTGCCTCCACCATCAGAGACATTCAGATTGCGGCCTCCTTGGCCCATTCTCTTAGGAAACACTGTATTTATAAGAAATCAATCTCTTAGTGTGGCAGCACCTACAGTCTGGAACTCCCTGCCTATTGACATCAGCCAGGAGCCTTTACTGTACTATTTTCAGTGCCTGCTAAAGACACTTCTGTTTAGACAAGTCCACCTAGATATGTAAGTATGTACAGATATGTAGAATGCTGGCATGTGTTTTAATCTGCTTTTACTTTATTGCTGGTTTTATCTTTTGAAAGTTTTAAAAGAGTTGGTTTTTTACTCCTTTTACTGGTAATGTTATTCTCTTTGTAAACCACCTTGAGAGTTGGTGTGGTTTTTGTTTTATTTAACACAATCAAACAGCATACAAATTTTATGAAACAAATTAAAAATAAATAAAAATGTTGCATGGAGTGCAGTCGTTCAGAGGTCCAGGGTTGGACCTGGCTCACCTTGGGTTCAAAATCCCACTCTAACCTGAAGCTTGCTGGGTCAGAAAAACCCGATATCTGATCCTAGTCATCTCTAGTTAAGAGGGGTCAGGATCTTTCCCAGCTTTGCTCTCAGAGAAACTTTTAACTAGAGACTGCTTTAAATAAGTTCAAGTCTCCAAGGTCAGAGGAATTACATCCCAGAGTGCTGGAAGAAACAGCAGGTGTTATTTCAGAGCCGCTGCCTGAAATCTTTAAGAATCCTTGGGAAACAGATGAGATGCTGCACAACTGGAGACGGGCAAATATTGTCTTCAAAAGGGGGAGAGGGGAAGCAATCCCCAGATGAAGGGCAGTATATGAAGTAAGTAAATACATAATGATAAATGACAAATTCTGAATACCAGAGGGGAGAGTGCCCTCATGCTCAAATCCTGCATGCTCGTTTCCCACAGGCATCTGGGTTGGTAACTGAGAGAACAGGAATGCTAGACTAGATGGGCCATTGGCCTGATCAAGCAGATTCTACTCATGTTCTTGCAGAGTTTTGTTTTTAAAGATATTGCTTATTGCTTTCTTTTCTATTGTGTGATGCATAGAGATGATTTTTAAATGTCATGTGGTTTAGAAATGCTTTTAAACAAACATGTAAGTGAGGCTGGCCAGGGAACAGACAGTCTGGGAACAGACACACAAAAACCACGGATGCTGCCTTGAGCTCTGCTGCAGAATCGGGAGGATTTAAATGCAGCAAATTAAAGAAATAATGCTGTCTTGTCTTTCCCATCCAGCTGTTCTACTTATGCTTCAAGTCTCTCTCTCTCTCCTCCCCCCCCATCCCCACAATCCCCCAAAGAACTATTAGGAGGGAGAGAGAGAGGGAAGGAGGGAGGGAGAGATTACGAAGTGCTATCACCCACAGCGCCAACAGCCTCTAAGTCACTGGGGCAAGCAGCTCCAAGTCGGCTGATCCTGGCAATCATATATAACACCCTGAAGTTTTTATTAATACAGCCAAGGTTGAGAGGGTTTGTTGCTCCAGGTTTCAGGGGTGCGGTTTGCCCCTCAAGCCAAGGCTGCAGCTCGGTCCACCCCCCCCCCCATGCTGCCATTTAAACAAAAATAGGAGGAAGGATGTGTCTTTGTGGGGGGGGAGTGGATGGATCTTCCTGCTGGAGCTGTTTAGCAATGCATTTAAGGGTACAGGAGCATTGTGAGGGGGGCGGAGAGGCAAGGGAGGAGCTTTGTCTGTCTGAGGAGCAACCACACTGCCCTCTAGTGACCAGCACGCCACAGAGGCACAGTTTTGGGGCCAGGTCAGAGGGATGGGTATCTACAGGTAAATAAACAAGATGTCCAACTGGAAGCAGGTTTAGGGATCAGTCCAACTCCTCCTCAACCCTTTGTGGAATTCTGATCTTGACTCCCCTCATTCTTTCCTGGGCTGGGGGGTTGTTCTACCTTTTAATCTATTCCCACTTTGTAAAGCGACAAGATATGACGGTTTCCTTATTCAACAAGGAGCAAAAGTGGGTGGGGCAATGGATGTGACTCTTGCCATTGTGCAGTGGGCAAACTTTTGGCCATGCCAACGTCAGGTTTCTGCACACAAGGACCCCTCCATTGATGCCAAGTCCCAGGCACTGCCCCAGTTCAAAGGTACATTTCAGCCAGGCAAAAGCACCTGACAAAGGCACAGAAAGACTCAGTGGTGGGCATGGCTTGGGTTGGCTGCAACAACTCTGCCTTAAAGGATGGGGTGGCAGGGCAAGTGTCCAGATCAAGGGGCGTAATAGTACCACTCTGTTCTGCCTTTGTCAGACCCCACGTGCAGTCCTGTGTCCACTTCTGGGCAACACAGTTTAAGAAGGATATTGACAAGCTGGAAGGTGTGCAGAGGAGGGTGACTGAGATGATAAAGGGTCTGGAAACCAATCCTCAAGGAGAAAGGTTGAGGGAGTTTAGCGTGGAGAAGAGTGTGAGATGATGGGAAATGGAGCAAGCTTCTTTTCTGCTGCTCCAGAGGGTTGGACCCAAATCAACAAATTCAAACACCAGGAAAAGGAGATTCAGACTAAACATTAGGAAGAACTTTCTGGTGCTAAGAGCTGTTTGACAGTGGAACGGACTCTCTCGGAAGGTGGTGGACTCTCCGTCATTGGAGATTTTGAAACAAAGATTGAAGGGTTATCTGTCAGGGATTCTTTAGTTGTGGATCCTGCATTGCTGGGGGTTGGACTAGATGACCCTCAGGGTCCCTTCCAACTCTACAATTCTTTGATGCTATAGACCCAAGCTACTCGCATGAAAGCCAGTTTGCTTTTCCCAGTCCCGAGGCTCAGGACAGCAGCCGTGTGAATGTCTCTGTCTGCCCCACTCTTCAAAAGGGGAGCTCAGCTGGAGTGCCAAGTATTGGGACAACATCTTAGCTTACACCTAGCCAGGAACCTTTTAGAGCTTCAATATAACTGCTGACTTGTGCACCTTGTAAGCCGATCAACATTTGGGCATTGCGGTGAATTCTGTAATAAAGCCTTCGGCCATAATACAGCCGAGAGAGTCCAGGAGCTGCATCTTCAAGCAAGAGCCAGGACAGGAGCAAACCTTGGCAAGGCCCAGCAAAAGTGGTTCCTGAATGCAGCACCTGCCATTTCTGTAATGGGGGTGGTGGTTCTACTTCCTTCTTTACATTGAAACCAAAATATCGTTCGGCTGGGAAAGATTTTCCTTAGAAGCCCTGCTGGACGAGACCCAAGCCCCAGTGTTCTGTCTCTGATAGTGGCCAGCCAGATGATCCCAAGAGAACTGCAAGTGCAACATGAAGGCAACACACACACACACACACACACACACACACACACCTCCTGCAATCCCCTGTTGAGCTACTGCCTTGGGACACGGAGCTGCCACTGAGATCCCTTGGCTAAACACCCTCCATGTATGCCTCACCTTCCTGACAACATCTTGCACCAACCGTTTGGTCTTGCTAATGGTGAAGTGACCTTGAAACACTCCGCTGAGAATCAGTGGACAGGAATGTTCTTCTCCCCCTCCCCTATTCCAATTCCCTTTGTGCTTGGTCTTTAGGGAAAAGAGAGAAAGAGTGAGATTCCTCTCCCTGCTCTCAGCATGCTAGAATTCAGATCACTGATGGGTCCTTCTTCGCACAATGCAAAGGATGGAATTTCCTTCCTTTGGGAGCTAAAAGCCTTTCAAAATGATGAGACAAATGCACGATGGAGGAGGAAGTCTTCAGCGGCTATTAGCCAACATAGCAAAATGGAATCTGTAAGTACAGAGAGTGTCCACCTTAGAATACCAAATGCTGGGGGTGAAAGTGCTGGGGAGGACCCCTTGCCTTTCTGCTCTGACGGGAAGGTTCCTTGAGCATCTGGCCAGCTGCTGAGACAGGGTGCTGAAAGACTTCTGGAAGAGCCTGCCAATCATGCAGAGAATCAGAGGCCACTGCCTCATTTTGACACTCGGCAGGGGCTGGAATAAATGATCATCAAGTCTCATTTCCCAAATATTCTTCAGCTGAGTTGACTCGAGCCCTGAACTCTGGCTGCAACAATGGTGCTTCTGCCAACCTGGTTCTCTGCAGAGCTGTCTCCTCCCCCCATTCCCAAAATATGCTGTTACCATACAAAAAAATTGGGGGGGGGGGCAGAAGCAAATAGAAAGCAGCCTTATACTGAGTAACACCATTGGCCCATCTTCCTCAGTACTGTCTACTGTTTAGGCATGAGTCTCTCGCAGCCCTACTTTGGAGATGCCACTGGGGAATGAATCTGAGGCCTTCTGCATTGCCAAGCAGATACTCTGCCACTGAGCTCCAGCTCATCTCCTTTAAAAAGTCCTGCTTCCTGTACAATTCGTTACGCCGGTGTGCTCATTCCCTTAATTGCTCTGTGCCTTCCTGTCGCTTGTCACTGTGCGAGGAGCAGAGCTCTGGGTGGGTAGAGAATTACTCCGTCTTCCCAGATCTCCGGCAAAGATGGCACACAATGTTTGCACACAGTAGGTCAGAAGAGGTAAATAAAACAAAGCATAACTGGGTCCATGCCTGTACACAGGCAGGCAGGCATGAGAAGACACACTTGCAAAGGATGCTGGGAAATAATAATAATAATAATTGCACCTCTGTGCCAGTCAGAAACATGTCAAGGCCAAACACACAAACAAACCTTGCCTTTCTTCAGCCTTTCCTCCCAATAGCTTCACAACAGTGAAGACCCACACACATCCATCTCCCTGCTGTAAAGGGAGGTCGGCATGGCCAAGGTCCTTTTAAGCATCTCTTGTTCCAGCAGAGAACATCACTCTCCCTCCCTGAAAGCTGCCACAGATACCTGGCCGGTCCACTTCTAACTTTCCCTTGATATGAACGCAAGAGGCTGCCTTATACTACATCAGACCATTGGTCTATTTAGTTCAGTACTGCCGACATGGGGTGGCAGTGGCTCTCCGGGTTTTGGACAGTAGCATTCCTTCTTTTCATTGAAGCCAAAATATCATTTGGCTGGGAAGGATTTTCCTTAAGGACACCAGAGCAGTCCTGCTGGGAGAGAACAGTCCGAGGGCTGAGCACACACAGCACTGACACAGAACAGAAACAGGGAGATGTGCTCACATCCCTGGCGTGGAGGGCAAGTTGTAAGGAAACCTGTGGCACAGATTGGGGAGAGGAGTCTACGGCTGCACTTATATCCCCTTTAAGAGCTGCTGAATAGAGAGACTCCCAGGCAGCTTATTGGAGCTCCAAACAGAGGTAGGTGTGTGTGTGTTACTTTGTTCTGGCATGAGCCACTGAACTCAATTCCCTGTGCTGCCGGTGTCCTAGTCAGGAGAGAGCAGAGGCCAAGTCTTTGCTGGGAAATGGCACCTCCAGGGATGGGGCCATCACTTTGATGGAAAGCTCGGGAGCTCTTCTGCTCCACCTGGGAGGGGGCATGTAAAAGGCTTCTCTCGCAGGCACCAGTGATGTTCAGACAGCCGATTAGTTCCATATTCAGGGACTGATCCAAGCAGAAAAAGCTGGGAGGATGGAACCAATCTCACAGAATTGCAGAGTTGGATATGAACCCAGGGGTCATCTAGTCCAACCCGCTAAATTGAAGGAATCGCAACTGAAGAAGCTGTGACAAAAGGCCTTGCCACCCCTTCTTAAAAGCCCCCAGTGAAGGAGTCCACCACCTTTTGCGGGAGTCTGTTCTCTTCAGTTGTCTTTTTCCACCATCCCCTCTTTCTCCTCTGTGAATTACCATAGAGTTGGAGGACCAGACAGGCAGTTTTGAACTAGGAGAAGAGGCAGACCTTCTCTGTTATGGATTAGAGCAGTATTTTTCAACCACTGTTCCGTGGCACACTAGTGTGCCGCGAGATGTTGCCTGGTGTGCCGTGGGAAAAACTGAAAAATTCGAAAGATTTTTTTTCTTTTTTAAAGTCACATTTTCGCCCACTAGGCGGGCGCCGGACTGTGCCCACCCTATTTTCCACCCGTCCTGGGTGGGGATCAGATCGGATGGGATCGAATGAGAGCGGACAGGCGGTCCGCTCTCATCCGATTCCCCATAGAGAGCAGCGGTGCTCTGACATCTCCCTCTCCGCACACAGTGCGGAGACGGAGCTGTCATCCGCCGGCTCAGCGGGGATCAGCGGATCGATCCCTGCTGAGCAGAGAACGTTTTTGTTTGCCATTAAAGAAAAAAATATTAAACATTTTCTAATGGTGGTGTGCCTCGTGATTTTTTTCATGAAACAAGTGTGCCTTTGCCCAAAAAAGGTTGAAAAACACTGGATTAGAGGGTGCAGCTGAAAGCCAGCAGATCTGCCATCAGCGATTGGGAGCGAAGGACAGAGGCTAAAATTCCTGAATTCTCTTCATAGTCTTCTTATCAATGAGGTTCAGTGGTTGCAAAAGAGACCACACATGCCCCTTGTAGAAACAGTGTTCCTGCGGCTCTAGAGATGCAGGCAAGCATCTGTGCACCCAGATCCTGGGAGCCTTTGGGCGCTCAGGCTCAAATCCCAGCACAGCAGAGCAGAGGCTGGCAGCATGACCAATACGTCACATCTCCTCCTCTCCCAACTGTTTGGTAAAATGCATCTTTCAAAACCTATCCATGCATCAACACTGGAATGACACTTCCAAGTTCATGGCTGCAATGCTTTTACAGCAAGGCAAGGCAACGGCGTGGCTTTACCTCCCACAACCCAGGGAGGCCAGAGAGCCCTCCTCCTCTCTCCTCCCCCCTCTTCCCCTCCCCACATCCCTCCAGGGGCGGCTGCCAGATTCTCAGCTGCAGGCTTAGCAATTAATCCAGATGGTGCTGGATGGCAGCAGAGTCCCCATCATCCCTCCGCAGATGAGCTGGCCAGCAGCGCAAATGCATGGCCCAGAGGCGGCACCCGGCCAAGAAGCCACTTTCGTTTGTCTCGCAAAAGCCCAGGCTGCCAGTCGAGAGCGAGTGATAGCAGGATCCCTCTCCCCCAGGACGCTGGTGCTTGTACACAGTGGCAGGCACCCAAACGCACGAAAGTGTATGGATCTACCTCAGCGGCCCTGCTCTGGCCGGCGGCAGCTCTCTGGGGTCTCAGACAAAGGCCTTCCTCAACCCTGAGACCCTTTTTGACAAGTGATGCCAGAGATGGTGTCTGGGAGACCTTTCTGTATGCCAAGCATGTCCCTTCCAGTAAGCCCTCTCCCTATTTTTTAGAACAGGGTCAAAACTGGGGCTCTTCTCTCCTCACCATATACTGTCTGGATCAGACTTTTGACAACTGGGTGCCCTCCAGATGCTTTGGACTATGACTTCCACTTGCCTCGGGCAGCACAGCCATTTTGGACTGCAACTCCTATCAGCCTCGGGCAGCCTGGCCATCTCAGACTACAACTCCCAGCAGTCCCCGGCAGTACATCCATAGGATGCTGAGGCTGATGAGAATGTAGCCATCCTAGCTGGGGCTGATGGGAGTTGTAGCCCCAAATAGCCAAGTTGCTTGTGGCCGATGGGAGCTGTAGCCCGAGATGGTCAAAATGGAGGGCACTCATGCCTGGATGAAGTTCCCAACAGAAAGCCAGTGGTGGTGTAGTGGTTAGAGCGTCAGACTAGGACCTGGGAGACGAGGATTCAAATCTCCAATCAGCCATTTAGCTTGCTGGGTTATATTGGTCTAGTCTCTCATCCTTGCCTACCTCACAGGGTTGTTGTGTGGGTTAAATGCGGGGAGGGAGAACTATGTACGCCACCTTCGGCTTCTTGGAGAAAAAGTTGGAATATAAATGCAATAAACAAAGGAACATGGCTGTCCTCTGGAGCTCTCACCTGCTTTGCCAGCTTGACGGCATCGTTGGTGAGTTTGGAGCGCAGCTGGGAGTCGAGGTGGGCGGCAGGTGCAATCTCCACAACCTTCTGGTGCCGCCTCTGGATGGAGCAGTCTCTCTCGTACAGGTGCACCACGTTCCCATATTTGTCACCTGCCCAAGGGAGGAGCAGAGGGGAGGTTTTACTGGTGGGTGGGTGAGGATGTGTTACTCTTGTGCTCAGGTCCTGTTTGCTGGTTTCCCACTGGGGCATCTGGTTGGCCACTGTGAGAACAGGCTGCTCAACTAGGTGGGCCATTGGCCTGAGCCAGCAGGGCTCTTCTGATGTTCTTATGAATATAGCTTGCAAGCAAACTAATTGGTTGGATTAATCAAGTAAAAAAAAAGAAGCAAGCCTGTAGACAGACTAACAAGGCACCCTTGAGTAATCAAGAAGCGCACTGTTTAATATTACCAATATTTATTTCACATTAATACAAGTACTAGCCTTCCCTTCCTTTCTTCTCTCCCTCCCCTCTCTCTCTCTCTCTCTCTCTCTCTCTCTCTCTCTCTCTCAGGAAACAGTGCCCCTTCCAAGTTTGGCACCAGCTGGCACCATCTTATAACAAAACATTCAGCTCCCTTCGGACCTATTGTTTCATTAACACCAATCAATTAATCACTTGATTAAAGTTCATGCAATTATATGACTTCTTTAAATTGGGTGGCAGGCCTGGTTTTCGCATATCTTCCTCTCTGGCCTCGTTCACACATCACTTTGACCATAGTTGAGCCATGTGTAAGCTGATTTATGGTTTAAATGCGAAAGCACAGTGTTCTGGTGCTTTGGAGCTAAAATTATGGCCCTGGGTTCTGATATAACGCTTAGCCAGATCATGACTTAACTACCACCAGCAGCAGGAGCAGGGGAGGAGTGAAGGGTCCACAATTTTAGCCCCATAGCAGAACACACCAGAACTCTGTGTGTTCACCTTTAAACCATAGTTTAGTTATCTGTGGTTTAAAGTGATGTGTGAACAGCACCTCTCTCTCTCTCTCTCTCTCTCTCACACACACACACACACATTTATTGCCGTCAAGATGCTTTTGTCCTCCTTGAACCCTGAGAATGGGAACAGTTGGAAATAAACTCAGCAAGCTGAGCAGCAGTGTACTGACTTGCCCCAAACCCTCCAGACAAATTGTCTCCCTCCCTGCCTGTGGCAACAGCACACTTCTGCCTGGGTTGAAACAAAGAAAGGAAGGGGCACATGAAATGGTCCTTAATCAGCCCTCATTGCCAGCAGTTCACCTAAGAAACACAAACATACCCAAAATCTGGACTTCAATGTGTCTTGGCTTCTCCACAAACTTCTCCACAAACAGAGCCCCATTCCCAAATGCGGACAGAGCCTCCGAAAAAGCCCGGGTGTAGTTTTCCTCCAGCTCCTGCAGGGAGAAGATGGTAATGGTGTTATCTGCAGTTAAAGTGAGTGGAAGGTGGGATGCTTTTGTTGCAACTGGCTGTCCAAGACCCCAGAATGAAAGACGGAGGGAGGGAGGATGGAATGAAAGTTGGGGACTGTCACTGATGCCCCTTGCAGACTTCCCCTGCCTTCTCAGCATCTAATCCCTCTGGTGAGAGATTCTGTAAGACCTGTCCATTTCTTGCACACACCCTACCCCAGCCTCACCTCCACACACACACTTTTTTGTTCTTGCAAGCAAGCAATATGCTCAGGGTCCTTTGCAGGCTGGTGTTTTGGTTTATTGTGGGACCATCCTGCAATATGCCATGGACGCATTAATATTGCACTTGTGGTGGATTTGCACTGGGCCATCCAATGTCTCCCCAACACTATTGTCTTGGCTCCTGCTGCATGAAGGACTTGAATTTGGATCTTGTTTTCTACTATAGAAGAAAGCAAAGCAAGGAGCACCAGCCAGCGCAGGGCACGACTAGGTGAGCTAAAATGTCGATCCAACAGTTGACACGCCCCCCTGAGTTCCTGCTCTAAAGGAGAGGTATAGGCACAGCAGGGGGATGGACTAGATGACGATTTGGAACCCTTCCAACTCTACAAATCTATCCCTGCAAATGGGAACTCCACACTGGGGACTGTTTGTGCTGGCGTCTCTGTGTCCCAGGCAAGAGAGGAGGTGACAGTGATGGATCAGAGCCAGACTGGGTGTTGGACGCTTCCCGGAAGGGCAGAGTCTCATCAGCAGTGACTGGCTTCGGAGATGGTGCCAGGGAGGGCGAGACAGGCAATGGCCGGCAAGGTAACAACCTACTGGGTCCCTCCCCGGAATCAGATTCCTTGCCTGTCGATTGCCTCCTCTGACACCTCAGATGACCCTGGAATCCTGAGGCGGCTCTCCCATACCTGCTGAGTCCCTCCCCTCTCTCATCACTGGGCACCTCCTCAATTTCTCCCCACCCCTCATGCCCCAATCAGACCATCCCCTCCAGGATGTTGTCTCAGTAGTCACTGCCCTCCGGAGGGGCACTTTTGCACTATGGCACAGCCAACTCAGGATGCTATGTAAACCGGAATGCTTGTGGTATAGAAAGTTGCAGGATTTCAAGGGAAAGCTCCTGAAGACACACCAAACAGGAAACAAGGCAATATGTCTGACCTGAAACTTTAACGGAGCCGGACACCTACCAACCCAGCCTCACCCACCCCCCAGTGGGAAGGGTGCAAGACCCCAGCCCCTGCAAGCCAAGGAGAAGCAAAGCAGCAGCCCTTACCTCATAGCTGCGCACAACTCTCATGCCCCGCCCTCCTCCACCGTAGGCAGCTTTGAAAATGATGGGGAACCCGTAAGTCTTGGAGAACTCCTGAGCCTCGCTGAGCGAGGAAATGGGGGCGTCTGTCCCAGGAACCACAGGCACCCCTGGAGAGCAGAAGGGAAGAAGAGGAGACTGAAAGGCAACAGAAGATGGTGCAAGCTTGTCTTCTGCTGCTCCAGAGAATGAGACCCAAACCAATGGATTCCAGTTGAAAGGAGGGAGATTCTGGCGAAAGGTCAGAACTTTCTGGTGGTAAGAGCTGTTTGGCAGTGGAACAGACGACCTCGGAAGGTTGTGGACTCTCCTTCACTGGAAGCTTTTAAGCAGAGGCTAGATGGCATTCTGTTAGGGATTCTTTAGATAAGATTCCTGCATTGAAGGGGGTTAGACTTGATGACCCATGGTGCTCCCTTCCAACTCTACAATTCTATTTTTCTCTCCCTACTGTACCTACTACCCCTGTTCTACCCCCCTCTGCCCCCCCACAGGTCACATCTTTTGGGCAATTCCAGGTTTAAAGCAGGGCCTAAAAGCCAGGGATGTGCAAGTGCAATGGTTGTGCACCAGGGCCAGTAGCCTGGGAAGCATGGGGAATATCCTATCTCTAAAAAAGAGGCAGGGACCACATTGCTTGCCTTGTGAAGTTTTGACGAAAGGCGGGATAAAAATAGAATTAAAAGCTTCTGCGCTTCATGGTGGCATCACTGTAACACTCCCCAAATTTGCAATGGCTCTCCATACCCGCTTGCTTTTTCAGAAGCCTCCAGTTTCACGAAAGACCTGCTGCATTAGGAGGCAGGGAAGAGGGGCAGAGGACACAAAGAACTGGAGCAGAGGGAACAGACCTAGCTCACAGACTGCCAGTGTTAGATGACTTTCGTCTGCTTTGATCCTGCCTTCTTATTGGATAAGGAACTCTGTGCAAGTTGGGAGTCAGGCACGCCCTCGCATGTCAGTCAACGTAACCCTTACCTGCGGAGATGGCGATGGCGCGGGCCTCTACCTTGTCGCCCATCTTCTGCACCACTTCAGGAGAGGGCCCAATGAAACGCACGCCAGCCTCAATGCAGGCCTGGGCAAAGTCAGATCGCTCAGAGAGGAAGCCGTAGCCAGGGTGGACGGCATCCACTTCGTTCTCCTGCAGCAACACAGTTTGAAATTAAGCAGGGCTGTTGTGGGGATTATATAAGGGGGGGGGGAACTATACATGTCGCCTTGAGCTCCTTAGAGAAGGAAGGTGGGATATAAATGCAGCAAATAAAATCATCCTAGCTAGTAGCCATTGACAGCCCTCTCCTCCATGTATTTGTCTAATCCTCTTTCAGAGCCATCCATGGTGGTGGCCATCATTGCCCCCTGTGGGAGGGAAATCCAGTTTATATATGCACTGCATGCAAAAGGACTTTCATTTACCTCTCTGGAGTCTTCTGACATTCAACTTCGACTTGCCCTTCTCTGATTCAGGGATGGGGAATCTGTGACTGTGACTCCCATCATCCCTGACCATTAACTGTGCTGGTTGGTGCTGATGGAAGTTGGAGTCCATCAGCATCTGGAATGCACTAGCCTAGGGCTCTCTCTCGCCCTCTCAATTCCTCCCTCTGCAAATTAGGAAGAATGCTATGGACCTATCTTGCTGGTGGCTTCATAGACAGACAAAGCTGATGCTGTGGTGGTGGCTGTTTCACATTGTGACTTTTATGGAACACTGCTGAAAACTTCTAATGTCAAGTTGCCTTGTGACAGCTGATCATAGAAAGAAAGTGCATTAAGATGAGTGTTTGAATGCTTTATATATAGCTGCCATTATTATTACAAATTATTTGATCTCTTGATTGTGCTTCATTTTCACAACTTAGCTCAGCAAATTTGACTCTGACGACCATTAATTCGGGGGCACTGCAATGCTGGTTTTCAATTACGTTTCAATTTCATAATGCTTGCCAGCACAAAACCCCTCCCTCCCTCCCTCTCTCTCTCTCTCTCTCTCTCTCTCTCTCTCTCTCTCTCTCTCTCAGTGCTCGCATTAAGGACACAAAAAGAGCCTGCTGGTTCAGGCAACGCATCCATTTCAGCATCTTGTCCTCATAGGCGGGTCAACCACATGCCCACTGGGAAGTCAGCAAGCAGGACCTGACCACAAGGGGACTCTCCCGTCTTGTAGCTTCTAGCAACTGGTATTCAGAAGCATTAATGCTTGCAGCTGTGAAGGGCAAAGCATAACCATTGTGGCTTGTAATCACCCACAGACCTCTTCTCTATGAATTTGTCTAATCCTCTTTTAAAGCCAGGCAGTTTGGTGGCCATCACTGCCTCTTGTGAGAGGGAGTTCCCTCATTGTAGTTCTTTCTTTTATCTCTCCTGAATCTTCTGACATTCAACTTCATTGGATGTCCACAAGTTTTAGCATTATGAGATAAGAAGAAAAACTTTTCTCTATCAATTTTCTCCTTGCCATGCATAATTGTATAAGCTTCTATCAGGTCACCTCTTTCTCGCTTTTTCTCTAAACTAAAAAGTCCCAAGCACTGTAACTTTTCCTCAGTGTAACTCTATCCCCTCGATAATAATAATTTATTATTTATACCCTGCCCATCTGACTGGGTTTCCCCAGCCACTCTGGATGGCTCCCAAACAGAATATTAAAAACACAATCAAACATCAAACATTAAAAACTTCCCTAAACAGGGTTGCCTTCCGATGTCTTCTAAAAGTCAGAGAGTTGTTTATTTGTTTATTTCCTTGCTATGTGATGGGAGGGCATTCCACACGGTGGACACCACTACTGAGAAGTCCCTCTGCCTGGTTCCCTGTAACCTCACTTCTCTCACTGAGGGAACCTCCAGAAGGCCCTCAGAGCTGGATCTCAGCCTCCGGGCTGAACGATGGGGGTGGAGGCGCTCCTTCAGGTATACTGGGCTGAGGCCATTTCGAGCCTTGATCATTCTGGCTGCCCTTTTCTGAATTGTTTCCAACTAAACAATATTCCTTTTGAGGTAAGGTGACCACAACTGCACACAGGCCAACTGATCGAGGCCAGCCTAACCTCCCTGTGGCCCAGGATCTCCAATATCTTTTTATTTGAAGACCATAAGGTCTTCCATGGGACATACCAGGAGAGGCGGCCCTGTAGGTACGAGGGTCCTAGGCCATATAGGGCTTTAAAGGTTAAAACCAGCACCTTAAACCTGATCCTGTATTCCACCAGGAGCCAGTGCAGCTGGTATAGCACCAGGTGAATGTGATCCCATGGTGAGGACCCCATAGAGTGTCTTGCCACAGCATTCTGCACCCACTGGAGTTTCTGGGTCAGTCTCAAGGGCAGCCCCATGTAGAGTGAGTTATAATAATCAAGCCTGGAGGTGACCGTTGCGTGGATCACAGTGGCTAGGTCAGGGCGAGAGAGGTAAGGAGCCAACTGCTTATCTGTCCTGAACCTTTCAGCACTCAGCTTCTCCCACATGGGCACAATGGAAGACTTAACCTACACCAAGGCGGAGGGGCCCACCACTCACAACCACCCCAAACTCTCCCGCTGCCTATCAAATAAAGTGCCTACAGGTCCTGCAACTGTTTCAGCTTCAACGAGGCTGCACTGCAGCTGCACTGCTAATGGCAAACCCTGTGGATTCCAGGCCTCCTCCAACATTCGCTCCTTGTTAGCGGAGCATTTCCTTTGCCAGCTTTAACTGTGCACATGAAAAGCGAGAGGACAAAGGCAGGTTGTCACTTTGGCAGCTAAATCCAGAACTTCTCTTCCAACTGGGGAAACTTCAAAGTGAGTTAATAAAGCACTTGTGAATGCGAGCCAAGGAAGGTGGCTCTTCCTAAGAATTTACGCAACCTCCCACCCCCCTTCCTTGGCACTGTCAATCATGGGGAAAGGGAGGGGAACTTATGGGTCATGTTTTCTTGTTAGCTAGAGCAGAGTATAGGTCTATGTGCCAAAGAGATGAAGGGCTGGGGAAGAGGCAGCAGCTGAGAACTTGGGGGGGGGGGGGTAAATGCTTGTTTAAGCAGCTGAGAACACATAGAGACCACCAGCTTCCTTTATAGGTTCAGCCCTCCTGGCCTCCCCACAGCTCATTCCACTCACGGCAGTGAGAGCCAGTGTCCTTCTTACCTTGGCAACTTGAATGATGTCCGGAATGTGCAGGTAGGCCTGGACAGGGGGGAGCCCCCGGCCAATGAGGTAAGCTTCATCCGCTTTCTGTCGGTGCATCTGCCCTGTGTCCTGCTCCGAATACACGGCCACCGTCCGGATGCCTAGCTCAGTGCATGCTCGGAACACCCGGATCGCAATCTCCCCTGGAAAACACAAACGTTGAGTTCCCACGAAAATGGGGAGAGGGGAGATGCAATGTGGAAGCAGCTACACCATTTGATCAACTCAGCACATACCTCAATGGATTGATCAATCGGGTGATTTTATTATTATGTTAATTTTAGCAGCCAGGAGAACTGCAGGTATCAAGCATCAGCGTATATTATTATTATTATTATTAATTATTTATTATTATTATTATTATTATTATTATTATTATTATTATTATTATTTATGCAGCAGTAAAAAGGGCTAGTGCTATTCTATCAAGGGTAGTCTAGTGTCCAGGATCTAGAGAATTAACAGTGCTGCTCTACTCTGCCGTGGTCAGACCCCACCTGGAGTCCTGTGTCCAGTTCTGGGCACCACAGTTTAAGCGGGATATTGACAAGCTAGAACATGTGCAGAGGAGGGTGACCAAGATGATCAAGGGTCTGGAAATCAAGCCTTATGAGAAACAGTTAAGGGAGTTGGTTATGTTTGGCCTGCAGTACAGATGATAGGATAGTCACCTCCAAACACCCAAAGGGCTGCCACATGGAAGATGGAGCAAGCTTTTTTTCTGTAGCCCCAGAAAAAAAAGAGAGATTCAGACTAGACCTTTGAAATAAATTTCTGATGGTAAGAGCTGTTTTGACAGTGGAATGGACTCCCTCAGAAAATGGTGGACTTTCATTCATTGGAGGGTTTTATAAAGGGGTTAGATGCGGAAAAATGGGATGGTTATAGAAGATATGTTCAAAAATACAATAATAGTTTTGACACCGTGCTAGCATTTGAGTGACAAAGGAAGTAAAAGGAGGTGGATAACAATTAAGGATTTATTATGCTTTCTGAATGTATTGGAAAACTTATATAGAAAGGTTTATTGTTTTGTGTACATTCAATTGTAAAATAAAACATATGCGAAGGGACTTGACAGGAAGTCAAAATTGAAGAAAAGATTCTGTAAGATAAAAGGGGGGAAATATTTATTTTCATTATTATCATTATTATTTTTGTGTGTGTGTGTTTTGTATGGAATGTTTGGGAGGAAATAAGGCGGTAAATAACAAATAACATACAAAATATTGATGTATGTAATTTATATTTCTCAATTATATTTTGTGGTAGTATGGTTATAATGTTTTTTTGTAACATAAAATTATTTTTAAAAAATATATATAAAGGGTTTAGATGACCATCTGTCAGGGATTCTCTAGTTTCAAATACCAGGGGGTTGGACTAGATGACCCCTTGTGTCCCTTGTAACTCTGCAATTCTATTATTGCTGTTGTTACTATTATTTAAAGCATTTACATCCCACCTTTCTCTGAAGTAGGGATTTGAGGCAGCTTACAACATTTAAAACAACATCATAAAACACAAAATAATAAAAACAAACTTAAAAATAATTAAGATAAGCCAAAACACTTTTAGAGCCAGTAATTAAAATATAGTTTGCCCTGATGACAACCTAGTAATTAGCATTGCCTACACCTTAATTTTCAAATGTCCTGAAGGAGATGCACCTTTTTTTTCCTCACACACAATGAAATGCCTCTTCCAGGACTCTTTTATGTATTATTTGTTATCTCTATAATTCATATACTGCCCTGACGTCAGGGTTTAATCAGTGTTCAAGGCTGGCATCGGTTTGCAGGGTTTGGTGCATAACCCCGGGAACATGCAAGAACCAGCATTCCTGTCATGGCCCTAGGGATGTGGCTGGGGATTTGGAGGGAGGGAGGGCCAGACTCAGACATATCAAGCCAACCAGAAGCACATCTGCAAGAGAAACAATTGTGCTGCTGCCTCTGAAACCTGAGGATGCTGTGCTGCCCTAATAGAACCACAGCCTCTTCAGGGTCAATGAGTGCTGAAGCAGGTTGCCCCCCACTTTAAATGGAAGAGGCTCCTCCCACAGAAGGAGCAGCTAGCAACCGAGCTAGTGCTGCAGCTCAGTCTGAAGCTGACTGCTACTGAAACAGCACTGGAGCTCCACTCTTATGGAGTCTCCAGCCTTGGCTGTGCACAGAGGTGGCCATGGTGCCACTGGAGTCTGGCCTCTGTGTTGCTGAAGTCTCTGATCTGGAATGACAAAGGGGCCAAGGAACTAGACAGAGACTTCTAGGTGAATGTTATGGCTCCTTTTGGGGAGAGGTGTCTTCTGGACATCAAAAGGGGGAGGGTGGCACAGATCCTGATGGGGAATGAGAATGGCTTAGCACAGGAGTCAGGGTCCCCAACAGCTCCCGCCCACCAAAGCCCCAGCCCTAGCCCCAACTCACCTCTGTTGGCCACCATCACCTTCTTAATGGGCTTGTATTCGACGCGCTGGGTGCTGTGGAAAGCAGCAGGGCATAGCGAGAGCCGCTTGAGGGCCAAGAAGGCCACCCCTCCCTTGGCAAAACGTAGCTGCAACATCTGTGGACAGAAAGAGACAGATCAGCAAGCTTAGCTTTAAGGCATTCTCACAACCACTGATGTGCACAGGACAGGACACCGACCTTCAAGTAGGGTCAAATTTGACACAGACCCACACACATCAGAGCTTGTGGCATCAATGGCAGCAGCCCCCAGACTCAAAGAGGGACCTGGCTGAGCAAGCCCCCCCCCCCCAAGCAACTGCCCAGCCTTCACCCATCAAGGCTCCCCCCCCCCCCACTAGCAGTAGTCAAAACTGCCTTATTCCTTCCAGGAAAGTTAAACAATGCAATAGTTCTCCAGGCGGCAGTTAAAGGCAGAAAGAAGCTGGGTAATGCACTCCAGTACACTTGAGCGTTGTTCACTGCACTCTAAATCACTTCCAAACATGCAGAGATCTCAGGTTGATGGGATACAGAGTTAAAATGGCACTCGGAGGGGCCTTCACGGCAACGTGGAGTCAAGATGGGCTTTAAGTGGCGCAAGCATCCAGTGATCTTTTCCTTAACCTCAACGAGGGAAATTGATAGTTGACACTTTTTTACCGTCTTGAACATACAAAGCCACTTCTCCCACAGATAGCTTTCTCACAGTTATTTGGATGCATTTAAAAGGGGGCTAGACATATTCATGGAGGGCAAAGCTACTTGTGTCATGATGTCAATGTACAGTACTACCTCTGAAGGGCTGTCACATGGGAGATGGATGTGTTTTCTGTGGCTCCAGAGGGAAGGACCCAAACCAATGGATTCAAAAGACAAGAGAGGAGATGCCGACTGAACATTAGAAAGAACTCTCTGAGAGTAAGAGCTTTTGGACCCCCTCAGAAGGTGGTGGGCTCTCCTTCATTGGTGGTTTTTAGGCAGCAGTTCCATGGTCACCTCTCATAGATTCACGGGTTCTTTAGCGAAGCACTAAGAAAGATTATAACACAATAAAATTTATAGCTCAGTTTATAGGGTTGCGGGCTCGAGCCGTATGTTGGGCAAAAGATTTCTGCATTACAGGGGGTTGGACTAGATGACCCTTGTGATCCCTTCCAACTCTACGATTCCGATTCAAAACAGTAAAAATTGTGCATCGTTTCAAAATCCCAATTAAAACTATTCAGTTTAATTAATTCAATAAAATTGAACTTGATCCAGTGACACCAGATACTGCTTGAAAAATACTTTAAAGCATCCTTCCTAATGAAAGTGTAAGGGTGAAGGAAATTTATAGGATTAAGTATTTCTATATAAGTGCTCAACAAACATGCACAAATGTCCATCTATCACAAATGTAATGCAGCTAATTGATCAGAAAATCAATAGCTATTACCAATAATTGTGACAGCTCAGAATTGTAAATACAAACAAACATGACCAAAGGGAATAGCTTTGAAAGCAATGGGAGAAGTAGAATTTCAAATACAAAGGAAGGAAGGTGTTTTGCTCTAGCTCTCACCTGGTCAATCATAAATAAGCGATTAACACGCTTCCACTTCCCCCCTGCCACCCTCTTGCCTCTTATCCCATAGCCCACTTTAGGTACCACTGATTCAGACCACCGCTCCCATCAGACCCAGGCTTGATGGGAGTTGTGGTCCAAAGTATTCAGAGCGTTAGGGAAGGCTTCTTTCGATACCTGGAGTCAGCTCTCGCTGCGAACCCCCCCCCCGAAAAAAACCCAAGCTCAGCAGGCGGGCTCCCTTGTGACTCAGTTTTAGGATGATGATCCTCCTCCCTCCCTTTTCTCTTTTTTCTAAGAAGGCTAATAACTTTTTTAACGGCTCCCTCACTCCCCAAGACAGCCTGGGGGACTTTTTGTCTGTTGCCACGCAGTGTGCTATAGCAGCTAAACGGGGATATAGTAAAGACATCAGCAGTTTAACAGTAGATTTATTTTTATACCTCCGAAAATCAATAGCAGCTCCAGCACTCAAGACCCAAAATTAGCATGCAGGTGATGGCGGCCGTCCCTCCTGTCCCCAAAGTCCTTGGAAGGAAAACAGCCACTCAGGCTAGGTGGAGAAAAAGAGCTGGGGGGGGGCATGGTTTTTTGCCTCTAGGAGAGCAATGGTTTTATTGAGTCTATATTTATTTGACTTACAGTCGATCCACTTTAACCCAAAGGGTCATGGCATGTCATAGCAATCCATAACTCCGGTGCATGTTGTTCATTTCCTCAAGATACAGATCCTCCGGAAACTTGCCAGAGGTAATCCTAAAACAATGGGAAAGTAGGCAAGGGCTGGGGAAATGACCAGTGTCTGAAACTCCCATTGTTCTAGGTGCATTTTGCGACAGGGAATTTCATTAGTGTGAGCAGTTTCTGAGCTCTGGGCGCAGTATTGCGCCTGAGATTTCAGATTAAAACTGCAGAGTGGAAAGAAAGGAGGAGCTTTTTCTGCCTCCCCATTTCCAGCTACTCTCTGAAGACTGGAGAAGAGACTCCCTTAAGAATATGGATGGGCAGGGGAAGGACTAGAGCATGTGAAAAATGAAGATAATATTTTAGCTGCAGTTCATTCATTTTCAGCTTTGTATTCTTGTTATTTAAAAAAGCGCACCTAGACATTCCGTTGTTGCACCCATAACCTAGGCTTAAGCTCCTAGCTTTCATATCTCAGTTTCTAACACTGAAAATGACGTGTAAGGTTGGGGATGGGTGTGGGGCAGGGTCACATCTAGGAACAGAAGAAGAACCTGGCTGCTGGATCAGGCCACACACTCATCTAGTCCAACATCCTGTTCTCTCAGTGGTCAAACATGTATCTATCCAAAAGAAGCCTGCAAGCAGGACCAGAGGGCAAAAACACTCTCCCTTTTCGTGGTTTCCAGAAACCGGTATTTAGAAACATTTGCTGCCTCTTGACAGTGGAGATAGGGCACACCCACCAAGACTAGTAGCCATCAGTAGGCTTCTCCTCTGCCATGGACTGGTTGGGCACAGAGGAATGATGGAAGGAACCCACTGGGAAACCACCAAAGGAAGAAGGCTCAGAGCACGGGGAATGGTGGTGGGACAACAATGAGTGGGAAGAGGCAGAAGAGGGAAAAGACTGGGAAGAGGAGGTGTCAAAAGCTGAAAAACTAACAGGGCTTAGTGAGCTGGGAGAGTCAATGGCAGAGAGAATCAGAGGCAGAAGCTGAAGCAGGAGAAGGGTAATGGGAAGAGGGAGGCAGAGATGAGTCAGGCTGGTGAAGAGTCACAGGTGTCTCCCCTTTCCTCTGTGTGTCCCAGAACCAGAAGAGGCATTAAAAGGGTGGAGGAGAGGTTGGCTGCACGCAGACGCAGTCTCCAATGGTTGGGGGAAAGCCCTGGGGAGGAAGGGACTGGTTTTTATGGAGTAAGACCACAGAGAATGAGCTGCTCTGCTCATTAGGCCTGACACTCAACCAAGAGTTAACTCCAACTTTCAGCTGTGAATTACTGACTGGCACGCTGCTGTGACAACCTTGATGAATTTGTCTAATCAATTTTTAAAGCCATCCTAGTTGGTGGACATTCTGTCTTCTGTGAGAGCGAGCGCCACAGTTTAATTCTGCACTGCCCTACCTGGAGATGCCCGGGATCAAACTTGTGACATTCTGCATGCAAAGCACGTGCTCTACCACTGAGCCATGGCACTTTATGGGGTTTCAGCACATCTCATATGAGCGAAGGGAGGGTTGAGGTTGGGAAAGAGCCTGTTGTGAGGGAGCAACCAAATCTCCCCCAAATCTGCCCAGAGCGACAGCCCCCTCAGGCCCCCCCACTATGCCAGTGATTCAAATCCCCACTTAGCCAGTGGGCCAGTCACAACCTCTCAGTCTCACCTACCTCACAGGGTTGTTGTAAGGATAGCAAAGAGGAGGAGAACCATGTGAAAACCAGGCAATAACCTGGAGATCCTCTAGGTGGGATAGAAATGTAATCAATCAATCTATCTATCTATCTATCTATCTATCTATCTATCTATCTATCTATCAACCAACCAACCAACTAGTTCAATACTGTCAACAGTGACTGCCAACAGCTCTCCAGGGTTTCAGGCAGGGGGTTTCTCTCCTGCCCAGCCTGGAGACACCTGGGATTGAATCTGTGACCTTTAGCATGCAAGCAGATGCTCTGCCACTGAGCTAGTGGTCTGATCCAGCAGCCAGGCTTTTCCAACACCAGGCAAACCTCGGATGCCAGAGGGGTGGCTGGATAAGATCCCACTTAGTCAGAAGGCTGGACTTGAGCTCCACTCCCCATAACTAGCAGGAGCAGAGTTGTGCAGAGAGGCTCAATTTGCATAATTTATGCATACTAAAACATTAAGGTTCCGCCGGCACATAATTTTTACAGCCCCCGCAGACACATAGCCCCCAACTACACACGGAGTGGGCGGAACAGGACGAACTCAGGGAGGGAAGGCAGCCAGCGTGCAAATCTAACTGAGCTCCACGGGCACGCTTGTTTGCGGTGATTCATTTGAACCGCAGTTTTCGGGATTTCCAAACTACCTGGAAGCCAAGGCGTTTAAACAAAAGCAAATTCAATCCTCTCTGCCCCCTCCTTCCCAACACCACACCGCAAGCCGTGTGTCTAATGTGCCATTTGGAGACCGAGGGACCCGTCTCTTCGCAGTCAAAGCGATGGCGGCACGTCCTGCTCGGCTCTTAACACATCCGTCTGCCATCCCCTAAACCCTCTCCTCTTATGCACGCGCAATTGAGCAGAACACAGCTTCCATTTAGAAACCCTCTTTCCTGGCTGTTGTCCTGCCCCTTGGTGACAGTGGTGGCTGTGGAGGGGACTTGTCTGTACATGCCAATGAGCTGATTAGAAGCACAACAGGGGAGTAGAGGGCGAGGGAAGCAGGCCCCTGGGCCAGCCCTGCCGCATATAACCCCACTGCTGGCTGGATGACTGTTTGCAGTACAGCCCACTACCCTCCAAATTAACCATCCAGGTCTGTTCTGATCTCTGCCAGTCACTCTCTGGCAAATTAGAACTAGGGCGCTTGCAGGTCCCAGCTGCCACGATGAGGAAAGCCACACCACCGCAAGGCTGTATAAAGGCTACCTGCCTGAGCGTGTCGCTTTAAGGGTCTGCGGCGGAGCTGAGCAGGTGCTCCAGCTTACATAGGTTGGGCTGCAGTTCCCGGACAGATGCTTCCAAATGACCAGCATTAGCAAACTGGCCATTCTGCTAAATCTGCTCCAAGAAAGGCTCTCCTGCTCAAAAGGAGGGATGGGGCAGGCGAGGGGAAGCAAAAAGTGTAGCATACACTCTGGTCTGCAGGATGGGGAGAAAGAGAAAGGTACAGCTAGTTAGCAGCCCAGGGTAATGCTATTCTGCAGGCAAATAAAGAAAGGATTGGAGGCAGGATTATTTCACAAAGAAAAAGAATCCAGACCTTTGTTTGTGCAGGAAACCAACTTAACTGCAGCAGAAAGTGGCTGCCGAGTGATGCCAACGATTTTACAACTTATAAAGTCACTCTCTATGCTCTTGGCAGCTAGGAAGATAAGGACAAAGAATTTAGATAAGTTAGCCGTTAATTGTAAAGAGGACTTGGAGATCTAATTCACACAATCCATATGCGACTCCCCTCTATTTTATCTGTCCTTGTAAGAAAGGTTTCTGTTAGATTCGGTTGTGGTTTTGTTGTATATTTAGTTATGGATGATGTCACGGCCATTGGCTAGCACAATGGAAGTTTGATTTGAAAAATAATTCTACACTATGAATTTTAAAAATGCGTATGTTAGGGCTGAGGCACCTTCTCCCAAATGCCTCCCTCAGGCAATATTCTGGGTGCCATGTCAAAGGACGGAAAAGCAGTCACTTAAGGGCAGAGAGAGAAAGCAGCACTGCTTCACTTGCCCTCAGTGACATCAGCATGCAGTCATCAGACAGGCTGCGCTTTACTGTGACATCATCCCACAGGCATCCTGGTTGGCAAGAAACTTCACAGAATCATAGAATTGTAGAGTTGGAAGGGTCATCTAGTCCAACCCCTTGCCATGCAGTAATCTTTTGCCCAAGACCCTGAGAGTGAGTGTCTCATGGTCTACCAGCTGAGCTATCCCAGCAATAAAGTTGGCTATGATAGCAAAAACCCTGGTGGTTGTGCTCTACCTCCACAGTCAGAGGTGGTATGTTGTTGAGAATCAGTTACAAGAAACCACAGGAGAGGGAGACTTGCTGTGGCACTAAGGCCTGGCACATGGACATCTTGTTGGCCACTGTGAGAACAGGATGCTGGACTAGAAGGACCACTGACTTAACCCAGCAGGCTCCTCTTAGGAGAACAGATCTCCTGGGTGAGCACCACTGAAACGGGAACTTGCCAAAGGCAGGCTCTCATTTATTTTAGGATCACTATCCTAATGGATCATGGCTGAGGAGAAGTTTCTCTTGAGCTGCGCCCACTCAGCGGCCAAGAGGTCTTGGGGCCAGGCATGCTGCCATCAATGCTCCCAGTTTCCTTGAGCCATATTCTGAATAGCAACACTATCTGATCCAACCTTCATAAGATAGATGACTGTTTTGTTTTGGCTGGACACTGAGAGAAAAGGATGCTGGAATAGATGGGCCCCTGGCCTGATCCAGCAGCGAGACTCCTCTTACATTCTTATGTTGTGATAGGGTGTTCCCCAACTTGGTGCCCTCCCAATGTTGCTGCATCACAACTCCCACTGTCCCTATCCACAGATCGTACTGGCTAAGACTAGTAATCAGAGTCCAGCAACATCTGGAGAGTCCCAGGATGGGGGACACTGATGTACATCATTGTCATCGCAACAACATCCTGTTCACCGCATGGTTTAGTAATAGCTGTAACTATTCCCAGGGTGTGAAACAACCCTGCTTTTAAAAAAAGAATTGGTGATAGTAAAACAGCAGGAGACAGGGGTCCCAAAAAATAATAATCACCATTTGCAGCGTTTATGCGTGTGTTTGTGGGACAAAATACTACAGATTCCCCCCCAAAGCCACTGCTTTTGCTTCCCAAATCGTTGTCTATTTGATGCATAAGCAACCATCAATTCTGAAAATGCCCCCTTTCCCCTCCCTCTATTTTTCTTGCATGTCTATAATTATTATTAGGTTATAAGCCTCCATACTGTCCACCTGTAATTTATTTATTTTTTAGTTATGGTGGAACACTGGGCCTAAAAATGAAATGGAGAGGAAGTGCTTCTTCATGCAGTGCACAGTTAAACTATGGGACTCAATTCCAACAGGAGGCTGTGTTGGCCACCAAGTTGTACTGTTTTAAAAGAGGATGGGGCAAATTCATGAAGAGGGTTGTCGATGGCTAGTAGCCATTTTGGCTATGCTGTTGCACTTCAGTTGGAGGCAGCAATGATGCTGGATACCAGCTCCTGGAAACTACAGGAGGGGAGAGGGCTCTTGTGCTCCAATCCTGCTTGTGAGTTTCCCACAGGCATCTGGTTGGCCCCTGTGAGAATAAGACACTGGACTATATGAGTCCCCTTTGACCTGATTCATCAGGCTCATCTTATGTTCTTGGGGTGGGGATCAATAATGAAGAAGAAGAAGAGTTTGGATTTGATATCCCGCCTTTCACTCCCTTTAAGGAGTCTCAAAGCGGCTAACATTCTCCTTTCCCTTCCTCCCCCACAACAAACACTCTGTGAGGTGAGTGGGGCTGAGAGACTTCACAGAAGTGTGACTGGCCCAAGGTCACCCAGCAGCTGCATGTGGAGGAGCGGAGACACGAACCCGGTTCCCCAGATTAGAGACTACCGCTCTTAACCACTACACCACACTGGCTCTCAATGTCAGCTGATCCAGCTTAAGGCGGTCATGCACAGGAGGAGGAAGAAGAAAGGAGGGCTCTTCTCCCTTCCACAAAGGGAAAATTTTAACAGGCTTTGTTCCTGAAGGTCTCTGAAAGAGCAAATAAATCTTGCACAAGCCAAGTACACAACCTTCCAAATTCTGCAACAGATTTCAAAACTTACCCTTTCCTCCATTTGGCCCCAAACCAGAAAAACGGCATCACTTAAACCCTTCTGAACCTTTCTCATTTACAAGAAAGGACTAAGTGATAAGCTACAGAAAGAGGGCTCTCCCCACCTCCTGGAGAAGCACAACCCTGTTTGGTTTGTCCCATATAACTGGGTTCAAGGAAGGAGGACAAAAGGGTTGCCTAATGCCAAAGACGCCTTGGAGCAAACTCGGGAGTTGGGTCAGCTTCTCCACAGGGCCAGCCCTGCCCTGAGACAGGGTGAAGCTGTGGCCTCAGGTGGCAGATACTGAGAGTCGGGGTGTGGATAGAGCTGTGTATGCCTGTTCCGAACCTCCCTAAGCTAGGCCACATGTACACCATACATGTGGCACCATACATTTAAAGCACCATGACAGCACTTTGAGCAGTCACGGCTACCCCCAAGAATTCTGGGAACTGTTTGTTAAGGGTGCTGAGCGTTGTACAAAGACCTCTATTTACACACACACACACACACACACACACGGATACAATTATAAAATCCTAGAATTGTAGAGTTGGAAGGTGCTCCAAGGATAACCTAGTCCAACGCCCTGCAATGCAGAAAACTCTACTAAAACATCCATGATGTTGCATGACCAACTCTGTGTCCACAGACTTTTAGCATGTCACTGCAAACAGCTATTAAAATGCAAGAATTCTTCATGTGTCATCACCCTTTTGTATTACTCCTTTCACCTGTGGCATTATCAGCAGCAGCAGCAGCTTCCCATGAGCACAATTATGTGGCAAGAATGGCAGGGATGGCTGTGAAAAGGAGGCCTTAATCTGTAGCGTCTCCTTGAACTTATTCTGTGAGAAGCATGAAGAAGCTGTTCAAAGACTGCCTGTTTTCAACAGCACAAAAAAGCCGCTCTGTAGAGGTCCTGTGTTTATCAGGCAACATTCATTCCGCCAGATCACCTCCGTTTTCCCAAAGTGATTTTCATTCCTCTTCACAGGGGACTCCAGGAACTGTGGCAGCAGGAGGGGAACAGGGGTCTCCTAGCAACTCTCAGCACCCTTAACAGGATTCAGCTCCAGAATCCTTGGGGGGAAGCCGGGACTCTTGAAAGTGGTATGACAGCTCTTCAAATATGTGGTGTGAATGTGGTCACTGTCTCCTGCCCTCTGGTGTATTGGAGGAAGCTGAAGTAACATCCACCTGCCAGCCTGGTCATCTTCCATCCCTGTAATGGGGAAAGTCGCCATCTTATCCTTGGCCTCAGGCGGCATAATTTCTTGGGCCATCCCTGCACAGATGACTTGTCTCACAGAACAAAAAGCTGACAAAGAGAAGTGACGTTTTCTTCAATGAGCTACCAAGATGTTATCTTCTGGAAGCAAGCTTTGCCATCACAAATAGCCCTTATCCTTCCTGCCCGCCCACCTACCACACATCCAAAATATGCTTAACAACGTCAGTAAAAATACAAAAGAAGAAGAAGAAACTCCACAGAGGATTCAACGTGATAGAAATAGATGTTCTGAGACATGTTTTGCCTTGCAATTATTATTCTAGCATAATAATTATCATCCAGCTGGGAATCAGGCAAGTGGGATGACACCTCAATACAAAGGCAACTGGAAATGGCTACCTGCCAACATGGCCAAGGTTTGAAGAACTAACATAAGGCCCAGCAGGACCCAAGCACAAGAGCTCTCTCCCCAACTGAGGGTTTCAGATTCAAAAGGATTACTGCCTCTAACCATGAAAACAGAGCAGAGCCACTGTGCCTAGTAGCCATTGATGGCCTTCTCTAACATGAATTTGTCTAATCCTATTTTAAAACCACCCAAGTTGGTGGCCATCACTGCCTCCTGTGGGAGCGAGTGAAGAACTTTCTTTTACCTGCCCTGAATCTTCCAACATGCAGTTTCATTGCACATCCCTAAGTTTCAGCGTGATGTCAGAGGCAGAACTTCTCTCTATCCGCTTCCTCTGTGCCAGGCATTATTTTGCAAACTTCCACCACATCGCCTCTTACTCTCCTTTTCTCTAAACTGAGAAGTCCCAAATGCTACAACTTTTCCGCATAGGAGAGTCGCTCCACCTGCTTGATAATTTCGGTTGCCTTTTTCTGAACCTGTTCTGAATACATGGACTACAAATCTAAATAACAAATGCAATTTTGTCCCCCGCAGTCTGAAGCAGGGTAGCCCTCTCTACTGCCTTGTCCTGCAAAACATGCAGGCACAGGGACAGTCAACAAGTGAATAGCACACACGTTTCAGGTTTATGTACTGAACAAAGTGGCACACTTTGATCTTACAGCCTCAGCTTGTAGGCAGCCAATAACATGAGGATCACAATATTGGCTTAAGAACCAACGGCATCACTTGGGAGATGACAAACTATGTCAGTTGCCAAAACAGGAGTTTGGGAGATATATCAAGGTACTGTGCTTTGCCCCACATGACCTCATGCAATACACCGTTGCCAGCCTGGTGCTCTCCAGTTGTTTTGGACTACAATTCCCATCAGCCCTGGGCCAGCATGGCCATTTTGGGCTCCAGCTCACATCAGCCCCAGGCAACAGGGCTGCCCATATTGTCATAACAGGAGAGGAGTATGGATGCACAGGAATGATTTAACAAGAAAAATGATACAGTACAGCTACAAGCAAAATAATTTAAGCATGAAAGATGAGGGGCAATTTTTTAGAGCAAACAGAGAAGATTCAAAACACAGCACTTCCAAGGTTTTCTGTTGTTTTGTTTTTTTCCAAAAAGCTAGGTGGAAACGGAGCCAAGGGATAGTGCAGGGTCAGTTGGCGTAACACTGTCAAAAGTCCCCCCAGCTGGAATCTCAATAGGTAGTCCTAGACAAGGCCCCCTCCTTTCTCAGCCTCAACTCCTCCATCTACAATATGGGAATAAAGTTGCTGACCTCTTTTGCAGGGTCATCATAACAATTACTAAGAAAAAGCAGCTGAAAAGTGTAAGAGGATCGTTGCTGGATCAGGCCAAAGGCCCATCCTAGCCCAACATCCTGTTCCTAAAGTGGCCAAGCAGATGCCTCAACTGGGAAGCCTGCATGCAGGACTGGAGTCCAAGAGTATTCTCCCCACCTGTGATTCCCAGCAACTGGTATTCAGAGGCACACTAACTCCCAACAGTAGAGGCAGAACGTAGCCACTGTAGCTTGCAGCCCTGGATAGCCTTCTGCTCCATGCATTTGTCCAATCTTATTTAAAGCCTCCCACAGTCGAAGGCAGCAATGCATCTGAATACCATCTGATGGAAACCACAGAAGGGGAGATTTGCTCTTGCGCTCAGGTCTTGCTTGTGAGTTTCCCATTGGGACATCTAGTTGTCCCCTGCGAGAACAGGATGCTGGATGAGATGGGCCATTGGCCTGATCCAGCAGGCTCTTCTTAACTTCTTATGTTCCAGGCAGGATGCAAAAACAGCAGCGACAAAAACAGCACATCCCTTACACAAGATAAGTGGGATCCCTTCCTCCTTTGATGCAGAGGGTATTTTTTAGAGACGCGTGCCCTCCTACCCACACAGGTGCTTCTAACACCTTTCTGATTGAGTCAGAAACAGAAAGAGAGAGAGCACGACTTAAAACTTCAAACAAAACAATTATCCAGGTTATGTGTAAAGTCACTCAGCAGCTGCTGCAGCAGCAACCCCCCACCCCCGCAAATCTCTCTTCAAGAAGACAATATTGCTCCAAGCTTTCTCCTGTCCCACTTCGGCACGTTCTAAGCTGAAAAAACTGAAGCACTGGTGCTTTTATGGATCAGAAGAGGGACTTGGGAGGATAACACCACTGATAGCGATGGCTCATTTTTCTCATGACTGTGTACCCAGCCTGCCTTGATGCAGCCCCTACCTGCACTATATATTTAAAGCAGTATCGTGCCACTTTCAACAGTCACAGCTTCTCCCAAAGAATTCTGGGTACTGTAGTTTGTTAAGTGTGCTGAGAGTTGTTAGGAGGCCCCAATTCCCGCTACAGAGCTACAGTTTAACTATCTATCCATCTTCACAGAGAACTCTGGGAACTATAGCTCTGAGAAGTGAATAGGGATCTTCTAGCAACTCTCAGCAAACTACAAACCTACAATGCCATGGCTGTTTAAAGTTGTATGATACTGCTTTAAATGTGTAGTGCAGATGAGGCCTCCATCTCCCATCAGCCCCCAGCCAGAATAGCCAATGGTCAAAGATAATGGAATTTGGAGTTCAACAACATCTGGAGGGCATCACAATATGGAATCTCCAAGCACTATAATATCAAGCCAAGAAGATAGCTGTCTGACCCATTATGTTTGCTAAACAGAACCTACGTGGCCAGGGGCACTATGCCTCAGGGACCTGGGGAGAAACAAGAAGGAATGGTCATTGCATCCTTGCTGTGGCCCGTGAGCTTCTCAAAAATATCTACTTGCCCTTGTTGGAAATCCTGGACTCATACAAAGGTCTGAGCGAATGCATGGGAAATTGCTCTAAAACTGTCTAAATCAGGAATAATTAGTGGGAGCTGTGACAAAAGGTTGCTGCATGGGGTGCCCCTGTGCAGGATTCCTCCCA
Source organism: Podarcis melisellensis (assembly GCF_964234715.1). Classification (NCBI taxonomy): domain Eukaryota; kingdom Metazoa; phylum Chordata; class Lepidosauria; order Squamata; family Lacertidae; genus Podarcis; species Podarcis melisellensis. Next base: position 17,295,025 of record NC_138533.1, read on the forward strand.
GCCAAGTGCACTCTCGTCCAAGCATTCCATTCCACACACACTTACCCAACAGCCAATCAGCATTCTGTGGGTCACTGAGCATGCTCACTTATCACCAGATTGCTGTTGGCTTCCCTCCCTGCTTAGGAATTTTCCCCCTACCCCACCCACATATCTATTGTACTTCTGAAAATGCTGGGGTTCCCCCAAACTTCCCAATACTTACTTGTGTGTGTGTGTGTGCTTTGTTTTGGCCATATAAGCACCCACACTCACAGAATCATAGAATTTGTAGAATTAGAAGAGACCTAAAGAGTCATCTAGCCCAACCCCTTGAAATACAGGAATCACAGTTGCAGCTGTGGACTTCAGAAACACAGGAAAGGGTGACAAGTAAATGCAAATTCTGCAGTAAATCTCAGAATACTCAGTGTTAGGGATGCAGAACTGGTGGGGGGCTGTTACCCCCATATGCTGTTTATGGGGTTTCCCAGAGGAATCTGACTAGTTAGAATTCTGGACCCGTCCAGCATGGCAGTTCTTAAGAACATGAGAGGCTTGGACTGAGATTTGGGTGGCCCTGGGTAACTGCTTCTCTCATCTGATTATAATTGCAAAGCACCTCAAGGGCCTCTGGCAAAATTATTTCTTCTAAAAGTAACTAAATCACAGCCAACTTTCATGAAAAAGGTATGACCTCTTGCGGGGGGGGGGGGAGCGCTTCCACTAAGCTGGTGGCCAAATTGCATCTCTTCAGGGGGGTTTTTTGGTCCAACTCCCATTCAGCATAAGTTGGCTGAACACAGGGAACCCTTCACAGCGCAGCTTTGCATCTTATCAAACCAACGCAGAGCTTCATAAAAGATTATGAGTGACGCAGAGACCAAAGAAAGAGTAATGATTCGTTTATTCTCTCGAAGATTCAGGGTAACCCAGCCAAAGGGAACCATGATTGGCAGGGTATTCAGGACAGATAAAAGCCTAAGTATTTATTCACGTAATGCATAATCAGCTTATGGAATTCATTGCCACTAGATGCTGGAATATTCACTAACCTAGATGTCGTTAAGGAACTGTTAGGCAACAATGCAGGTGAGGGTGAGGAAAGTGAAAAGGGATACAGAATTTGCTTTTTCTGCTATCAAGGACCATAGCTCAGTGGCATGCAGAAGATTCCAGGTTCAATCCCCAATGGCATCTCCGGCTAGGGCTGGGAGAGACTCCTGCCTGAAACCCTGGAGAGCCATTGCTAGTCAGTGTAGACAATACTGAGGAAGACAGGCCAATGGCCTCACTCAGTATAAGGCAGCTTCCTAAATCTTGCAGTCATCCTATGATGTTGGCTTGCAGTAGCTTTGAAGAAGATGGAAGTGAGCACACCAGTGTGAATTTAACCCCAGAGGCATAGGGTGCTCCTTTCCACCAAGTCAGACAACCAGTCCATCTAGCCCAGTTTTGCCTACACTGACTGGCGGTCGCTCTCTAGGGTTTCAGGCAGTCCCAAAGACAGGGAGGTTAAACCTGGGGTCTACTGAACACAAGGCAAGCGCTCTACCACCAAGCTGGGGTCCTCAGAGGTCCAGCAGCAGCTATCGGTCACATAGAACCTCCATGTTCAAAGGCAATGTACCTCAGAATACAAACTGCTGAGGACAAACAGCACAGGAGGCCTCTTGCTTATGTGCCCTGCCTCTCCGTTTTCCCAATGCGCCACCTTGGACCCAAGAGACCCACTGTGGTTTGGCCTACTCACGTTCTCAAGACCCCTTCCTTCAAAGCGAGAAACTGCAAATCCTGCGCACCCTACGATGCCTTGAAGAACAAAAAGCAGCCCATGTGGGTCTCTCAACGGAAAATCCGAAAGATACTTCAGCCCTCTGTTTGTGTGTCTCTCTCCGGACTGCAGGCAGAATCCCAGACACGGAAGGACCTGATGAGACTCCCGAACTTTGGCAGCAGTTGGCCAATAGATAAACAAAGGCTGATACTGCAGGAGGCGAGCTGGGATCAGCTACCTAGGGACGAACGCAATCGGTGGTGGTCGGGAGGGTCTTAACCCCTTTGAAAAGGGTTATCAGCTCAGATCATTTATCTCTCTTTCCACCAAACACTTAAGTTTGCAAAGTTCAAGATAACCTTCAGAAGATTCATTTTTTGTTCAGAGGAGAAAGCACTGCGAAGTGCAGGATAACTTTAATCTGCTTATCGACACAAAAGGAAGCACACAGGCAGGCTATGCTGCTCTCAAAGTGGCATCAGCCTACTCCCCAATCTTCCAATCCTAGGCTTCAAAACTTCCAGCATTTCCAGGTCGGGCACAACCCTTCAGCATGCCAGCTGCACAAAAGTAGATTTGGGGGCCAGCCCGCTTTTCCCACCGGGGTGCAATTCAGAGGAGTTACATGTTCTAAGGAGAAACCAAAATTGCTCATTGCTCCCTCGGCTTTGCTCAATAGGTCAACAATATTTCTCTGAAATCCTATGGAGGTTATGGTACATTACACCTTTTGCCCACCCCCTGGTCTGCTCCACCACCACCATCTAACCTACCAAAGCATCAGACTGACTGTAAAAAAATAAAATAAAAAATAAAAAAATAAAAAATAAAATAAAAAATAAAAAATCATAGAATTGTAGAGTTAGAAGGATCATCTAGTCCAACCCCCTGCAATGCAGGAATCTAATCTAAAGCATCCATGACGCATGGCCACCCATCTAGCTCAGTGTTGTCCACACTGACTTGCAGCAGCTTTCCAGGATTTCAGGGAGGGAACTCTCCCAGCCCTACCAGGAGATGCCATTGGGGATTGAACCTGGGATGCTCTACCACTAAGCTACAGCCCTTCCCTAAAAGAAAAAGAAAAAGCCTAGCCCTTGTGGTTCTGAATAAAGGACTTATTTTAATAGGAATATAAGAAGCCACCTTATACTGAATCAGACCATTGGTCCATACAGATCAGTATTGTCTACAGTGACTGGCAGCAGGTTCTCCAGGGATTCAGGCAGGAGCCTCTCTCTCCCAGCCCTATCCAGGGATTGAACCCAGCATGCAAAGCAGATTGCTCTGCTACTGAGCTATGGCCCTTTACTGACATTCTCAAATGCAAACACAACAACTGCCAAGCAAAAACAACAACCCAGACACAGATTGTGCTAGCTGAGGCGGATGGGAGCTGTAGTCCAAAAACATCTGAAGGGCATCAGGCTGGTCTTGACTGCATACAACTCAGGCTGACAACACATACTGGACTGGATATGAAACATTATTGGAAATCGATGGTAGCATTTCATTCTTTATACCTACCACCCTGCCAGAACAAATCATGTGCAGTCCAGGGGTGTAACACCAGATACCTCAGTGTTAGTAAAGAAGGTCAAGGGACACCTCCCAGCTTCACACCTTCCATGGTCCACTAAACCCTCCAACACTCTGCCATTATGTGTTGCATTTTCCCGCCAACCCGGTAATGCAAGAATATCAATTTTGCATGGATAATTCTTGGTACACCTCCCACCTTCTGGGTATCTCAATTTTAGCTGTGACCAAGAAGAAGACTATCAAGCCCTTGGTACCAGCACTGCCAATGGAGTAGATTCAACCTCAGATCCTGAGCAAAGTGACCCAAAATCTCCTCCTGACCCAATCCCCATCGAGCTCTACTAAGTCATACAGTCTCAATAGACATGAACAGGGGTGGGCGAAGCACCACTGGAGATGCTGTAGAAAAATGGTTCGAGAACAGGGCCCAAGGAATGCTCATGTGGTCCTGCATCTGCAAACTATCAAATTCCCCAATCTACCACCTACTGAAACCAAGGGGAAAGTGGAACTTCTGCTTCTATCATGAATTTCATTTTTTTTGTACTACCAAGGGATACATGTGCACACCAAAAGAAACAAAGTGAAGGGGAATTTTACCCTAGGGGTTTAATTCTGTTCCAAATCAGCTTTATGTTGTCACCAGAATTGGAAGATTTTAGAACAGAACTGGACAAATTCACGGAGGAGAAGGCTATCAATAGCTGCTAGATACAATGGCTATTGTTCCACCTCTGCTGTTGGGAGGCAGTACTGTATGCCTCTGAATACCAGTTGCTGGAAACTGCAGGAGGGGCCAGTGCTGTTGCCACTCAGGTCCTGTTTGTAGGCTTCTCACTGAACCATCTGGTTGGCCACTGTGAGAAAAAGATGCTGAATTAGATGGGCCATTGGCCTGCTGTAACAGACAGACTCTTCTTGTAACTTCTTATGAGTTGACACTCATAATGCAAACTTGGAACATTGATTTCTTATTTGTGTTGTTCTTTTTTGGGGCGGCTAGGCTATTTGGTGTTCACTAGACCCCTTTTAATATTTACTATGAACATGGTATTTCACCAAAGCGTTTTTTGTTCTTGATTTTTGTTCTCTCCTGTTATGAATCCTGTATTTCACCTCTGCTTCTCTTCTGTTTACTCTTCCTGACAGCACAAAACGAGGGATTTAAGTTAACATTGAGAGGCTCAAAGTACTCCAACAGTCTTTGTGTTGTGCTGTGTTTTTGGAACAGCCTACCAATAACATCCATCTTTTTTTACATTAAACCGGAGCCATTTTGAAATCAGTCATTAACTTTATTTCCAGCTAGGGCTTCAAAGGGGTCTGCTGAGCCCCAAAAAGCAGATGAATGCTGTCAACAACGGCAAATGATGTTCAGAAGCCAGCTAGGGCAAAACACAGCAGCCAGGATGTTGGCCCAGATCTGCATTGCTGAGCCTATTATTGCAGTGTTATTTGAGCTCTCAGGTCTCAGGTCTACACCCTGATATCTCAGGGTCTGGGATGCTCCTGACCTGGTAATCCTGTTCCTTCCATATTCGTTTCACCAGCTGGTTGGCAAACATCCATGCCCTTCCCAAAGGCCAATGTTCAAGACGTTCTCATTTCACCAGGAATTTGGACTGTTTTAACTTGGTACCTGGCTACTACAAAGTGTTGCTGTGGGCTAGGGTCAGGGAGGCTTCTAGTTTGAGCCACATTTGGGGCAGGCTTTCTTATTCCACTCTCCTCAGGTCCATACACAGATATGAATGCCGACTTGAGGATTAAGACACATACTCAACAGAGTAGGTAAGGGCCTAGGTCCACAAGGAACTTACAAAGGGACCCAGGGGGCTGCCTCCTCATTCCTTTATACATATTTAAACTGTGTGGCAGCCTGGCCACAGAGCTGCTCTAAGCAGCTTAAAACATTTTAAAAGTTAAAGGGATAGAGAGACAGGTCCCAGACCACTTTGTAAGTATTTCTTCTTCTTAGAGTGGGCAGAACGGGGGGCAGGGGTAGGGAGTATGGAATGAAGCCAGCTCAATATACATTTGCAGACTGAGTTTTGCAGTATTCTCATTGTTTGATTTTACTGCAGGTAGCTGTCTTTAAATGGTTTCGTAAGCAAACAACCAAAGCACAAATGGAAATGTCTGCATTGATGGTCATATTAAAGAATAATAATTTAGTCTTGAGAAGGTTGATTCTGAGGTTTGGGACTTGGGAAGACAGATTTTGATATGATTTTAATTAGGAACTAATGAAAACTTGTCAGTTGACCCAGGACTGTTATGTACAATGGAGGCTTGGAGTGAATTCTTTCACCCTCCATCTCCTCTGGAGGTTTGCATGCAAAGAATAAAAACCTATTACCTTCATAACCTGTTAGTGAATTTCTCATAGGAACCTGGATGGCTGCAGGGAGAACTGCATGCTGGACTAGATGGCCTAATCCAGCAAGACTCTTCTTCTGTCCTGCTTTCTGCACATTTCAAGAGAGATCGTAGCTCAGGGGTAGAGCGCTCCTGCTACAAGAACACTCGGAAAGCAGAAGAATGAACAGTGCTGGCCCAGGAAAGAACGTAAGAAGAGCCAGCAGGATCAGGCCAATGGCCCTCCTAATCCTGCATCCTGTTCTCACAGTGGCCAACCAGATGCCTGAATGGGAAATCTGCAAGCAAGACCCAAGCACAAGAGGCCTCTCACCTCCTGTGGCTTCCAGCAACTGGTATTCAGAAGCATTACTGCCTCTGACCATGGAGGAGGAGTCAAGCCATCCTGGCTAGTAGCCATTGATGGGTTCCTCCTCTGTAAATTTGTCTAGCAGTCTGAACTGGTGATACAAGGCCGTTTCCAAGGCTCTCATCCTGGGCCCTTTGACAATGGGAGAGAACCATACACCTGATAGCAGCCAGCCAGGAAGGGGCAGAGACAGTTGCGCGGAGGAAGCACTCTCTGTGGCACCCACCCAGACCACGGAAGCGGCAGAGCCTCGCTCACATGCTGGCAACATCTCTGTGAGCAATGGGAGTTTCGGCTTTCCTCCAGGTGCCACAGAAATACAAATAAATAGCTCTAATAACCCCGTTGGCTCCCCTCCATCTCCCATCGCTCCAGCGTAGCTGTCAGCATCCGAGAGGAGAAAGAAAAAAATAAACCAGAAAATGCTTTCTCCCTCTTCTCTCCCACCCCCACCACTTTCCACCCCTGCAAAATTAAACAGCTAGATGAGAAAAACATAACAAAACAACAAAACGCTTGTCAAGGCTGGGGAGGGCGATAAGCGGTGGGAGGGAGGGGATAGAGAATAAATATTCAAATCTCCATGGCAAGCAATTTATTAAAACTGCCAAGCCGGAAATAAAAAATCACGGCTTTCTGTGCTAAAAGGTGTCATTCCTTCAAACGGCCGTGGCAGCGTGCTCTAATGAGTGAATTATGGATCAAATCCCAAGGAGCCACATTAGCGTATGGCTGCGCAGAGGACATATTGGAGACGTAATGTGCAGGCTGGGAAAGGGTTGCGCGTGTGTGTGCAAACACATTAAATTCCCTCCCACTGCACAGCGAGATCTATCGAGAGTACAAGTTTCTTCCTGTGCACCAAACTTCCCAGAAAGAGCAACTGCAATAACTGATTAGATTAACTAACAAGGAAAAAAAAAAGCTCGGTTGCCTCATTAGGCTGGTTTAAGCCCCCACTAGTGCTGGCAGAATCCAGTCCGTCCTGGAATACACTTGCTGGTTCAACCAGCATATGCAGCTCGGCAGGAGAGTAAAGGGCAGACACAGAAGGCCTCTTCATGAGTTACGGCCCAGATGACAGCAATGAGATGGGCCAGGCTGGATCAGGGTAGTACCCCCTGGCCCTGGCCCCACTATCATGACCTACTGAGCCATGAAAGCATTAGGGGCTGGAGGTTTAAGTGAGGAGCCTATTGTAAGCACACAGAACACTGACTTCTAAGGTGGTTTGCTTTATAAGAAGATCATGGTGGGTAAAGCGATCAATGGTTACCAGCCATGCTACTGGAGCCATGCTCTGTCTCCACAGTCAGAGGCAGTAATGCTTCTGGATCCCAGTTGCTGGAAGCCACAGGGGGGGAGCGATGCTCTTGTGAGCAAGTCCTGCTTGCGGGTTCCCCACAGGCATCTGGTTTGGCCCCTGTAAGAACAGGATGCCGGACTAGATGGGCCATGGGTCTGATCAGCAAGCTCTTCTTCATGTTCTTAAATAATCCCCACTCCTGTGTTTCAGCCCCAACACTTTGGCAGTATTGAGGCTGTGCAGTTGGAATGCAATGGAGGGTTGTGGGCAGCAAACCCAGGCCTTACAAGACTGTAGTCATGTAAAGAATGGAAAACAATACTGTCCCTTAACAAAATGCTAGGAAGCATAACAGCCGATGGGCAGGGTGTGTCTAGATAAAGGCCGATAGAATGTGTCTGCTCTGCAGGTCAAGGGTCAACATCACCTCCCAAAGCAATCTTCCAGGGGCCACATGCCACTGGTGGGGGCCAGAAGCAAAAGCAGACAGGGCAATGGATATGGCTCTTGGTATTGCCCATTATTATGACCAAACTGCGGGAGGCAGTGGAGGACAGAGGTGCCTGGCGTTCTCTGGTCCATGGGGTCATGAACAGTCGGACACAACTAAACGACTAAACAACAAATTGCCCATTATGCTAGTGTCATGGAAAAGCCAGAGGTTTCTCCATCCAGGAGAGCAAGAGGCATTACCATAGTTCATCAAGGACACATTCCAGCCAAGCAAAAACACTCAAGGAAGGGGTGGAGCATAGTCAGTGAGGGGTGTGGCCTAGATAGGAGGTGCGGTCTGAGGAGAGTCCCAAGGTGTCTTGAATCCCGGGGAGACTTCCTGGGGACGGTGGTGTGATGCAGAGGAGGAGTCACCAATGGGTCACCAATGATAGCTCCTCTAACTCATCTCAACCCTTGTTCTGGTCTGAGCAGCCCCTCCATGATGCCTCCTTGGGGCTCGGGACACGACACCACTGAGAGCAAAAAAAATTCCTTCCAGTAGCACCTTAAAGACCAACTAAGTTAGTTCTTCAATAACTAACTTAGTTGGTCTTTAAGGTGCTACTGGAAGGAATTTTTTTTTGTTTTTACTATGGCAGACCAACACGGCTATCTATCTGTAACTGGAACCACTGAGAGCGTTTGCTTATACAGAAGCTGTGAAAGCTCAGGGCTGTGTGTGTGTGTGTGTGTGTGTGTGTGTGTGTGTGGTGTTGGAGTGGACCATACAAATTAGGCGGCATTTTGTCCAAGTACAATTCAGCACGCTCAACCATCCCCCTCGATGCAGGGCCTTTGCTACGCCACCCTGCCCTGGCAGTCGATCAAACCTTCTGCAGCTGAGGCTCTCGACTCAGGGTCGCGAACTCTGTGCTGGGATTTTTTTTTACCCAATTCAGTCCATCGACATGCCCTGCCAGCAGCATCTGCATTCTGAAACCTGCACAAAAATTGTGCACATGTAGCAGAACCGTGTAATTGACAGTTGATGCAGCCAAGTAGCTAAGAGCAGTGGTGTCATCAGGGCAGAATTGGGGGGAGCAGAAGGGCCCCCCAAACGCAGACATGCTTTGAAAGAAGAGGTGGGGAACCTCAGGTCCAAGTACCAAATGCAGCCCTCTAGTCCTGTCTATCCGGCTTTTGGACTCCCTCCAGACATCATCCCTCCCACTCTCTGCACTCTGCATCTTCCTCAAGTGCTGGTACCCGACTGGGACATGTCCTTGAACTATGACTAAGTCTCTTGCTTTTCTCAGTGGTGAGATGCACTGGCCTTTGCATGGCTGGAAAGTGCCCTGCTGCACAAAGGTAATCCATGGCTCTATACATTTTTGCTCCTGGCCCCACCTACTACTGCCATGTGGCCCCTGAAAGATTGTTTTCAGGGGAATGTGGCCCCCAGACTACCAAAAAAGTTCCCCAGCCTCATCTAAAAAGCCGTAAATGCTGTAAAGACAATTAAATCCAAAGATTAATATGATCACTGCCTAAGAAAGTGAGCTCTGAAGTCAGAAACACCCCAGTTCAAGTCCAGTCTCTGCCAAGAACTCACTAGCCTCTCTTTCTTGGCTTGTCTGCCATGTGTGGAAAAGAATATTGGTACTATCTATAGGATTATATGTCAGAAGGCAACTAGGCTGCTTGTGGGGCAAACTACCCCCAACATAGAACATCGCTTGTGGGATGTGCACTGGCTACCAATTTGCTACCAGGTCAAGTTCAAGGTGTTGGTACTAACATAAAAGGTTCTATATAGCTTAGAACCAGGTTACTACAGTATCTCAGATCAGGGCTTTTAGTAAGGCTGCTCCTGCCCTGTGGAATAGCATTCATGTCCAGATATATCAGGTCCTTACTGTCTTGCATTTTCCACAAAAAAACTGAAGATGTTTCTGTTCCAATGGGCTTTCCCAGCTGGATAAATGGGTCTCTGCCACAAGTGTCCACTTTTAAACTGTTTTTAATTACAGTATTTTATATGTAAATCGCTTTGAGATAATGGTTTAGAAAGCAATTAATAAATCAACTCTAGTAATTTTTTTAAAAAATTTGAACACATAGACAGACAATATGAATAGTACTTTTGCTATTGTAATTTCTCATATTTCACTCAGTTTTTATTTGCTGCCTTTTGTATATTGTTTTTCATGTCATTATTGATTTAAATAATGTTTGAAAAGTGTTAATTCTTTTTTATTATGTAAGCTTCAAAGAGCACTTCACATATAAATCCGCAAATAAATAAATCATGTTTGGCATAATTGGTTCCGATACGTTTTTATGTAATACATGATATTTTATTGTATGCCTTTTTATTCCACCTTGCCACACAGGAAGCTCAAGGCAGTTGGAATTATGTATTATTGTTTGTCTCCCCATCGCCGCCCCCCCACCTCCCTGGCTAGGCAGTGAGAGGAACTGTGGAGAGAAACTTATTCAGCCACTCCTCTCTGGCATCGATTGCCCACATGAACCTTCGAGCCAACTTTCACAATAATGAGAGCTAGAAACTTCCTTTTTTATTTATGATTATCATTTTTTAATAAAAGTTGATGTTGGCTTTCACGGCCAACATCAAACGCTTTGCACGTAGCCTTGGGCCATTATAAACCCAACCATACACTTTTCCTGGCTCGGAGAAGCCCCTGTTATCACCTCGGCTCCATCTGATGTTTGAGAGCAAGGTGAGCAAAATGAGAGAATTCTTTAGAATAAGAGAGAGGAAGAGGAAGGTATTAGCCTCACCCAACAGGTACGCAGATATCAAGCAGTTTCATGGGGGGGGGGGTGTTGGGGTGAAAATGTGCCTTGCCTGGGACAGCAGCATCCACATTTAAACTGCTGCAAATTGTCGTCTAGACTGTCCCTAGGCCATTCCCTCTTGGCGGTGGCGCTTTAATTACTGCGCCACTTATGATTAGATGGGGAAGTAATTAAGCCAGGCTGGGGAGGGCACGCACTCCTTGCATGCTCTGCTCCCTTTGGGGAGATCCAATCAGAGGGATGCCAGCCCTTCCCTTCTGCCTCCCTTTGATCATCTAATCGAGGACAGAAGAATCCAGCTCACGTTCAAGACTAACTAGAGACATGCAGGAAACGGGGCCGAGAGAGCAAATTAAAATCTGCATCTGAGAACTACTTAGTACTCTAATCTCATATACCAACACCCAGAAACTACCAGGACTGGGGGAATCACAGTGCACCCACAGCCCTGGATACATGTCACCACTCACCTCAATTAATTTACTTATTAGGCGCATGCATTTCAAGGTTAGGCAGTGCATAAAAGCTTAGGTGCCCAAGTGCCATTCCTCTGGTATGCAGGAGTTCGAGGAGGAGATTTAAAACAGAATGTAAGACTGCTTTTGTCAACATAAGAAGTGCCTTGCTGGATCAGGCCAAAGGCCCATCTCGTTCAGCATCCTGTTCTCACAGTGGCCAGCCAGATGCCCCAAAGAGAAACCAGCAAGCAGGATCCAAGCGCAAGAGCATTCTATTCACCCCTATGGCTTCTCGCCACAGCTATTCAGAAGCATTATTGCCTCCATGTGGGGGGGGGGTCGGGTATGTGTGTTGGGAGCATATAATTTAAAACAAGATACCACTTTGATATTCTCTGGAGAGTGAAAGGCAGTATAGAATTAGTTTCATTAGCGAAGAAATAAACCAGACATCGTTTTTGTACGCTTCTGATTACATCTGCTAACTGGCAAGACGCCTGCCACGGCGGATGAGGAGGGCAGGTGCAGCAAGCAGGCTGGCAACTCACAAGGCCAACCCGTTGCAGATGGTTTACAACAAAGACAAAACAATAAGATTATCACCCAAAAAATTAACAGTAATTTTAAATGCCTGAACAGTTAAAATAACAATACACTAAAACCAGATTAAAAACTTGCATCAAATTTCTAAGCTTCTAGTTCTAAACAGAAGCAGTTTAGTCCTGCTGGCCACATGACCCAGAAAGCTGTCTGTGGACAAACACCGGCTTCCTTGGCCTGAAGTGAGATGAGCACCGCACCCCATAGTCGCCTTTGACTGGACTTAAGTGTCAGTGGAAGACAGAAGTGCCTGGCGTGCTCTGGTCCATGGGGTCACGAAGAGTCGGACACGACTAAACAACAAGTGTCCAGGGGTTCTTTACCTTTTATACCCTTACCTTTTAGTTCTAAAAAAGAATATTTTTGGCAGGCGCCAAAAAGAGTACAGTATAGTGGTACCTCAGGTTAAGTACTTAATTCGTTCCAGAGGTCTGTTCTTAACCTGAAACTGTTCTTAACCTGAAGCACCACTTTAGCTAATGGGGCCTCTCGCTGCGCTGTCACCACGCGATTTGTGTTCTCATCCTGAAGCAAAGTTCTTAACCCGAGGTACTATTTCTGGGTTAGCAGAGTCTGTAACCTGCAGCGTCTGTAACCTGATGCATATGTAACCCGAGGTACCACTGTACAGCGAAGGGGCCTGCCCAATGCCAATGGGCAAGGAGTTCCAAACTGCAAGCGCTGCCACACTGAAGAATCACGTTTTTACAAATGTGGGATGGGAATTACGTTCACAGTGGCAATTCTGCCACCACTGCAGCCACGAGAGAGAAAGGGCACCATGAGAGAGAAAGGGCAGGGCAGCTGAGGATTTCCCCAACATGGTGCCTTCCAGCTGTTTCGGACGGCAAACTCTCCGGAGCCAGGGGCGGTCCGAGGGGAGGCGGTCCGAGGGGGGGGAGGTCCTCTCCGGGTACCATTCCAAAGGGGGGGGTGACAAAATGCTGACCCTCGATTGGCGACACCCCCCAGGATGCAAGCCATGTCCCCTGGGACAAGCGCCACTTTGGGTACCGGAGCAGGTTGCTTTGCCTCTGTCGGCAGCCCCAGCCAACACGACTGTGGAGGGCCCTTGGTTCAGGGACAGGTCAGTCGGTAGAACATAAGCTTCTGAATCTCAGGGTTGCGGGTTTGAGCCCCACACTGGGCAAAAAAGATTCCTGCACTGCAGGGGGTTGGACTAGATGGCCCTCGTGGTCCCTTCCAACTGTACAATTCTACAAACAGGTGGGATGCGGCCCACTCCTGGAGGAACAAGGCGCTTTCCTCTCCATCTGGTCTGACTACAGAGCTAGTAGGAGGTTGGGGTGGGGAGGCCGGAACGCCCAGCTCTTCAGAGCCAAAACTATTAACTAAGCCAGCCGGCCAGCCACGTATAATGCCCATACTGCTGTGCTCAAAGCCACCCCACCTGGCCACGCTTTGACTCTCCGAGCGCACACAGATGCTACAATTACCACCGCAATTTGCAATCCATGCGAAGACGGGTTGTTCTCCCCGCACCCCACTCTTTTTATGATGCTGCCAATAATGGCATAGCGGGCAGCAGCCAAGGCAATAAAAAGCTTCCCTTCATTCTTTATTTTTAAATAATTTGCTCGCTCCATAATTCATATATAAATCCATCCTCTCCGTGGTCTGGGATTGAACAGCTGCAGAATAAAAACAAGCCCCAGAGAAGACCTGCCCATCCGGGCCAGCACCTCCCTAAGCGCTTTTGTCTCTCTGGATTAATGCAAAGCAGGGCAGAGACAGGTGAACCTCACGCCTCGCAACCGAGGACAGCACTCAGGGAGGAAAACTGGGCACTGGAATTGGAAGGAGAGAAGGCCCACTGGTTTGCGGTAATGGCCAAAAAGATAGAAGGCAGCAGACAATCTAAGCCAGGCTTCTCCAGCCTGGTGCCCTCCACCTGTTTTAAATCAAGATTCTAGTCCTTAGGACTATGAGGATATGCCTCGATTCATATAGGCTCCATTGCATGCTCAAATCGGAAGGCTGAGTCAGAAAGAAAAGGAGTTTCGTCAGATCCATGCAACAAGAGAGGTGCCTATTCCAAGAGGGTTGGTTATGAAGCCCCCTGGAGAAGGGGGAGAAATGTGCTGGGGCCTGGAGGCCTCCAAAGAAAGGCATCCCTGCGTAAGGAAGACTCCCTCCTCTCCTGCAAGCACTCCCAGCCAATTCCCCGCTTGGCCCTCTGCCTCTTCATTAGTTGCCAGATTGTTGGCCCTCCGGGTAGGAAAGAACTGCCGTTTTCTCTGTAATGCCGTTGCCGGAGAAATCTAATTAAACCGTGAAGATTCAGCAACTGCTCCTCTGGGCTGCAGCAGCCGCAGGCAGGGGTGGGCTCGTGGCAGGGCCAGAAAACGTCCAACAGGCCCCCCAATGATGACGACACCCCATCAAAGAGAGCAGCACACATCCTCTTCGACTGAGCTGCTTAGGGGCCAGGAGTGAACTGATCACCCCCCTGAGCAGCCAGGCTTTGTAATAGAGTTGGCAACAATTAGCAGCGATGGAGGATAAGGCACTTGAGCAATGCGAGATGCGGTTAAGGCTCCGTTCCCTCCGAATCTCCGTGTTGCTGTTTTGCCACTGCCCTGTAAGATGTTGCAGGACTTCAAGCACACTGGCGGGGGCTGATGGGAGTTGGGGTCCTGCAGCATCTGGGGGGCACCATGTCGATGAAGGCTGCTGTTCTGCATCTTGCACGCACACCCACACCCCACTCTCAGCCTTCATTGAGAGCCAGTGTACAGCAGTGGTTTCAAGCACTGGACTGGACTTGGGAGGACCAGGGTTCAAACGTCCACTCAGCCATGAAGCGCACTGGGTGGCTTTGGACCAGTCACTGCTTTGGACGTTCATGCCTACCTCTTCCTCTCTTATACAAGCTTATCTTTTGCCACCTCTTCTTAACACCCTCCTCCAGCCTCCAGCTTCAGGCAGACGCCCCAAGGACTGTCTTGGGCCCTCTCCTGATCCTGTCTCAAGGAAGAACTGCTGCCTGTCTGTCACAAATCTCATCCTTCCTTTTAAGATTCTACATCGTCTTTTGCCAACTAGGTCCCCTTCAAATGTTTTGGACCACAGTTCCCATCAGCTCCAGCCAGCGTGGCCATTTTGGACTCCCGTCAGCCCCAGTCCAAATGAGCCATTATGGTGGAACAGATGAACTGAGTCAGCCCAGGATCCACAGGATCCTGAGCTGGGCATACTGCCACCACTTGATTGATTTGCCTATCCTCCATCCCTATCCTGCTCACCCAGCCTTCTGCCCCAGATGGGAGGAGCAGCAGGACTGTGAACGCAATAGTGGCTGCACCACAGCCCAGCTCTAAAGACTGGATTACAGCCTGAGATCCTTTAGATTGACTAACCAGGCACCCCATAAAGAAGAAGAAGAAGAAGAAGAAGAAGAAGAAGAAGAAGAAGAAGAAGAAGAAGAGCACAACAGGCTCCCCCCCTAAAAAAATGTTGATAATTTAATTATTGTTATGTCTAAAAACCGTAGATAGCAACTGTCATTTGGGAAGAGGCATCCCTTTCTTCTTCACCTACACAGGAAGAGGGAATGCTTCTATAATGATGTCTGACACATCATATCCAGGCTCCATGTAAAACAGAAGAAAGCACTCTTTTCATCTTTAAAAAATATTGTCTTCTTCATAGACAAATATTTGCAGATCTAGTCAATTAACCACTCCAAACTTGTACAATCAATCACCTAAGATTCCTCTAGGCTGCTGGCAGAAAGAAACTGGATTTTAGATTAACGCCTTTTCTTTCTCCTGAGTGAAACTGTGCTGAATGCCAGCACTGCCAGCTGAATGTCCCGGCTTAAAATACAGCCCCCCCCCCCTGCTAAAGAGGAACCAAGCGCACAAACCACAACACACCCTGGGCTGCTGACAAATCAAAAAAGGCTGCTTATCTGTTGGAAGATTCAGGCAGATGAAAGGAAGTGCTTTTGCATGCAGCAGATAGTTAAACTATGGAACTCACTTCCACAGGAGGCCGTGATGGCCACCAATCTGGATGGCTTTAAAAGAGGAATGGATAAATTTGTGGCAGTTAAGGCTACCAATAGCTACTAGCCACAATGGCTATGGAGGCAGCAATGCTTCTGAACACCAGTTACTGGAAGTCACAGGAGGGGAGAGAGCTTTTGTGTTTTAGTCCTCCTTGCTGGTTTCCCACAGGCCTCTGGTTGGCCACTGTGAGAGCACGATGCTGGACTAAATGGGCCATTGGCCTGACCCGGCCAGCTCGTCTTATGTTCTTATCTGTGCCATGTGAGAACGACACAACCAGATCAGCACCACAATCCAACTCTGTTTGCAGAAGCCCTCGACGCCAGAGTGCCGCAGCACACGCAAGGCGCATCATCACTCACTCCTAGGCCACAGACATGTTTTATTATAAGCAATTGCCGCTGCCTTGCCGCGATGGTGGGAATTGATGGAGAATGAAACACGCAACGAGCTCATCAGAAACTCTCCAGGGGCTGAACGGGAGGGGGAAGGCAGACGGAGAGAGGGGTTTGCAACGAGTCCCTGGAACTGGCTGACAACAACAGTTCTTGCAGGCAAACACAGAGATCCAGAGAGGTCAGTGCGTAAGGAGCATTGATTAAGCAGGGAGGCAACGATTGCTAGTAACAGATATTAAGACATCTCCATCAAGGCAGCCACACTCCTCTGGAAATGAAGATAGGATATCTCCGCCGTGTTGGAGGCAGGAGAAAAATGAGAGATGAATCACACGCAAGGCATTAAGGTTGTCCGGGGTGTGGGGGGTAGAGATTAGAGCTGTCTTGCTTGGCTTTGGTCCCTACTCTAAGCATGTTCTGATGTCCCAGATTTGATTATACCATGCAAATTAAGATTAAGATGTCTTCCACCATGAGTCCCGAGGAGACACTGGCCAAGTCAGGATAAGCTGTGGGTGGAGTTGGGAAGGGCTCAGCAGGATGGAACAGGCAGCTTGGCAACAGAGGAGTCACCCCAAGAGAAGTTATGGTCAAGGAGTCGGGTCCTGAGGAGGGACCCAGTGGCATATTGCCCCAGCACTCTGCCCCATCCCCTCTGACGTCACCCAGGTGCTCTGTACCCACTTCAGCCCCGGCTCCTGTGCCAGCCTCACCTCTGGCACTACTCGGGCCTGCCCCCATCCCATCCTCTCAGGAGAAGTCCACCGCCCAGTGTCATTCAGAGCTGGCACTAATGCTCCCTCCACCATCGAGGACTTGGGAGACACCAGCACAGGCGTGAACAGACAGCTCAGGCGTAGACCACCAGAAAGAGCTCCCGTTTGTTTGACCATTAAAAAGGAACATCCTGCTTGCTGCTCTAAAGTTGTGCACACACCCTTCCCATATGATGTAGTGTAGTTCGCTGCTTCAGTGTTTTAGCTTGCTTAGCACTGCAAGGCACCTGTTGTTCCTTTGAACCCTCTTTTGCTTGTGTACCATACCAATTTGAACATTAAAAGATTTCAGCAGAAAACACAGCACAAGGTCGAGTTCTTCACCCTCCAGTGACAGCCAAGGCACATGAGTCTTAGGATCCCCTCCCCGGCACCACTGATCAGCAAAACTGGACAAAGGCCAGGGATTATGGAAGTTGTAGTCTGAGAAGAAAGGCATGGTGTTATATTTGCTCTGCGGTTTGTTTGCTTCTTAAATATTAGCCTACCCCAACCTTCCTCCTCCAGATGTTTTGGACTACATCTCCCATCAGCCCCAGTGTCTCCATCAGCCCAAGCATCATGCAAGCATCAAGCTGACTGGGCAGATGGGAGCTGCAGTCCAAAACATCAGTGCCACCCACTTCCAGCATGTGGCCCGTGGAAGGCTGCCTATGGTTATAACGGCCTTTGCGCTAAAAGGTCACGCACACCAACTGCTTAAGAGGAACCATCCTGTTCCATCGTTGCCTTTATAGGCACCTTAACTTTACAGAAGTTTCACAGTCCGGATCTTCATTTAAATCTAAAGATCAGTCAATGCCAGACAGAGGAAAGGTTAAATCAATTACAAATAATCGATCTGCTGGCAGCTTTAATCTTCGCATCCTTGGCATTAGAGTCAAAACAAGTTAAGGGCTGAGTTGATCCTCCCAAGACAAAAATAAAAAAGCCTCAAGCTGCGCCTAAACACTCGCCTTCAATTTGTCAAGAGCTCTCTGCATAGCCGCAGAGATTCCTGCCACGAGAATGCTGTACCTTCTAGTACCTCTTACTTTCTATCACCTGGACAGATAAGAGGGGCTGCCGCTGGGAAGGCAGGCTCAGCGGAGATATCAGGGATGCATTGCAGAAAGAAAGAGATAAAACAGGGAGATTAAGAGGACAGCAAAGATGGAGTTTAAGGAGGCAGGCTAGAGAATAGATGCTCAAAAGGCAGAGGAGTCTGCATCGGAAAGAGTCAAGGTAGAAGGCTGAAGCTATGCAGGAGGGAATGAAGAGGTGGGAGTGATAACCCTGGATGTGAGAAGATACTTTAAGGTTCCCCCGCCACCCTGCCTTGTAGGGATATGTCAATTCTGCAGGAGCTGCTGGGGGGACAAGGCCCTGGAAGTGGTTGTGGGTGCTCAAAAGCCGATGCCTCCAAACCGTGCATTTTTAAATGGGACTCAAGTTTCTAAACCTCATGGCCACAGAGCAAAGCCTGGGAGGATGTGGGCAGTCAATGCCTGCTGAGAAGCCAGAGAGGGGAGGTCCGAATAAGGTTTATACTAGCTGAGAGTGGGGCTGAGGTGCCCGTGCCCCTCTTATGATCAAATAAAGAAGAATGTGTAAGGAGAGAAAAAGAAAATATGCAAATTAGCACTATGCAGATCATTTATTCTGGTAGCTGAGTCACGCTTCTCTCTGCTTGGATTAAGGACCTGAGCGAAAGACTGAAAATGTGCTGAAGCAGTAAGTAGATGCAGCTCCTTGTATAAAAGGAACAGAGGATGTTGCCTTCTGGTGTTGTCTGCGCTGACAGGCAGGAATGGCTCTCCAGGGTTTCAGGCAGAGACCCTCTTCCAGCCCTACGTGGAGATGCCCCCTGGGAAGTGGACCTGGGACTTTCTGCATGCAAAGCAGATTATCTCCCACAGAGCAATGGCCCTGCTCCAAAATGAAGATTTCAGTGTCTCTTGCTTCTCCTAGACTACCATGGGGCTAACAGTTCCCTGTCTCAGCACCTGCGCCAACGATAGCTAGCCATGACGGTCAGACACAGCAGTGCTTCTGAACAGTAGTTGGTGGAAACCACAACGGGGAGAGGGGTCTTGTGCTCGGGTCCTGCTTGCAAGTTTCCCATGGTTGGCCACTGTGAGCACAGGATGATGGACTAGATGGACCTCCTTTGTCCTGGTCCAGAAGGTGATTCTTGTGTTTTCTTCTGCACTTTGTGCAGTGCAGAGTTAAACTATGGAACCCACTCCCGCAGGAGGCAGTGATGGCCACCAACTTGGATGGTTTCAAAAGAGGATTGGACCAATTCATGGAGAGGGCTATCGATGGCTACTAGCCCCAATAGCTATGCTCTGCCTCCATGGTCAAGAAGCAGCAATGCTTTTGAATACCAGTTGTTGGGAATCACAAGGGGGCAGAGATGCTGTTACGCTCAGGACCTCCTGGAGGGCCTCCCATTGGGGCACTGGGTTGGTCACTGTCAGGACAGGATGCTAGACTAGATGGGTCATTGACCTGATCCTGCAGACTCTTCTTATGCTCAACACTAGGTGCTGCTCATGGTCAAGCTCTGCCACTGAACCATAGGCTTGCTGACCACTGGCCCACTGGAGCCTAGTTCCATCTTCCTCTGCCCGCTCCTCAAGACCTCACAGCAACCCTGTCACCCAAGAGCTGCCCAGCTGTAGATGGTGGGGACTGAGACTGGGGAAGATGCAGTGTCCTCTTTGCTCTGCTGCTCCCTACCGGTCCTAAAAAAGGACCTTGCAAAGTATGAAGATTTAAAATAAAAATGCAGCAACTGGGCTTTTTTTTACCTTTCCCTCTGGAGCTGCGCTTCTGATGAGGCTTCGGTTAATTATCCACTGAGCTGTTTGCGCAGTGGGGGCCCAGTTACAAATTAAGCAGAGCGCCTCTTGCCGCTGTGAGGGGTCAAGGCTGGCAACAGTGGCACTTCAGAAACCAAATATTTACAAGCCAGATCTGTGCCCCTGAAACACAGCCACCCTGACCCAGAGCCCCCGGGTCCGCTTCCCACAATCCACAAGTAATAATTATTAATAACAGAGGCCGGTAGGCGAGTGGATCAGAGAAGGAAGGCGGGTTTCAAGGCAGGGTAAGAGGCCTCTATTCTGAGGAAAAGAAGCCGTCCTCAATTTTTAGGAATTGCCTTGCTGCATTGGGTCCAAAGCCCAGAAGTCCAGCTTCCTCTTGCCTGCGATCTTATGATTAGGGTGTCAGGCTAGGAGACCTGGGTTCAAATCCCCACTCAGCCATGAAGCTCATTTTGGGACCATCACCAGCTGTCAGTCAAGCATACCTTGGAGGACAGTTGAGAAGACAAAATGGTGAGGTGGAGAAGGGCAGCACATGCCACCTTGCGCTCCCAGGAGGAAAGAGAGGATAGAAAGGAAATAAGCACATGAGGAGTGTTCTCCTGGATCAGGCCAAATGTCTTCCGAATCCAGTTTCCAGCTTTCCACAATGACCAGCAAGCAAGCATGACATGGAGGCAAATTACTACAACAGCTGGCATTCAGAGATAGAGCACTCCTGGACATGGAGTCTCCATTTAGCCAACAATTCTAATAACAGCCTCTAATAAATCTCTTGCCGCTACTACTCTCCCCTTTGAAAGCCATCAAAGCCAGTGGCGATCAGCATAGTTTGTGGAAAGAGTTTCTCAACCTATAAGAATGTACAAAGAGTGTACTGGATGAGGCCAAAGGGAGCCCCCCCCCCATTAAGTCCAGCATCTTGTTCTCACAGTAGCCAACCAGATGCCTCCTCTGGGAAACCTATAAGCAGGACCCAAGTCAAGAACCCTCTCCCTTCCAGGAACTGGCACCCAGAAGCTGCCTCCGACTGTGGAAGCAGAGCAGAGCCATCATGGCTAGTAACTCAATCACCCTTTGTGGGGAAACCTTCATTTCATCAGTCCAGAGCTTACTGCAAACACGTAGCACTGGGTGACCTCGAATTCCAGCATTTACAGGAGAGGGACTGGGGAAAGGGGAGAGAAAATATCCCTTCCACTTCCTCCACAGAATAACACCCACACAAGTATTTTGCAGGCTGGCTCAATCTGCAAGGAGACTGAAGCCCTCCCACGGCTAGTGCTCTCTCTCTCTCTCTCTCTCTCTCTCTCTCTCTCTCTCTCTCTCTCTCTCTCTCTGTCTCTCTCTGCCCGCCAGCCCTCCCTGCTTGCCGCTCTTCCAGCCTTTGGGAGACTTCTGCAGTTTCTCGTTCCAGAAAGCCGCTCTCCCGTGCACCAGTGTTATTAAGCTTGTGCTATTAAAAAACCAGAGAGCAGTACAAGGAGCCAAAAGCTCCTCTCCAGCCAAAGACTTTTCAGTATTGTACATGTGTTTTATCCTCCAATTTTGCCCACGGGAAAAATATTTTTGGGGTTGCACCTTACCTCGGATGATTTTTTTTTAACAGGCCAACCCAGGAGCTGTGCTCACCCTGTGTGTGTGTGTGCGCGCGCACGTGCGTGCGTGCGTGCAAAGAGACCCAGCAGGTGACTCAGGATATGAATCCCTGGGGACCTGTGCCCCCCACACTGAACTCTGGACAACCGCCCTCCCCACCTTCCAATAAACTGCTCACAAGGGAGACAGAGGGGTGCAACTGGTTCGCTCACATTTCCAAGGCACATTCCGTTGGGAGATTAACCCGGCTAGCCACAAGGGGCCCAGCAGGAGGAAGCAGGGGCTAAAGAGAGAGGCAAGGATCTCTCTGGTTAAGAAGAAACAGATCTGTCTTGGGTGTAACCAGACTGAACTTCATTCAGGGCCAGGCGCTTTGAGTTCTCCAGGTCAAAGGGTGAAATTGGAAACCATCCACTGCCCAGCTGTCCCTGTCTTCTGTCCCATCCTCATAGGGATTCTGGAACAGAACGGATTGTTATGTTTTCGCTGCGGACACCCAGAATCCAGGCCCCCAGCTTGGTCTATCCCTGATGTCCTCCAGATGTTGTGCAACTACATCTCCAGTCAGCCCCAGCCGCGCTGTAAGGGAAGCCTGAGCGCTCGGAGGGGCTGCCTCACATCACACAAAGCCACCGGGCAAGATGACTCCCTCATGCTTTCCTTTGGATCCACAGTTCTATAAAGGCTAGGGCAGCCTTCCCCAACCTGGTGCCCTCCAGATTACAAGTTCCAGGCTGGAAGCTGATGGGAATTGGGCCCAAACTTCTAGAGGGCACCGGCTGGAGAAGGCTGGGCAAGGCAGGTGCTTCCTGGGTGCTCACAAACAAGGCATGGAGGAAACAGCCCCTGCTATTCAGATGTAGATGTTCTAATGGCTAATAACTACTGGCTAGAAAAGCCCAGTGAGGACTTGGAGACTACCTAGTGGAGAGGGACTTTCCTACCCCACCCCTTGAGAAATATGAGGACTCCGTAAATATATCTACTGCGGCTTTCTAACATCTCATTTGATTTCCACTTACATTTCAAGGCTCCTCATCTGTGACCTACCACTCAGCTCCACTAGACCTCTCTGTCTGCCACCCTCTCTCTCTTCTTCCCCTGACAAAAGTGAGAGAAAAGAGACAACATTCATATCGCAGTGTGTTCAAACCATCATATTGGATTCCAGTCCAGCTCCATTGGCTTTCCTGAAAGGAAGGGTTCAGAATGGCTCTCTGCTGCCCTCTAGAGACCTGAAAGTTTTCTGTTGCTTCAAAGCTAAATTCAGATTTATTTATTTTTCCTCATGCTTTCTATACTAATTGCAGTCATGGCTTCCCAAACTCCTCTCACGCTGCAAAACAAAGAAACACACAACAATGGGAGACCACCTACCTCCCCAAGAGAAGATGTACTTTCAAAATGTGCAGCAATAAGAGCCACACACTCTCAGAGGAGCCCAGTTCCACATGCCCCTCACTAGTTTTGTTTATAGGAGAAAGGTTGGTCTGGACATGCCTCCTTGTTGGAGTCCAAACCTAGATCTTGGGATGGGGGAGGTATTTGGTCCCATTCACATATAATATGAACATGCCTGATTTGCACTTCCTGAAGCAATGCAAGAATCAGAAACGCAGCTATCCTTCAAGATTTGCAGTCCACACACTGCATTCTACAACGGAAAAAAGCTGTGTGTAAAAATTATAGAAAGGGTGCATAAAACTGCATATAACTATGAAAATATACAAAGATCTGCTTTAGGGAAAACTGAACATAAATAATTTATTTTAGGAGATGTGTCACGAAATGCTTGTGGGATTTCATATTTCTGGTGCGCAAATGTGGCAAACTCCGGTTAAAATTGGAAGAATGAGAAACCGAGAGAAACCAAAACTGGCAGATTTGTCTACCCTCACCTGGAGCAGTGACTCATGCAGAGATGCAACAGGGAGCTGACCTTCTCCCCCTCCCACCAATGAATTCCAGCATCAGCCTCAGAAAACAGACCCTTTGTGGGCACTCTGAAACTGGCAACCAAGTGTTCAAGGTGTTACACAAACATGATCAGAGCAGTTCTTACAACATCCTGGCCAGGTGAGCTGCTTTCATCAGTATTTTATGAAGAAGGGCTGGCCGGGGGCAGAGGAGGAAAGAGAAGAGGGTTTTTTTTTAAAAAAAAGGTTTTGTCCCAAAGGTGTTTTATTTCTTTAAAAAAAATGTTTAATATAAAATCAAAATTACAAACAAGACCAAAAAAAATGATCAAAGCTACTAAGCATAACACAGGAGCAGTACTAAGGTTGTACTTTCCAAATAAATAAAGAGCAAATAATATAGAAAGAGAAATGCAGCAAGATGCATCATGAGAGCCACATTTTTTAATTTGATGGGGCAAGAGAGTTTTGCATATCTGAATTTAACACGAAAGAAAAGAATCTCACTAGACATCATTAGAAATGTTCTGGTCTTCCTCACCCTTAGAAATGCATGATTTGTGAATTACTTTCTCTGCAAAAGAGTCCACATATTCTTTTACCCCAGCAAGAGGACTAATCCCAACAGCTGATAACAAATCCCTGTCCATCAGTTGTCTGTTGGGGAAGGAACAAATGCATGGGACGAATTAAACAGGGTGGATCTGCCCTGGCCCACACTCAAGGGTACCATGCATATATTGATTGATTGATTGATTGATTGATTGATTGTATTTATGCCCACACCTTTTTCTTCGCCCCTTTCTTCATTTAATCCCCACCACTACCCTGTGAAGTAGGTTAGGCTGAGAGGCAATGAGTGGCCCAAAGACATCCAAGCAAGATTCATGATGGCCCAGTGGGGAATTGAACCTGATCTCCCAGGTTCTTGGGTGGACACTCTAACCATTACACCACCACTGGCTCACTTTTTAAAGGAAATGGGCAGGATGGAGACATACTGGATCACATGCATATGGAAGTCCACATGAATGCTTGCATCTCCAAATGGTACACTCCGACTCCTTGAAGTGTAACCAGAAAGCACAACCCAATCAGCTCCCCTACTCCACACACTCACATTTGTCACAATGAACCCCAGAACTAAAATCAACTAAAACCTAGAAGAGTTTTAAGAATGTGACTTAAAGAAAAAGAAAGTACAATAGATGTGTGATTCATTCATTCATTCTGTCTGACGGCCCTTCAAGCTTCATTCTCGCCCCCCTGTGACAGGGGTGGTGAACGCCTGACCTTTTTGCGATTCGGTTCTAAAATGCCAACAAGACAAAACCTGATCAGAGAGCTGTTGGCTGCCAAGATTCCTGGGCTGTTAAAAAGCAGCTAAAGCAGGATCGACCCAGGGGAGGCTGAAACGAGATACATCCAAATCTGGGGCACAACGCTGCACTCCATTAAGGCAGCCTTTGCCAACCTTAGGTCCTCCAGATGTTTTGCACTGCCACTCCCACCAGCTCCCAGCCAGCCACCATGCCAAGGGCTGGTGGGAGGTGGGTAGCCCTTTCACAAGCAACACTGGCCTATCACACAGGGCAGTCAAAAGGACTGTTGGAATAACGTGAATTGCTTTCAATGCTCATGGGCAGAGAACCCCTTTTCAGCCCAAAGAATGCATTCCCCCTTGCAGGGAATCTCCTAGGGGGTTGCATGTCAGGTGTGGGCAGGGCCAGGTGCAAAAGTGGGTGTAGCCAAATGGGAAATGGGAGGAGCAACAGGTGCAACTTTTTCTCTTGTACAGTAGGCAATGTTCCAGCCACACAAAACCAAGAGGCTTCTGCACAAAGCAGATACGCTTCTCCATCCTGGCACACGGCTTCAAGTTCACTTTTTGGCAAAGCAAACACACTTGAGGAGATGGGCAGAGAAGAGCTTGAAAGGAGTGCCACCCAGGAAGGGTCCTGAGAGCCAGAGAGAGGGGTGTTTGCCCCCTGCCCCCACCCCGATCCCAAGTTCCCCACACCCCAGACATAACTGGGCAGCTGCAAATAAGTAGCAGCTTTTAAAGGGTTACATATTTGAGTGATGCTGCCGTCTTATTTTTAGGAATTTTACTGCTTAGACTGTCTTACTGATTTGTTACTTCAAGTACTGCTATTAATCGACTGATTGCCAGCCATCCTGAAATATTTTAAATAGAAAAGGCAGGCTATGATCATTTCAAATCAATTATTAGAGTGGCTAAAGACTCACATTTATTTATTTATTTATTTATTTATTTAAGGTCATTAATCCGCACAAAGCTGCTTTGCTCTCGTGAATTCTTACACCGCAGGGGGTCATTTTGGGGCTGGCGTGGGAATTTTTTTTGGGGGGGATGATGGTTGTGCTTTCAGTAAGTCCAGCTGATCTCTCTCCGCAGGGGAGGAGCAGGGGAGGCAAAAAAACAACCAGAGGAATTTCATTGTGCCTCACAAGTGGTTCAATAAATGTTTCATTAATATTATTATTCCAGACAATTTGTAAGCTGGTTGATTGTGAAATACCACAAATAAGTTTTCAAAAGAATAAAACAATAAAATCAGTTTAAAAGGATTTAAAATCAGAAATAAATAAAAAAAGGATAGATACGCAAGTCAGGAGTCTACATATCTGAGCAGGCTTGTCTAAACAAAAATGCTTTTATCAAGAGCTGAAAAGAGTACAGCAAAAAGTGTACTGATGTCAAAAGGCAGGGAGTTCCAAAGTGTGGATGCTGCCACATGGAAAGACAGATTTCTTACAAAATCTGTACCTGTAACAGTGCCAGTTCTGCATATCTAAGCTGCCGAGTGGGCATATATGGGGTAAGGTGATTTTGCAAGTAAACTGGTCTCAAGTCCTCCAGGGCTTTATATACTAAAGGTAACACCTTACACTTGGCCCAATAGCAAATGGGCAACCACAGCTGATCTCTGAGCAGAGTGTTAAAAGCTGATAGGGTCTTGCTCCCGTCAGCAAACATGCTGCAGCATTCTGCACTAAATAGAGTTTCCAGATCAAGCACAAGGGAAGCCCCACACAGAGCGTGTTGCAGTAATCCAACCTTGAAGTAACCAATGCATGAAGTACTGTGGCCAAACTTTCCCGATCCAGGAATGGTTGCAGCTGCTGCACCAGTCGCAGCTGGTAAAAGGTGCTTCTAGCCACTGAGTTGGACCCAGAAGAACCTCAGACTGAAAACCTGCAAACACCCCAGGGGGAGTTTTGTTTTGCTGGTCCTGTTTAATGTCACTGGAAATGTGGTGGAGAATAATGTTAAGGTCTGTTATGAGAAATATAAGGACTAAGATATAAAATAAATTCTCATAAATGTACCAGGCAAACATATACATAAATATATAAACTACGTCTGAAACAGTACAGGAAAACAGTCCTCAAACCATTTTGACTCTCCCAAATTGACCTCAAATGTTTCTCTGCAAGGAGGAAGGAAATGGAAAAACCTTCCCATAGTCTCTTTGCTCACAGATCCTGTCTCAGGGGCCTACCATATCTGTGTATGACTAGGGTGAGCCTGTGGCCTGGATTCAGGAACTGAGTATTTACCATCACAAAAGAACGGCCAGGATGCCCAGGTAAAAGCAATCAGTGACCATTATAAGGTATCCTGGCAGACAGGTTTTCTGCTGTAGACCACCCCTTCAGTGATGTATATATGATGTATTGGGGGGTGGCCCTGAGCTACAGGGTAGCAATTTCAAAAATCTATATAAGAGCTTGCACACCAATGTTCTGGGTTCCTCCTCCCTCCTTCGTGGGGGCGGGGTGAGCACCCTGTTGCAACAGTTTAATAAAGATAAAGCTTACTAGCTGCTTTGATTCTCAATATTCTCTGGTTGGCCTCTGTTATTTTCTCCTACCGATAGTGAACCTACATAAGGACTCGATTCGGGCTGTTGGGTACCCCATAAAGGGAAGGGTGCAGTTTTTCTTATAACAGGTCTTTGGTTCTTATCTTTTTGAAAAGAATTTTTGTTTAAAAAAATCCATAATGCAGTAAAATTATAACTGCAAAAAATAGAAATCGAAGAAGTAGAATTTTGAGTCCTCTCTTAAAAGTAATTCTTAGCCCTTACCACCCACAGAGGACAGTAGCTCCTCCCAGCTCTCACCTGGGAGACTGACATTTCCCTGTCTCTCACCCAGGGCCCTCCATTAACCATCTACCACTCCCACGGGTATACAATCTCTGGACCTGGATAAAGGTCGCAGACATAGGACTCCAAAGAAATAAGAAAAGAAGAGAAACAAAGAAGAGAATAAGAAAAAAAGACAGAAAGGGACAATAAAAAGAAAGAGAGACGGACAAGGAAAAAGAAACACTGGAGATCAAGATACAAAAATAAAACTTTTGATTTTCCTTCTACCAGTAACATAAAAAAAAGAAAAGGGATCATTCAAAACATTCAGTCCATGCTTTTATCTTTTTGATGGGTGCAAAAAATTGTGTGGGCAAGTAAATGGAAGGACCGGAATCTGCCATCTGTTTCGGAATGGCTCATGAAAAGTGTTGGCAGCGATGAATGCATGTGGAGAGATGGAATTGCTTTGTGGATTATCGACATGAGAAATATAGAAATGGAAGATTAGAAAGGTACTTTTTTAATCTAGATCACAGCTTCCCAAACTTTTTGGGGGGTCCTGCCCTCTTGTTTCCATAAACTCATCCCCAGTGTTCCTGAACCCTATCCTACAAAACTCATTATTCACAATAGTGGTTTGCACAACCGCTTGTAAGGAAGACAATAACACAATAAAATTCAAAGCAGTGGCAATTAATTGCACACTTATTCAAACTCCAATTAAAACTATTTAGTTCAATCTGACAAAATTCATAACTTGGATACAGTGACACCAGACAGCACATGAAAAAATACTTTTACACATTCTTACTAATGAAAACTTAAGGGTGAAGGAAATTTGTAACTACTTACCAAACATGCCCAAAACCTTCACCTACCACAGATGTACGGTACTTAATTTGTAAGTAAATCAATAGCCATTACCAATAAATAGCAATCCCATGACTTGTGACACCTCAGAATGATAAATACAAACGAATGTGACCGAAGCAAATAGCTTTGAAAGTGAGGAAGGTGTTTCGCTCCAGGCTGCAGCCTGGTCAATCTTAAATAAGCGATCAATACACTCGACGTGGCTCACCTCCAGCACTCCCTTGCTTGCAGCACCCCCTAAGTAATCCCACTGCCCCCCGGGGGCAGTATCACCCACCCTAAGAACCACAGATCTAGATTATGCATTTGACTATGCCTTCCTTTGCTTATCAATGCATTATACTTTTTCTATTAAAAAAACCCCTATAGAAATAATATTTTGTGTGGCCAAGGGCAAGCGACGACTCAAAACCCAATTCATGATACGCAATATGGTTATTAAAACAACAACAACAAACGAATGAATACTGACAAGGATATGAGAGAAGGGCATTTGGAGAAGCCATGTGAGGGCCACAGGTCCTTCCCCTTCGCCCATTCCAAAACCCTGAACAATGGAGGACCCTGAGGCAAGGGACTGCTGATGCAAGATGAGTCTGGCTCAGGCAAACAGCTTAAACAAACAGGACATTGCCAGGGGAGGTGAAAGCTGAAAAGAAAATAGCTGCAGAAATTAAGAGCGGAGACAGGGAGATGACTAGAAAGCAAAATAAACAAAACGTCAAAAAAGGTAGAAGATTCAAAAGACTCTAGAGCAGGAAGGAACAAATTCATGGAGGAGAGGTCTGTTGATGGCTACAAGCCATGATGGCTGTGCTCTGCCTCCACACTCGAAGGCAGCAATGCTGGAAATTGCAGGAGGGGAGAGGGCTCTTGTCCTGCTTGCGGGTTTCCCAGAAGAGGCATTTGATTGACCAGTGGGCCACTGGCCTGATCCAGCAGGCTCTTCTTACATTCTTAGGTTTTGCCCCTAAAATGCCCCAGGTGTCAGGTGTGCGTGTAGCAGCCAGGCCCTGTGACCAATAGTACTTTGCAGGACTGGGGCCTTCCTAAGTTTGTTCTGGAGGCCCCTTGACTGTCCTCGGGTCCAGTATTGGACCACTTCGACCGGATATCTCCAGCCGATGTGGACAGACTCCTCCGAGCTGGAAAGCCCACCACCTGTCCTCTTGACCCGTGCCCGTCTTGGCTGATTAGAGCGTGTCCAGACGAGGTGCGGGCCCTCCTGGGAGATATCATCAATTTGTCCCTTGGCACGGGGACATTCCCAGGGGAACTGAAGGAGGCAGTGGTGCGCCCGCTCTTAAAGAAAACATAATTAGATCTATCCAATTACCGCCCGGTTTCGAATCTTCCGTTCCTGGGTAAGGTGATTGAGAGAGCGGTTGCTGAACAGCTTGGTGGGTTTCTGGATGAAACATCGGCTCTGGATCCATTCCAGTCCGGCTTCCGCGCTGGTCATGGGACCGAGACGGCTCTGGTTGCCCTAACAGATGATCTTCGTAGACAGCTGGATCGAGGCGGGTCGGGGCTGCTGATTCTTCTAGATCTGTCAGCAGCTTTCAACATGGTCGATCATGACCTTCTGGACCACCGCCCTGCCGACGTGGGGATCCAGGGCACAGTCCTTCAATGGCTGTGCTCGTTTCTCTCTGGTCGGGGACAGAGGGTGGCGCTTGGGGGGGAATTGTCATCGCGCCACTCCTTGGTGTGTGGAGTACCTCAGGGTGCGATACTCTCCCCGATGCTTTTCAACATCTTTATGCGCCCCCTCGCCCAGCTTGTTCGGAGTTTTGGGCTAGGTTGCCATCAGTATGCCGATGACACCCAACTCTATTTGTGGATGGATGGCCATCCTGACTCGGCCCCAGACACACTGACCAGATGTTTGGAAGCTGTGGCTGGATGGTTACGTGGGAGCCGGTTGAAGCTAAATCCTTCGAAGACAGAGGTCCTGTGGCTGGGACGGGGCGATATGGGATTGGGGGGGCAACTCCCATCTCTTACGGGGGTGCAATTAGTGCCAGCACCGTCCGTTAAGAGTTTGGGTGTAATCTTCGACACCTCTCTTTCCATGGAGGCGCAGATTGCAGCTACAACAAAGGCAGCATTTTTTCATCTCCGCCAAGCTAAGCAGTTGGCTCCTTACCTCTCTCGCCCTGACCTAGCCACTGTGATCCACACGATGGTCACCTCCAGACTGGATTATTGTAACTCGCTCTACGTGGGGCTGCCCTTGAGACTGACCCAGAAACTCCAGCGGGTGCAGAATGCTGCAGCGAGACTCCTTACGAGGTCTTCGCTGCGAGATCACATTCACCCGGTGCTGTACCAGCTGCACTGGCTCCCGGTGGAGTACAGGATCAGGTTTAAGGTGCTGGTTTAAACTTTTAAAGCCCTATACGGCCTAGGACCCTCGTACCTACGGGACCGCCTCTCCTGGTATGCCCCACAGAGAAATTTACGGTCTTCAAATAAAAACATCTTGAAGGTCCCAGGCCACAGAGAAGTTAGGCTGGCCTCAACGAGAGCCAGGGCTTTTTCGGCTGTGGCTCCGATCTGGTGGAACACTCTGTCACAAGAAACCAGGGCCCTGCGGGACTTGACATCTTTCCGCAAGGCCTGCAAGACAGAGCTGTTCCACCAGGCCTTTGGCAAGGGCACAGCCTGACTCCCTCCCTCGGCAATCTTCGCGGAGCTCTGGCCCAATGGCTGCCAGTGGCTTGAATTAATTGATTTTATAATGAATGATTTTAGAGTGTTGTTTATGCTGTACTTTTGTACTGTTTTATTGTTGTTAGCTGCCCTGAGCCCAGCTAAGGCTGGGGAGGGCGGGATATAAATAAATTTTATTATTATTATTATTATTATTATTATTATTATTATTATTATTCTGAAGAGGCAAGGCGCGGCCTCACAGGTGAGGCCGATTGGTAACTCACAGCACCTGGTGGCAAGAGCTGGGAAGGGATTTCCCTTTGGCTCTTTGCCACAGCAACACGCTTCCTGCCTTGGGCGTCTTGCTTCCTGATCCTTGAACCTTGACTTCGTGACTCCTTGCTTCCTGACCCGTGGACCCTTGGCTTCTTCACTCCCAGCTCTCTGACCCTCAGACTCTTGGCTTCCTGACTCCTGGCTTCTGGACCCCCATTCCTGCTCCCACCCCGCCATCTTGCCCCCAGTCCTGAAGTCCCCTGCCAGGACTTCGATTGCCCGTGAACTGGACCGTGACACCAGGGCCCAGTTAATAGGAGCATAAGAAACTGCCTCACACCAAGTGAGGCCACCGTGGTCCATTTACCTCAGTACTGTCTACTCTACACTGACTGGCGGCAACTCTCCCAGGTTTCAGGCAGGGGACATGCCCAGCTGGACATGGAGATGCCTTCAGGGGTTGAACCTGGGGCCTTCTGCATGCAAAGCAGATGCTCTACCACTGTGCAGAGGCCCCTTTCTTAAAATGGAGGAACCCCAAAATAAGCCAGATGTGTGCTGCATGCACACTTCCTCCTTACCCCTTGTACACCCACAGCTGAAGGCTGCTATCACAACAACTTTAAAGTAAGGAAGGTGGGGAGAAGGGAATTCTTTATACAGCAGATTAAGTTCTGAGCCAAGGAAGACTTTGCGGGGTTTAAGTCTCGTAAGTGACTTTTGATACTTTTGGTGTTGTTAATAAATTTGGAACTAGCTCAGTATCTATGCTATTTATAGATTATTCAATAATATTCTAATTGGTTCATCTGGGATATCATACCCATTTCTCTTGCCTCCAAAAGCCTTGGATCGCATCACATCTCCTAAATAAAAGAAAATAGTCCTCATACAGCTTCTCACAACTCCAACAATTATCCTGAGACAGATTATAAATCCATTTTAATTTGTATGGTGTTTCAAATACCACTGAGGCAGAGTTGTGTAAAATGAAGTTCCTACAAGAAAGCTTCTCCATTAATTGCCAGAATGGTTCTGTAAGATTTTGGGATGTAACTACAATTCCTTATACAGTCAAATCACATCTTGCACAGGGGTTACATTCTGGGGGCATATATGCAAAACCACATATAGGCACGCCGCCCCCTTGGAGCAGCCCCTGCATAAGCAATCTTATTTTCTGGAGCTGGCACACCATACTGATCTTACTGTAAGCAAGGCAAAGAACTTTTAAGTTTTCCACCTTGCTAACTGGGGCTCTCATGAGACCTCACACGGCCTCTTTCTACGCCAGGAAAATCCTGCACAAAAAAGAGATTTTAAGCTCTCCGCCTGCCATGTGTTTAATTTGTGCGATCTCAACCGGCCAGCTGTCAACCGTGTAAATTTGAAATCATGCAAGTTAAATAAGCAAAAGTTGTGAGTTGTCTCTTTGCCGGCTAGAGTAAATTATATATGTTAGAGACAGTAGGCAATTATTCGTGGAATACATTTGGGACAGGGTACTTGAAAGGATACCTGCTCTCAAGAGAGTCAGCCTGCCCAACAAGAACATCCAGGTCACAGCAGGAGCAAAAAAAGAAAAGAAAAAAGAATGTGCCTGTGGTTGGCCGCATAGGTTGGAGTTCCAGACCCTGGAGCACCTTCCTTCCATTTGGGATGTGCATCTAGCCTAGGGGTTGGGAGCCTGTGGGGCCCTCTAGATGTTCTTGGACTCCCAACGCCCATCTGCCCCAAACAGCATGGCCAATAGTGAGGGGTGATGGGAGTTGTAGCCCAGCAACTCTGGAGAGTCCTCTACAAGCTCCCCACCTCCTGCTCCCTTCCCTCTTATCCTTTCCAAAAGGTGTTGAACACCATTTTGTTCCAAAGAGCCTCTACCAATCCAGTCTGCGTCTGCAGCAGAAGTGTTTTAAAGGTATATTTAGATGTTTTATTACTTGTTGCTTGCTGCCCTGGGCTCCTTTGGGAGGATGAGCAAGATATAAATTTAATAAAGAACAAAAAATAAAATAACCTCTGTTGATTTGTTCCTCTTGATTTGAAGTTTTGTTTTTGTTTTTGCCTCGCTCTGTGTATGTGATTTACATTTCAGGTTGTTCTTTTGCTGCTCAACTTATTTATGTTTATTGTTGGTGTTACTGTAGGTTGAATCCAACTAACTTATACTCAGAATAGAGCCACTTAAATTAACGGCTCTAAGCTAGTAATATACAATAATTTGAGTGAATCTACTCTGAGTAGAAATAACACTGGTGATAATCAAATATTTTATTCTGGTCTCATGACACGTTGCGTAAAGAAAGTGGCTTACATGTGGCAACATACATTACAGATGTGTTTTTGTGTACATCCTTTGTTTTGCATGAAAGCTGTTGTCCCCAGCGGGAGTTGCAAGAACCTTTGGCCGATGCAATAAGAACAGGGGTCAGCAACCTAAGGTCCATGGGCTGGAAGCGGCCTGCGGAGGTCATTTGACCGGCCCACGAGCTGCCCCTGAACCGAGCCACCCGCTCACGTGCTGCACTAAACTGGCGCAGTGAGGCTCAGGGAGTCGTTTCCACTGCACCGAAAATCACGCCTGCGCAGGCAGACGCCGAAAATCACGGGCTCACACGCACACACGCGATCCAGCCCGTGGAGGGATCTCCGCAGGACCGATCTGGCCCAGGCAAGATAAACTTTGCCGACCCCTGAATAAGAACATAAAAAGAGCCTGCTGGATTAGGCCCATGGCCATCCAGTTCAGGACCCTGTTCTCACAGTGGCCAACCAGATGACTTTGAAAACCAGCAAGCCAAAGAGCTTACTGTGGTTTCAGCAAATGGTATTCAGAAGCATTTCGTCCTCCAAATACAGAGACAGAGCATAACCATTGTGGGTGGTAGCCATTCATAGCCCTCTCCTCCATGAATTTATCCAATCCAGTTTTAAAGCCTCTCGAGTTGGTGACCAACACTGCCTCCTGTGGAAGTGAGTTCCATAGGTCAACTGTCAAACAGGTTGTCACATTTTGTATAGAGACATCTCATTTTTGGGAGTAACATAAGCAAGTAAACAAAGGATGCTTATGGTCAATTTTTTGGCAGGCAGGGGAAGAGAGGGTGGCATGATATTGTGCCAACCCAACAGAAAGGAGAGAGAAATGTATGCCCACTTGCACTCTTTACTCTGATTGGTACAGAGAGCCATGCATAAATTAATTAAGCAAGCAAGTCACAGCTCCATCCAACCCAGGCCACCTCCCTCCAATCTCTGCCTAAAGCATTTCCAATAAATCTTGCTCCACAAAACAATGAGGACTAGAGTCGTTTGCCCCCACCATCAGCACCTCCTAAAGTTAAAGTCAAGAAACAGCCAAACAAATGAGGCACATACCAGGCTCTGATCTTGTACAGAGACCCTGCAGAAATAACGTACAGCAGCCCAGTTCTAGGTATGAACCCTGGGTTATGTATTAAGCTTTTTCACTGCAGACAGAGAGAGAGAGTCAGTGTCAGAAGCTGATTATTAGTCTGTCTAGAAAGGGTGGCCAGCCTCCTTCCCCCACCCCAAAATCTGGGATTCGTGCCACTTAATAGGCAAGAAGAATTCCAAAACTTTGGTCCTGGGGGAAGCAGACACCAACTATCTGATCCTATTTCCAGCGTCCTCAGCAGATCGAGAGCTTCCTGCAGCGTGGCGATTATTAAAGAGTTCCCTTCGGCGCAAGACATAATTGCCACCTGTCCCCCAGAGCAGCCGCCAACTCTCTCAGAAACGCTTGAAGCCACACTAGTTAATAAATCCCCAATTTAAAAGGCTTCCCCGTAAACATTCCAGAATGGAGTTGAAGGCTTTCCGTCCCCTCACAGACAGACACAGCCCACAAGACCTCTCACTTGCAATGCTGGTACCGTTCTGACAGGCGCTGGTATGGCAGGGAAGTTGTGGGAGGACTTCTGGGAAGCAGGGATGAAATCTCTCTCTCTCGCAACACGAGAGCTCAAGGGGAACCAACAAACCTGAATGTTCATGACTTCTTCATGCAGCGCATATAGTTAAGCTATGGAACTCGCTGCCACAGGAGGCAGGGATGGCCAAAACAACTTGGATGGCTCTAAAAGAAGATTGGACAAATTCATGGAGGAGAAGGCCATCAATGGCTACCAGCCATGATGGCTGTGTTTCTGCCTCCGTGGTCAGTAATGCTTCTGAATACCAGATGCTGGAAATCACAGGAGGGGAGAGGGCTCTTGCACTCAGGCCCCGCTTGTTGGCTTTTCAAAAGAGGCATCTGGCTGGGCACTGTGAGAAAATGTTGGACAAGTTGGCATGATCTAGCAGGTTCTTCTTACGTAAAAAGGAAGGTAAAAGGTAAAGGACCCCTGACAGTTAAGTCCAGTCGTGAACGACTCTGGGGTTGCCGCGCTCATCTCGCTTTACTGGCCGAGGGAACCGATGTTTGTCCGCAGACAGTTTTTCTAGGTCATGCATCTAGCATGACTAAGCCGCTTCTGGCGAAACCAGAGCAGCGCACGGAAATGCCGTTTACCTTCCCACCGGAGCGGTACCTATTTATCTACTTGCACTTTGACATGCTTTCGAACTGCTAGGTTGGCAGGAGCAGGGACCGAGCAATGGGAGCTCACCCCGTCGCAGGGATTCGAACCACCAACCTTCTGATCAGCAAGCCCAAGAGGCTCAGTGGTTTAGACAACAGTGCCACCCGCGTCCCCAAAAAAGGAAGAGTGGGTGTTAAAATTGTCCATCTCCTGTTAGCAGCACCTGGAATGAGCAGGCCCACAGTTCACCTGGTCACAATCCTTCCCACTTTAATGAGGTGTATTGTATTTCTGCTTACATTTCTGTTTCTTAATTGGTGGCTGCACACATAAATTAGCATGTGTAAATGTAATGCAGATCTGTGCCATCCTCTTTCTTTCTTTCTTTCTTTCTTTCTTTCTTTCTTTCTGTTGTGGGGGGTGGGGGAAGCCACCTTAGTCAGTTTTGTCCCTGTACTAGTTGGCCAACAACTGTGGCCCAAAGCCACATTCACGCCATATCTTTAAAGCACTATATCACCACTTTATAAAAAGTCACAGCTTCCCCACAAAAATTCTGGGAGCTGTAGTTTGCTCAGGGCGCTGAGAGTTGCTAAGAGACTCATATTCCTCCCCCCGAGCTACAATTCCCAATGTGGTTTAGTAATCTATCCCTCTTCCCAGGGAAGTATGGGAACTGTAGCTCTGCAAAGGGAATGATGGTGGCATGCTATTATTTTCCGTGTGTGGTATGAACATGGCCTGGTGTTCTTGAGAACGCCATTAAGATGAAGCAGCGTTTCATGGGAAACTGGGCTCAGAGAATAGCAATACTTTGATGGGAAATGAAACACACATGGATAAAAGTGGCATAGGCAAACTCGGTCCTCCAGATGTTTTGGGACTACAATTCCCCTCACCCCTAGGCTAACAGGACCAGTGGTCAGGGATTATGGGAACTGTAGTCTCAAAATAACTGGAGGGCCGAGTTTGCCTACGCCTGCATAAAATCCATGAATATTTAGAATGTTGGGCTAGGACCTGGGAGAATCACTGCCCAGCCATGAAGCTCACTGGGTGACCTTGGGCCAGTCACTGCCTCTCAGCCTAACCTACCTCAAAGGGTTGTTGCTGTGGGGATTAAATGAGGAGGAAGAGAACCATGTAAGCCATTTTGAGCTTCAAGGAGGAAAAGGTAGGATATAAATGCAATGAATGAACGAATGAATCTGCTGCCTTATAAGAATTTGGGTTCTGGATATTTTTGCCTCAGATCAATCTAAGACAAAAGGAATACATACTTATATTAGAA
The DNA here is from genome assembly GCF_964234715.1 of Podarcis melisellensis. Lineage (NCBI taxonomy): Eukaryota > Metazoa > Chordata > Lepidosauria > Squamata > Lacertidae > Podarcis > Podarcis melisellensis. Next base: position 17,331,972 of record NC_138533.1, read on the forward strand.
ATGGAAGTTTGGCACTGAAACAATAGGCAAAAGACCAGCAGGGGAGAGAAATCATGCTGGTGAGATCAACAGGAAGACGAGGTTAGCTGCTGTAAATATTTATGCTCCTAACATCACTCAAATACCGTTTCATTTCTATAAAATATCTCTATTACACCCATATGAACCAGATCTTAAAGCTTAAAGAAAAGTGCTAAGGGAGAAACTATTCCAGCTGGGAGAGTTATAATGGTGTTATCAATGTGTTTGACACATTATCTATATTTTTAGAACCCACCCCAGTTGTGATTATGATTTGTTTTAAACAGTTTTTAATGCTTTATTTTATATTCCTGTAAACCACCCTGGGACGTTTTGGTGAAGGGTGGGCAATAAATCTAATAATAATACAATGGGGAACCTGATAGATCAAACAGGAAGCAAACCCCAACCAAGTCAGTGACTTTTACCATGAAGAGGGAAAACAAGCAACGCAGCTTCTATTCCTGGTTAATGTCTGGGGGTATCTGCACCCTACAGAAAAAGAATGTACCTTTTCTCAATGTTCATCAATCTCATCCAAGAATTGTTTTCTGGCTTAGTAAACACAACAAGAGACCAAAGAACATTTGACCTATTTGATGCAGAGCATACTTCAATTTTTAACTGTTTAGATACAGTGCTTAAGTATTTTATTGTTAAAGAATAATATGGTTATGTACAATTCTTCAAGAGCGTTGGATTAAATATGTGCAGGTATTGGGGGTCTTACAGTCTGCAACTTATTCAAAGGGCCTGCAATATTCTATATTTCCCCTCCACTTTGCACTAAAACTCCCTTCAGTCCCAGTCAGTATGATCTTATGCTGCTGGGGATTATGGGACCACAGCTGTGATGGCTGGGGCTGATGGGAGTCCAAAACATCTGGAAGGCCTCAGGTAGGCAAAGGCTATTCTTAAAGTGTGACTTACTTGATTGTTTGGAGACTCAGGCTATTGTTCCTAAACCATGGTAAGCACAAACTAGAGCGATGTCCGATATCAACCCCTTTGTGGTTTTCACGAACATACAGATTAACCGTGGTTTTCAGCTGCACTCACGGTTGCTGAGAGGCAACTAGGGCAGGCAAATGGCCCACACGTCTCCTGCCACACTCACATTTTGTTCCTAGGTCTTGCAAGATGAGAGACTTTTGTTCTGAGGGCTACAGAACAGCTTTTCCGGGGGTGGGTGGAGATTTTCCAAGCATTACAAGAGCTCCCCTGCTGGCTTATCAAAAGAGGCCTCTTATCTTATTCAAACCTGGACCTGGGCAGCCTCCATCTGATATCTGAGGTTCAGCTTTGTAGTCCACAGGGGAAGGATGATGGGGGAGCCGGAGGAGCAAGACGCGGGGGGGGGGGGGGAGAGAGAATACAATGTTCAGGTGCCTGAAAGGCTAATTGGCTTTGGAAGCAGCTGAAAACAGCCTTTCTTAGCAAAAGCACATAGTGGTTAAAAGAGCACCCAGCAGAGAGGAAGGGGCGGAAAGAAGCACTTTTGGGTCGGCTCAGATCTATGTCTAGCACTCTGACCTGGCCGACAAATGCACTACCAAGAAGAGGTAGGACTATCATATCACAGAATTGTGGAGTTTAAAGGGACCACAAGGGTCATCTAGTCCAACCTCCTGCAATGCAGGAATGTTTTCCCTAACATGGGGTTCAAACCCACAACCCTGAGATTAAGTGCCTTGTGATATACCATTTTTGGATTACAGAACAGGGGTTGGATTACAGAACATTTTTAAGTGCTTCCCTAGGTAAAAAAAAAAAAAAAATCACTGTATGCAGCAAGAGACCACAACAGGAAGCAGGCTGGCTTAGAAGCCTAGGAGGATGTGTGGAGTCAAATGCGGTTGAGATCTCAAAAGCCAACAGAGGAGAGGTCCAAATAAGATTTACACTAGCTGGAGGTAGGGCTGAGGTGCCCTTGTCCCTCTTGTGATCAGACAAAGTGGAGCGGTTGTTAAGTTGCCTTGAGCAAGATCAAGCGATTTAACTGATTAAATAAATAAATGAAACGTGTTACGTAAAATAGAAGATATGCAAACTAGCGGATCATTTATTCCAGTAGCTGAGTCACGCTACTCTCAGCTTGGATTAAAACCCTGAAAGATTAAAAACGTCTTGAAGCACTAAGTAGACGCGGCTCAGTTTATAATTATTTAACAGAGGAAGCCACTTTCTGGTGCTGCCTCCCCTGTGTGGCAGCAATGGCTCTCCAGGAGCCTTTTTCAGTCTTACCTGGAGATGCCACTGGAGACTGAGCCTGGGACCCTCCATCTCCAAGGGGGCAAGGCCAGTTGCAGCAGATGAAAGCGCACGCTTGCTTACCTGGGGTGGGCCTGGCACCAATGTCGGTATGTCCCCCGCTCTTCAAAAGGGGAACTCAGGGAGCATGCTGAAGTCTATTGATGTACCCTAGAGCGCTATATTAATCCACTAAACACGCACCTGTAACCTGGTCTACGTTTAGCCTACATACTGAATTTTGATAATAACGAAGCTGAGATTCTGAGATTCTCCAAAAGCAGCAGCCAGGACACACACATTCCTCACTCCCAACTTTTAACGGGGGTGGGGCGGGGCTACTTCTTCACCTCCACCCACTCCAAAGATAGAGAATAACTGAATATTGGCATTTACGTAAGAAGATCAGAACAGCCTGCTGTGTCAGGCCAATGGCCCATCCAGCCCAGCATCCTTTTCTCATAGTGGCCAACCAGATGCCCGTGGGAAACCCGCAAGCAGGACCCAAGCACAAGAGCACTCTCCCCTCCTGTGCTTTCCAGCAACTGGCATTCAGAAGCTTTTCTGCCTCAAGACTGTAGAGGCAGAGCATAGTTGTTTGGGTTAGTAGCCATCGATAGCCCCATGAATTCATTGAACCCTCTTCTAAAGCTGGAGGCTATCGCTGCCTCCTGCAGAAGCGAGTTCCGCAGTTTAATGGTGTCCGTTCTTACCCAGTTCATGACCATTTGGAGTAAGCCTGAGGCTAGTCGGCCCACATGTCCCGGGCCCTAAGGAAGTTAGATTAGCTTCAACCAGAGCCAGGGCCTTTTCAACTCTGGCTCCGGCCTGGTGGAACGCTCTGTCTCATGAGACCAGGGCCCTGCAGGATCTGATTTCTTTCCGCAGGGCCTGTAAGACAGAGTTGTTCCACCTGGCCTCTGGCTTGGAGCCAATTTGATTCCCTCCCCCTCTTTCCCCCCCCCTTTTCCTCCTGCAATGAGGCTACACTTTAATATTTTAATGTTTCAATATTTTAATGTTGTATTTTAAGTTTGTTTTTAAGTATTATTCATTCAACTTTTTTTTATTATTGCTTGTTAGCCGCCCTGAGCCCAGCCTTGGCTGAGGAGGGCGGGGTATAAATAAAAATTATTATTATTATTATTATTATTATTAGTTCATCAGAGAGATTTAGCTGAACAGGAAACATACCTTCAAGGCCACTGTCCTCCTCTAGAGCATTTGGTCCAATCCTGGCCACCCTTCACACACCCAGCTTGATGTCCTGGGATCAAAAGAGCAGAACTGTGGCCTGTGGGGATGAGGAGGAATGAAATAAGTTACGGGTCAGCCAAAGCACATCCTCACGCCATGCTTCTGAATCATTTACCACAAGATCCGCCAACATTACTTTACTTTATACTTTATTGTCACTTGTACAACTTGTATACAGTGAGATTACACGTATAATGAGATACACGTGCCACACCAGGGGTTTTGAGGTACATCAGCCTCAGCCAGTGTGGGATGTCACCCAAACTGTGGCAACACACAAACAGCAGCGGATAATTATACCTCCAGGCCTCCCCTCAGGCCTGCTTCATGCCCCCTCCTTGAGTGCTTTTGCCTGGCTAGAATGTGTCATCTAAGTGGGATTGTATTTCTTGCTTGCCTTGCTTGGAGGATGGAGAGAGATCAGGGGAGGAGAGGAGTGTGTGGAAAACTCTGACTTTCACATGACCGAAATGCCGCCTGCCACAAAGGCCTTATCTGCGCTATGTGTTTAAAGCAGCGTCACTCCACTTTAAACCATCATGGCTTCCACTCTGCAAAGGATCCTGGGAACTATTTGTTACAGGTGCTGAGCGTTCTGAGGGAAAGCCTATTTATTCCCCTCACAGAGCTACAATTTCCAGAGTGGTGCAGTAGTCAATCCCTTCCCACAGGGAACTCTGGGACAGGAATAGGGGAGTCTCCTATCAACTCTTAGCACCCTTAAGAAGCTACAGTTCCCGTCATCCATTTTGCGGAGCCATGGCTGTTTAAAACAGTGTGATGGCACGTGAAATGAATAGCGCAGGGAAGGGGTGAAGTTAAGAAAGACATCCACTACTCCGCCCATTTTCATCTCAGGCCTCACGGACTCACGGCTGGCATGTGGCCCTTGGAAGACTGCTCCGCAGCCTGTTTTACACGGAAATGTTTTCACTCTTGCTCGCCTGTGCGAGCATTTCAAAGGTGAAACGCCATGTCTGCGACCTGTTTTAACATTTTCCTGTCTACAGGGCAGATCTACCAAGATCCCATTCAAGAACAGGGGCTGCTCTTGTAACGATTCAGAGACTGAAATGGTCTCTGTGCACCAAAGAAGACAGTGGACACAGAAGATCTGACTTTGCTCAATATATCGAGCCAGATTAGGTTGGCACACACCCGAGAAGGCCTGTCACTGCCCGTGACAAGAAGATTCCCGAGTCTAAAGCAACTGTGACAAGATGACAAGCGGGATTAATCTCTGCATCAGCTCAAGTCTCTTGTGGGAACCACCAGAGATCCCCTTTACTCAGGGTGGAAATACCTAAGCAGGGCTCTTGGTACACCACCACACTTCCACCATTTGTGTAGGGCACAGGCAAAGGATGGCCGCATTTTATCTCCTGAGGTACACATGTTCCTTAACAAGAACAATTAAAAAAAATAGAAACCAGGTTTCTAGCCCCAGAAAAGTTTAAAAAGTCAGGAAGCTGGTTGGCTGAACAGAGTTTTCAATGGCTGAGGACTGGTGCAGTGCTTCGCTTTACTACTACTACTACTACTACTACTTCGACTACTACTATGAGCCTTTATTGACATGTTAAAACAGTAAAATCATACAAAGGCATCCAAATACATTGATAATCCTTAGCATATTGTATCTTCCCATGACTAGCTGATACCTGCAAAAGAGAACTTTGGAAGATGCCACAAAAGGACATGCAATTGGGCACAACCATTGTAAGAATACCACTTTCGATACTATTTTTTCTTAACACATAAGCAGGACTATTACTTGTGCATTTCATTATGAGCGGTTAGCATATTGGACCAGAAGAAGGCCCACTGGGCTGAAATGTGTTTGGTTTTAGGCAAACAGTAGTCACAAGAACACTAGTTTGTGGATTAGGCACTCACGTGGCCAGATTATGGTATTTATTATTATATTAAAGCATTCATATTCATTCCTTTATTCTATGTCATTTAAACATTTTTTTTTTATCCACTGTGGTATTAAAAGTTTGTTCACTCATCTCTTTGGAACATTTCAGCAGCAGTACGTTTCAATTTCCATCCTTACCCAACTTCTTGTTCTTGTCACAGAACACATTATGCAAAATCCCTAATGGCAGAGTATACAAACCAAAAAGGAATTATGCAGATACATTTTGCATATTTCATGCAGGTCACAGAGTACAGGTTTTCCAGACGTGGAGACAAATTAGCATTCAGGACACACAGTCCTACCCAAAGCCTGGCTGCTGTGATTTTGACAAGTTGGGCAGCACCTAACTACAGACGCATCTGGAACAGCGAGGTGTAAGCAGGGCTTATCCAAGGAAGGCTGGCTGAGCCGTGGCCAAAGCTCACTCACGAGACCAGCTCAGCCACCTCACTTTGTAGTAAAGGTTGTTTTCTGAGCCATTCAAAACAGAGTACAAGTTCTTTGGAACATCAGCTCCCAGATCTGTCTCCAGGGATGTCACAGTAGTAGTGTAGTCCAGTGTAGAGCCAGGGTGGTTATCGAGTGTTGGAGCCAGGAGAGACCAGGGTTCAATTCCCCACTCGACTATGAAGCTTATTGGGAGACCTTGGGATGGTCACTGCTTCTTAACATACCTCAGAGGGTTGCTGAGAGGATAAAATGGGGAGGGAGAACCGTGTATGCCACCTTGAGCTCCGTGGAGAAAAAGGCGGGATATAAATGTGATCAATCAATAAACGGCACCACACTGCTCTAGGTCAGCCTTCCTAGTGGCCTTGTAGCTTTGGACTAGAGCTCCCATTAGTCTTAGACAGCATGGCCATTTGTGTCCACAACTTTCGCCATCAGTTGTAGTCCCGCTTAGGACTACAACTCCCATCAGCCACAGCATCACACAGTCTAGAGCTGACTGAGGTTTCAGCCTAAAACATCAGCAGAGCACTAAGTTGCTCTCTTAATGCTAGTAGTCTGTTTTTTTCCAGCAAGGTGGAATCCTCTCCCCTTTCCCTTTTGTTGAGGCCCCTGCCTCCAATCTTACACAACTCTTATCGTAGGAAGAAAGGCAAAGGTCCCTTTCCACTTTAATCTCATTAAACCTTTCCACACTTCCCTTTTGTTTTTTCAACTCTTGGAACATTCAGCTTACCACTGCAGAGCAAAATCAATGATGAGAACAAAAAGAAAGCCTGCTGGATCAGACCAGTGGCCCATCGAGTCCAGCATCCTGTTCTCCCAGTGGCCCAACCCCAATGGGAAGCCCAAAAGCAGGACCCGATCACCAGAGCAACACTCTCCCCTCCTGGGGTTTCCAGCAACTGAGATTCAGAAGGGCAGAATGAAGGAGGGAAGAGCATAGCCATCCTGGCTAGTAGCCATTGATAGACCTCTCTTCCATGTATTGGTCTAATCCTCTTTTAGATGGCCAACATTGCCTCCTGCAGGAGAAAGTTCCATAATTTAACTAAGCGCTCCTCAAACTATGTGAACTTGCTTCCCCTCGAAGAGGATATTCTAGACCTGGAAAAAGATGCAGAAAAGGGAAACCAGGATGAGAACGACTTCCTGCTCTGTTTGGAAGCTCCCTAGAGCATCTGGCCAGCTGCTGGGACAGGGTGCTGAACAACGGTGGGCTTCTGGAAAGGCCCCAACACGGCCTTCCTTGTAACTGAAGCCACCAGGCCGCCTGAATCAGAGCCCTACACCCTTACATTTTTATTCTTCACATTAATGCAGAGTTTGGACTGAATAATCTCCACATCTCCTTTCCCAACAAATTTTTGGCTGGTTCAACTGCAGCCCTGAACTCTGCCTGCAATGATGGTGCTTCTGCCAATGCTGGTTCCCCGCAGAGCTGCCCGTCCCCTCCGCAACACTTTCCCCAAAGCATGCTTTTGCCGCATGAAAAGAAAATCCAGTTTAGCAAGCATCACGTGCTCCCTTTCAGAGCAGCCTGGCCCCAATAGGAAGGGCTCCGGTCCCTGGCAAAGAGTCAGACAGCAGGACCCAGGAGACAGCTCCTTCCCCCTCTCTGGAAAAATTACACAAATGTCAATTGAAAGCAAGTTTTTCAAAGGAGGAGTGTGTGTGTGTGTTTGCACAATCATTCTCCTGTAATAATCAAGCATGGAGCTAAGCTGGGGGAGAGCGGGGTGGAATCCAAACTCTCTTGCATCTGCGGAGGCAGAAAAACACATACAAGCCCAGCAGGGCCACTAACTAAAGTTTTTCAATCCAAGACTGGTTGCTGAATGTCATGGGGGTAGAATGGGAAAACCCCTACTAATGTTTATTTCTAAAGAACCGTTGGCATCCAAGGCACAAGCAGAAGACGGGGTGGCGGGGCGGTGACATTATCATCATAATTTTATTATTTGTATGCCGCCCATATGACTGGGTTGCCCCAGCCACTCTGGGCAGCTCCCAACAAAATATTGAAAACACAATAAAACATCAACCATTAAAGGCTTCCCTGAACAGGGCTGCCTTCAGAGGTCTTCTAAAAGTCAAATAGTTGTTTATCTGTTTGACATCTGATGGGAGGGCGTTTCACAGGGTGGGCGCCACCACTGAGAAGACCCACTGCTATACAATAACTTATAATCGTAGAGGAGGAAGGAAGACAGGGAAGTGGTCCCACAGGCGCACAGCCAGGCAACTCAAGAATGCAGGCGAAAAGCCAAAGTTTGTAGAAAATCTGGTTTTTAAGAGGGAGGAGGAGAGAGAGAAAGTTTCATCACGTGAGTGTCCTGGCAGACAGCACTAGGCCTAGAATCCTCACTTAAGAATGACCCTGCTGGATGAGACCAAAGGTTCATGTAGCTGAGCTTTCTCTCTCAAAACAAACACCAGCCGTTGCCCCAGGCAACTCACGACTGCAGCACAAATCCAGCAGCTGCCCACTAGCCCCAAGTGGGCACTGAGGGACTTTTGGATAAATGCAACCATCCCCCAAGGCTACAGCATATGCCCCCTGCCAAAACAAGTAATCTGCATCCTAGTTTAACCTAGTCCAAGGGATACTCTCCACCTGCTTCCAGGTTTCCAGAGCAAAACATCTCCCGTGCCAGATGCAGCCGGGTGACGTCTCTCCTCGATTGGCTCTTGGGCAAAGGCCCTTCACTTCTCCCCACGTTCACTCATGCAAACAACAAGATTAGCAGCCAAGAAAACACAGAAAATGAACCACTGTGGGCAGGGACAGAGGGAAAGGAGCAGAGACTGAGTTATGTCACGGCCAGCAGGCAAAAACTTTTTCTGTTGCCTTTCAGTCAGACACTATGAAAGCACTGGCAGGTAAAATATGATCTCTTCGTCGGTTACTGCAAGTTATTGGGACACTTTTGTTACACCTGGAGAAAAACATTTGGCGGCTGGAGTGTTGCCATCAAAGAAGGGAAGAGGAATGTGGAAGAACTAGTGGGGTTCCTGGTGGTGAATCGCCTTAAAGAAGCACAGCGCCAGCACCCCACAGAATTGAAGAGTTGGAAGGGACTGCGAGGGTCATCTAGTCCAACCCCCTGCAATGCAGGAAACCTTTGCCCCATGTGAGACTCGAACCCACAACCCTGAGATTAAGAGTCTCATGCTCTACCGACTGAGCTGTCCCAGCTTGGATTACTGCATTTCTGGGACTTACTGAAGAAGGGAAGAAGAGTCCTACCAGAGCAAGCCAATGTCCCATCTAGTCCAGCATCCTGTTCTCACAAGACCCTGGTCATGAAAAGGCTTAGGAATGACTACGCTAGAATGATTATTAATAATCACATCTGCATCAGAATATTATACAAACAGCTTGCTGGATGTTCTCACTGTGGCCAACCAGATACCCCAATGGGAAATGCAAAAGCAGGACCCAAGCACAAGAGCAACTCTCCCTTCCTGTGACTTCCAGCTACTGGTATTCGGGAGCACTGCTGCCTCTGTCTGTTGAGGCAGAGCAGTGCCATCGTGGCTAGTAGCCATTGATAGCCTTCTCCTCCATGAATTTGCCCATTCCTCTTTTAAAGGCATCCAACTTGGCAAATATCTCTGCCTCCTGCGGAAGCGAGTTGCGTGGTTTAAGTACATGCTATGCTGACAAGCGGCCACCCCTCCAAGACCCAGCATGGTGGTGGCCTCCTGTGGCTTCAGACCAAACCCTGTCTCATTACCTCCGCTGGTTTCACCTCCTTCATCAGACACTTTCTGTGTGCTTCCAGGTCTACCTGGCCTTATACTGAGTTAGACCAACACTGCCTACACTGACTGGCAGCGGCTCTCTAGGATTTCAGGGATATAACTCCCCCAGCCCTACCTGCAGTCACCAAGGATTGGACCTGGGACCTTGTGCGTGCAAAGCAGATACACCTTCCACTGAGCCACAGCATTCTCCAGAGGATTTTTTTTTTAAAAAAGGTAAAAACAGAGGTTCTCATTCAGAACCCACATCATAGATTACACGTTCCTATGTCTTTGTTTTCCTGGAGGCACCGTTTTCTCACAAGCTTTGGCTTGCAAGCCAGGATGGGAAGGAACATCTCTCCAAAAGAAGTATTGCCGTCAGGCTGCTTTTCGTGCACAGACTTGAGAAAAGCCTGGCTGTGCCAGCAGTTGGCTGGGAAATGTTAGTTCCGCTACACTTGGACAATGTGTTCCTGCTGGAAAGGGGGCTGGGAGGATGTCCCCCGCTAGGACCCTTCCACCCAGGGCCAAAGGGGAGGAGGGTGTCTGGACAAAATTTCGGCCAAAGATGCAGGCAAATCAGTAAGAATAACCTCACCCTGAGACCACCCAGTTCTTACGACACAGGGAAAGTAGGGAGCACCGAAATCTGAACAGAAGCATGTGGCAGCCATGTTGAACTTGATAGTGGCATTGCTTTTTATCAGTGTTTCATCTCACTTGTCCATTTGCCCCTCAAGGTAGTGCACAACAAAATTATAAAAATTAAAAGACCAGAAACTTTGGCCTCTGTCTCTCCAAGCTCTTCCTTTCCTGCTGTTTGCAGGAAAAACCTGGTCTAGGTTTTTCCTCCTCCCTCCCAAACCCTTTTCCTTTTGTGTCATGACTAGCAGGGCACTTCCAGACATTCTGTTTACTGGGCATTCATACCGATCAATCTGCAGGGAGATTAGATTACGCTGAGTATCATTCTGATTAATTTGTGGGGAGGTTAGATAGTGCTGCATCAAAGCAAGCGTTACTCACCCACTTTGCAATGATTTCCACCACCACCACCACCCCGGCTTCATCACTTATTGCAAGACGTCTGATCATTTGTGGAAACAACGCTCAATCCACTACAACTGCAGAACCTGAGTGTGCCAGTGTGTAACTGAAACCCACCTAAAAATAGTGACAATGGAAGCCCCCTTAGATAGCTTCAGGGCAGAGACTGTCCTCTCATTCTAAGCCACTCTGGGAGCCTTATTTGGCTGTTGAGTAGGATAAAAATGCCAAAAAGAACAATAATAATGGAAAAAATAGCTTCAAGGATTGTTGTTTTAAGTGCACAAATTTAAAACACAAAAATGTTCAGCCCGCAGGCATACACACAGGCTCGTCTTCAACAGGCCTGCCTGCACAAACTGCAAACCACTGGTGCACACATGCTCCTTCTATCTACATTTCATGGGTTGGCCAATCACTTAACATCCTCACGGCCTTTGCAGGCCCAATGGGACCAAGCCCCTCCTTGTCCGCCAACATATGACAGTCCTCACCCCACTTGGGAATCCCTGCAAATGGAATTCAGATGCACACTGTCTCCAACACTGGAAGCAAAACATAGCCATCATAGCTGGTGGCAAGTGGCTGCCCTAACCTCCATGGATTTGTCTAAAGAACTGTTTTAAAAATTTGGTTGCTGGTTACTCAATTGCTCTGGAAACAAAACCAACTCAACAATAAGGGAACCTGGGAGTTTCTGTGTGCAAAGCATTTGCTCTCCCACTGAGCGAAGGACGCTCAAGAAAAGATCGAGAGCAGAAAAGATTGAAAGAAAATCAGCATTAAGGTTAGAGAAAAGCTTCTATCTGAAAAAACAGTAGAGCCTCTGCAAGTCAGTGTGGAGTAGACCAGCCTTTCTCAACCTTAGGTTCCCAGATATTGGACTACAACTCTCATCAACCCTCACCACTAGTCCTGATAGCTAGGGATGATGGGAGTTGTAGTCCAACAACTTCTGGGGACCCAAGGTTGAGAAAGGCTGGTCTACTGAGATCAATGGTAAGATGATAGAGTTTTATTGTAACATAAATTTGCTGGGACAAATGTTAGGTTATGTTGATGTTTGTGTTTTCTACAATTTTGAAAAAGTCCTTCCTATGTCTCCATTTAGGAATCTAAAATAAATTACATAAAACTTTTATTAGTGGAGGGCTACCCCCTACTCCACCGCCCTGCTCTCAGGCTACCCCACCCCTTTTTTAGTGTTTTAGTCTGCCTGAAAAGTGCACTTGAACTGTGATGGTGTCTCTTGCTTGCCTGAAGTGAAGATGGAGAGGAAAGTGTCTGTAAAACCTGAGGAGAGATCTACACCTTGCCCTGGCCCCAGCCACCACTGGCATGAGGGTGCCAGAATACAACCCTGGGACAGAATAAAGGTTTCCCACTTTCTGAGCCAGATGGACCAATGGTCGGAGCCAGGATTTCCTTTGCCTTTGAATACCAGTGGCTGGAGAACAGAAATGGAGGAGAGGTTGTTGTCCATGTGCACTGCTCAGAGGGGCTTTTCACAGGGGCGTGGGGTGGAGATCATGGGGCTGGCCGCAGTTCTAGATAGGCCTCTGGTCTCATCCTGCCGCAGCCAAGCTCTCCTGATGTCCTTATAACAGGTCAATGGGAAACAGAAGCAAGTTATGTTTTGGTTTTGTGGGAGAAATCAATTAATCACTCAATTGGGAAGGAAGAACAGGAAGGGAAGAAGGCTGGTGGGGGAGGGTTCACGTCGGGTGGGAAGGAAGAGGGGCAGTAAGCCTGGGGGCTGTGAGGCAGGTTCCCGAGAGGGGGAATTAAACGCCCAACTTGGGTCAAAAAGGACCCTCCGAGGGAAGAAACGAAAGGGAGGAGGAGGAAGCAAACTGAGCAAAACAAGGAGAAAGACCCTATGAAGGAATGCTGCGGTGGGGGAGGGGAGGGCCCAATGCGGTGGAAGGGAGAGCGTCAGTGACATCACGGGAGTCGGCCGTGACGTCAGGGAGACGCGGCTGTCACGTGCCTCCCAGCCAGCCTCCGCCGTTGCCTTCATCGCCGCCTACCGTCGGTACTCACCGCCACCCGCTCTGTTCGCCGCCGCCGCGCTGCCTTCCCCGCTCGCTGCTTCTCGCCTCCTTGCCAGGCGCCGCCTGGCTCCGCTTCCTCACCGGGCCAGCCGCAACCCCGCCCATCTCGCTTGTGATTGGCCGCCTAAGTCACTCTCTGGCCTCCCATTGGCTGCCGCCGGAGACGCCTCTGTGGCCCTCCCCGCGACGGCCCCGCCCACTGTTTGACCCCCGCCTCCCTCCTGTCACTCACGCGCAGTTTCAAGCCTGGCGCCTTCGCGCCGCGTGCCACGCCTACCCGGCCTCTGCGCGCCTCCTCATTGGCTGTCGTCCCGTCCGCCTCCTCGCGTTGCTCCTACTGGCTCTACGCCACGCCAGTCTCCTCCGCAAAGCGTCCCTCCGAACGTACTGCCTGCCCCGTTGATCCCAGACTTTCCATTGGTTGCGTCTCCGCCCTCTCGCCGCCACCTGGAGGCTCCTTCTCCTCCTATTGCTGGAATGCAAGCGCAGATTGACGAAAGAGGATGAACTTGAGCTGTGGTCGCTGATTGGCTGCCAGAGCTGAGGGAGGCGGAGCATAGTCCTCTAAGGGGGTTATAGCGAAGAGTCGATGCACGTGACACTAGACGTGGCAGGTGCTGCACGTGGAATGCTCGAGGTTTTATTTATTTCATAAAATGTGATATACGTACTGCGGCTTGTTAAAAAAAAAAGTATTTTACAAAAAGAACGATTAAATTTTCAGCAAAAACATTTAAAATACTGATTTATAAAATTAGCAATAAAGTGACATCTCAACATTCTATAATAACTCTTAATAACCCTAATCATTGTTATTCATTTGCAATGTTGCTATTACATTTTTTAAAAAATTAAGAATTAGAGGAAGCTAAGCAAAAAGCTGAAACTGGGGCGGGGGGGGGTCTGGGCTTTTTTTTAGTTCTGGAAGCACCATTTGTTTTGTTTTGGATTTGATATCCCGCCTTTCACTCCCCTTCAGGAGTCTCAAAGCAGCTAACATTCTCCTTTCCCTTCCTGCCCCACAACAACCACTCTGTGAGGTGAGTGGGGCTGAGAGACTTCAAAGAAGTGTGACTGGCCCAAGGTCACCCAGCAGCTGCATGTGGAGGAGCGGAGAGGCAAACCCGGTTCCCCAGATTACAAGACTACCGCTCTTAACCACTACACCACACTGGAATTATTCCCATCCCCACCCCTGCAACTCTTGCTAGGGCCAAGTAGGGCAAAAGCCTCCTTCGTTTATTTTAATATGTGGGTGTGATAGGTTTGTATACCTGGAAGAGAGGGGAAGATCTGACACGTTACTTCAAGGGAGCTGGAAAATAGGAAACTGATGTAGAGCACAGTCAGGCACTGTCGCAGTGGCAGAAGGCTAGAAAGCTTTGTGATTAACATTTTTCCCCCTCTCTCTTGACACCAGAATTCTAGGACTGAGCTGGTCACAATGACCACACACACTTCCTGCATTGCCTCTCTCATTAGCTCCTTGTGACTTTGACTCAAGTCAAGCGGAAACGTTTCCTTCCTCTGTCCTTCCCTCCTGGCTCAAAGTGTTGGTACCCCATCCAACTGATCCATTGTGGACAGGAAAAGAAGCAGACCTGGCTGCTGCGTCCACCTTGGGCCAGGCCTCAGCCATTCTTCCTGGTCTTACTGGTTAAGGAGAAGCCATTTGAGGGTACAAAGCCCTAGCTTCTTTGCTTCAGAGGCCATTCTTCTCCACAGGGTGTCTTTTGATCCTGTAGGTAACAGAGGGCCATTTTATTAAGATATACTTGATTCACCACACTAAAGAGTTTGGTATTTTACCAGGAGCACCCGGTCAGAGAGCTGCATTATTATTATTTTTTAAAAATATTAAATGTAAAATAAAAAGTACAAACAACAAGGACAACTAAGGAACACAAGAGCTCTGCAGGATTAGGCCAAGGGCCCATCTAGTCTGACATCTTGTTCTCACAGCGGTACCAAGAGACCTGTGGAAAACCAGCAAGCAGGCAGCAAGCTCAAGAAAACTCGACTCTGCTCTGGTTTCCAGAGGCATTCCTGCCTTTGGGCGTGGAGTGAGAACATAGCCCATGTGGCTAGTAGTCATCGATGGCCTTTATCTCTTTTAAAGCCATCCATGGTGGCCATCCTTGCCTCCTGTGGCAGTGAGTTCCGTAGTTTAACTATGTGCTACCCTTTCTTTTCTCTGCCCTGAATCTTCCAACATTCTTCTCCACTGGATGTCCACAGGTTCTAGTGATTGGAGGGAGGGAGAAAGATAAAATTTTGCTGATCCACTTTCTCCATACCAGACCTAATTTCATGAGCCAGCATGTCACCTCTTTGCTCTTTGCCCTGTGGTGTGTATCATCACAGGTCCATGCTGACCTTTGCACCCACAGAGATATCACTGAGGAGTGGGGAGTTTTGTTCTCATTTTCTTGCTGCTGGGGGTGGGTGGGTCTGGAACCAGATAAGAGAGCTTGCACAGAAAGTCCAAAGCGATGGGTTCGGGTTAGCAACAGGGAGCTCCTCCTCTCCCTCACCCGAGGGTGAATCACCCTGCAAAAGAGGAAGGAAAAAGCACACGCTCACCAGACCAGCTTGCGACAGAACATCAGCTGTACCAGATTGGCAGCGCCGGCTCCAGAAGTCACACCCAGGCATGACCAACAGTAAGACGTTCCGGAGGGCCTGCTCCTTGCGGGGGTCCAAGTCCCCCAGCCTCCTGGATCCTGCCTCTGGGAGCTTATGGGACCACCTGGAGGAGGCAGATCCCACCAGGCGGTCTGTAGGCGCTGCCCTCGGGGGGCACGGCCTGGTCCCCAAGAACAAGGAAGAGGCCCAGCCGAAACCTGCCTGGAGCTGGGGGAGGAGAGCCACGAGTCTGAGGGTGCGGAAGGCCAGGGGAGAGGAGGCCGCGACGATGGGAGAAGCAGCCCACTCCCTTGGCCCTGGCGACGGGCAGATGCTCATCGGGGAGGCCCATGGCAAAGCAGGCGGCAGGATGAAGAAACGTAAACAGGTGAGAAAATGTGAGGAGTCGGCCTGGCACCAAGAGGCAGCATGGTCAGGTGGAAGCCCCATGGAAGGTGTCTTGCGCATGGACCTCTGAAACTTTGAGCCTGCACTACTCTGCTCCATTGGTTAGGGCAGAGGGCAAGGATTCAAAGGCCACATTCACACCCTACATTTAAAGCACCATGGTGCTGCTTTAAACCCTGGGAGCTATGGTTTGTTAAGGGTGCTATGAGCATAGGAGCTAACTCCTAGGGGCCAAGGGATCTTCAGGGGGGCATAAAATATTTGAGGGGGGTCGCTCCCTCCCCAGTTGATGGCCATTGCCATTCAAATCGTGTCATGTGACCAATTATGCGGGGCGTGGCTTACCCCTTTTATGAAGATCACCTGCTCTGAGACCCCACAGCTAATTCTCCTCTGGCCTCCTGCTGGCCCAAGTAGGACCAATTCAACCAGCTAGCCCTGGGGATTATTTAATGCTTATTTCCCCTAAATTGATTTTTGAATTTTATTGTTGTTCATGTTTTTATACTGTATTTTATGCTGTTTTTATAATTAAGTGTTCTAAATTTGTTGCTAGCTGCTCTGAGCCCGGTTTTTGAACCGGGGAGGCGGGGTATAAATAAAAAAATATTATTATTATTACCCATCCCCCTAATATTCAAGTTGGCTGAGTCATTAGGAGACCCCTATTCCCCTCAATTCACAGGGACCTCTGGGAATTGTAGCTCTTTGAGGGGAAGAGTGTGTCCCCTAACAACTCGCTGCACCATCAGCCAACTACATCTCCCAGGATATATATTTTTGGGCGGGGAGTGGTTGGAATCAATGACTGATTAAAGTGCTTTTAATGGATGGTGTGAATGTGGCCTCAATGCATTTAGCACTGCCAACTAACAGTAAAACAAGCATATCAGCCCTTGTGCCTATGCCAGCAGCTTGATGTGCAGAAATCCATCAGGGGAAGCTTTCCGTGGCATGGGGTGAAAACTGTGTCGCACATTCCACCAGACTCTGTGCTGCTTTTGCACGCAAGGGCCCAGGGCCCAGTAGCTAACGGAGCTTTTTCCATCTTCCGGACTGGCCCACTAGAGGGCACTGCGCAAAAAGAAACCTGGGAACTCTTCTTGAGCTGCCTGCCTAGGAGAGTCAAGGTTGTATGCATACTATAGTTTTAAAGAATTTTCAAAACCCTACCTTCTCTCAAAGAATTCTGGGCCCTGTAGTTCTACCCCTCACAGAATTACAGTTTCCAGCAACGCTTAAGGAACTACAGCGCCCATAATTCTTTGAGTGAAAGAATGTGTTTTGAACGTGGTTTAAAGGCATAGTGTGTAAACAGCCAGAAAAGCACAGATTCAATAAGTGTTACTCTCCTCCTGTGCCTCCTCTTTGTCCCTGGGAAAACCCACTCCATACTGAAACAGAGCAAATTGCAGTCCACAGAAAAACCAATTGACATTTGTTCTGTTTCAGTGGTAAACAGTGGGTTTTCCAGCTGAAATGTGGCATGACAAATGGAAGTCTGGGTGAATCCTAACATAGTCTGGTGTTTGAAAGCTTCAGGCTCTTAACATCCCTTATTTCTGAGGGTCCTGGTGTATCAAGGCACAAGCCAAGAGCCTCACCTGGGCAGTGATTTTGCCAAACCACTCTGCGAACATTTTCCAGCTAAGGAACAGGGTAAATGTGGTAATGAATATTTTTTATTTATTTAAGAACCATTTTCCAGAAAGAAAAATGTTGCTGTCCTCCTCCGGGAGCCACTGTCCTCCCTGAACAAGCTAATTCCAGCAGAGCAAGATTGATACCGCCTCGTATCTGGCTGCCCAATGGAGGGCTAGATAACATATCCAGATTTGAAGACCTCCAGACCCTCTAACTCTCCTTCTTTGCTCCCTGCCCCTCCGCAGCAGGTAAATCGTGCTCTTCGGGAAAGCTGGGAGACCTTCCTGACCAACGTGTACAGCTTAACATTGAGCCGCCCGACCAGCAGACCCACCGCTGATGAAGCCCAGGCGGTGGGGACACCGTGAAGGAAAAGACTTCCCTGGACTAAGCATGGACTCAGGGAAGGATGCTGAACTGACTCAGGCAGCACCAGGGCTTCTCCCTCTTGGACCCTTTCGGCTGTAACCTCCGTGGGTTGCTGGCAATGTGGCAGGTGCCTTGGAAGGACTTCTTCGCCAGACCTGGGCATTATTCCTGGGCTTCTCTACTGGATTCCTTATTCTGCATTAATCTAGCTGTGATTCCTGCAGGGAGGTTGGACTAGATTAACTTTGAGGGCTTTAGCTGCTAGTGGAAAGGTGTTATCCAGACAGGACGTCTCTGCTGCTGGACAGCAGGTCTACCCATTAAGAAAGAACAGAAGGGTAGACATGGTATCTGATTTTTTTCAGAGGCCAGATCTACCCAACTCAGTGGATATGGTGCCCAGGCCTCAGTGCCACCCACTCTCCAGATAAATCAGAAATACAGTGGTACCTCGGGTTACAGACGCTTCAGGTTACAGACTCCGCTAGCCCAGAAATAGTACCTCGGGTTAAGAACTTTGCTTCAGGATGAGAACAGAAATCGTGCAGCAGCGGCGCAGCAGCAGCGGAAGGCCCCATTAGCTAAAGTGGGGCTTCAGGTTAAGAACAGTTTCAGGTTAAAAACGGACCTCCAGAACGAATTAAGCTCTTAGCCCGAGGTACCACTGTAGCGAAAACCTGTTCTCTGATGTATATACATACCTTTCCACTCCCTGAAAAATTCCTAGGGACCCCCCTTCTCCCCACCCTCCAAAGAGTCCCACAATTGTCCTCCTTTCTAGTTTTCTGGCCACTTTCCACCCTGACACTCCTTGGCACGGGAACATGCCTGGCAGCTGTCCACCAGACATCTCAAACCAGTTGCCTCCTCTCCTGGCTTGGATTCTGCACCTGCCATGTCTTGCATCACGTTAGCTAATTCAGATAGATAGCAAATACCTTTGCCTCCTGGGGAGTGAAGGGTTTGCGGAAGGAGACATACAACGGGATATGAACACACCCTGTGGTGACCCAAAGTGTTGCTGAAAGCCAATAAACCCAGACCCCACCTCTGCTTGGTCTCTTCTAAAACATTCCTCCTTTTTAGGCCTTGGGTATGTTCTTGTGGAAAGGTGGGGTGTATAAATGTAATTGATAATAAGCTTGATCGCATCCTGATTTGACTACTGCAATGTATTGTATGAGGGGCTGCCCATGAAGACTATCTCTTTGAAACTTCTGCTTCTTCGGAATTCAGCAGCCATTCTGCCCAGAAATGGAGCAGCAGCCAGTGACTCTGGCATAAGGTAGGGAGTTGCAAGTTCCCTATAACTGGCGCCAGCCAACCATCTGGTTGCAGCACTCTGAACCAACCAACAGTTTGCAAGACTTCCTCAGAGGTAGCCCCACATAGAGCATGTTGCAGGGATCTCAACAAGGTCCCTAAGTAAGGTCTGTATCACCATGGCCACATCTGACACCCCAGGAACAGGCAGGGTTGGTGCACCAGCCTCAGGTGTGCAAGCACAGGTCTGGGCTTTCCTGCTATGTATCTAAACTAAGTGGGTTTGGTTTTGGTTTTGTCCCAGTGCTTTGCCCAGCAAAACCTGCATTTTACCACTGGATTGGAGCAAACAGCAATCAGGTTTCCATGAACTGCTGTTTGCTCCGATTCAGTGGTAAAATGTGGGTTTTCCTGGGGAAAATGCTGGGACAAAAAAAGCACTAGGAAACAGACCAGAAAAGCCCAGATCTGTGGCTAGAAAGCATGGAGTAAAGGTGAGTGTGGAAAAGGCCTACGATTCAGCTGTTAGGAACAGGCAAATTTGTCAATTTTGACATCCCAGTTTTTGTTTTTAATCTTATTTATTTCATAAAGTTTATATACCACTTGATTGTAAAAACAAACAAACCCTCAAAGTGGTTTACAGAAAGAAAGAAATTATCAAAAAAATGTTAAAAGCAGCTGTTTAAAATATTCAAAAAATGATTTAAATCAGTGATAAGCTAAAAACAGATTAACACACGTAAGCATTCTAGGCATCTGGGTAAAGCTTGTCTAAACAAAAATGTGTTTAGCAGGCATAGAACAAAGTACAGCGGAGGCCCCTGCCTGATCTCAACGGGCAAGGAGTTCCAAAGGGTGAGTGCTGCCACACTAGAAGATCGAGTTCTTGCGTTCAGTTTGCCCCATCTCCAAACTGGCATGAATCTTCCTGTGTCGTTCATCTAAGTTAGGCATTTATTTACATAATTTGGCCTCATGTGTGCATTTTCCCAAGCCATTTTGACTAACAGGCTGCACGTTATTGTCAGTCTTCCCCCATTCATTTTTCAGTGCATAGCCCCCTAAAATGCACTTTGGGCAGTGGTGAAGAAGAAGAGAAGAGTTTGGATTTGATATCCCGCTTTATCACTACCCGAAGGAATCTCAAAGCAGCTAACATTCTCCTTTCCCTTCCTCCCCCACAACAAACACACTGTGAGGTGAGTGGGGCTGAGAGACTTCAGAGAAGTGTGACTGGCCCAAGGTCACCCAGCAGCTGCATGTGGAGGAGCGGGGAAGCGAACCCGGTTCACCAGATTACGAGTCCACAGCTCTTAACCACTACACCACACTGGCTCTCACTGGTGGGTGGAGAACTGCAACACAAAATTCAGAGGGCAGCTGCATTTTAGCTCTCATATTGATTTTGGAACTGCAAAGGGTTCACATTGACGTGTGGTCGGTTTGCAACAAGATGCAAACCCAACTCATTCCCCAATCCTTCAGTGCATGTCATGTCGGGTGGGGGTGGGGAACCGCCGGATACGGGATGCTCTGTTGCTTGGAGGAAAAAGGAAGATGCCAGTCACCTAAGTGTCCCTTATAGACCTGCCTTTCACTGGAGTTGTGGTGTCATCTTTTCCAAAAGGGAGTAGCAAGTGGCTGACATGCCAAAAGGCCACCCTGTGGAAGTTGGTCCTCTGTCTTGAGCATGAGAATGTGGTGGCTACGTGGCGCTTAGCAGGATCTCAGTAAAAAGATGAGAGCCCCCTGCCACCCGCCTCTCCATCCAGGCCTTTGTCCAAGCCAATCATCTCGCCATATCAGGCGCTCCTTTCAGCTGGCTTTGAAAGCCCCATTCAGCTCCAGGCAGTAGGATGGGCCCTAAACCATCTGCGGCTTGGGCAGAGGGGACAACTGCGCTAAGCTGGCTGCCTTGGAGTGAGAGATGCCAGGGAGCGGGGTGGGGTTGGGGGCCAGGGTTTTGGAATGCAAAGGCTGCTTTAATAATACAAGAGGCTTCTCAAAGCCCCCAAGTCACACGCTGGCGACCCCATGACCGCAGAGAAGCCAGAGCATCGTGTAAGGAAGCCTCGCTTTTGCCCACTGAAGGGAGACTTGCAGCATTGTTCGGAGTGAGGTCCCAGATGTGCTGCAAGTCACGACTCTCGATTCGGGCATGAGCTCTGAGGGTGGATTTATGAGCAGAGAGAGGCAGAGTCTTTCTTGCTGTAGCGCCTCAGTTGGGCCCGTTCTATTATTTCACAGGGGTGAGGGCCACCCTAAGACATTTTGCCGCCTGAGGCAAAGGGCAATGTGGGGTTCCCCTCTCCGCTCCAGGCTCAGGAGTTGACGGGACTGGCTGTGGAATATTAGGTCAACACTCAAGGAAACATCCTCCACTGTAGGGCGAGGTATGTGACATACGGGCACCTCACTGCTACCCCTCAGCATCTGCTGCCTGAGGCAGCTACCTTACTCTGCCTAATATAAGGGCTGGCCCTGCAGGGGATGGAAACATGTTTGTACCATCCCTATCCTCACATTAATAATTATTACAATATTGGGAGGGGGAGGGAGCAGGGCCAGTCCTACCCTTAGGCCAAGTGAGGAACTTGCCTCAGACAGTGGATGCTGCAAGTCAAGGAAAGCATCCGTGCACATTACTGGAAAACTGCATTGCAAAAATTCAGAGAATGCAAATTTCAAAGGGTAGCCATGCTTTGGTTCTCGTATTGTTTCAAGAAAGTGCAAATTCAGTTGCTTCAGCTTCAAATGCACATTGAACCTGCATTTCACCCCCATCCATGACCAGCCATCACCAACTTGGTGCCCTCCAGATATATTCTTGGGCTACAACTCCCACCAGTCTCCACCAGCACAGTCTAGGAGTTGCCAGTCCTTAGTTCCCAGGCTCTGCCTTCCAGGAATCTGGTAACCAAACCCAGAGCAGAGGAGGTGTCCAGCCAGCCTGGTGGCTTCCTTTGCAGGGCCTCTCGCGTGGTCTACCAGCATGAGAATTGGGGTCCCTGGGTAGCAGCCTTACACTGCTGGTGCAACTGCTCTGCTCTGAACAGGGACCAGATGCCAACTGGCCAGGCAAGAAGCATTTGGTACTAATTGTGGTTTTGAGCCTTCCTTGCTGACTTTGCAGTTCTGCTCTGCCTCTCCGGCTTCAGGCGTCTCACCGCAAGAACAGCCCCCCCTGCAAGTGAGCTCATGTGCTAAACGCAGGCCCTGGTGAGGTCAGGCTGGGGTTGGCTTGGGAGGTCTCCAGGTTGCTGTGGAGAGAATCAGAGGCTGATTTGGGAGGAGGAGGAGGAAGAGGAAGATGCCACGTCTATGTGGCCAGGCCTCTGCTCTTGGTCGGTTCTGCTCTTGTGTTTTGCATGCATTTGGATTCCAAAGCCTTCGTGGTCACAGAGACAGTATGGTATAGTTAGAGTGTCAGACAAGGACCTGGAAGAGACCTGGGTTCGAATCCCCACATGGACATAAAGCTCATGGGGTGACCTAGGGCCCATCGCTGCCTCTCAGCCTCAGCTACCTCACACGGTTGTAGTGGGGATTAAATGGGGGGGGGGGGACCATGTAAGCCACTTTCAGGTCCCTGAAGAAAATGCAATAAACTGGTTGACATCTGTCCGTCTTGGGAGACAATGGAGGAGTGAGCCTTCAGGGGTACAGTCAAACGGTTGCAGAGTTATAGCGCCTGCTGTGGCTGTAGAGACCTATTTGGGAGAGACAGGTTTTGTTGCAGCTGGGGAAGATGAAGGCATCTGGTTTCACTGCTGCAGATGCACAGCTTCTCTCTGCCCTCCTCCTGGCAGTCGTTCCTCCGCTGGTCACTGCTATGGATGCACAACCTGTCTGTCTCTAGACACTGCAGTTGTCTGCAAGAGGTTCCCACATATCATGGTTGATATTGCCAGCCTTCATGTCATGTTCGCAGACATCTTTATAACACAGAGTTGGCCTGCCAACTGGCCTGGTGCCTGAAGCCAGCTCCCCATAGAGCACGTCCTTGGGGATCCTGCCATCTTCCATTCTGTAGACATGACCCAAGCGAATGTAGTCATCGCTGAGACAGGAGTGTAAACATGGAACTAGATGATAGATAGATAGATAGATAGATAGATAGATAGATAGATAGATAGATGATAGGCCATGTTACCCTTTGGTTCAGAAATAAATTCTCTTAGAGCATTTTTGGATGCATGTTTACTGTGAGATTGGTGCTCCTTCAGCTAGCAAGGTTTTCTATAGAGTCCATCCAATGTCAGCATCAACTTTTAATATACATTTGTTAATTAATATTCCACTCTTCCTCCCAAATGAACCCCATTGCACGACCCCTCCTTTCCACTCAATTGGCTGTCATTCCATCAGAATTTAGACTGTAATCTCTTGGGAGGCAGAAATCTGCCTGTGCACTTCAATTGCTTTGTAGAAGGCCAGGTACTTTCATCTCACCTCAGAAAGGATATTGTGGAGTTGAGGAAAGTTCAGGCTAATTCTACCACCAGAGCTACAGGTTAAGGGGGAATTTAATCCAGCCCCTGTGGCAGTTTATTTCCTGGGGTAAAATCCTAAAAACACCTCAACAGCTTCAATCCTAAAAAAAGGTCAACAACTTTGGTTGGCCCTCTGGTCAGTCCCCAAGGCCCTTCACTTCACCAAATCTGGCCCTCTTTGAAAAAAGTTTGGACACCACTGGGTTAAGGTGTTCCCTAGGCTGGGAAGAGTTCCTCAGCTCTGAGGCGTCACTCGTTCCCCAGGACACATCCTGGAAGGACTAAAAAATGCTTCTGGGTCAAGCTGGGATTTTGCTGGAGTAAAACAGCATCCGCTCTGCTGAATGCCCAGCTTCACTACAGCCTAGCGCTGACACTTCATTTTGCTAAAATTTCAAAACTCTGTTGAATTTGGGAGGGCCTTCTGTATTGAATGTTGTGGGAGGGCAGAAGAAGACCCATCGATATTTTCTCAAGGGCAAATCTGCACTTCTCTAATCTTGACTTTGACACCGATGGCTGTGGCAGGCAGGCGAAGTTCCACCCCAGAGCTGGCTGCAATTTAGCACCATCCTGCAAAGTGGAAACACAACATTAAGAATGGAAGCGTTTAAGAGTTGTAATGAACTGCAGAGGCAGCCCGAGAGGCAGTTGATTTCTCCGGATGAGTAATGAAGGCCGGCTTTTGAATTTTTTTCCGTGTTGGGAAGAGAGCCTGGTGCTGGGCATCAGGGAGGAAGCTGCCAAAAGGGACTTTGTGGAATTGGAAAGATTTGTGAACACGTCTGAGCCATGGCGGGTTCCTCCTCCTCCTCCCCCCTTTCTTTTGAGGGTTGCAAAAAGAATTAAGTCATTTCTGCTGTCCCAAAAAAGAAAAGAAAAAGCTTGGACAGGATCAGGGAAGATTTACAGTAAAATGAATCATCTGGAGATCTGTACCTGGCATTACACAGCACCTCCTTGTAAAGCCACATTTTGAAGAATAGGAATGCACTCCCAGTCTGCTCATTTTAATTGGGGAGAGCACCCCCCACCAAAAAAAAAAAAAATTAACCTTGGGGAGGGTTAAAAAAAATCTTCTTAATGGGCAGTTTCTTGCTCCCCTGAACCCCACACCCCAATTATGGCTGCGCAATTATTTTAAACATTTTTAATACAAAAGTAAAACTCCCCCCAGGAAATAAAACTTGGGTTAGAAAGAGCAAGGCTACCTTTTGTTGTGGGTCAGAGGGTGGGGTCTCATCTTTCAGTTCAGGCCTGGGAGAGGAGAACGTGGCTTTCCATGGGAGCCAGCAGGCTGGGAGAGGGTGGGCCTCTGTGGGTCTTTCACAGGCAGCAGAATCAGACGGTGCAAGGCTGGGGGCTGCAGAAAATGCTTCTGAATCCCAGTTGCTGGAAGCCATGGGGGGGGGGGGAGAAGGCTCTGGTCTTCAGGTCCTGCTTGGGATCTTCCCACAGGCATCTGAGTGAGCACGGTGAGAACAGGATGCTGGACCAGACGAGCCACTGGCCTGATCCAGAAGGGCTCTTCCTGGATAGCTTGGTTGGTTAGAGTGTGGTGTTGATAACATCAAGGTTGCTGGTTTAATCCACATATGGGACAACTGCATATTCCTGCATTGCAGAGAGTTGGACTTGATGATGCTAAGGGTCCCTTCCACCTCTATGATTCTGTTTCGCATGTCCTTATAAAGCTGCAGTCTTGGAGTCTAATCCATGGGTAGGCAAACTAAGGCTGGGAGCTGGAGCCGGCCCAATCGCCCACGGACGGTCCAAATCAACGTGTTTTTACAAGAGTAGAATGTGTGCTTTTATTTAAAATGTATCTCTGGGTTATTTGTGGGGCATAGGAATTCATTCATAATTTTTTTTCTTCAAAATATAGTTCAGCCCCCCCGCAAGGTCTGAGGGACAGAGGACCAGCCCCCTGCTGAAAAAGTTTGCTGAGCCCTGGTCTAATCCAGTGGCATAGCGTGGGTTGCCAGGCCCCCCGGGGCAAGGCAAGTATCCTCAGCACCACCTGCCAATGGGCTGGAACGAAAGGGCAACAGCTTGGCAACCTACCCAAGTGGTGCTCCATGAGCATCCAGCATGGCGGAGAAGAGGACAGGAGATTGGTCAGGAGTGGGTATCTTTCTAAAGCTCCTACAGAGGGTGCCCTAGCATGTGGCCATGGCCCAAATCTGCTCTTCAGTCCACCCATGTGAACAGTGGGAGATTTTCTGTGAGACGGGGAGGGTGTGCTTTTTATATGTTGTTACTACTTTCTTTTTCTTTTGAAACTTTGTGCCGCCCCTAATCATAGCGCCCAGGGCCACGCAACACCAACTGCACTTCATCTGAGAAATTCATCTCCCCTCTTCCGAACCTGACTTCTTGTCAGCATCAAGCTTACAATGCTAATCTCTGGCAAATGACTTTCTCCCTCCTGATGAGGGCAGGACCCTGTTACAAAATGGGGTGCTGCCCCCTGCCCCACGAACCCTTACGGTCCATAGAATTGTGCAGAAGAACACCTGCAATTTGTGCTGATACCACCCGTTTTACAGATAGGTAAGAAAAGGCAGCAAGACTGGGGAGGGGGGGCTTGTGGATTCTGGTCTGCAGCCTTTGAACCAGGAGAAGAAGCTGTTCTGGGAAGAGGGGCAGCTGGCTGGGGAGAAAAGCCCACTTAGCATTCTAGGCAACACCAATCCCTCACGGGAGGCTGCTGCTACAATAGGCTGTTTGGCAAGAGCCAAATGAATTCAGGTCCCTTTTTCTCACACCCCGCCCCCCTCCCTCTACTTCCTTTTAGTACTAAGTATTCATCCAGTGGCATTCTCAGAACTGCACTGGCTTCTTAAATATGTTTAAAACTGCTCCAGAAAACCATTTTAGTTTGGTGAGGACAAGAACTAGCGAGAGAGGACTAGGGCAGGGTTTTTAAAAACTGGTCCTTTACTGCAATCACTGCAGTGAAATGTAGCAAATCTATCTGCACGGAATGAGAGAGAGAGAGGTGATGATTTACATGACAAAGCAGCAGCATCTTAGACTACTGTTAGCTTCTTGGCAATAGGGAGAGGACCCCACCTCCAACACAAACACACACACACACACACACACAGAGTAGTTACCACCACTGATCTTTCCTTAGGGCTTCTGAATGCTAAAAATGAATCTCAGTCTGTACAGACACCAGAGCATCAAAATGAATCTTTGTACAGTATTCATAATTCCTATGTTGATTTCAAACCATAGTTAAGCTTAACTATGGCTGAAACAGTGGCGTAGTGTGGGTTATCAGCACCTGGGGCAAGGCAAGTAATTTGCGCCCCCTAACCCTAACCCCCAGGTGTTGCGCCCGGTGCGGCCGGCCCCCCCTGCACCCCCCACGCTACGCCACTGGGCTGAAACGCAAACCATGGTTTAGCTTAGCATTAGGTCTGAACCAAGGTCTTTGGTTTGTTTCCTCCAAACAAACCATGAGTGGTAAGCCAAGTACAAACCTTGGTGACAGCATGTGGTGATCAAGAGACAATAACTGAAAAGATGTTATCATTATCATTATCATCATGAATGTATATCCCACCCTTCCTACCAACAGACCAGGAGTGGGGAACCTTTTTCAACTCAAGGGCTATGTTCTCTCATCGACATATTTCCAGGGGCCTGGTGACAATGGTGGGCGGAGCAGGGGCCAAAGTGGGTGGAGCAACAAATGTGACTCTTACCTTTGTACTCCAGGCTACCCTGCAATCACCACCACCACCACCATCATCATCATCACCTGCACACATCTCCATCTGGGCAAGCTATAGAAGCATTAGCTCAGTTCAAGAACACATTTCAACCAGAGGGAAAAAGCTCAAGAAGGGCTGGGAGCAGAGGCAATGAGGGGTGTTGTCGTTGGTGGGGGAGCGTTCTGGGGGCCAGACAGGTCTGAAGAGCCGGATTCTCCTCCCCCCCCCCAAATTTCCCAGACCTGCGCTAGAGAAACATCAAGTGCATAAAAGAACTTAACCTTAACTCTTTGGGATGCGAAAAATGTCAAAAGGGGTGGGGAGGAGAGAGCTCTGACCCTGGGGTCCCAGGTGGGCGGGAGGGGGCTTCCGCAGATGATCCCCACGCAGCTGTAAACCGGATATCTTCCCAAAGTGTATAGACCCACGCTTAAGGTTGAACGTGCAGCCCGATCCCTGTGCATGCCTCATCAGAAGCAAGCCTGGCTTACTTCCAGGTAAGCGTGCGTGTAGAAGAGATTGCCGCTTTAGTCTCGGCGGTGTTTGCTCATAAAAAAGAAATCATAGAATCGCAGAGCTGAAAGGGACCCCGGGGGCCATCTAGTCTAACCCCCTGCAATGCAGGAATCCTGCCCACAGCCGTCTCTAGGTGGGCTCGAACCACCAACCTTCGGGTTAGCTTTGCGCCACAAGAGCCCCGTGTGCCAGAAAGACCTGTGATACAGCTTTTTGGGGCGGTGGATTGGGCTCTTCCTCCTTCTTTCTACCCGCCCTCCCCATTAGCTAGCAGGGCATCAGAGGTGTAGGTTTGGATCTTGACAGTCACCCACCTTCAGAGGAACGAAATTTTTAAAAATTGGCTTTTTACAGGGTATTGGTCCCAGATGGGCGGGGTAATAATAATAATAATAATAATAATAATAATTCGGCTATAAGCCTCGCTGTTTAAGGGTGCATTGGGCTGCGCGCACACACACACGAGCCCAGCCTTGTCTTTGGAGCTCCTCGCGGGCACAGCGGGTGGGGAATTGGGCTGGCATCTGCCTCAACCTCGTGCTTCCTTTTCCTTTAAGTGGGAGGGGAAGAGGGCGCGAGCGGAGGATTCCCCTCTCTTCCTTCTGCATCAGGGCGACGGAGTGTGTGTCCTGCTCGTTCGTCCTGGCCGCCGCCGCCGGGCTCCTTTCCACCCTGCCTCTTCTTTTGGAATAAGCTGCTGCAGTTCCCAGCCCTGCATTGCTGCCCCACTGCAACACTCGCTCGCTCCGAGAGCTGGGAAGGAAAAGTTCTCTCTCCTCCATCCACCGGAGCCTCTATAGCGCAGGCAAGAAGCCGGGCATTTATTTCATTTTGCAACGTTTGTTTTATTCTAGTTCAAACTACAGATTCCTTCTTTTTTCTTTCTCCAGTAAAACTGGTGAGTAATGAAAGTAATATTTAAAAAAATAATAATATTAAGTGATTTGCAATTTGATTCCCCCCCCCCAATGCAACATTAGCAGGTTTTGGGAGGGGGTCTTCCCCAAAGCTGGTGGGGGCAGCATGTGGGGCAGGGGGCTTCCCCACCAGTGAAAAGCTCTTTCAAATGACATAGGGGTTCCTTATCTCAGAAACAACTCCCCCCTTTAATCAACCCCTCTACAATCTTTATTTTAAAGGTTGTATATTGTACATTTGTCACAACCAAAATATAGGACTGCAGGATTCAGCATAAAAATCAGGTGTGTCTCTTAATTTTATAGTGAGGATTGGGGGAAGTTGGTGGGGTGCCGGGTTTGCCAACGTTGAGACAAACTGATGCAGTGAAAAAAAAAATCCCTCAAACTTCTGTGACTGCAGTTCTGGCTTGTTTGCAGATCATTCATTTTCCAGAAGGGCATAACCTTGATTTGGGTGGATTATTGCACTGCCTTAAAACAGCAGCGTGGAAGTCTTTACAGTCAGTCAGTTTATCTTTCAGGGCTCAGGGCTCCATTGGTCCTCTTTACTCCCCCATTTCCAAATCCGAATCCCTGCCTGAAACACAGGAAGGATTTGAGTGCTCCCCTAGGTATTAATTGGCTGGCTGGATCAGGCAAAGGGCCCATCAACCCAGTATCTTGTTTCCAGCAGTGCCAAGCAAGAAGCTTCTTCTGGAAACTGTCCCAATCAGGGCAGGAAAGTGTTGGTCCTTCCCTGTCCTTGTCTGATGCATCTGGTGGGTACTCAAAGTTATACTGCTCTTAACATGGAGGTTCTACATTACTATCCTGTGCTTCATTTTCTCTCACTAAAACTGGTAGGCTTTTAAAGTTTCTGTTGCCAAGTGTAGCCGAACTTTGGCCCTTTGTGTATTAAGCTTCTATGGCTGCATTTTAAGGCCACCATGTGAAATTAATATTTCAAAAACTAGCCAAACTAAATAGATTTTAATACAAATTCCACCTCCCAAACCCTGGACTCCCCAATCCAGAATAGTCTATGTTGGAAAAATTAAGTTAGGATGTTGCTAGTGAGTCTTATTATTATTATTTTTACGTTTATCCTACATTTTGTACAAGGAGCTCAGTGCTTAGTCCATCTGCTGAGCACTCATTTTATCTTCACAACAATCCTGTGATATTGCCCAGGGTCACCCTGTGAGATTCCTGGCAGGGTAGAGGTTTGAACCAAGATCAGCTGTATTCTTGGAAGCAAAGCCCACTGTGTTCAATGGGGTTTAGTCCCTGGTGTGTTTGCAACAGCTGCTTGGGTCTATCTTCTGTATATGGCACACTTCATGAGTTGTTGTTGTTGTTTAGTCGTTTAGTCGTGTCCGACTCTTTGTGACCCCATGGACCAGAGCACGCCAGGCACTTCTGTCTTCCACTGCTTCCCACAGTTTGGTCAAACTCATGCTGGTAGCTTCAAGAACACTGTCTAAACATCTCGTCCTCTGTCCTCCTCTTCTCCTTGTGCCCTCCATCTTTCCCAACATCAGGGTCTTTTCCAGGGAGTCTTCTCTTCTCATGAGGTGGCCAAAGTATTGGAGCTTCAGCTTCAGGATCTGTCCTTCCAGTGAGCACTCAGGGCTGATTTCCTTCAGAATGGAGAGGTTTGATCTTCTTGCAGCCTATGGGACTCTCAAGAGTCTCCTCCAGCACCATAATTCAAAAGCATCAATTCTTTGGCGATCAGCCTTCTTTATGGTCCAGCTCTCACTTCCATACATCACTACTGGGAAAACCATAGCTTGAACTATACGGATCTTTGTTGGCAAGGTGATGTCTCTTCATGAGTTATTTTTCTGTAACCCCTCCCTCTCAAAATTAGATTTAAGCTCTAGAGTTTACTCATAAGTCAACTCTTGCAGGTCACCTAGTGATGACTAAGCACAGTTTAATTGGCACCTCACCTGTGGAATGACAGACACCACATTCACACTGTACATTTAAAGCACTAAATAAGGTAAAGGTAAAGGACCTTTGGATGGTTAAGTCCAGTCAAAGGCAACTATGGGATGCGGTGCTCATCTTGCCAAGGTAGCCAGCGTTTGTCCACAGTCAGTTTTCTGGGTCATGTGTCCAGCATGACTAAACTGCTTCTGGTGCAACGGAAACACCATGGCAGAAGCCAGAGCTCAAGGAAACATTGTTTACCTTCCTGCTGCAGTGATACCTATTCGTCTACCTGCACTGGTATGCTTTGAACTGCTAGGTTGGCAGAAGCTGGGACAGAGCAAAGGGAGCTCAACCCCATCATGCGGATTCGAACCACTGACCTTCCGATCGGCAAGCCCAAGAGCAGGGGTCAGCAAACTTTTTCAGCAAGGAGCCGATCCACTGTCCCTCAGACCTTGTGGGGGGCCAGACTATATTTTGGAGGGGGGAAAATGAATGAATTCCTATGCTCCACAAATAACCCAGTGATGCATTTTAAATAAAAGGACACATTCTACTCATGTAAAAACACGCTGATTCCTGGACCGTCCGCGGGCCAGATTTAGAAGGTAATTGGGCCGGATCTGGCCCCCGGATCTTAGTTTGCCTACCCATGCCCAAGAAGCTCAGTGGTTTAGACCACAGTGCCCCCCCATGTCCCATTTAAAGTGCTATGACACCACTTTTAACACTCATGGCTTCCCCCGAAGAATTCTGGGAGCAGTAGTTTGTTGAGGGTCCTGAGAGCTGTTAGGGGACCCCCTATTCCCCTCCCAGATCTACAATTGCCAGGGTGATTTTAAGGATCAGTCTTCCCATCTGTCAGGGGTTCTTTAGCTGTGATTGCTGTATTGCAGGAGGTTGGGCTAGATGACCCTTGAGATCCCTTCCTTTTTAAGAAAAGTTTTCAGTTTTACAGTTACACCATTTCCCATTCTTATACAGTAGTTCTTTTTGACTTCCCACCCAGCATTCCATGACAATTCTTTTTACATCTTGTTTAGCTGCATATCGATTAATTCCTTCACCTTACTTTCCACACTCTCGTATCTTTTATGTTGTCAGCTGTTGGTCACAAAGTATCCCCTACTTGGAATTTATATTTGAGGTCAATTTTTTGTAAATATTCCCCTAGATACTCCCACTCACTCCTCGTCTGTTTGTCATCTTGATTTCTTATTTCAGATGTCATGCTGGCAAGCTCTGCATATTCAATTAGTTTATTTAGCCATTGTTCTTTCCCTGGGGGTCTCTCTTTCTTCCCAATATCTTACATTTACTATCCTTGCAGCTGTTGTTGCATATAGAAATAGATTGTGGCCTTTCTTTGGTAACTCATTCCCAGGTATGCCTAGAAGGAATGCTTCCGGTTTATTGGGGAATGTGAATTAAAAGATTTTTTTTAGCTCATTGTACACTATCTCCCCGAATTCCTTCGCCCGTTTACATTTCCATCATAAATGAATAAATGTACCCTCTACTTCCAGACATTTCCAGCAGTTTTGAACCTCTTTTATACATTTTATCCAGGTCGACCAGTGTCAAATACAATCTATGTTGCATTTTTTTGCATATTTTCTCTTATTTGATAACATGCAGAGAAGTTCATGGTTAAATTCCACAATTTTTCCCACTCAGAAATTTCAACATTATGCCCAATATCAATAGCCCATTTTATCATTGCCTCCTTTATCAGTTCGTCTTTGGTCTCCCATTCTAGCCATAGTTTACATCTTTTAGAGATTGATTTTTTGTTAGACCCCAAAATCACTTTTTCAAATTCTGATCCTTGTTGAACATATCCTCTCTCTTTATCTTTTTTTGGAACATCTCCTTTGTTTGGAAGTATTGAAACCAGTCAGGGACCAACCTTTGGGATCTGTTCCAATCCTACAGTTTTATGACTCTATGAAATAAGGCACCACTAAACAAAGATGGCAGTTAACATGGCCACAAAGCAGAACACAAAACAGCTGTACACACTACGTTCCCCACCCCTTTGAAAACTTTATTTAGCACCTCTGTCATGTACAGAGGCAGCCAGGCAGTCTACCTTTGAATACTAGCTCCATTTTTGTGGCAAGCGGACAGAACAGGGGAGGAAAAGGGTGTCACCTTCTTCATACTGATTCTGGGGTGCCAGGAAGAATCTTGCTGGGATGCGGCTCCACAGGGGCTGCAGCTGATGGGAGTTATAGTCCAAAACATCTGGAGGGCACCAGGTGGGGGGAGGCTGGGGTGAAAAGGAGTGCCACAGTGGTCCATGTCTCCCCCTTCCCACCCTTCGCAAGAAAGGTTGTTTAGGTCAAATAGGGCTTGAGGGGCGGAGCCTAGGAGCATAAAGGTGGGGCCTGATGGACTAGAGGGCGGAGTCTTGCATCACCATTTATCCCGCCCCCTTAACTCTTTCCTGTGCATCTCCAATGTAGGAATTCTGTTCCATTTCCCAATGTGTTTTTAGAACATAGATTTATTCTTGCACCCTCTGGATGGAAAGATCTGTTGGCTTCTCTGGTTCTCATTTTTCCAATCTTTAATTCAGTTCTTTACATTTCTGCAGCAGCTTGCAATTGTTGCTATTTTTTTAAAGTCCTCATGAAAATTCCTCAGCATTTGAATCTTTCCTAATAGAAATATTTTTGCATGCAGTTTTGACTAATGCACGCATCGTTGCTGGCAATTTCTCTGAACTGAATGGGTTTTTGTGTGTGACTTTCACAAATGTATTAAGGGAAAGTGTGGTTTAAAATTAATGCACTTGATTTTTGTAAACACTGCTTGGTTGGGAAACTCTCATGAAATTCAGGTAAGTGCAGACTTCGGAGAATGCCTGAGTGTCAGTTCACAGGGGGTTATTGGGTGGTGGTGGTGGTTTTTATTTTTATTATGTATTTTGTGGGTTTATATTTAGATTTTATTCTGTGAACTGCCCTGAGACATCCAGGTATAGGGTGGTACATCAATCAATCAATCAATCAATCAATCAATCAATAATTCTCATCTTTTTTCAGAAAGTGTGAATATGATAGATCCATCTTGAAATGCAAACTGTATTTTAAATGTATGAATTGTTTTATTCATTTATTATGATATTTATACCCCACCTTTCCTCCTAGAAGCTCAATGTGGCATACATAGTTCTCCCCCCTCCATTTTATTCTCACAACAACCCTGCAAGGTAGGTCAGGGTGACTGGCCCAAGGTCACCCAGTGAGCTTCATGGCCAAGTGGAGACTAGAACGCTGGTCTCCTGGGTTCTAGTCCACACTCTAACCACTACACCATGCTGGCTCCATATGCCTAATTCTGTCCTGGTGCTCACTTCTCTCTCACTGGCTCTCCCCACATAGAAAGTGAGCGGGCCAATGGGAGAAAAAAGGGCTGGAATGGGGGCAGAGATGGCTGGGGCTGCCCCCTGCCTCATTTCTGGCCTCTTGACCTCAGATTTATCCTGAAGACCCTGAGAAGGAAATACACTCTGTAGGTTCAGCATATCAGGCCCTTCTACATCCTTCTGTTGCTGCTGAATTGTCACCTGTAGGGTGGGGCATCAGTTTTCCAGGGTCCACTAGCTGCTGACCTCTACCTCTCTGATGTGTTGGGTGTATCCATGTTGCCACATTTTGCTGTGCTTTTCACATCAGCATCATGTGCAGACACTAAAAGGAGGCGACTGTGCCAATCCCTACACATCAAATGTAAAGACAAAGGGAAAATCTGATCCATTATTTCCTGATCAGTTGGCAGCTCTCCTCATTGGCACTGGATGGGTCAGGCGCTCTCTCTCTCTCTCTCTCTCTCTGGGGCTGGATGGCTCTCTGGGGAAGAGCCATAACTCAGCGGCTGAAGATCGCAGGTTCAATCCCTGATGACATCTCTGGGTAGGGCTGGGAAGGACTCCTGCCTGAAATACTGCAGAGCTGCTGCCAGTCAGTGTTGGCAATACTGAGCTGGATGGGCCACTGGACAGACACAGTATAAGGCATTTCCCTTCCTCTAAGAAGAGCCAGTGAGAGATTTTACTTTCTTGGGCTCCATGATCACTGCAGATGGTGACAGCAACCACGAAATTAAAAGACGCCTGCTTCTCGGGAGAAAAACAATGACAAACCTAGAGAGCATCTTAAAAAGTAGAGACATCACCTTGGCAACAAAGGTCTGTATAGTTCAAGCTATGGTTTCCCCAGTGGTGATGCATGGAAGTGGACAGTGTTCTCGAAGCTACCAGCATGAGTTTGACTAAACTGCAGGAGGCAGTGGAAGACAGAAGTGCCTGGCGTGCTCTGGTCCATGGGGTCACAAAGAGTCGGACACGACTAAACGACTAAACAACAACAAAGAAGAGCTTTGCTGGATCAAGCCAAGTGTCCAACTAGTCCAGCATCTTGTTCTCATATTGGCCAACCAGATGCCTGTGGGAACCCTCCAAGCAGGATCTGAGCACAAGAGCCCTCTCCCCTCTTGTAGTTTCCAGTAACTGGTATTCAGAAGCATTTACTGCCTCCAACCATGGAGGCAGAGCCGAGCCACCGTGGCTCAAAGCCATGGATAGTCTTCTCTGTGAATTTATTCTATCCTTTAAAGTCATCCAACATGGTGGCCATCCCTGCCTCCTGTGGGAGGGAGTTCCATAGTTTAACTATGTGCTGCATGAAGGACTTTCTTTTCTGTGTCCTGAATCTTCCAGCATTCAGCTTCATTGGATGCCTGCGAGTTCTAGTGTGATGAGAAAGGGAGAATAATGTTTCTCCATCCACTTTCTCTGTACCATGCATGATTTTATAAAAGTATAACGTTACCTCCTACTTTCCTACTCTCTAAACTAGAAAAGCCCCAGTAAGTTTTTGAGGAAGTTACTCCTAGCGGCAAAGGAGCGGCAGGGGAGAGAGGGCCCATTTTGAGATGCCAGCTGGTGGCATGGAAATTGGCATTCAGGGGACAGAGCGCAATTTAACAAAGAGTTTGCTTTTCACACCAACCAGCCTTCAGGGAGCCAGCTTTTGGCCAGACTCTCTTCCTCTTCCATTGCTGGGACATTTCAAGCCTCAGAAGCTTTGGAACAAGCCAAACAAATCCTCTGGGTGGGGGTTGGGGACAGTGCTGGATTAAACCCTGTGTGGAGGCCCCTAGGCAGTTGAAATATCGGAGCTCAGTTCCAACTGAAAAAGAAATAGTCCAAGTTTCCAGTCCTTAAGGCTGTGAAGATGGCTTTGAAAGTATTTGAGTACTGTTTGATGCAATCTCAAAAGCTGGGCACCTTGTGGATTGAAATGCCTTGTTTTTCAGGTTAAGCTGCTGCAGCAGGAGGTTCTGGAGGAGAGGAGTCCTAAGCCCCCTCTGAACTGTCCACACGTCATATAAGTCCTTTGGGACTTGCATTTGGTGTTACTGCAAAGGCAGAAACAGCTGCAGGAGGAGGCAGGATGCGTCCCTGGGGAGAGACACAAAGGCAGGACAAGAGCAAGGCATTTATAAATGGCCTAGAGATGGCCTTAGAGCTCAGCGGCAGATGATGCGCTTTGCCACTTTCATTCCCTAGCATCTCTAGGTTGTGTTTGGAATGTATCCTGCCTGAAATCCTGAACAGCTGCTGCCAGTCAGTGCTGACAATACTGGGCTAGATGGTCTTGTGGTCTGACTACAGTTGTCTTCTCAAATATATAGTCTCCTATTAACGTTTGCCAAGGCTGTAATGTTTGATTAGTAGTCAGTTCTGGTCTAGGTGGAACAACGGTATGACTCAGTAGAAAGCCGCTTCCAGTTTGAATCAGCAATTTACCCAGAAACATGTGTACTAGAACCTTGATTTATTTTGAGTAAGCCGAGTAGTAGAATACCTGCTTTGCATGCAGAATGTTCCAGGCTCAGTCCCTGGCATCTGTATGGAGGTTCCGTTTATAATGGAGCAGAAGTGCATTCACACAGCTTTGCGTTTCAATAGCCCTTTCCCCCTGTCATTCAAAACATCTAGAGGTCACCAGGTTGGGAAAGGCCAATGTATTTTTCCCAGCAAAAGTAAACCACAATCAAGGAGTGAAAACGCCTTTTATCTGTTCTCAGCACCTGTTATTCAGAAGTTGAATGCCTTCAGACACAGAGGTTTTGTTTGCTTATCATGCAAAATAGTCACTGATAGACTTCTCCTCTGTTTGTCTCCTCCTCTATCTAAAGGCATCCAAGATAGTGCCCATGATTGGCCATCCAGTGGCCATGAGTTCCATAAGTTGCACTATGCACACAAGTCTTTTCTTTTGAATGTCTCGCTACACGCTTGAATACTTCTTTGCATGCAGAAAACGAGTGTCAGGCCTTCTCTTCTGTTTTTCAGCTGTGTGGCTCCTTCAAGAGGTAGCACCCAAGCTCACAACCCATTGCCATTTATTCTGGGCCAAATTAGCTGTTCTCAGGGAAGTGTGTGGCTGTGCCAGCAGGTTGTTGAGGCCTCTATATCTATTGCAGGAAGGTTGGGTAAATGAGCTCCCTCCAGCCCCGGGAATGTATTATTTACTTAATACTGCCTTCGCCAGCCTGGTGCCCTCCAGATGTTTTTGACTCTATGTCCCATCAGCTCTGCCCACTGGCCAAACTGAAGGGGCAGATGGAGTCCAGATGACCTCTAGAGCAGAGGCTCCCCAACCTTTCCTCCCATGGACCACTTGAAAAAGGCTGAGGGTTTCTTGGCAGACCACTCAGATTCTTCCATGTGCTGTAGCAATTGTCAATGTGCTGTGCTAGAGACTTTATGATTTTTAATTGTGTTTCTATTGTTTAATTTATTTCCTACAGATGGTGCTACAATTTGCATTGCATAGAATTCAGATTGTAAGACAATAAAAAACAAGAAATAAAAGAAGTGATACAAATATAATTAAAATCATTATGAATAGTTAATTTTGATGGAAGGTCCACCTTCCCTCTTCAGTCGCATAAGAAGAGCTTGCTGGATCAGGCCAATGGCACATCTAGGCCAGCATCCTGTTCTCACTGTGGCCTGTCAGATGCCCCCATGGGAAACATGCAAGCAGGATCCAAGCACAAGAACCCTCTCCCCTCCTATGGCTTCCAGCCACTGACATTCAGAAACATTACTGTCTTCAACCATGAAGGCAGAGCACAGACAGTGGCTAGTAGCCATCCATAGCCTTTCTCGTCATAAATTTGTCCTATCCTCTTTTAAAGCCACACTACCTCATGTGGGAGTGAGTTACATAGTTTAATGTGTGAAGAAGGACTTTCTCTGAAGTTAATTCCTTGTTCTAAAGATAAGTTTTCTGTAAGAAAAAATATAATTATAATAATTTATTTCCCATCCATCTGGTTGGGTTTCCCCAGCCACTCTGGGTGGCTTCCAACAAAATATTAAAATGGTAAAATATGTTTGTTTTTGTTTTTAAAAGGACTTTCTCAGAAATCGATGGAAGACTGAGAGCTGCCTGAATGAAGCTTGCACACCAGTGGTGGCCCACAGACCCCACTCTGAGAACTCCTGATCTAGAGGCAACCAGGTTGGGGGCGGGGTTTGGCTTTCATAAGCAGGAAGAAGGGCAGGAGGTTTGCGTGTGACAGGACAGTGATTCACAACAGGAGCAAGGTGGCCGGGGCGGCGGCGGGGGAGACAGACAGACAGAAAGACAGACAGACAGAGAAGAGACAGAAAAGTGGCTTCAGAGCAGCCAGAAGCATCTTCTGTCCAGCATCTGGAACCTTCCTCTTTTGCCAGGATGCAGTCCAAAAAACCACATGCCCGTCTTCTGCCTGCAGACACAAAGAGATGGCCCACATCCGCCCTTTTAGGCTGCTGCCAATTTCTCTTTCCTGCTGCCATAACATTTCCTGGGCATTTGGGGGCTTATCTCCCTCTCTCAATACCAACCACCCCGCGGTTCCTTAGAGCCGGCCCAGGAACATTCTCTCTGCCCCTTGCCAAAGTCAAAGATTTATAGGTTCAGCTGCTTTGTTGTCAAGCTTGAGCGCTGAAAACTAAGTGGGCACCTTGGTGTGTTTGTGTGTTCACAAGGCAACACGCTCCATCCGCTGTTGATTCCACAAGGCAGCTCCCTCCTCCCCTGTTGATATTTTCCAACCTGCCAACTTCTGGAGTCATGTGTGTGTGAGAGAGAACTGCAGCTGTGATGATGGGAAGTCTTTTCATTCCGATTAGTTAGACCACTTGATAGAAATGTTTAAGCAGGTCAGTTGTAAAGAAAAGCCCAGGGTGCAGCCAAGAATGCCAACCAAAGCCTTGCCATCTGAACTTCTTCCTGGAGTTTTTTATTACTTGGTCTGCTTTCCAAAGTGCAATCAGCAGTGGTGTAGAAACTTGCTGATACGTACTATGAGGATATGTATCCATCATAGAATTGTAGAGTTGGGACCCCAAAAGTCATCTAGTCCAACCTACTGCAAAGCAGGAGTCACAAATAAAGAATCCATCCAACCTCTGTTTAAAAATCTCCAACAAAGGAGAGAGTCCACAACCTTCCAGGGTAGTCCGTTCCACTGTCAAACAGAGGGAGTTCTTCCTATTTTTCAGTCGGAATCTTCTTTCTTGTTATTTGAATGCATTGCTTTGGGTCCTTCCCTTGGAACAGCCAGAAACAAGCCTTTTCTTTCTTCCATGAGACAGCTGTTCAGATATTTGAAGATGGCTATCATTATCACCTCAGTCTTCTCTTCTCCAATTTAAATATCCCCAAGTCCCTCAACTGTTCCTCATAAGGCTTGGTTTCCAGACCCTTCCTTGATCATCTTGCTTGTCCTCCTCTGCACACCTTGCAGCTTGACAATATTCTTCTTAAACTGTGGTGCCCAGAACTGGAAATAGGAGTCCACATAGGGTCTGACCAAGGCAGAAAAGAGAGGGACTATTACTTCCCTTCATCTGAACACTAGACTTCTCTTGATGCAGCCTAGAATTCTATTAGCTTTTTTGCAGGGGGTGAGGGGAAGTAAGATCTGAGGATGTTGTGCAAAGCTCTGAGGATGAACGGTGTTCATTTTTGGTCACATCCACACCAAGTTTAAATAACTATGATGCTACTTTGAACAGTCATGTTTCCCCCCAAAGAATTCTGGGAAGTGTAGTTTGCTAAGGTGCTGAGGGTTGTTAGGAGGCCCTTATTCCACTCCCAGAGCTACAATTTCCAAAGTAGTTTAACAATCCTTCTTCACAGGGAACTCTGGGAATTGTAGTGCTCTGAATGGAATAGGGCCTCTCCTAACAACTCTCAGTGCCCATAATAAACTACAGCTCCCAGACATCTTTGGGAGAAGCTTAAATTAGTATTGTAGTGCTTTAAACACATGTCCCTATGCTCCTTCATGTCATTTTTGCCTCGTTTCATCTCTCTGATTTCCATATCAGCATATAAAATGCTGCAGAATCTTTGTGTACTTTGTGGAATCGTACACATGACAGAATCAACAACTAGTGAGTTCTCTTTCTGCAGATAAAATATACGA
Organism: Podarcis melisellensis; assembly: GCF_964234715.1. Taxonomy (NCBI): domain Eukaryota; kingdom Metazoa; phylum Chordata; class Lepidosauria; order Squamata; family Lacertidae; genus Podarcis; species Podarcis melisellensis. The sequence goes on from NC_138533.1 coordinate 17,372,112, forward strand.
ACACAGGGGGTGGGGGCTCAGATAGTGGTCTTTAAGTGTGCAGGTGAAAATATTTGAAGCATGCCCCTGCATTCACCTTTGAAATAGTTGGAAAGATGCCTGAGTGCACCTGTGATTCGGCCCCTGCTGCGTGAGTGGCAGGGCAGGGAATGCTCACTCAGGAAGGTGAGGGCTTTCCATCATCATAGCTTGTGTGGGTGATGCTTCTTCTTGGACATTTGCCAGGGCTTGGACACAAGGCTGCTGACTCATTCTGCAGCTGCAGAACGCTACTTCTGTGAGCCTTAACACGGACGGACGGACGGCCTCCTCTCTTTCTCTGTATGGCCACAGGGCACCTTTGTGAGCTAAGCTAAGCCTGCATTTGCATCATACATTTAAAGCACCAGGATGCCGCTTTAAACAGTCACGGCTCGCCTCAAAGTATTCTGGGAGCTGTGGTTTGTTTAGGGTGCTGAGAGTTGTTAGGAGGCTCCTATTCCCCCTCACACGGATAGTTTCCGGAGCGGTTTAACAATCAATCCCTCTTCCCAGGGAACTCTGGAACTGTAGCTCTGTGAAGGGAAGAGGGGTGTCCTAACAGAACCCTTAACAAACTACAGCTCCCAGGATTCTTTGGGGGCTATTTAAAGTGGTATGGTACTGCTTGAAATGTATAATGCACATGGGGACTATTTCTCTCTGCTTGGCCTTCCTTATAGGGCTGTTGTGTAGATAAAGGGTGTGCGGATAAAGGATGAAAATGGGGATACTTGATTTAAACGTATCTTGGGTAAAAATGAGAATTTTGTGCTAAGAGATTCTGTCTTCTACTGGTCAGCTAAAAGGAAGCTCAAGCCATAGACCAATAACTGTTTCATGAGTATGAATTTAGAACTGATCAGCTGACAGAGCTGGCTGGACTGTGCTGTGCCACTGAAACTATAGGTACAGAATGGTTTAACAGTCAGTCCCTCTTCCTAGAGGATTCTGGGAATTTTAGCTCTGTGAAAGGTATAGGGGGTCTCCTTATGAGCTCTCGGGACCCTTAACCAACTTAAGGGTTATTATTTGGGGTAGCCTTGACTGTTTAAAGTGGTATCATAGTGCCTTAAAAGGATGGTGTGAATGTGGCAAGGGGCGCTGATTCTGAATGGGGAGGAAATAGGACATCTGTTTCATACACATGCATGGCTGTGCGCACATGCACACTTTCCCAAGGAGGCAAAAATGTGGTCCTTAAGGTATGTGGGGAAGGGGAAGCTGGGGACACCTCTGTGGGATCATTTCAAGGGGGAGGGGGGAGAGTGTGGATCATAAAATGGTGGCACAAAATTCCAGCACAAAGCAGGCAGCAGCAGAGGTGGCAATGATGACTTTGGCGAGAGAACTGGTATGCAGATATCTTCAGACCAGTCCCTGTCTCACAAGTCTCTCCTACCTCACAAGGATGCTGTAGGCATAAAACAGGACTGCCCTTTTGTATGCCAGCCAGAAGGCCTTGGAGGAGCTTGGCACACACATGCCATTAAATTAGTGCAGATGATAAATAAACTGGAATCTTAGACATGGGATCTTAGGAAAGGGGAACCTCAGGCCTAGGGAAAGAATGCGGCCCCCTGAGCCTCTCTTTCCGGCCCTCAGAACACACTCCAGCCCACAAACTTCACTGCCCCTGCTTCATACCCTCCTTGAGTGTTTCGGCCTGGCTGGGATGTGTCCTTCAACCCTGAAAATGCCTCTTGCTTCCCTAGATGAAGAACAAGTGTGAGCATGTGAAGAAATTAGCCTCCTGTGGAAAGGTAACATGTTTGCCTCTGGCCCCACCCTTTACTGGCATGTGGCCCCCAGAAGGCTGTCCAGAAGGGAATGTGGCTCTCAGGCTGAAAATGATTCTCAACTTCTGGCTTAGGATAACCATAGAGCTACACGGTACTAATATAAGTGGTAACAGTGCTTTCTTGTGGTTCTGAATAAAAGCTACTTAAATGAAGTTTTTTAAAACTACTCTCTGCTCATCTGGGCCACTATTTGAAGATCCCATCCCACCCCACAAAATGAGAATTTACCTCTTTCACTGAAACTGCTTTAAATCTCTCCACACCTGAGAAATTTGTTCCTAGATCTGCTGAGAATCCAGAGAATGGATCAAAATGAAAATTAAGTAGCTTGCAATTGAGTGGGCTGGCTTTAATCTTGCAAACTCAGCCTGTGGGCAACTTAATTACATCTAATGTGGGAGAGAAAGCTCCAGTCAGGCCAAATTTCATCCAAGTTTTTAAAAGGTCTGCTTCCCAAAATGTCCTCATCTGATTTTCTCTTCAATTTCTGGAGTTTTCTCCTGGAGAGTCTGAAATTACCTGGTCTCTTTTTCTTCTTCTCCTCAAAGCACTAGAAATTCTCATTATATATATATATATATATATGAGAGAAACTTATTTTTGAGAAAACGTGAGTTAGAGATGACATGACAGAAGCTTACACAATAATGCATGACATTTAGAAAGCAGATTTTGGAAAGTATTTCTCCCTCTCTCATCATGACACTAGAAGGAGGTGGTCTGTTAGATATTTGAGGCCTAGTCATATATTTCCATTTAGTTTTTAATAAAAATTTAGGTCTTGCACCAGAGTTACATGTTTCTGTCGAAGGCTTGCACAAGAGATAAAAAGAGGTCTTGCACAAATCCTTTGTATAATTATTATTATTATTATTATTATTATTATTATTATTATTATTATTTTCATGGTAAAAGCCCAGTGTGATTACAATCTCTGAGGTAATCCCTCACTTGTACTCTTTAGAAAATAGTTTGTTGAAACTGGGAGGTTCCTTCCACAAACAGCAACTGAAATAGGCCACTTCTATCATTTGGGTCGCTGGAAAAAACCAAAATGACGTATGTTATGCTCAGCTCAGGTGGGGAGCGAACAGAAGTAGGGGTGTTATCAGTAGAGACTTCCAAATTGCCACACATATGACAACCCTCCAATCCCAGGTTAATTTTCTCTATTGGTTTTGTGTGGTTTTTTTTGCAGCAAATGTACAAGGAAAGAAAGAACAGAAAACAACCCTGCATTTTGATAATGCCACTGTTGTACAGGTGTTGCAAAAAACTTATGTACATGAGCAGCACTGACTCCATAATAAGCTCCTGCCTAAATGGAATCACTCACAGAAAGCACAAGTTAAGATACATGGCTATCGTGAGGCAGAATGAGGCTGCTGCCTCAGGTGGCAAACGCTGAGGCCGCAGGAAGTGGGTGTGCCCCATGGCCTACCCAATGCCTGCTCCCCTCAGGTGCCATGGAGGATGCTGCCCAAGAGCTAGCACCCAATTAAGATTCAGCTGCCAGCCTGGCAGGCTGTCGTACATGGAATGGGAGGAAAGGTGCCATATTGTCATTCACCTCAGGTGGCAAAATGTTTCGGGCCAGCCCTAGATACAGCTCTTCCCTCAAACACTCTGGTTCCTGTGGGATGATTCTGCCTGTGCTGTTGTCAGATAACCTTCCCTATTTGTACTTCAGTTCCACCATGGGATTCAGAGAGAGAAAGAGAAATAGCACAGGAAAACACAGCGCCACAAAGTCAAACATGGCGGGGAGTACAACATTAACTGCCTGAGAACCTGCTAAGATTTATTCTCTGGAGGAAAAAAGAGATTGGTGAGGGCATTCTTTTCTGAATGCCCCTGGCACAAAAAGACCACCCTTGCCATAGCCTTTTTTCTTTTTCTCCTTCCAAATAATAACTCTTTAACAAGGCAGAAGGGAAGAAAAGAATCTTTGGCCAGTCTCCGACATTCAAACAGGGAATGAGGGAAGGACATGGGGCCTGAATGGAATCTTAAAAGGCCTCGTCCCTGTGACTAATCGGAGGGAAGGAGACCTCGTTTTTCTCTCACACTGTGGGCCTGGGTGGCGGTGGTGGCAGCCCAAATGGAGCCAGTGAAGCTTTGCTAAAGAGACCTATGATTAAAAAGCTCTCAGGAACCACAGAGCATAAAAGTTGGCCACTCTCTTAATTTAGGGGCTTCCTCAGAATTTCCAGCTGAAATTCGCTTTGCTGAGCTTTGCAGAGGATGTCTAGTTCTCAGGGTGTTGACCTGAAGTTGTAGCGTTTTAACTTTCTCCTCAGAGCCCCCAATGTGGGGCCATTTTGCTGCGTACAACAATATGGTGGCCATTGCATGTGCGGAAGCTAATTGGGGTAGCAGTTGACTCTTAGGCCAAATTCACACCATACATTTAAATCACCACAAAGCAGTCATGACTTCATTCAAAGGATTCTGGGAGCTGCAGTCTGTTAAGGGTGCTGAGAGACCCTATTCCTCTCACAGAACTACAATTTCCAGAGTTTCCTGTAAAGGGTGATTGATTGTTAATGCACATGGGGAATTGTAGCTCTGGGAGGAAAATTGGGATCTCCTAACAACTCTCAGCTCCCTTAAAAAACTACAGCTCCCAGAATCCTTTGGATGAAACCATGACTGCTTCATGGTGATTTAAATGTACGGTGTGAATGTGCCCTATGTTTACTCAAAGTAAGTTCCATTGAATTCGGTGGATCATGTGCTTGGGAAAATGAGGTTGGGTTGCAGCCTCAGTGAATTAATCATATGAATTTTTGACCACTTAATCAATTGATTTAGATCTGGAATCAATTTGTCTATGAGAAATAAACGTTATCAAGGAAAAAAAACATACTTTGTTCTTAATGATCTATGAGTTTGTTGCAGCAATTTGCCTTTGTGAGAACGGGCCTTTCCTGTTCCCTTTCACAAAGAAATGGAGGCCTCCTCTACGGTGCTACTTTCCAGCTGCAATTTATACAAGTACTTGTATTAAAAATAAATAATACATAGACTAGTTGCCTAGGCCATATTTTGTTGGACTCGAATTCCCATCATTCTGGACCATTGGCTAAGCTGGCTGAGGAGTTGTGGTCCAGCAACATCTGGAGGGCACCAAGTTGGCTGATTTAAGTGAAATTGGGCCCTGGGCTGAGCTAAAAACATCCAGAACCTAAATGGGAAGCCTCACCCCAAATTGGCCTGCCTCAGACCGTCTGTCTTCTGTGACTTTGGGATGAAACAGTCTTTACAAAAATGCCAAAGCGGGTGATGCTACGAGCTGTGCCAAGGCCGCTTAGAAATAAATTATAGGAGATACTGTTCAATGAAGCGAGTGAAACAAGGCCCGTCATGCAGAAACACTTCAGACAGTACTGACGAAAGGTCATAGTACTTGTAAAGAAGAGTCTGCCCTTCAGAAGAATCTGGCCTAGACAATGGTGGGGGTGGAGAATGTGCCAGCGAAATGTCTTTTGCTGGCTGACATTTTCCCTGATAGCAGTTGATCTGCAAGTGCAACTTCAATTACCTATTGGCAGCCACTGCTCTGTGCCAAGGGAAAGCTTGGCTACAGCTCCAAGGATGTTGGTTCCACTTATTGGGCACCATGTCATGCCAAAGAGCAGCTTTTGCCAACCTGGTGCCCTCCCAAAGTTTTGGACTACATTTAGACTCATATCGCTGGGGAATGGGTATTTTAAGGCCACATTTGCACCATACATTTAAAGCTCTATCTTGCCACTTTAAAGAGTCATGGCTCCCCACAAATAATTCTGGTTATGACTGTAGCTTATTGGTAGAGCACCTATCTTGCATGCAGAAAGTCCCAGGTTCAATCCCTGGCAACTCCAGGTGGAGCTGAAACAGGGTCCCTGCCTGAAACCCTGGAGAACATGACCATACTGAGCAAGATGGAACGATGGGCCTTTTATCAGTGTAAGGCAGCTTCCTAAGTGCTATTACAGGAGCTGCAGTTTGTTAGGAGCCACACTATTCCCCTCACAATAAAGAGGTTTAACAGTCAATCCCTCCACTTAGGGAACTCCAGGACTGTGATCAGGTATAACAGAGTGTTGGGCTAGGACCTGGGAGACCAGGGTTCAAATCCTCACTTGTCCATGAAGCTCACTGGGTGATCCTTGAGTACCTCAAAGCCTAATCTGTCTCACAGGGCATTAAATGAGGGGAGGGGGTGATAATGTATGCTTGAGCTACTTTGACAAAAAAATAGGATATAAATACAATGAATAAATAAAATAATAAATACTGTATTCCGTTAGGACAAATGGCCTCTTTGTGTTAAACTAACAAAGTTTATACTCCAGTTCACTTCTTTGGGAGTGAATATTTATTTTTCTATGGAAAAACAGCCCAACAAAGACATTTCTTAATTTTTGTTTCTTTCAGGTACTTGTAAGAATGCTGGAGCTGGCATTTGTTTTGGATTTTCTTCTGCCTACCTTTCTAATACTTTTTATATTTCCCCCTCTCCCTGACAGAAACCATAATGGCGTATATCCTGCTGGTATTCTCTACCTTTGCCCAGGCTGTTTTCACGAATGCATTCAGCTTCTCCAGGGAAAGCACAGGTAACTGGGAATTTGGAGGCTAGTCTACAGCAGCAGGCAGAACTGGATCTACTGGTAAAACTCTGGGAGATTTCCAGTAGATCGACAAGACTTTCTAAGGCCCCCTCTGACTAACATTTAAAGCAGTATCGCACCACTTTAAACACTCCTGGCTTCTCTCAAAGAATCATAGGAACTGTAGTTTGTTACAGCAGTGTATAAAATGACTGAGGCCATGGGCTATTATTCCTAAATATGCCCTGTGCCAAATCTGAACTTCTCATGTTATATGCACTTTCTTGCTTCTCCCTTCCAGATGACCTCAAAGCTCTGCGGGTCTCCATTGCCAAATACCCACCAGTCCGAGCTGTTCTTTCCGGCAGCCTCACCATCCCCTGCCATGTTACCTACTTGCATCCACTGCCCACTTCTGGGACTGCAGGCCGCCGGGCTGTCCAAGGGGCACCCCGTGTGAAATGGACCTTCATCACAGAGGGCAGAGAAGCTGAGATCCTGGTCGCTCGGGGCCTGAAGGTGAAGGTGAGCGAAGCCTACCGCGACAGAGTCTCCCTGCCCTTTTATCCAGACTCACCAACAGATGCCACCTTGGTCCTGAGCGAACTGCGTTCCAACGACTCTGGGGTGTACCGCTGCGATGTCCAGCATGGGATCGAGGATGGGCATGACCTGCTGCAGGTGAAGGTCAAAGGTAACGTTGCGCTCTGCCAGAGTGTCTTGCTGAAAGGGCTTGCTGTGTTTATTGCAGATTCAAGTCCCATAGCACTAGGCCTGATCGCAGGAAACACCCATTATAATTGCAGAGGTTGGGGGGGGGGGATATAAGGACTCAGCCACACTTTTGCTTGTCCTGTGCCAGAAAGCACAGGTCTGTGTGGCTTGTTTTGTGTTTTCTAGACCTGAGTCTGGTTGTTTTTCTACTGGTTCTGTTGCTTTCAACAGAAAAACCTGCACTTTAGCACTGAATTGAAGAAAACGTCAGTCTGCAGAAAACCCAATTGGCGTTTACTTATTTCAGCAGTAAAACCACATTTTCCCAGAGGAAAGCAGCAGGAGAAGCAGAAGTCTGTATGAGCCCTAAGTTTTATTCAGTTTCAGAACTAACACAAAAAATAAAGCCATGTTGCATTCAGAACTGAAAAACATCAGTCCCCCTGCCCACCCAACACTCTCCCCCACTTGGATTCCTAGCAACTGCCTCCGACCATGAAGGCTGAGAATAGCCATGGGCGCAACCAAAGGGGAACGGGGGGGCAGCTGCCTCCCCAACCCCATCAAGTAAAACAATAGAAATACTTAACGATCTGACCAATCTCGTTGGCTCTGTCCCCCCCCCCAACAAAAGTCCTGCCCCCCCCCAAAAATCCTGGCTACACCCATGAGAATAGCCATCATGGCTAGTAGTCATTGATAGCCTTATTTAGTTTAGAGAAGTAGTGAGTAAGAAGCAACATGATAAAAGTTTATAAAAGTGGATAGAGAAGTGGATAGGGAAAGTGGATAGAGAAAGGTTTTTCTCCCTCTGCCATAACACTAAAACTCGTCGACATCCAATGAAACTGAATGTTGAAAGATTCAGGACATAGAAAAGAAAGTACTTCTTCATGCAGCACATAGTTAAACTACAGAAATCATTCCCACAGGATGCAGTGATGGCCACTGATTCGGATGACTTAAAAAGATTAAACAAATTCATGGAGGAGCAGGCTATCGATGGCTGCTAGCAACAATGGTTATGCTCTGCCTCCCACAAGCATCTGGTTGGCCACTGTGAGAACAGAATGCTGGACCAGATGGACCCTATGCCTGATCTTCTTATGTATTCAAATACACACTGCCCTGAATATGGAGATTCCACTAAACCTTTACGATCACTAACAGCTACCGACAGACCACTCTTCGTGAACTTATCTAATAATTTATAAAGCTAGATCTTCATTGCTGGCAAAACAGCCAACAGAATTGGATTGATTAAAGGCCCCCTTTGGATGCACACAAGCTGATTCAACAGCATGCATATAAGCACATTTATAACACTTTGACAGCCTTGGCTTCATCCAAAGAATCCCAGGACTGTAGTTTACCCTCCACAGAGCTCCAATTCCCAGCACCCTTAGCAAACTACAATTCCCAGGATTATTGGAGGAAAGCTATGTACTTTCAGTTTGCTCTAAATGTATGATGTCTTCTCCCATCTTCTAGGAGTTGTGTTCCTTTACCGGGAAGGCTCTGCACGCTATGCTTACACCTTTGCCAAGGCCCAGGAGGCCTGTACCAGAATAGAAGCTGAGATCGCCACACCGGAGCAGTTGTATGCTGCCTATCTCAGTGGTTATGAGCAGTGTGATGCAGGCTGGATCGCCGACCAAACCGTCAGGTAGCTGGGACTTGGAAGCTCAGTCAGTCAGTGGCAGGGGGTGGAAAATGTTCTGCGACCCGTAGAAATTTATTTATTATTTATTTATTGCATTTATACCGTACCTTTTTCTCCAAGGAGCTCAAAATGGTGTACATAGTGCTCCTGCTCCTCTTCCCCATTTAATCCCTATAAGAACCCTGCAGGGTAGGTTAGGTTGAGAGGCAGTGATTGGCCCAAGGTCACCCAGTGAGCTTCATGGCCAAATGGGGATCCAAACCCTGGTCTCCCAGGTCCTAGGTTAAGTCTGACACTTAACCACCACACTCGCTCTCTTTATTAAATTTTAAAGTGTGAATTAGTGACATAATGAATGGATAGAATATCAGTCAAGCTGGCCTCTTTCTTTCTTTCTTTCTTTCTTTCTTTCTTTCTTTCTTTCTTTCTTTCTTAACATTCCTCTTTATATTTAAAATTATTTTTCAAGTACATATATAGAATAATTACAGTTCAAAGAGCCAGGCTTTTATATATCGAGTTTTTCTTTTCTTGTAGAATTGGTATAGAATGAAGGCACCTGTGGTAATAATCATTATACAATTAAGTTTAGAATGATAAATTATAGTTTACAAATTATGTTATATGCTCCCAATAATGGATATGTATTGACTGAATCAAATTATAGAATTTTAGAGTTGGAAGGGACCATGAGGGTCATCTAGTCCAACCACCTGAAAAGCAGGGATCTATTTTTTGCTGAATGTGGTGCTCGAACCCACAACCCTGAGATTAAGACCTTCACATTATAATTCCAAGAGAGAATAAATGGAGTTCATTCTCCTGCAAACTTGTTCTTTTTCTGCCTACATTCTCTTCCTCTGATCAAATTTGTTAATTTAATCATGGTAGCTGTCTTCCAGATTTTAGAAAGCCAAACATCAATAGAAGCAGCTATTGGAAGATTACCATTCTGGCTGCTGTGAACAAATGAATTATCATTTCAAGGTCTTCCTCTAGTATTTTTCTTAATCAACTATTTATCCGCAAATTAAAAAAATTATTTAAAATGATTATTTAAAAAGTTAGACATGATAATTAAAAAGAAAGATATGATAAAGAAATATAATAATAAAACCATCAACTCACATTAAGGATACAGTAACCACCAGTACATCTATTTCAAATTAAAAATATAAATTAATATAAGGACTCCACATGTCCAAGTAGGTATCCATACCAAATTGTCTATATGAAATATGTTCAAATGTAGTGAGGTTCTCCTCAGACCATTGCAGTCCTCCCGTTAAAAGGTTATCTTGAGCAGCAAATTATAGAAAGATGCCAGAGACCTTGTACGCATGCATGCATATACAGTACATATATGCATGTACATACATGGATTGGAAATCTGGAAATACAATGTTTCTGTTATTTGATATTATCTTCTGCTCTGCAACCTACAGAGCAGCCTTCCCCAACCTAGTGCTCTCCAGATGTATCTGGTAATCAGGGGTAGACTGCCCTGGAACAATCAGGCTCTACATGCAGCTCTCATGGCTCATCATTATTGAGAGACCAGTCCTTCACATATTTGCCTAATCCTTAATTTAGTGACCCCCTCCCCCCATTGCTACTTATTTTTATTATCAAAGGAAGGCCAGCATGCTGGATTCCCAATTCCAGATGGCAGATTCCACACTCATGCACTATAATTTGTGATGCACAAAAATGCACACACATACCGTACCATTTATTTGTGCAATGGGGAAAGAGTACTGGGAAATGCCTGTCTTCAGAGGGACTTTATCTGCAGTCTTTCCCAACCTGGTTTCCCTCCAGATGTTTCAGACTACAACTCCCATTAGCCATTTTGGAATGCAAATCCCATCAGCCCCAGGCTGAATGGCCATGCTACCTGGGAGTGGTTGGAGCTGTAGTCTAAAGCATCTGGAGGATATCACAAAGGCTGCATCAGAGGTTAGGCAGGTGGGGTAGCTTTTAGGTGGTGGAAAACTTTCCAGGATAGGGAGGGCTTGGCCTCTTTTGGAACTGGGTGTTTGATGCAGTGCTAATGAGAAAATGTGACTCTCAAGCCATCTTTTAAGAACTGGTTGTTTTTATTAGCTTTGAAATTTAGGAATGGTGACATTTTTATGGAGCTATAAAAGCCCAAGATTTATGCTGCCTCCAGGATCAGAGGCACAGCGTGTCTCTCTGCATAGCAGTTGCTGGGGAATAGAGCCAGAAGGTGGCCATTGTGCTTATAATGTACTGCTTGTGAACAGGAGGTTGGACTACCTGGGCCTTTGGCCTGATCCAGCAGCCAGGCTCTTTCAATACTGACTAAGGGCTACACACATTATGAAACCAGCACTGACATTGTGGAATATCCCTCCCGCTTTTTCTATAGGCATTGCATAAGTGAAATTCAAACTCCCTGCAGCTCTGTTTGAAATGGGGTCAGTGGAGACTATTCATTTTGAAAAGTAATATTTTTTTAGGAAGAACCTGTTCAAAACCTCACATTCCCAGTGGCGTAATTGGAACCCCAAGGGGGCATGCAGTCCAACTAGAGAACCCGCCACCCCATCACTTTTCTTTTTCACATGTTACTTGGTAGTAATGGGGTGGGGGTGACTCATGGGAGAGCCTCAGGCACACCTTTGATGCTGCTTTGAGGAACCATGGGAAGTTTAAGATCGTGGTGCCCCTGGATGCTAATGGCCTTTCTTGGGAAATAAAGAACCATGAGAAGCCAGATTTCCTGTGGTTCCTGGTTCCCTTCATGAAATTGTGCATGTCTGTTCTAATGGAAGCTTTGACCAGGGATAATCTTAGGAAGTGTCCCAGGGGCTCATATCTTCACCACCTTTTTAAAAAGCTAAACCTTTTTTTTTTAAAAAAAGTGTTTCACCTTGCTTATAGGGCAGCAGGGCATACCGTAAAGCTCAGCACTAAGGAGACCCCACCCACCCACCACCTTAATTTCCCAGAGGTGTATATAAATAAAAGTATAAGTATAGCATATGCCATTATTAATGCAAAGTTGATTGGTATGCTCTCAGCAACTGCAGTTAATGCTTAAATGTGTCATACTTAATGGCATCACCAGGGCTGTATCCTGTGACATTCCCTAGGCCTCAGGTTTGGGCCATAGCCATCCTCCCTGAGTGGTGCCTTCCTATTTAGCCATTGGCTCCTTCTAAGCCCTAGAATTACAAGCTGTGGGGATATCTCTAATGACCCTTCTGACTCTTGAGGAGCCTCTGAACCAGTCCTCAGAGTCTGGTGACAGAGGGGTCCCCTTGAGGTTCAGGGAAGTTCTTGCTAGCCCCAGTGACAGCAGCTGTATGTGGAACATGCCAGTGAGTAGTTCCGTCTCTTTCCCCAATCCGCCATTGGTAGAGGGCTGTGATTCATCCTAGCCTGGGGCTATGATACTGAACACTGTTCTTATCTTCAGGTACCCCATACAGACCCCTCGTGAAGCCTGTTACGGAGACATGGATGGGTTTCCGGGTGTCCGTAACTATGGGGTAGTGGACCCAGAAGACATGTATGATGTCTATTGCTATGCTGAAGAACTGTATGGTGAGTTAGATTGACAAAATATCCTTGCCCTTTGAAATCAGAGACTTCATGTTGCCTTTTGCTGTGGGATGTATAGAGTAGCTATTGCATTGCCTGCTGAACTTGTGATCCATTCCATCAAATACAGCCTATCAACCAGACACGCATTCATGTCAGTGTTTTATACCCCACCCCTTCCTCCAGATCAGAGCTTGCAACACAGCATACTACCACAACATTGCAGGTTACTATCAGTGAAGAGCTCTGGACTTCCATGAGCGGAATTTCCCTTTTTAGTCTCTCTCAATCTCAACAAATGAGATACCACTTAAAATATTGCAAAATGATATCTCATGCCTATGCTTTTAGCCCATAGATTTTCAACCAGTGTGATGAGTCCCACAGGTGAGTTGCATTGCCAGACGAGGTAGCTTGTTGCACAACTGTTGCTTCCATGATTCCAGTTTAGACTGACCAGACCAAAGGAGTACTACATGTGTTTCTTGACAAGGAGGCATTCTTCTGATGAAATGCTTGTTTTATCAGTTTCCATGAGTGCTGCAATGTGGCAAGAGAAAGGCACAAGACATTTTTAAAATAAGATACGTATTTCTGGCCAGCTACATGCTCATGCCTTTCTCCTGCCCCATTGCAGGACTAGTTTTCATTTCATTGTAATGCTGAGGAACAGTAGGTATGTTGCTCTCTGAATTGCCATTTTAGGGTGAAATAAAATTAAGTTGTTAATGTTTGATGCTCCATTATGTTTTTTATATTCTGTTGGAAGCCGCCCAGAGTGGCTGGGGCAATGCAGCCAGATGGGCGGGGTATATGTAACAATTGTTGTTGTTGTTGTTGTCACTATTAAGTATAAATCAAAAATGAGAAAATGAAAGTGGGACTAATGTCGCAGCTTGGAAGTCAGAGGTGAGTCTCAAGTCTGGACTGGTTGAAGATTCCATATTATCTCCTCATATTCACTGAATTGCTGGAGAGGCTGTGGAATGTGTGGTGGGCATATAGGAAAATGGCTCAGTTCTGAGAAGAAGCATTTGTTGAAATAAAAGTAATTACTGGACAAAACACTTTTAAATGTCCAAAGCTGGCTCAGCTCAATCATTTTACAAGAGGTAACATTAACCTAATCCAAATAAGATATACCCGGTATTTTACTAAGCTTGTACAAGCTTGTAATAATGAGGTACTGGAAGAAATCGAGGGTGCTTCTTTGGGAAACTGGTACAATTGCAAATAGCTCCTGTGGAAAAATGGCATATAAAATAAAACTGGCACACGGTTTGAAACATAAGGATGCTTTCACAATAGATTGGTCCAGCTTTATTATGTACATGGCTGGAAATGAAAATTGAGGACTCAGTTCACAATATGAAACTTTCTGGTTAGCATAAAGTGTACATTGCCTTCTCTGCAAATGGTTGAATGAGATAGGCACTTACTATCCCATTTGGATGCCATTTCTGATGTATTGCCTAAATTTTATCTTATGGGCCAGGGCGGGTTGTTTTATTTTAAGTTTTACAATGTTGTAAGAATTTAATGATAAAAATTTTAAACAACAACAGAGCATACTATATAATGTCTTGTAAAATAAACCTAAGTACATTATTAAAAGGTGCAATACCAGTCATCTGCATCTGTCACCAAAACATGCATCATCTCACTGAGGAGGGAGTCCCATAAAGAGGGTGCCACCCCAGGAATGCCATGCCCCATGTCACTGTCTTGCCTGCCACCTGAACTGAAGGAAGAAGCCCCCTCTTCTCACACCAAGGGGCAGTACCTAAGTGCTTCTCCCCAGATAACAAGCTTCAGAAAGCCCTGACGTAACATTAATTTACCATCTAGTATAGGAGTGGGGAACCTCAGGGCAAAGGGCCAAATACAACCTTCCAGGCATCTGTGTCCAGTTCTTGGGACTTTTCCTTGGACCCTCTCCAGGCCACACCTCTCACTGGTCCTGCTCTGCACCCTCCTCAAGTACTTTTGCCTGGCTGGGATGTTTCTTTGTCTTAAGCATTTTAAAATGGGGTGAGGAACCTGTGGCCCCCCCAACATCCCTGACTATTGGCCATGCTGGCTGCAGGGGCTAATGGGAGATGGAAATCGAATAACACATACTTTGTAACAACTTAGGCTGCTTGGAGCTTTTTGAAATATTAATCAATTTTTTTGAAATATTAATCAAATATTAAACACAATTTATAAATGTGATTAAATAAATAGAGCATCTGGAGAGCCACAGATTAGCCACTCCTGTTTTAACAGATAAGTAAATAGGCTTCCTTTAATTTCAGCCAAAGCATGTTTTGTTGTTATCTCTTTAAACACTGATGCCCAACTTATCTCTGGTTGCAGGAGAGCTGTTTGTGGTGAGCTCTCCAGAGAAATTCACTTGGGAGGAGGCCAAAGCTGAGTGTAAGTCTCTGGGAGTGGAGATTGCCACGACAGGCCAGCTGTATGCAGCATGGAATGAAGGTCTGGACCACTGCAACCCTGGCTGGCTGGCAGACGGAAGTGTGCGGTACCCCATCGTCACCCCACGGGAGAAGTGTGGAGGAAACGTCTCAGGAGTCAAAACCATCTTCCTCTTTCGCAACCAGACTGGATTTCCAGATCCCCAAAGCAAATATGACGTGTATTGCTTTAGAGGTAACAATCCTTCTGGCATGGCTAAACTCTGAGTAGGATTGCCACCTTGCTCACCTGGAGATCAAAACACAAGATAAATTCAGTCCGTGAAACTTTTTCAATCATTTGCCAGGAAGAGATACACCTGCTAATTTTCTCTGTGTTAGAGGCTCCTGTCAAAAGCACAAGAGCAGAGCCAGTGAGGGAAAGGTGGCAACTCTATTCACTATTCACTTGAACAATTACTTCTAGGGCTCATCCACACTCACCTTTGCTCCGTGCATTCTAGGCACAGGTCCACCCTTTCCAGGTCTGTTTCTGGGCGGTTTTTCCTTTTGTCTTAGTGCTTTCCCCGAGAAAACCCACATTTTACTGCTGAATCACCGCAAAAGCCAATTGGGTTTGCTGCAGATTGCTGTTTGTTCCAATTCTGCAGTAAAACATGAGTTTTCCTAGGGAAAGTGTTGGGACAAAGAAAAACTGCTCGGACACAGACCTGGAAAGCCCGGACCTGTGCCTAGAAAACACATAGCAGAGGTACGTGTGGATGAGCCCCTAGTTTGCTAATGTTTTATGTGATTTAATTCCTGCAGGGTCCTTGGAAAGGTTTTGTTATAGTGGTACCACTAGGCAGAAGTCTGGGCCCTCACAGAAGGCACTGTCCCTTTAGACTGCTCCCATGTTGCAGGTGGGATTCAGTCAAATACTGACAACATTGCATTATCAGCACATTCCTTATTGTGGATTTGGCACTCTTGCACAACAAACCTAGTCCTCCCTGCGCTGCCCCCCTAAAGTCCTAATTTCTTGAGGTGGAAGGAAAGCGACAGGAAAATGCACTGGAAAGTGTGTGCATGAGGAATAACAATTGCTTGAGGCAATGTTGTCTAGCCTCCCCACAAACAAATCAGAATGAATGCTTGACATGGGAGTTTACAAGCATTTCAACCAATCTGAAATTTGAACCAATTTCAAACAAATGCATTTTCAAAAGATACATTTCGGCAAATCAGAACAATTGCTTGACATGATACCAAATTGAAATGCCATCCGCTAACCTTCGCACAAACAAATCAGAATGAATGCTCAATAAACAAACAAACAATGTTGCAACCTTTGTCTGGAAGAGACCTCAGAATGCAGTCTGGCTTGCCTATGTCTTTTGCCAATGGGGCAAAGCACATGCAGCTCCATGTTCAAAATGTGCAAGCAGCTGTGTTCAAAATGTGGTGTGTGATGCCCTTGTGGCTTGGTTTCAAAATGCAAAAAAGGGAAGGCAGGTGGAAAGCCCTCAGACATGGAGGAGCATACACCCTGGGGGTTTTCCACCTGCAAGCAGCAGCGTGCCCCCCACCCCAGTCATATTTGAGTGCAGGAAAGAGAGGGGAGAATGGGGAGATGATGTTGGAGGCACCATCACTGGCACGACCATTTGCACATACACGTCCCTGAATTTTCATTGAAAATGTCAACTCCGTTCCTGCCGCAAACCCACGCTCATAAACAGACTGCAACAGCATAATGAGTAACTGATGCCGTCATCCTAAACCCACTTCTTACAGAGTAAATCCCATGGACACCATGGAATTTATAGCTGAGTAAAACTAGAATAATTCCCTTTGGACACTGTCATTACTCACTTCCCTTCCCTTCTCTGCCAATCTCAATCTTCCAAGTCAAATACATGCCCATTTCCATCACCAATCCCCCTAACACGGTCAAAAGGATGAAAGGAGTTGCAGTCTGGCAAATTTGACTTTCTTTCAACCCCCACCGCTACCATTTACAGGGGTGGAGTGATCTGGGCAGGAGGATAATACAGATCACTATCTAAAGTGCCCCCCCCCCTCACTACTGTATTGGTTAAATTCCTCCAGAGTCTAAAATTGAATGTCCGCAACAACCCTGTGCGGTAGGTTACATTGAGATGTAGTTACTGACCCCAGGTCACCCAGTGAGTTTTGTGGCTGAGTGATCTGCCCCATTCATGTCTAAAACGGGTTCAGTGTTAAGAACACCTGAATTCCTCAAGAAGAGCCCTTCTGTAGCCAACCAGTAGCCCTAGCTGATCCAGAATTTAATTTTCCACAGCGCACGTGCTGAAACCCCTGCTTCTCTACAAGTGTTAAAGGTGCTCTGTACACCTTTTCACTTGACCTACCCTGCCATTCAGATGCCTCTGGGAAGTTCATAAACACAGTAGCCCTCTCTTGCTGTCAGGGTGGCTCATATGTCCTATTTTCAAATAGAGGACTGTCCATCCCAAGTCTGAGTTAAAAATAAGAAGCCACCAAAAAGAGATGGTTATGGGAGCTCAACCAGAGTCAAAGGTCTGAGCCAGCCCAAAAGCCACCTTGTGTCTTCCCCACTGTGCTGAGATGTGTTGCATTTCTGTTTAAATTACAGCAATTATTTCTAAATTTGACTCTATACAAATAAATCAGCATGTGTACATTTTATGCAAATCCATACCCTCTTTTCTTTTGATGCGACACATCATTTTTTTGGGAGGATGCAGAACTAGTCCTCCTACCTTGACCCCCAGTAACTAGTGAAGCCTGGTGCCTCTGATCCTGCTGGTAGGAAGTAGTTGCCAAAGCTATTTCCATTGATAAACCTGCCCAGCATGAATTTCTCTCACCCACTTTTAAAGCCACCTAAGTTCATTTTTGTTATTAGAAGGAGCATGCAGGGAAGTGGGGGCTGAACCTCTCAACTTTCCATCTCTATGCCAGTCATTGGCGCATGGAGAGGGAAGGGTTCTGCTAACTTCCTGCTATGTAACCATGCTGTGGTATGACATAACCCAGACCCCCTTTTCAACATGGGCAAATGTGTCAATAAACAAACATGACTTTAGGGCCAGCTGGGTGAGGCAACTGCCTCAGGTGGCAGTTGCTACAAGGGCAGCAGTGGGCTCCCCCTGACCATTCCCCTGTGTGTGTCACATGACCTTCCCCGGAGCCACGCTCCCGAAAACTAGCCTGCTGCCCTCACTCACGTGTGAGGGGAAATGTTATTCTTCAACTACCAGTCTGGTTGTCTTCTGTACACAGAACCAGGGGGAAGCGCCCTCTTGGTCCTTTGCCTCAAACAGCGAAACTCTGCCCTGTCTTGCCTACCCCCATGTGAGTGAGTTTAGCATTCCTGCCCAGGCTGCTTTGAAACGATGTTTCTGAAGTACCCCCAGAGGCAGTAACACCCCCTTTCTTTCTGCCCACAGAAGAGACAAGCCCTTTTTCTGAGTCTCCAGTCCCCGAGGCAGAGGGCAGCAAGGAGATTGTGACTGTGACAGAAAAGATGGAAGAGCTGCGGCTGCCCAAAGCGGAGCGCGAGGTGGCGAAGGAATCCAGAGGGGCCATTTATTCCGTGCCCCTTTTGCAGGACAACCTTGAGGCTCAGCAGCAAAAGCCCAGCAGTGCCCCTGAAGAGACAGCCCCACAAGGGCCTGAGGCAGGCCCAGGTAGCTGTGCTTTCAGTCCAGGACAGAGAGATGAGGAAGGGGGAAAAGAAAGAGATGGAGGTTGCCCAGGGAGACACAGGCATGGTAGGTGAAGAGAAGAAAGGTCTGAGGATCATAAAGGGTTGAGCAGCTGTGATTCCTGCATTGCAGAGGGTTCGACTAGATAACCCTTTGGGTAAGAAGGAAACTTCTCTGGGACAAGGTTCAGAAAAGGGCAACTAAAATGGAGTGACTCCCCTATGAGGAGAGGTTGCAGTGTTTTGATTTATTAGCTAGAGAAAAGGTGAGTTATAGGTGATATGCTATTAGAAGTTTATAAAACTGTGCAAATGGAGTTTGCTCCCACCGGATGCAGTGATGGCCACCAACTTGGATGGCCATCAGATTAGACAAATTCATTTGGGATAGTGGCTACTAGCCATGTTCACTATGCTCTGCCTCCACAGCTTGGAGGCAGTAATGCTTCTGGATACCAGTTACTGGAAGCCACAAGAGGGGAGAGGGAGTGCTCTTGTGCTCTGATCCCGCTTGTGGGTTTCCCACAGGCATCTGATTGGCCACTGTGAGAACAGGTTGCTGGACTAAATGGGCCATTGGCCTGATCTAAAAGGCTCTTCTTACATTCTAAATTGAAAGGTCAGTCCTTTTAATCCCCTACTAGGAATGGGCTGTAAGATTGTGGGCTATGCCCATTGGGTTTCATGCATGTAGACCCTGTACAAACACAATGCTCACATCTGGACAACTGGGGCTACCACTGAGAAGACTGTGATATTGATTCAGAGAGCTGAGGATTGTCTGTGGTGAGAAACAAAACAAATGAAATTAAAGTTCTATAAATAAATGGGACAGATTTTGCTCATAAAACCCCTGAATTCTTCAGACTGCATAAATTATGCAAAAATAAACAAAAAATTATTCTAATCTGCGTAATCCATCCTACATCATCTGGACAGAAACAAAAACTTGGGTGCTAACACAAGTTAGGGGGAGAAAAAGAGAGAGAGAGATTTGCACCCCCTAAAACTCAGCCCTTGAAGAGCTGCTGCTCAGTGCTAGAGCACCTGCTTTGTATGCACAAGGTCCCATTTTCAATCCATGGCATTTCCAGGTCGGGCTAGAAATGCTTGAAACCCAGATGGTCTGCTGCCAATCAGGGCAGAGGCCTTCAAGGGAGTTGCTCCTAGTGGTGCCTCATGGCTTGGATGCACAGCTCAGATGCACATTCAGTATTGTGAGCCCAGTTTTGTGGAACTCCCTTCTTGTTGCAGTCAGACAGGCCCTGTTGAACTTCTGGCCCTGACTGAAGTCTTTATTATTCTGTCAAACTTTTCAGCGGAACTCTGACTTTATAGTTTGAACTCATTTTTAGTCTTACTCTATTGAGACAACTGTAATTAAGCAACATACAAATTATTAAAACAAATAATTAATAAATAAAAATAAGTACTGTATCAGATACTGAGACCCCTCTTTTGCACCTTCCTATCAAAGTTCCTTTTAAATGGAGATTCCAGGAAAATGAATTTTACGGTTCATTCCATAGTCAGTGAGTAAATGTGTATTGTACACCAGTACCTGACACCCAGTATTTGGTACTTTTTTGCCGGTATTTGGCATGAATTGGCAGTTAACTACCTGACAGCGCTGGGTAGCTAATGCGGTGCAGTATTTTGCATTTGGCAGTTTCTGGCAAATCCAAGACATTTATGTTGTGCTCATCCATTCCATTCAGAATCCAAATTTTGCAATTGGTAATGGTGTCTCTCCTGTCTGCCCCCCCCAATCTTATTTGAGTGCTCCATTTTAAAAAAAAAAAAAAAAAAGCCCACACAAACAGAGGAGGTAAACTCTCCCACACATGCAAATGTGGACACATCATTAACCATGAAATGGGAGACACTTGCTGAATCTCACCGTTGATTAGGCCAGGGGTGACTAACTAATCATCCAGATATTGTTGACTACAACCCCCATAATTTGTAATCTGCTGGCTCTGCTTGCTGCTGGAAGTTAGAATCCAACCACAACTGGAGAGTCAAGGGTTGCCTAACCCTAGAATAGATCTGCAAGTGCCTCCTGGGTACAGACAGAAAGAAAAATTATCTTAAACATGTTAAGCTGTCAGCAATTTCCAATAAGAAAATAAAGGATATAGCTAAGCATGTGAATTACTGAATCTATAATGAAACATACCAAAAGAGAAAGGATGTGTGGTCCACGATTACCATTGGTTCCATAGTCTAAAGCAAAACAATTAAAATGTCTCATTTCAAAAAAGATTTAAAAGAGACCTTTAACTGTAATAAATCCCAACCTTTGCAAAGATGTTTGGACCTGACACTGTGCTTGTGTATGAAATAAAATTAGACCAAATGGTAAGGAAGGAATCTCGAGCACTTGAACACTTAGCTTTTTCAAGAAGAGCAATTTGCCAAGTCTTGGAATATCAATAGTCTGGATAATTAAGATCAAAAGTCTTCCAAAACTTGGCAGTTGTGTTCCAGGCCACTGTCAAAAGATGCAAGGTCAGTTTCTTGTTTTTCAGATCTTGATCCAAATCTACAAACCAATTGTCTTTCTAAGTGCAGTGTCTAAGGACAATTCCCACCTTTGGGAAGATCTAATTTCCTTCTTTTCAATTTTGCAGAGGAAGAGACAGAAGAAGCCCAGAGCACTGAGGAAGATGAGATGTTTGATCTAGGCCATCCGTTAGAAGAGGAATCTGATGAAGAACAAAACCTGCCCGGGCCTTCAGAAGCAGCTCCAGAGGAGTTTGAGTCCACAGCAGAAGATGAGGTGGAAAGCACCACTCAGGCATGGTCCCAAACCTCCCCAGACCTCAGCACATCAGAGGATGAGGATGAACCCCATGGCTTTCATGGCCCTGCAGGTTCTGCCCTAGCACCCTCTCAAGAGCATGGAGGAGAAGGCACCATTGAAACTGACTCTTCTGACATCCTCTCCACTGGCGGAGGAAGCCAAGCAGCAAGTGACTCTGAAGAGCTGCATAAAGACCCATCGTCATCACCCTCCACCTCAGAGATTGCAGCTGAAAGGAAGGTTGTCCCTCTAGAGCAGGTGGCTCAAAATATCAGCTACAGTGATCCTCAAAAAGCTGGCATTGTTCCTCAACTACCTGAGCACTCGGGGCTGCCTGAAAACTCCTCTGCAGCTGCTGAGCAGACCCACATGCATGTAGCCCCGCAAAGCGGGCTTGTTCCTGGGTTCACAAGCACCCACGTCCCTGGTCATCCTGGCGACTCAGTCGATGCAGAGTTTTCAGGGGCTGTGCCTCCGGGAACAGCTGCAACTGTGGAGAGGACAGCAGTGTGGAAGAGGGTGGTCCCAGAATCCTCAAGCACCCCAGCTGCCAGCCTGTCTGAAGAGAGCGAGGAGCATTCTGGGTCTGCCTGGATTTCACCTGCCGTTGCCACGGGGTTTGCAACTTCCAGTCCCAAGGAGGCTGTGGATGACTCAGGACATGCAGTTAGCACCCAGCTTCCTGGGGAGGAGCATGAGACTGAGGAGGCCACTGAGAGCACCACGCCAGACCTGTCAGCAGAAGAATCGGATGAAGAAAGGGAAACTACTATGGCTGGCCCAGTGCCAACTGGAGATGGCGAAGAGCACGATGGGGAGAAAGAAGATGCCCCCTCACTTGCCGAGGTCATCTCTGGAGACATATCAGGCTCACCATTCATGAGCCCTCTGTTCACAGAGCCCTCCTTGACCACTGCCCACCCTCTGCCTGTCCTGCCCACAGAAAGTGCCAGCCTTGGATCAGGTGGGAACATTTCAGGTAACCCTTTTGCCTGCACTGCCTTGGTGCTCTTGGCCATTATTTTGGCTGACCTTTCCCACTAAAACCCTAATGATGTTCCCCCCAAAGCCACGCTTTTCTCTTTGTATATGTCTCTCCCACCCCCCATTTCTCCTCCCCCCCCCCACATCACCTGGATTGGGAATGGTATAAAGACCCAGAGAAGCACATGTTTTGTCAAACAAACAAACAAAATAGTCTTAGAGAGTGCATGCTCTTTAAATCTCTCCTACTTCTATGAAGTGTTTTAATGACTATTTCCATGAAAAACAAGCCGGGAATGAGGACAGCACTGGTCATAACAAGGAGACTAATAAAAAAGAGAGAGAAAAATTAAAAACTTTCTAGAAGAAGGCCATCTGGCTGGATGTATGTACCCTATTGTGTGTGTCTTGTGTTTTTTCCCCTCACATTGCTCCTCTGCTTATTTGTTTCCCTCCACACTAATGAATTAATCTCCCTAATGTTACTTAAACCCTTGCTCAGCACTGATCTTAGAGCCATATTCTCATGAGCGATGATTACAAATATTAGGGGTGTGTGTGTGTGTGTGTGTGTGTGTGTGTGTGTGTGGTGAATATAGGAAGCTGTCTCATATTGATTATGGTCATTGGTCAATCTACCTCAGTATTGTCTGCATACACACTATACCTTCAAAGCACATCCTTTCTCTCAAAGAATCTGGGCGCTGTGGTCTATGTAAGCAAGCTAGAGATAACCCTGTCAGGAGAGGCCCAAGCCATTTTGCTGCTTAACAGTGGCGTAGCGTGGGGGGTGCAGGGGGGCCGGCCGCACCGGGCGCAACATCTGGGGGTTAGGGTTAGGGGGCGCAAATCCACGGGTTAGGGGGCGCAAATTACTTGCCTTGCCCTGGGTGCTGACAACCCACTGCTGCTTAAAGCAAAGGACAAGATGGTGCATTCCCCATCCTGTGCACAAAATCTCACTAAACTAATAGTTGAATCTTACTTCAGCACTGGTGATGGAGCAGAGTTCTCTACCACATCCTTAAGGCAGCAAACTAGTTTAGGGGCTGCAGGGCAGACCACATGGCACACATTTTTAGCCACTGTCCACCCCTCAGACTTTGCTGCCTGAGGCACTTGCCTCACTCTCCCTCATGGAAGGACTGGTCTTGCACTGTGCCTACTTGGTGCGTGTGACATCCCTGTGGCTTTCTTTTTTCTTCACAACAGCCTTAGGAGGTTGATTAGGTTAAAGTAATGGCAACTTGCCCAAGGCCACCTTAGCATTCTTTGTGACTAAGCAAAAATTTGGAAGCATGTTGGCCTATCTAAGTCCAATACCGGCAGTGTGTGTGTGTGTGTGTTTGTCTATAGTTGGCATAGGAGGATTTTTTAAAGCTAGTGCTGGGCATAATCTGGGCTTTCTAAGGGAAGGGACAGCAAACTATGAGCCCTCACAGAAGGATATTGTGGGGAAATTCAGTGTCTGGATAATGGGAATGGTGGAACAAAGAATTCTGTTTTCTCTAATAGCCAACAAATCTCCAAGGTTACTTTCAGATGATCCATTTACTGCACATTCATTCTGATTTGTTGGCGGGGAGGTTATATGATGCCACACCAAGCAATTGTTATCCCACACATTCCATTGCATTTCTTTGTCACTTTTCCTTACTGCAAAAAGTCCAGTATAAATATTTAGATATTAGAGTAACTAATTGTGCCACCTGAATTTGCTGGTATGTGACTGAATCCCACTTACAAAATAGCAATGGTCTGGAAGAGCCCAAGTCTATGTTTCTCTAGCCTCCAGCTCAGGAGATGAACCAAAAATATGTGGCCATGTGCTCTGCTTTATAGAGGGCTTGTATGCTCAGCTCTCTGAACACTGTGAAAACTTAGAAAGTCCTCCTTGAAAAGTTGGTGCAGCAAATTTAATCATCATTATCATCAGGAGGCCCTGGCACCAGATCTTTTGCACGGTCCCCCAGTCTTCTTCCCACCTTACCTATTTATCTAGTTTGCTTATTTTTTATATTAAACTTAATAAAAAATATGTTTCTAAAAATGTAACATATTTATATAAATTGCAGGATTAAACTGAATGCATACACAGTCACACATGTTTATTCCTGTCTTAGCTTCTTGCTACACACACATACACACACACATGCTAAAAAGTAAAATTGTCAATTTTTATGAATCAAATCTTTATTGCAAGGGTTAATGAGAAGTATTAAAGCAGAAGAATAAGAGGCAGACAGAACACATTATCCAGATGTGTAGAGTGGGATAAAATAAATAGAAGAGTAGCATAGAGTAAAATAAAATGGACACCAACATTTAAAAAGTTATACCAAGTCACAAACTCCGAAGAGGAAAATTACAGCACGTCTGGGGTCATTTCTTGGTGAGTTTTGCTTGCGGCAACACGCAGAGTGGCAGGTGCCATAAGAAACTACACTGCCCAGCATTCTTTGGGGGAAGCCATGACTGTTTAATGATGCTTTAAATGTATCATATGGCCGCAGCAAGGAGGAGGAAAAAGGGTGATAGGCCACAAAGGGGCAAACCATCTGGTTTGGAGTTGCTGGGCATTAAGTTGTGAACCACCCTAAGATCTACAGATTAAAGGCATTGTGCAAATTTAATTGATTAATTAATTGATAATAAATAAGTTCTACACTACCAATATTAACTGTATCAGTGTAAGAAGAGTCTGGCTGTGGGACCATCCAGCCTAGCATTCTACTTTCCGCAGTGACCAAGCCTCCAGGAAATCCACAGCAGAATAGTAGAGCCACACTCTGCCCCTGTTGTTTGCCCCCAGCAAGGTAGCAATTCTGAGGTAGACCACCTCTTGGACATGCAGGTTCCTGTTGAAGACATTGAAGAATCTTTCCTCCTAGAACCAAGGGACTTCAATATATCTGAATGTTGACAGAATAAGCATCATGATAGAAGCTTATGAAATTATAAATGGCATGGAGAAAGTGGATGAAGACATACTTGTCTCCCTCTCCCATAACACTAGAATTTAAGGATATCCAGTGAAGCTGAATATTGGAAGATACAGGACAAACAAAAGGAAGGACTTATTCACAGAGCTGTGATGCTCATGTAGTTCAACTAGATGGGTCAATGGCCTGATCCAGCAAACTCTCCTTATGGTCCACCTTCTCTGTGCTGAAATAGGCTTTGCCTACTTTATTAATATAAAGGTGATTTAAATAAAGGATAATGCAGCCTGTCAAGTAAACTATAGAGCCTTACATGTGTTGGTTGAGAGAACACCAGTAGAGAATTAAAACCACAAAATATGCAGCCAATTAAAGCATGGAAATATAGGCCGCTGAACCTTTAAAATATGCCATTCTAAGTTCTGTCCAAAATTTCCCACTTCCCCCAGCACAGAAAAAGGCCACATGTCTGGTAAGGTAAAAATGGTTTACTTACAAACTCTTCAAAAATCAGTTCATGTGCTTTTCCATACAGCAGTAAGAAAACACAGGCAGTAAAGCGTATGTTAATTCCAAAGTGGTGGAAGTTCCTAAAATATTTGTATAAGAACACAAGGGTGGCTGTGTGTGCGTGCTTAAGTCATGTGGTCTGAGCTTGGAACAACCAGCTCAGACCTCTTTATACACTGGACTGCACATGTTAGACTGAGGGAAACAATATACCTGGCTTCCTTCCTCCCATGGTGAGGGGAGTGACCTAGCTACACGTGGCAGGACTCTGGCATAATACTCTCTGGCATTAACCCCTTCATGCATTAATTACACTTAAGCATTTTGGTTATATGTGGCTGGTTATCCTATAGTATTTTAGCACCAAAGTTTGGAACTTGGCCCTGTAGGAAATTAGCAACCAGAATGGCTTGAAATGACACTTCTTTTGCAGCAAATAGAAAGCCTTTTTCAAGCCTAATTGATTGGGGAATGGAGGATTTTGGGGGGGTCACAACTGAATATGTAAAGGTTAAGCCTCCCCTCCCTACCTGTGACCCTCCATTGTTCATCACTTGTTGCAATTAAGCTTCAAAAAAAGTTTTTATTGAAGGTTTAAAAGCCAAATTATTGCAGGAGTGTGTGTGGTTTTTTTCTGGAGATAGCAGCAGTGTAGGGGGAAAGGTTAACTCTTGCCTCCCCAGCTAGGCCTCTCCAGAAAATCATTCCACCATTAAACATGGGGGCAGGGGGAAACGAAAACACTATTTTCAAGCCTTATTGCTGGGATAGCATACTCATCAACATTTCTCTGATGAAAATAGGGGCATCCTATTCCCTACCTTCTAACATTTCTCCCATGAAAATAGGGACATCCTAGTGTAATGTGGGGAAGCTTGATGGGCTTTAAATGTATGGTGTGGGTCTGTTGTGAGTGTGTGTGGTTGTGGTTTGCACATGGTTGCAATGTTGTGCCTGCAGCAGTTTGCAAAGGCCCCTCCTCTAAGTGGGCATGGCTGTGCCCAGCAAGTGAAGCTCCTGCTTTCATTGACTGGAGCATCCTCTTCCTGGCCATTTGCTTCCAGGTGACTGCATCCCAAACCCCTGTAAGAATGGAGGGACCTGCACTGAAGAAGGGGACCACACAGGGTGCCTTTGCCTACCAGGCTACGGAGGAGATGCTTGTGAGATCGGTGAGTAGAACAACTGAGTCTGCTGCAAGGTATATGTTTGAACCCACACGGTGCCCACCAACCACTTGTCTATGGACGCTCCCAAGAGGTTTAAGATCTTTGACTGGAGTTATGTGTTCGCTATGAATACGTGTTCCTGCCTTATGCTCACAAGAAGTTCACACACTGGAGGAATAAAGGAAGACCTGTTCATTACATGAAATAAAAGTGACAGAGTATACGGGTGCTGTTTCAACCAGCAAGGTTACAAAATAAGCAGACAGTAAATCATACAGCATGTATCATACAGCATAGTTCTCTATCTTAAAGATTTAAACAGTCCTGACTATCCCAAAAGCCTAGAGCAGTGGTTCCAAAGCTCCCCACCCCCCAGTTCCATAAACCCATCCCTGGTACCCTCAACCCCCCTATTATACAGAATAGCAGTGTGCATGTTCTCCTAAGGAAGATAGTAACTCAATAAAAGTCAGAACAGTAACTATTAATTGCACATTGATTCAAAATCCATTTAAAGCTATTTCGTTTAATTAATTCAACAAAACAGAAGGACTTGATCCAATGATACCAGCTTTTCAAAGTGATTTATACCCCCAGCATCCCCCTGCCACCCCTTTGCCTCTTAGCATGACCTACACAGTACCACCACCCTCCAGGGGATGGTACCACTCGCTGGCCTAGAATGCAAGCATGACAATTTGCCACAGCACCCACACTAAAAGCAAAGTGAGAAAGGGAAGGGGAAGAGTATACCTGTCCTCAAGTAAACAATACCTAAGCCAGGAATCAAGAGGTCTGTGCCTTTTGTTTGAGAGTCATGCTCTTCTTGTCAATAGCCTGTACCAGCAAGGCTACAGCATCTCTCTCACCCATTGCAGGGAAGCTGATATTTGAGATCATTGAGGAACAAGAGAGGGGAACCCCCTGGAACTTTGAGCTGTCCAACGTAAAAAATCTGGACTTTAGGTTTTATTTTGGGCCATTGTTACGTTATGAAGGAAGGAGGGTTTTTCTTATAAGTGAGTGTCATAACACCTTTATTCCATTGCTTATTTCCTGCAAATTCCTGTATATTTATATTTAATGTGAGAATGTGCAGATCTAATGGAACATTTCACACATAGTATAGCTAAGCTGCCTTTAATCAGGCGACCTTTTTATTGCAAAGTAGGCTAGTTGATATTGCCTGTCTAACAAGCATTTTTGTCTCTCTCCTTTCTTTCTGCCAAGACCTGGAAAAATGCCGGCCTGGCTGGGACAGCTTCCAAGGGTTCTGTTACAAGCACTTCTCCACCCGGAGAAGCTGGGAGGATGCTGAGACCCAGTGCAGGAAACTCGGAGGGCACCTGGCTAATATCATGACACCGGAAGAGCAGAACTTCATCAACAGTATGCCCGCCAGGGGTTTCAGTAACATGGGCTTAGTTAATGTGGCAGTAATCCAGCAGTGTCGGGACATGGGTAGCGCTGTGGGTTAAACCACAGAGCCTAGGACTTGCCGATCAGAAGGTTGGCGGTTCAAATCCCTGCAACGGGGTGAGCTCTGTCCCTGCTCCTGCCCACCTAGCAGTTCGAAAGCACGTCAAAGTGCAAGTAGATAAATAGGTACTGCTCCAGCGGGAAGGTAAACAGCGTTTCCGTGCGCTCCTCTGGTTCGCCAGAAGCGGCTTAGTCATGCTGACCACATGACCCGGAAGCTGTACACCGGCTCCTTTGGCCAATAAAGCGAGATGAGTGCCGCAACCCCAGAGTCGGTCACGACTGGACCTAATGGTCAGGGGTCTCTTTACCTTTAATCCAGCAGTACAAAAATGTGTATATTAGGGGAAAGTGCGCATTGAAATTCATCAGCTTGTGAAAATAACCCTCAAAAAGCATTTTATTAGGCAAAACTGTGTACAACCAAGTATATTTTAGGGGAAATGTGCACTAAATTTCAGAACAATTTTTCATGAAGACTTAAACAAAATTAAACAATATAAAGAAAATGGAAAAGATTACAGTGGTGTAGCACAGTGCAATACAGAATGAATTCTTAAAAATTGTGGATTGGTGGGGAAACTGAATTTTATTAAACAAAATTTTATTAAACAAAATTTTATTAAACAAACAAACAAACAAACAAACAAACAAACAAACAAACCTAAGAAATGGAGAGAAGCCAGAACTGACATTTTTGCCCTCCCCGTGCCATCTCTAACAACTTCCTTCAAAGACAGAGTATCTATAATTTCAAATCCAAACTCAAGTATCTCTTCCCCATGAAGCCTCAAGGACACTGCAGCCCACCCTGGAATGCTATCCTAGGCTGCCACCTAGAGTCATCTGATGGCACAGCAGGGCTGTTGTTAACAACTTCAAGTAGTTTCCTAATTGCTGTGTCTCTGTGCCTCATTCTTCTTTATCCATCCTCAAATCTTGTTGGCTTCTAGATAGGTACAAGGAGTATCAGTGGATTGGCCTGAATGACCGGACAATTGAAGGCGACTTCCAGTGGTCAGAGGGGAGTCCTCTGGTAAGTGATGCTTGCAAATAATTTTTTTTAAATGCTTTAAAATAAATAAATAAATAAATAATTAACAAAGGCTTCTGTTACATGCAGATCAGTGCCTAATTATTCTGAGAAAGATGGGTTGTAGGATCAGCATAGGAAATTGCCTTAGACCAGACTATCAAGCTCAGCATTGCCTGCACGGACTGGCAGTACCTTCCCAGGTTCCCAATCCTACCTGGACATGCTATTGGAGATTAAACTTGGCACCTTTTTGGAAGATGCCACTGGCCTGGAACAGGGATACTGTTCACGCTTGCTGTCATTTAGTAAATCTCTCTCTCTTTTCTTTCTCTCTTGGGTAGCTTTATGAGAACTGGCATCCTGGGCAGCCCGACAGCTATTTCCTGTCTGGAGAGAACTGTGTCGTGATTGTTTGGCATGACGAAGGGAAGTGGAGTGACGTGCCTTGTAACTACCACCTGTCCTATACCTGCAAAATGGGGCTGGGTAAGCCTTGAGCTCTGGGCCTTCCCAGCTGTGGCCTTTGACTCAGAACTGTCGCTCTAGTCCAAGACCAAAGGCCCACCGAGACTTGTGACGTTTGTCGTTCATGTTTTTGAACTTCAAAAGGGGGAAACAATATATACATTGTTGCAGATAATGGTCCCCAACAGGCAGCAGTTTTCAAAATGTTATCGTCTGACCCCTGGGCAGGGAGCAGAAATAAGTACCAGCTGTGTTGCACAACCAATGATCTGTATTATACAGCTTGCAGAGACGGCTGCCATTTTTGATCAGGTATCATGATTGCAATTAAGTAAGTTTGCAAAATAAATAAATAAATAAAAATAGCATGCATGCAGTGCTCAGAGCTGTGTTGAAAAAAAAGGCACTTCTGCTTTTGTGGGTAGGTGTCCTAAATAACACTGTGGGTTAAACCACAGAGCCTAGGATTTGCTGATCAGAAGGTTGGCAGTTTGAATCCCTGCGACGGGGCGAGCTCCTGTTGCTCAGTCCCTGCTCCTGCCTACCTAGCAGTTCAAAAGCACGTCAAAGTGCAAGTAAATAAATAGGTACTGCTCTGGTGGGAAGGTAAATGGCGTTTCCGTGTTCTGCTCCGGTTCTCCAGAAGTGGCTTAGTCATGCTGGCCACATGACCCAGAAACTGTACGCCGGCTCCCTCAGCCAATAAAGTGAGATGAGCGCCGCAACCCCAGAGTCGGCCATGATTGGACCTAATGATCAGGGGTCCCTTTAGCTTTTTAGCCTAAATATGTGGTGCCCGTTTGTGTGAAGGTGCAAATATCTCAGAAATAGGTAGTATTAGTTCTTTTAAAACCAGGCTGAAATATTCCTCCTTCTGACATATTCTAAATATATGTGCATAAGTAACTCACTTTTGGATGTGATAATATTTGACGATAACTTTGACAAAAGCAATTTGGGCTTGCTGATGGAGGTTACAGCCATCAGTGTCTATTAGTCATAATGCTTAAATTTAACCCCCCTGTTCAGAGGCTGCATACCTGGGTGCAAACAGGTAGGGGATGATTACCACCAGTGTGGAAACCTAAGCATCTTTTGAAAGTGATAAAAGAAAAGAGCCAACACCTTGCCTCATGAGCAGGTCAGCCCTGCCAGACACTAATGAAAAAGGGTGTGTTGCTGTGACATTAATTGCAAGCTGAATCCAAACATTAAACAAGTCCAGGCTCAGTTTTTTATTAGCCTGGAAGTTCTGAACTGGGGAAGTTTGTCTTCGAAACTCCCTCATTTTGAGTGAATCTAATATTTGCCAACCTATTGGCATAGCACATGCTATTGTGTCCCAGGAACCAGAAAAATTGGTGGCATTGGCATGAAGGGCAAGCTGAATCTGAGTTTCTTTTTTATTTTATTTATAGAATTTCCAAATTTACAATTAATCTGACATTTTCCAATTTACAGTCACACAGTATTTGACTTCCCCTCCACCCTTCTATGGTCCCCTCTGATTATCTATTGCTGCTGCATATTATAATTAATCTATACCTTCTTTCCTCCACCTTATTCTCTGTATAGCTTTTATTGCTTTACTTACTCCAAGCCTGCTAGTGTTTTAGCATGTTTACAATAGTTTTTAAAGTGATCTACAAACATTATCCAATCCTCCTTGAAGGCTGTCTCATCTTGCCATCTAATTTGAATCAATCTGACTTTCTAACCAGGCAGAACCTGCAATTAGTCTGAAAGGTCCTAATTGGAGAAGTTCATACCCCAAACTCTCTCATTTTGGTCATATCATTTGTTCTGACCTTTGCTCATTTGCTGGGGCAGTACATGACTGAGAATATACTAGTAGATGTTGACCCTGTCCACCTTCTCTCCAGTGTTTTGCGGCCAACCCCCAGAGGTGGCAGATGCCCAAATATTTGGCAAACCAAAGCAGCGTTACGAAATCAACTCTGTCATCCGGTACTGGTGCCAAGAAGGGTTCACCCAGCGCCACTCCCCTGTCATCAGGTGCCAGGAGAACGGCCAGTGGGAACAGCCGTCATTCACCTGCATCCCAAGTGAGTCTTTACATGGAGATGGCTAGATCTCTATCTGCTTTGGTCTGTTTTGTGTTGTGGAAGGGGTTTAGGATGGTGGAAGGGATTGAGCTAGGAACTCTCTTGCAGGGGTCTCTGGCAGCTGGGTCAGTTACCTTATTCTCTGTGAAACTGGGGCAGCTTTATAGGAAGAGGGAACAGCTAGCCTGGCATCTGCTGCTCTATAGCGCCTCCACTGCAGGTGGCCAGCAGAGATACTGTAGCTTTCAGCCTAGCAGAATCCAGCAGTCTGGGAGAACCAATCAGCCCCTTTGCAACCATTCATAAGCACTGTGTGATTTGTGCTTCCACACCCCACTTTTTTTTTCAGGGATTGATCAACCCCAGGAATGAAGATTTACCTGTGACTGTCTATCATCCCAGATTCACGAGCAAGTCAGAACTGATTTTGCATAAATCAGCATGAAAAACCAACAAGGAACAACAATGGTGCCTTCTGTTTCCCTTATTCTTTTTTATTATTATTGTTGTTATTATATGAGTGTATATATAAAGAAATTCTAATAACTAAATATTTCCTTTTAAAGACACCCTCTTTCTCAGCGACAATATAAAATATAACTTTTTACTTTGTGCAATGAGCATTTTTTCCTCTTCTCTCTCTCTCTGCCAAAACTGAACTAGCATGACTGTCTCTCTCATAACGGGGTTCTATATACTAAGCTTTGGGGAGCATGTCCTTCATTTTTATTTTATCATGCAATTCCTGGCTTCTCCAGGTAGGGCTAGGAAAGACTCTTGCCTGAAACCCTGGAGACCAAGGCCCCATCTACACCTCAACTTAATGTGGAATATGTGCCCCTTCCATGTGTTCCCCCTCATTTGTACAATCTTCACCGGAAGCAGCTGTTTTCTCCAGGTTTCTCCCTGCTAAATCCAGAGTTTCCCTGTCCTTGGGAAATCCTGTTTCCTCCTAACTATATATTAAAAGGTGAAACTAGTCATCCATCACAAAGCAAAGACTGGCCCAAACTAGCTGAATGACTGTATCCAAACAAAAGTATCAGCACGTGGGCTGTCTTTGCTAAGAACCAGTGTAGGGTGGGGTGGGTGGAAAGAAGGATGAAATAACATAAGAAGAGCCTGCTGGATCAGGCCATTGGCCCATCTAGTCCAGCAGCCTGTTCTCAACTGGCCAACCATATGCCCCAATGGGAAACCCATAAGCAGGACCTAAGTACAAGAGCCCTCTCCCCTCCTGTGGTTGCCAGCAACTGGTATTTGAAAGCATTACTGCCTCTGACCATGGAGGCAGAGCATATCTATCATGGCTAGCAGCCATGGATACCCCTCTCCTCCATAAATTTGTCTTATACTCTTTTAAGGCTGTCACTACTTCCTGTGAGAGCAAGTTCCATAGATTAATAATGTGCTGCGTGAATAAATAATTTCTTTTATCTGTTCTGAATCTTCCAGCTTTCAGTTTCACTGGATAGCCACATGTTCTAGTGTTATGAGAGAGAAAAACT
The DNA here is from genome assembly GCF_964234715.1 of Podarcis melisellensis. Taxonomy (NCBI): domain Eukaryota; kingdom Metazoa; phylum Chordata; class Lepidosauria; order Squamata; family Lacertidae; genus Podarcis; species Podarcis melisellensis. The sequence goes on from NC_138533.1 coordinate 17,405,553, forward strand.
TTTCTGTGTTCCCTTTTTTCATGCTGTGCATAATTTTATAAATTTCTATCATGTCACCTTTTACAGTACTTGCCTTTTCTCTAAACTAAAAAGTCCCAGATGTTGCAACCTTTCTTCATAGAGGTTGCCCTTTCCTGAACCTTCTGAAGAAGGTTGGGCATCTGTCATGGAGAATGAGAGATGGAAGAAGGAACTGAAAATCTCCTGGTGGTGCAGACTACAATTGCATTCAGCAAGCTGGTTCTTTCCACCACGCTGGCAGGCAGGGGGGTGGGGTGGGGAATAGCTAACTTTCTATAAACTTTTCTGATGTGCAATGGGATTCAATGGCTCTCTTTCCCTGAAGAAAGATTCTGTTAATCACAGCCACAACGCTCTTCATTCCTTCCTCAGCATGTTTATTTAGAAGTAAATCCCAAGTTTGAGGGTACAAAGCACTCTGCACATACACAATGAAACTGAATATTTTATGTATTTACATTTACTTATTAAAATGTCCCTTTGCATCCATGTGCAAGAAAGCACATATCACTAAGTGTGATTAGTCACAGAATGGAACACTCTGGACCAGTCTTCATCAACCTAGTGTCCTCCAGATGCTGTCGGACTACAACTTCCATCCAGTCAGCACATTGTAATCCAGTTTGGAGGGTACCAGATTGGCAAATGTTATTCTAAGCCATCTTCTAGAACTAATATGACAGTTAAGCGCCTCCTTACATTGTGTTATGTTGAGATTGACCTAGATCATACTCTTCCTCCAACAGCCAGATACCTTTGAGAAGCATAAAAGCAGAATGCAAAAACAACATCCCTCTGTTGTTTCTGTCTTAGCACCTGCTATTCAGAAGTGTATAATGCCTCTGAATATGGAAGGCCAATTGGCTACTGTAGCTAACAAGCAGGACCTGCAACAGAAACTTGCATAGTGTGTTCCTGTTCCAGGTTCCAACCAGCCAGCTTTTTTTTAGGGTACTCTATTCCATTTCCCAGCATCCCAACCCGATTTTCCATTCCTCCTATATACACACAACAGGCAGTCAACATGCCATGCCTATTGAGCATGCTCAGTCTTCCTCCTTTAGGTTTCACCTTATACAATTTGCCTCAGCAAGACTTTTTTTAAAAAAATGAATGGATGTTTGTCAAATTTTTCATCTTTGGTGTTGAACACTAAAAAAGTGGTCTCTGGATGGGGAGATGCGGCTGAGGTTTCATGCTGATTGGAAAATGTGGGCATCCAGCATTTGCCAAAGACTCACACTTCTTATCCACACATATTTCCTCCGCTCTTTCCATGCACAGTCCACTCTTAAAAGCACTGTGTCTGAGCACCATTTTTTCTCCGGAGCTTTCCCTGCAAAAACCTGCTCTTTAAAGCTGAATCAGAGCAAATGGCAATCCGCAGACACCCTATAATTGCTGTTTGCTCCAATTGAGCACTAAAGAGAAGTTTTTGCATGGAAAGCTCTAATGAGGGAAAAAGAGCCCTCAGACACAGAGCTTTAAAGCATGGACCTGTGCCTGGAAAGAGCAAGGCAAAAGGTAAGTCTGGTGAAGGCGGGAAAGCAGCCACACAGACAGAAGTCCAAGACCTGTTGCCAGAAAAACTGCCCTCTGCTCCTTCTAGCTTTCCCTGCATCCATGTCTAGAATGGTGCATTGTTTCCTGTGCTCCTGATGGAATTTTATGCAGCAGACCTCTTCTCTTTACAGAAGTCGAAATTTGCCTCCTGCTTTTGCCTCCTGATTCCTTCCCCATAACTCCTGGCTGCCCCACCGTTTTCCAGATTTCACACTCGATCCACATCTTGTTTCTGTTCCCAGATCTCAAATAAAATCCTATGTTCACAAACAATTTCCATCAGCCCCAGATGCTTAGACTCCCAATTCCAATCAGCCCCAGACTCCTCTAGGAAGTGTCCTTGATCTCTGATAATTTAAAGAACTACAATATCACTTTAACCAGTCATGACTTCCTCCAAATAATTCTAGATGGGCCCAAGTGTCAGTAGGTGACTGAGGTGGGCAGGATACCTTTCTTCAAAACTGGAGGTTGTATGAAGTCAGGAAGAATAAAAATCAAGATTCCAGGTTTAGATATTTTTAAAAAGAATACTTAATAAGGTAGTGAAGCAATGGTTAGGTTTGCAAGCAAATGTCCATATTAACAGGACATTTGTTGTAAAATTAGTGCCTGTTTAGGAGGTATTCACTTTATTACTAAAAGCAGTCAAGTATTGCATTAATTGGGGCAATATAATGGGATCCCGCACACTGAGAACAAACTAGTTCTGAGTGTGCATGTAAACAGGCACACAGAGAGAGACATAGACCCCAAGTGTCAGTAGTGGGTGGGATATCTCTCTCCAAACCTAGGAAAAATGTAGAGGTTGTACAAATTCAAGAAGAAAAAGTCAGAACAAGGCTCCAAAAATACCTACACTTGAATACACAAAGGCAGTTTGTGTGATTCCAAAGCCTGTGACCTATGAACTCCATCCTTAGATTAAGATAGGGATCATGGAAAAGTCATGGTGAGGAAAAGCCCCTGTGCGATGTCATACCAACACCTTCCAAGAGATCTTTTGCAAAAGGGTTGTATATGTGTCATTTTGTGTGGTCCTCTTTGGGCCTAGCTGGCATCTAAACTTCTCTGTCTCTCTCATCCTCTCTACTTCACTGAGAAGCAGTAGACTCCATATTTCTTCCGTAACTTGCTGGGAAATCCAAAGCTGTGGACGCTGGGATTTGTGAGTCCCCCGCAGTGGGCACGGGGAATGTTGATCGGAAAGCGCACACTGCCGTCATCAAGCCAGCCTCCGTCACAGCGGTCCAGCTGGGAGAATTTCCACGCAGCGTACAGCTGCCCGACTTTGGCAATGGCAGCCCTGTCGTTGCGGCAGGCTTGAGTGGCTTCCTTGAAATTCATGTGGCCCCGGATGAAATAGACCCGGCCTGGGTAGAGGAGCAGAGGGGGAAGAAGCAGAAGCAGGAAATGATGTTGAGGGAGTTAGAGTCAATGCACAAAGGATTTAGCTACGACCCGGCTGGACTACTGTAATATGCTCAATATGGGGCTGCCCTTGAAAAGTGTTCAAAAGCTTCAGCTAGTCCAAAATGCTGCAGCCAAACTGTTGACTGGAGCCACAGGGAATAGGTTACTCCCTTGCTAAAACAATTTCACTGGCTACCAGTCCATTTCTGGGCACAAAATGCTGGTTATGACTTATAAAGCCCTAAATGGCTTGAAACCCAAGCCACCTTAAAGTTAATATCTTCCTATACAAATCTGCCTTGGTGCCAAGATCCTTGGGTGAGCACCTTCTATCTGTCCCATAAACTTGATTTGTGATGACCTGAGAGAGAGCCTTTTCTGTGGCTGCTCCCAGGTTGTGGGATTCCCTCCCAAGAGAGGCTAGACTGGTTCCCTCTTTGTATCACCTTCTGCCGGCACGCTGAGACCTTCCTGTTCAGACAGGCCTTTGGAAACTAAGGGACAGACAAAGCTGATCACTGGCCGCCATCAGAGCAAACTGCGTTTTAATTGCTGGTTGGAAATGTGCCTTGAATCCCAGTCTGAGAAAGGCCAATAGAAATGCATTCAATAAGTAATATAGGAGAATTGCACAGTTTGTGGAAACTGCCAGGGTATGAAAAGACTAGCAAATGGCAGGGAGCAGGGCAGAAAGACTACAAGCCCCAGTACTCATTAGTTCCTTCCTGCTCAGCATTAAAATCTGAGGAACGGGAATAATATTTTAACAGGTATCCTACACATTGTTGCACACACCTCAATCTCCAGGCAGTGAGAGACTCCAGGGATGTCTGTGTATTCCCATAGTTTGGTTTCCTTGGAATGAAGGTCGATGGAGATTATGGTATCTTTAGGATATATCGTTTTATTTACACATAGATACAACATATATACTCCCTAGGATGGAGGGGCGCACAGCAATAACGCTCCAACAAATCTTGCTTCCCCATTAGTTTTCCAGGTATATCTTGCAGCCACAGCTTTGGAATCCAGCACAAGAGCAAGACAAGCCTCCTAGGATGATGTAGCCTCCACCCAGGGTGTGTGTGTGGGGGGGGGGGGGAAGGACCACCCATTTGTCTATATGGCAACCTCCTTGGGCATGTAAATGATGGTACTTAACTAGCCAGCCAAGGTCACTACTTTAACAAAAATTGGTTCAGTAGGTTCCTCTCATAGATTCTGACACCACATACACAGGATCACAGGTTTGGAAGGGACCCACAAGAATCAACAGATAATTTCTAAAGAATGAAGGTGGTGGAATAGAAGCCGCTTTGGTAGGGGGAGGAAATATTTCATCAAAATTGTTTTGGCATAGTGCTACTTTAGACAAGTCACTCATTATTTCAAAATTAAAAAGACTAGAAAAATAAAGCATAAAAATATATGGCCTTTTCATGCCATAAAATTGAATTTTTTCGTTTATAACTTATGAGATTGTTTATATGGGATAGGAATGGGGGTGAGGGAGAGCTTAAGGGTATGTTACAAGTCTGTGTCAAGCCCAAATTATGCTTGGGCGCTTGGTTTGGGAAAGGTTATGAAACCTAGAGCCCTAGCCTCACAACAGTCTTACGAGGCAGAATGCCACTTTTTACTGAAAGGTGAAAGGACCGAGGAGAGAACAAACTGCTTGTCCAGAGATGCACACAGAGTCCAGGAAACAACTGCTGAGAACCATTAATCTGAGCTACATAAACAAGTTTATTTCTAAGAGTAAGGACTAGAAATTTGCTTCGTATATGAATCATGCCAAGCCTCTGGCTTGGTCTGCACCCACATACCTTTCACAGCCGAACTGAAACAGAAGGCATCAAACCGATCTTTCAGCTTGTCCCTGGCGCCATAACTTCGAACCCCTGGGAGAAGAAGACGTCCCCCACAGGGCTCGCGGGAGTTAATGATGGGGTAATGGACTGTTCCTTCCATGACCCATCCTGCGTTGCACCAGTCCAGCCCTTCTGTCCAAGCTAAATGAAGAGGAAGCAACAAATGCAATACAACAAGTTAACTGAGCACCAATTGCTTCCTCTGGTCCATTGCCTGCACCTTGAAGCAACATCCATCAACCAGTCAGGGGATGCTTGTTCTCACCATCTCTATGTATGCCAGAACAAGCTTCATCAGGTTGTTTCTAGAAGCGCAAGGTGGAGGATAACAAAAACAAGCAATCAGTCAAGAAATAAAGGAGGGCATTTCAGGGTTTCCCTTTTCCTTTCGGAAAGAGAAAGAGTCATGAGTGTTTCTTATTCATTAAAAAAAAAAGACACAGTTTGGCTGAAACACAAACAAAGGCTTTGTCTATTTTTATATGGTTTCGGGGCAGTCACACACAATCCCACTTTCAGTATTGCTGCCTTGTTTCCCATCTGTGCCAGTCTTGTAGCTTCCTCCTGGAATCCTGTATTTTTTATGCCACAAACATTTTTGGTGTTTGGTTTTTATTCCTGTCCTAAAACCTCACTGAAGAACCTCACTGAAGAACAGCAATGACACAGCAGCAAATAAACCCCACAACCCAACCAAAACAAAGCAAAGCAGTAAAAACCATCCCTAGAAGATGAGTAAGAAAACACCAGCAAAAATTGGGTTACCTTTATAAAGTTGTCCATAGCTTGCCAGGCGAGAGTCCTGCTCTTGACAAGCTTTTTTGGCCTCAAAATAGTTGAATTTGTAGCGCCCTTGGCTGGTCTGGTAGGGGAAGACAATTCCTGGAGAGAAGGAGTAAGAGAATTTTGGGGAGGAGGTGAGTAGGGGGTGATGAGCTTTGAGTTACCTTTTTAAAAATAAGTATTTCATTATTAAATTTATTTGAAAGTACAAACTGCAAATAAAAGGCAGAGAGTGAGTGTTAACATAACAGGCTTAGGATTGCTCAGTAACTATACATAGTGGTAATCTTAACATTGGCCCCACTTACACTATACATTGAAAGCATTGAGAGGCAGTGAGCTTCATTGCCAGCTAGTGGGGATTTGAATGCTGATCTCTCCCAAGTCCTAGTCTGACACTCTAACCATTACACAACACTGGCTTATACTTGCACACTGGTTCCAACCTGTCTTGCAAGGCCTCCATAGATCTATATTTTGCAAATTGCCCTGTGATCTTCAGAAGAGCAGTATATAAATTTAATTTAATTGAAGAAGAAGAAGAAGAGTATCCCGCTTTATCACTGCCCAAAGGAGTCTCAAAGCGGCTAACATTCTCCTTTCCCTTCCTCCCCCACAACAAACACACTGTGAGGTGAGTGGGGCTGAGAGACTTCAAAGAAGTGTACTAGCCCAAGGTCACCCAGCAGTTGCATGTGGAGGAGCGGAGATGCGAACCCGGTTCCCCAGATTACGAGTCTACCGCTCTTAACCACTACACCACATTGGCTCTCTAGAAGAAGAAGAAGACGACGACTTCTCATGCCCTCAGGAAAACGGCCGCACCAGTCCCCTTACCATCTAACTGCAGGACCAGAGATATGCTCTCATCCTCCAGGCCATTGATCAGCTGGCAGCGGTAGCGCCCCTCATCATCCAGCGCCACGTCAGAGATGGTCAGTGAGGCATCATAGCGGTGGCTGTGCCTCAGGCGGGCCCGGCTGCCCAGCGGGCCGTAGGTTTTGTGGTGCACCCCGTTGGTGATGAGGATGACAACCTCCATATATTCGGCTGGCTCCACTTTGCTCCACCTGACCTTGTAGTTTGGGGGTAGCGTCCTCAGGATGCAGGGCAGGGTGACGGTGGCTCCTCTCTGAGTGTGCACTAGCTTGGTCATTGGCTGCAGCAGGTATTGGAGGGGCGCTGGTGTTGCTGTGGGTGAGAGGGAAGGAAGGAAGGCCACTTCAGTACGGCCACATCCGCACCATACCTTTAAAGCACTATGGCGCCACTTAAACAGGCATGGCTTCCCTCAATGAATCCTCGGAGTTGGTGTTTCTTAAAGGTCCTGAGTGCTGTTAGGGGACCCCCTATTACCTCCACAGAGCTACAATTCCCAGAGTTCCCTGTGAAGCGAGGTAGAAATTCTGCAAACCCCGTTTTCAGGAAAGCCAGGACGTCCTGACCACAAAGCAAGAAAGAAGCAGTTGTGAGCAGGAACCTAAGGGCTGAATGGTACATTGGAAAATAACTCCAGAAAAGGTGCATACAGCAAACCAACCAACCAACCAACCCTTGGGTTGTGCTTAAAGAGACTCAGGTTGGAGGTCGAGGACTAGCAGAAGGTGGTCGGTCGGCTAGAGGATGAAACAGCTTAGATGATGTATTTTTCCTAAACACAGTGTGCCATAATGGAAATGCATTACTGAATAAAGTCTGATAAACTGGGAATTTGGGGTGAACCTCTGCATTGAACCCACAAAAGGAATTTTCTCCTTCAGAAGAATAGTGGAATAGTGGCCTCTCAGCACCCTTCACAAGCCTCAGCTCCCTGAATTATTTGGCCCTGATTTATTTATTTATTTATAAAAAATATTGCCAGGACAGTGTTTTAGTGCTAAGTAAACTGTTGGTAAAAGTGAGGTGTGTCATAGAATGGTGACCATTGCAAGGGTTAAAACTGAATGTGTGCTGAGCCGTGATATATGGCTTTGGGTGTGGGGCAGATGAAGGGCTGAGAGGGCTGTTGGAAGCCCCAACAATCAGTTGATCATCCACACGGATAAAAACAGGCAACCTGACCTCATTGTGAGATGGGCATTTATTCAAAATCCACTTAAAATGATTTAGCATGATTAACAAATTCCAAAAAGTCGATGAACGTGACCCGTGATACCAGCTTCTCAAAGTCTGATAGCCATTTATGCCTCCAGTGCCCCTCTGCCACCCCCTTCCTTCTCAGCACCCCCTAGTTAATCCCCCCAGGAGGCATTACCCACCAACTCTGGGAATCACTGTGCTCAGAGATCCAGTGGTTATGTGCGAAATCAGGCAGAGTCATCTCTGTGTGTTTGTATGAGACTTACACACCTGGATTTCCAGTTGGCTTTTGGTAAATAGCGGGGATTTCCGGAAGAGAGGAGAGACATAAGGAAACCAAGATCAGGATCTGGTGCATACTTCAAAGGCAGAGGAGGGTCTTGCCTGAAAAATGAGTGACAATTGAGAAGGATCCCCCCAGCCCTCTCACATGCACATACTGACAAATACACTTCCACTATGAGCAACATAACTGCCTGCTGGATCTGGCCAGTGGACCATCTAGCTCAGCATCCTGTTCTCACAGTGGCCAACCAAATACTTGCAGGAAACCAGCAAGCAGGAGCCAAGCACAAGAGCTCCACCCTCCCCATGGTTTCTAGCAACTGGTATTCAGAAGCATTACTGCCTTTGATTGACTAGGCAGAGCTTAGCCAACATGACTAGCAGCCATGGACAGCCTTCCCCTCCATGAATTTGTCTAATACTCTTTTAAAGCCATTCAAGTTTGTGGAAATCGCTCCCTTATGTGGGAGGGAGTTCCACAGTTTAACTATGCACTGCAAGAGCAAGTACTTTCTTTTATCTCTCCTGAATCTTCCAACATTCAGCTTCATTGGATAGTCTCCATTGGGTTCTAGTATTATGAGAAGGGGGGGACAAACTTTCCTCTCTCCACTTTCCCCATGCCAAGCATCAACTTCTATCATGTTATCTCTGACTCACCTTTTTTCTAAACTAAGAAGTCCCAGACACTTTCCACATAGGGGAGTTGTTCCTGGGTGTTCCTTTTCTAGCATCTAGTTTCTAACAAGGACAGCCAGAGAACCCCAAGGAAATTAATGAGCTTGAAAATTCTAGACCAACCTTCCTCAACTTCCTCTTCCAGTTGCTTTAGACTACCCATCAGCCCCAGCCAGCACAGCTGTTTTCGCAGCAGCCAACCAGATGCCCCAACAGAAAGCTCACAAACAGGACCTGAAAGCAACAATACTCTCCCCACTGGTGGTTTCCACCAGCTGGTATTCAGAGGCATATTGTCTCTGATAGTGGAGGCAAAACATAGCCATTGATAGCCTTATCCTCCATGAATTCATCTCATCCCTTTTTTTAAAGCTGTCCAGATCAATGACCATCATCACCACAACCATTCATACACCATAAGTAGAGAACAGAGAGAATCAGAGAAGGACCCACCATCCGTTACCATACCTCTCTAGAAAGACAGGTAAATCGTCCAGCCACTTTGACGAGATTGCAACGGAAGCTGTCAGGAGACACCGAACCTGTAGCTTCTCATGAGAGTACAAAACCAATCCAGGGACACATCTCCATGGAGCGATGAGCTGTTGTTCCTCTTAATCCAGCCTCATGGTCAACATCCCCCATCCCCACCGCACAGATCATAGAGAAGAATGGAAGTCCATCTCTGCCAATGTCACTAAGACAAGTTCTCCAGATGAGAAGCATTCCATCTCCCAGTAGGAACACAAATGACCATGTCAATGCCAGTTGGACCTCACAAAGACATCCTTATGGTGGCGGTGGAGAGGTTGGCCAAGGAAGATGATGGTGATGCCCCACTTAGGATGACGATGTCTGATTTTCCCTCATCCTTCTTCTGAATCCTTTCCTGCTGCCTCTCTTTCTCTCCCCTGGATGTGAGGTCCCGTCAACAGTTTGCACATTTTTCTGTTTTGTTTACCCCGCCCCAAGAATACATTAAAACGAAAGAAAGAAAGCAGAAACAGATTCTCATTGTTCTGCTTGGCAAACTGAACAACCCTCCTCAAACAAGCTTGCCTTTATTCTGGGGGAATTCAGACAAAATGTCAATACAGCCCTCATGCCGGCTTCTGGCACCTTCCATGGTCCCACTCCTCATGCAGAAGATCTTAGTAAACAAGCCAATGTGCCTTTTTTTGGGGGGGGGGAGGCTGAAGCTCCAGAGAGTTTCCCACAATGCACCACATCCTAAAGCTGTGTCCAAATTCCAAATTATTATTCTAGCCACTGAAGAGGCCAATTCTCACAGAATGCTTCAGACTAGCTATGTTAGTCATTCTGGTGGGAATCCAAGTGGTCATCTTGGAATAGATGCTCTAAGCCTTGGGAGCTTATGATTCCCAATTGCTTTGAGGTTTTTGGATATTAGTCAGCGGTTCTTCATTTTTGAACACCGGCCATACAGGCCGCCTACAGATGGCAACATTCAGCCACAGCCCATTCAGAGGCAGCCGATAGGGCTAAATTTGTGGGGTGGAGGTGGAAAATGTGACTTGCCCTTTCTCTGTATGTGGGACCCAGTTGCTAGGTAGGGAGCCCTGACTTCATTCCTAGAAGGAAACAGCTCAAGATTGATATATGTTTTGATCTCCTGATCAAAACATTATTGTTGTCAAAGCATTTGGTTATTCCTGATTTTATCTTTTCAGCGTTTTAAAGAGGGCTTTTTTAGTGATCATTTTATTGTTTTATTCTCTTTGTAAACTGCTTTGAGGTTGTTGTTTTTAACAATCAAGTGGTGTGTAAATTTTACTAAACAAATAAATAAGCTTTAGCTGCCAACGTTCTGTGATGGATTAGATGGTGTAAACCATCTGCATAATTTTGACGCAATTTTTGTGACTGATTCCCGTCACAAAAAACTGTGGGTGGGATGGAGAGAAAGAGAGACCTAATTCTGTCAGCAGGGACTGTCTTGTTATTTTTCTCATGAAAGCTGCATTGGGAGCCTTTTTAAAACTGAAAAGAGGGGTTAAAATGCTCTAAGTAAATAGATGATGACGACGACAACAACAACAACAAAATAATTTATATGCTGCCCATCTGACTGGGTTGCCCCAGCCACTCTGGGTGGCTTTCAACAAATTAACACATCAAACACAGTAAAACACCAAACATTAAAAACTTCCTTAAGGCTGCCTTCAGGTGTCTTCTAGTTGTTTATTTCCTTGACATCTGATGGGAGGACATTCCACAGGGCAGGACTGACTACCAAGAAGGCTCTCTGTCTGCTTGTCTGCTTCCCTGTAATCTCACTTCTCCACTGAGGGAACTACCAGAAGGCCCTTGGAGCTGAATCTCAGTGTCTGGGCTCAACAATGGGCAGTGGCGTAGCTAGCTGCTTGGGCTCCCAGGGTGGTGCAAATGCCCTGCACCCGGGGGCAGGGCAAGCCGGGGCAGAGCACACTGCATGGAAACTCCACGGAGTCTGCAAGCCCCATGTTGCCGTTTCGGGCAGCCCGGAGCCTGCAGGTGCCCGAGCCACCGTGTCACTTCCCAGGAGAGACATGTGGCTCGGGCGCACTGCAGGCCAGGCCCCGCGGTCACCCCCATCAGTGATGACACCTGGGGCGGTCCGCACCCACCATACACCCCTTCCTACACCACCAACAATGGGGGTGGAAATGCTCCTTCAGGTATACAGGGCCAAAGCCATTAAGGGCTTTAAAGGTCAGCACCAACACTTTGAATTGTGCTCAAAAATGTACTGGGAACCAATGTAGATCTTTTAGGACCGGTGTTATATGGTTGTTGTTGTTTAGTCGTTTAGTCGTGTCCGACTCTTCGTGACCCCAAGGACCAGAGCACGCCAGGCACTCCTGTCTTCCACTGCCTCCCGCAGAAACTCATGTTTGTAGCTTCGAGAACACTGTCCAACCATCTCGTCCTCTGTCGTCCCCTTCTCCTTGTGCCCTCATTCTTGTTATATGGTACCAGGCACCAATCTAGCTGCTGCATTCTGGATTAGTTGTAGTTTCTGAGTCACCTTCAAAGGTAGCCCTACGTAGAGTGCATTGCAGTAGTCTAAGCAGTAGATAACCAGGGCACTGAGATCCAGTTCCTAGGGCTTTCTGACGGTTCCCTTACTGTGAGGAGTGAAGTGACAGGGAACCAGACAGAGGGCCTTCTCGGTAGCAGCGCCTGCCCTGTGGAACACCCTCCCATCAGATGGCAAGGAAATACACAACCACCTGGCTTTTAGAAGACATCTGAAGGAAGCCCTGCATAGGGAAACTTTTTAACGTGCAACTTTTTATTATGTTTTTATATATGTTGGAAGCTGCCTAGTGTGGCTGGGGCAATGCAGTCAGATGGGTGGGGTATTATTATTATTATTATTATTATTATTATTATAAAACAATGTGACACTGAGCAAGGAGGTTTCACAGAGGTTGTTATGGTCCCACAGGGAGGGTTTCTTCAGCTCTTGTTTCTTGCCCCCAGTAGTTCCCTCCCCTCCCTGTGCATCAGGTCCATTTCAGGGATGGACTACAAGACAAGCAACAGTTTGCTCATTGTGAAGAAAGAACAAAGAGTCCCAGGCCTTGGTGTTATTATCACATGCTGGAGAAGACAACAAGGGATGTTGTTCATCCCATTCTCCTGGATGAATGGGCAATAAAGGCTCCTGGAGGAAGTTGTGGGAGGGCAGAGAGAGGGACAAGGGCCACATTCAGACCATACATTTAAAACACTGTGATACCACTTTGAAGAGTCATAGCTTCCCCCAAAGGATTCTGGGAGCTGTAAGTTGTTGTTGCTCCCAGAGTTCCCTGGGAAGAGGGATTGATTGTTAAACCACTCTGAGAATTGTAGCTCAGTGAAGGGAACAGGCTGTGCTTTTTTCTAAAAAAAATGTTTAGGGGTACTTTCATTTTGACTCAAGAAAATCACAATTTTATAGTTCAAATCAGGAAAAACAAAGACAGTAAATGGACCAGAGTACAAAGATTCACAGAATATTTAGGGGGGTGTACCCCTGCGTAGCCCTAGAAAAAAAGCACTGGGAACATGTATAACTCTCAGCAGCCTGAACAAACTTTAGATATAATCAGGGGCTGATTTAACATGGGCCTAACCTGCACTTTCCCCCTAAAACATATAACCACACAAACCTTTTTAAACAGTCACATATGCCACATTCACACAATACATTTAAAGTGGTATGATGCCACTTCAAACAGTCATGGCTTTGCCCAAAGGATTCTGGGAGCTGTAGTTTGCTAAGAGTGCTGAGAGTTGTTAGGAGGTGCTGTCCCCCTCCCGGAGCTACAATTCCCAGTGTTTCCTATGAAAAGGGATTGATTGTTAATCCACTCTGGGAATTGTAGGGTCTCCTAACAGCTCTCAGCACCCTTAGCAAACTACAGCTCCCAAAATTATTTTGGGCGAAGCCATGACTGCTGAAAGTGACATTGTTGAACTTTACATGTACAGTGGTACCTCTGGTTACGTACTTAATTCATTACAGAGGTCCGTTCTTAACCTGAAACTGTTCTTAACCTGAAGCATCACTTTAGCTAATGGGGACTCCCGCTGCTGCTGCTGCTACTGCTGTGCCGCCGCTGCACGATTTCTGTTCTCAACCTGAAGCAAAGTTCTTAACCCGAGGTACTATTTATGAGTTAGCGGAGTCTGTAACCTGAAGCATCCGTAAACTGAAGTGTATGTAACCCGAAGTACCACTGTACAGTGTGAATGTGGTCTGTGTATGCTTTCTTTCTTGCAATAAACCACCTCTTTTAAAGATGCCTTGTTTGATTATATGTTTTAGGGAATAAATGCGGGATACGCCTTTGTTTAAAAAACCCTCTTGATTATTTCTTCATGCAAAAGACCCCCTCCTCTCTCAAGGTAAGTTTTTCTGGGGGGTTGAGGTGAGGTGGGTGCACGTCTTTCGCCTGTGTTTGGCTGCAGCGGCATCAAGCTGGAGAACGGCTGCCTGGAGGCCTTTTGGAGTCGCTCCTCCCTTCCAGGGTGTCCTCTGCACGCTGCCTGCCACCTCCCTTGAAGCAAGTGGCTTTTTGCCAGGGCTGAGCAACCACTGAACATTTCCTGGGAGTGAGATGGGTGGGGCTCCCCTGAGAACTCATTGACTGGAAGGTGGGGCTTGGCTGGCACCTGTGACTGCTTTCACTTTCCTCTTTCTTTCTCTCTCTCCTCTCCTGCTTTCCCCTTCGCTTCTCCCTTTCCCCACAATGTCAGGGCACACCACCAACCTAAGGCTCAAGCTCCCCATCGCCTGTGTTTTCCTTCAGTTCCTGACTATTCTCCTCTTCGCCCTCTTCGTCCAGTATGATGCTGAAACAAGCGCCAAGCTCTGGCACGAGGAACTGGCTCTCCGCAACAAGAGCCACCTGCAGAACGAGTTTTATATGCGCTACCCAAGTGAGTATTTACTGGTTTTGTTTTATTTTGTCTCTATCCTGCTTTCCTCCCAGGAACCAAAGCTGCTCACAAAAATTAAATCAAGCAGGGAAGGAAACACAGAAAGCTTAAAACATATAAAAGACACAAATAGTTGGAAAGTAATTATTATTGCTGTTATTATTAGTATAGATGTATACTCCTTTTTCCTGATGGGACTTAAGGCGGCTTACAGATACAGTGGTACCTTGGAAGTCGAACGGAATCCATTCTGGAAGTCGGTTTGACTTCCCAAACAGTTCGGAAACCAAGGCACAGCTTCCAATTGGCTGCAGGAATTGGAAATTGCGGAATTTGCAATGGACATTCAGGTTCCAAAGAACGTTCGCAAACTGGAACAATCACTTCTGGGTTTGCATCTTTTGAGACCCAAAATGTTTGTCTTGCAAGTCATTTGAGATCCAAGGTATGCCTGTAAAAGCAAGAACCAGTGAAATTGTAGGAAAAAACAATCATTACAAAACAATTAAACATTGATAGATTTAAAACTGTATAGACATATAAAGTCTGTTTAAAACATACAAATAACCAAAATAAAAACAGCACAGCAGCAGCCCTTTCTTTAAAAGCAGTCAGTTCCTAAAAGAACAGGAAAGTCTTCACCTGCTGGTGGAAGGACGACAAGGAGGGCGACAGTCTGGCTTCTCTAGGGAGGGAGTTCCAAAATCTGGGAGCAGCCACTGAGAAGGCCCTCTCCTGCAATCCCACCAATTATAAATGTGAGGGTGGTAGGACTGAGAGGCAGGTCTCCGGTGAAGTTCTCAGAGACCGTGCAGGTTTGTATGGGAAGATACAGTCTTTCAGATATCCTAGACTTAAGCCAAAGTCTCTCCATTTTTTAATCCATTCATTTATTTGTAAAATCTCTCTACTGTTTGATTGCGTTATAAAAACCCAGAACACCCCTCGATGTGATTTACAAAAAGAATAAAACTAAAAAACAATTAAGAGCAACTATTTAAAACATTCAAATAACAATTAGGATTATTAATAAGCTAAAAACGATTTAAAACACTTGCCAACATTCTATAGATCTGGACAGGTTTGTCTAGACAGAAATGTTTTAAGCAGTCATTGAAAAGGGTGGGCTGCTGCTTGATGTCAATAGACATGGAGCTCCATATATTATTGAAAAATAGCATTTAAAAATGCATTGTATTCAGGAAACTTGATTGCCAAAAAAAGAGAGTATATTATGAGAAGTGAGTATTAAAATCCTGACAGATTTTTGTGAAGGGTTTTTATTTTATTTTAAAACAAATTGTTGGCTGATGTGGAAATATTACAAGCTGAAGGCTGCAGAAATGAGAAACTGAAATTGACAGTCATCCATCTTTAAGCATAACAGAGTCAAATTATATCCAGTTTACTGAAATCCTGCCCCTATCCCCCTTTCCTGAATTTAACCCTGAGCCCCTAAGGCCTGTTCACACAGGGACATACATTTACTCTTGTATTTAAAATATTTCTATACCACTTTTCATCCAAGCAGATTCCTGGATAGTATACAATAATATAATGGGGACGAGCTGTGGCTCTGTGGAAGAGCCTGGAGTGTCTAAGTGTATAAGATTATGTCTAATAATGTGTATAATATGCAAGAGTTGTTCATATTTTTATCAGAACTGTACAGAAAAACTCACTTCCCACCACAATTAAGGAGCAAGCAGTGGATTGGAAAATCCCATCCCTGGTTGCTTGTGAATCCCTGCAATTCTAACTTTCTGCAGCTTTTACTGGTTACAATTGAAGTGAAAAGTTGCTCCCCATTGTAGGAGATTAGCTGCGGCATAACTGAAGGTATCCACATGGTTATCGGCCTTTAAAAGGTTGCGAGGTTACTGCAAAAGGAAGCCGACAGTTGTTCTGTTTGCAGACTGCAATGGCTCTTGTGTGTGTATTGGATCTTATCAGCAAACGTATTCCCATTCGCTATCAGAGAAAACTCTTTGAAGCTGGCTGTGCATACATGGCGAGTGTACATTTCAGCCTTGGAATCTAGTTGAACAGGCAAAGGTCTTTTGCAGGCTGCCTTCCTGGGTAACCGCATTTGGAATACAGTGGTAAATTGGTTCTCAAACTTAATCCGTTCCGGAAGTCCATTCCAAAACCAAAGCATTCCAAAACCAAAGTGTGCTTTTCCATAGAAAGTAATGCAAAACAGATTAATCCATTCCAGACTTTTACAAACAACCCCTAAAACAGCAATTTGACATGAATTTTACTAACAAGAGCATTGATCCGTAAAATGAAAGGAGTAATCAATGTACTGTCCTATAAAATAAATAAGACAGTATTGTAGATGATAAAAATTAAAAAAAAAAAAATTCTTACCAGCACTGATGATAGTCATTGTTTGGATGGGGGGCTTTTATCCATTTTCATAGTCACACAATCAGTCAATCAGTAGTTGAACTGGTTTCAACACACAAAAACAAATTAACCCCAAAAGCCTCAAAAACAAAAATGCAAAATAAATAGCAAAAGAGCCAAACTTAATTCATTCTGGAAGTCCCTTTAACCTGAAATGTTCGAAAACCAACGTGCAGCTTCTGATTGGTGTAGGTGCCCAGGAAACAATAGCCAACAGCCTATTTGTTTGGTTTCTGAAAAACATTCAAAAACTGGAACATTTACTTCTGGGTTTTCGGCGTTTGAGTACCAAGGTACCACTGTACTGTGACTGCACTGGGAATGCTGTGCACAGTTCTGGTTGCCTCGCCTCAAAAAGGATATTACAGAGTTGGAAAAGGTTCAGAAAAGGGCAACCGAAATGATTGAGGGGATGGAGCAAATCCCCTTATGAAGAAAGGTTGCAGCGTTTGTTATTTTTTAGTTTAGAGAAAAGGGAAGTGAGAGGTGACATGATGGACGTTTATAAAATTATGCATGGCATGGAGAAAGTGGGCAAAGAAAAGCTTTCCACCCTCTGTCAAAACACTAGAACTCATGGACACCCAATGAAATTGAATGTCAGAAGATTCAGAACAGGTAAAAGAAAGTATTTCTTCATGCAGGACGTGGTAAATCTGTGGAACTCCCTCCCACAAGACACAGCAACAGGCATTTGTGCTCACATTTTAAACCAGTCCATTTCTCACCCTGATCCAGGTTTCCAAGATGTCCACACTATGATCTTTGTTGGCTTCGGCTTCTTGATGACCTTCCTGAAACGGTACAGCTTTGGGGGTGTGGCCTTCAACTTCCTGATAGCTGCCTTTGCCATCCAGTGGTCTATCCTCATCCAGGGCTTTTTCCATTCCTTCCATAATGGCAAAATCCACATTGGAATAGAAAGGTGAGCAAAGTGGCTCCTTCTCCAAACTGCTTGGCGTTAGAGACTCAATTTCAGCCTGGAAGAGAGAGCAAGAGACCAATTCAGGAAACCTTGGTGCCATCTTGGAGGTCTGGGGACCCAGGGGGCAGTGGGTTGGTGGTAAGAAGGAGGGTGGGAGGAAAGGACAACATAAACAGTTCATGTTAACAAATGTTTCACAAGATACCTGTGAAAGTCAAAAGTAGGGGCAATGATTTACTGGAAACAGGTATCTGAAAGTAGGTGCTGTCCCTGGTCAATAGAGACAATTGTATGGTTATAGGTGAGGGTGGGGGTCAGTCTGGATGATACTCTGGATCCCTTCTGCACCTGTTTAGAATTAAGTAGCAGAGGCTGCTGATTCAGCCAAACCAGACCCTTTGTCAAGGTAATGGCCTTTTCTGGCCTGTGAAGTACAGCTATTTAACATATCCAAAGAAGTTGTTCTGTTGTCATAGAGACAAATGGGTATTCCTTATACCACCTCACCTGGCTGGATGCCACATCATCCTGGGATGGGCAACAATAAACCAAGAGATGCTGTGTGGAAGAGCATTTTGACTGGTTCTGGAAGCTAGAGACAGAGAGGCTTGTCTTGTTCTGTGCTGGACCCAAAGCTGTGGCTTGGGGCTTCTCTGGAGACCTAATGGGGAAGCAAGATCTACTAATGCTGTGAGCCCCTCCATCCCACTCAGGTTGTATATATATGTAAATAAAACCATATATCCTATAGACACTACAGTCTCCACTGACCCTCATTTCAAGGCACCCCTGGAATCTCTCACCACTTGGAGATTGGGGTGTGTGTGCAACAATATATTGTTACATGCCACCACCCCAATCTCGAGCTGGTGATAGAATCTAGGGGTTCCAGGAACTCAGGGCATCATCCAGACTGACCCCCAAACCCACTATTATATTACAGGGCTTGTCTCCCAGTGCTCCTTTCACCAGACATGAGCAGTTGCAAGCTTTCCGTAGCCAATCAGAACTCCCCATTGGACGACTTTGATGGTTGTGTCGTGTAGGTCAATTCTCTGCGGATGTCCCTTCATTGGCCCTGAGTTAATTGGAGTTAACTTACAGCATTGCAGGGGGTGGACTAGATGACCCTTGGGACCTCGTCCAACTCTACAATTCTATAATTCTGTGACAGGGGGCAGGAAAGGGCGGCAGCCTAGACTGTCACATTCAGACTGTTGCTTCCAATGTTTTCTGCCAGCATGATCAATGCCGACTTCTGTGCTGGGGCAGTACTGATCTCTTTCGGAGCCATTCTTGGCAAGACGAGTCCTGTCCAGCTGCTACTGATGACTGTATTGGAAGTCACCCTCTTTGGCATTAATGAATATATCTTACTTAGTTGCTTTGGGGTGAGTCTTTGCATTAAAATGATGCTATTTAATCATGTATTGCATTTGTGTCTTGTATTTCTGTCAGGTTGCTTGAGGTAGCAATATATACACGCAACAAACATAAAACATTGGGAAAAAATCCTTGCAATAGTGTATACATTAGTCAAAGCCACATACCCAAAAATGCTTATTAGGAAAAATTCGCACTAAAGCGCTGAAGAATTTTCATGAGGATTTATTTATTTTTAATCATAAATTGCTGCAGAAATGTGAAGAGCTGAGAGCCAGTGTGGTATAGTGGCTGGACTGTCACATGAGGACCCGAGTGAAACCAGGGTTCAAATTCCCTCAGCCATCATGAATCTCACTGGCTGACCTTGAGTTCTTTGGGGGAAAGGTGGCATACAAATTCAAGTCATAATAAAAATAATAATTTAAGATAGCAATAAATGAGAAACTGAGAGAACCAGAATTGACAGATGCTTCTGTCCCTATCACTCTGTGACCTTTGTGGAAGCAAATTTGGATGAATCCTGAATAAAGATGTTATCTGGAGGAACCCTCAAAGGATATTTCTGAAATTAATCCTGGGACTGGAGCACCCATACTTTGCCTTAGCTTTCTGCTTCAGTTAATTTGCGCATCCCTTTTAGATGGTAAGCCGGTGCGGGCAGGAGCAGTCTTAATTGACTGTATAGGAGCCTTTTTGGCTGAAGTGTAGGGCATAACAGCTAATAATAATAATAATAATAATAATAATAATATCTGTGTGTGCCACTTTTGCAATTGTGTGCTCCTTTCTGACCTTCTGGCTCAGGCAAAGGATGCTGGGGGCTCCATGACCATCCATACCTTCGGGGCCTATTTTGGATTGATGGTGTCCAGGATTCTTTACCGGCCTCAGCTGAAGAAGAGCAGAGAACGAGAAGGCTCCACCTATCACTCAGATCTCTTTGCTATGATTGGTAAGAGCCACCACATAGGTGGAGGGTTGTTGCTGCTGTTAATGGCTCAATCTTATAGAAAGAGGGGAGTTTTTAGAGCAAGAGGGAACGGACTGTTTTCTGTCCCAGAAAAATGAAGTTAGGAGAGAAGGCCCACCTTCTAGTTCAGAACCTGCTCCCTCATAGTGGCCAGTCAGGAAATAACACCTTAAGAACCTAACATAAGCAGAGCCTGATGGATCAGGCCAGTGACCCATCTAGTCCAGCACCCTATTCTCACAGTGGCCAACCAGATGCTTGTGGAAAACCCACAAGAATGGCCTGAGCACAAAAGCAACTCTCTCCTTCTGTGACTACCAGCAGCTGGTATTCAGAAGCATTACTGCCTCTGACCATGGAGGTAGCACATAGCCATCACAGCTAGTAGCCACTAGTTGCCTTATCTTCCTTCATGAATTTGTCCAGTCCTCTTTTAAAGCCCTCCAAACTGGTGGCCATTGCTGCCTCCTGTGGGAGGGAGTTCCATTGTTTAACTCTGTGTCGCATGAAGAAACACTTTCTTTTCTCTGTCCTGACTCTTCCAGCTTCATTGGATGTTCATTGGATGTTCATGAGTTCTAGTGTTATTGTGGCATCAGTGCGCCTGGCTGTTAACCAGAAGATTTGGGGTTCGAGTTCACCCAGGGATGGCTGTGGGCAGGATTTCTGCATTGAACGGGGTTGGAATAGATGACCCCTGAGATCCTTTTGAACTCTACAATTCTATGAAGAAAGAAAGTCATTTCTCTACATACGACTTTACACCCCTATGTCTTGGTTGTTACTTACCAGCTGGATGCTGCTGGAAAGTCCAGTGGAGGCAGAACATGCTCCTCATGGCTAGTTGCCCATAATAGCCTTATTGTCCTCTGTGACTCTGTCCAATCCTCTTTTAAAGCTGCTTCCCTTTCTTCCCTCCATGCAGGAACTCTCTTCCTCTGGCTTTTCTGGCCCAGCTTCAACTCAGCGGTGGCGGCCCATGGAGACGACCAGCTCCGGACGGTCATGAACACCTACTTCTCCCTGGCTGCGAGCACCCTCACCACCTTCGCCCTCTCGGCCCTGGTGAATGGAGGGGGCAAGCTGGACATGGTGAGACCAGTTTGGTGGCCTCTTTTGTAGGGCTTTGGGTGAAAAGAGCATCCCTGCTCACCACTGTCATACATTAGATCAGGCTTCCTCAACCCCGGCCCTCTAGGTGTTTTGAAACTACAATTCCCATCATCCCTGACCACTGGTCCTGCTAGCTAGGGATCATGGGTGTTGTAGGCCAATAACATCTGGAGGACCAAGGTTGAGGAAGCCTGCATTAGATTCTGGGGCTTCCAGACTGTCGCTCTTTTTTGAGGGGATTAAATCACATCTTGGCAGGTCAACAACCTCTCTTCCCTCAAAAGACTGGATTTTTTGGCAACAAGGAAAGCGAAGGGTAAATGACTTGCTTTCATGTGACATCATCTAACCTCCCAGCAAGCAAATCAGTGCTCATGAAATAACCAACACCATCTAATCTCCCTGTCAACAAATCAAAGAATAGTCTGAAAGCACTTATGTGGGAATTAAATTCTAGTTCCCATTTATAGAGCGATGTGGAAGACCCTTTGATTAGTTCCCTTTTCCCTCCTATTAAAAACTACACAAGACACTCTCTTTTTAAAGTTTAAATAGCAAATAACTTTTACTCAGTGTACTTGTACTTGCAGATTAAAATATACGACGCAGGTAGGAGTTACTGTACTTATGTTGCTAATACATCTTACGTAGATTTGCATCTGAGATAAATACTGTTACAGCCTAGCTCTGAGGCAGACAGCAGCATAACAGAACATACCTGCTGCTCTAACTGTTAAGGCTGTCCATAACTGTACCAACTGAAATAACTGCCTCTGACGTATGACATCACAGAGTTCTATAGCCCCTGTGAACATTAATCTTTTACTTAACATTTTGGATGCTTTCATCCCACACTTTGGGCCATTGATGTAAAGCAGTATCGTGCCATTTGAAACACGCTGCAAAAATGTGCATGTCAGGCAAAAAGGCATGCCAAAATGTGCCTAGTAGGTGAAATTTGCACTGAAATACTGATGGGGGGAAATAATTGTTGTTGTTTATTTAAAAAAATCACAAATTTTAGAATGAAACAACGAGAAGCTGAAATAAGCTGAAATTGACAGATTTGCTCACTCCCTATCCTAGAGAGCTTCCTTCAATGCAGGTTAGGGGGCTGAGTTTCCCCCTCGGCTACTGCACACCCTCCTCCTATCCTGCCTCACACTGAAGCCATTTGATTATCTATTGATTTTCTCTTACCAGGTTCATGTTCAAAATGCAGCCTTGGCTGGCGGAGTGATTGTTGGGACCTCAGGAGAGATGATGCTGACCCCATTTGGAGCCATGATTGCAGGGGTCTTGGCGGGCTCTGTGTCAGTTCTTGGCTTCAAATTCCTTACGGTATGTTTCCCTCCAAAACAAACAGCAACTTTTGGGGAAATGCAAAGAATTCTGTGCCACAAGGAAGTGACATTACCAGTTTCCCTTGGACTTCCAAAGAAGGGCCATAACTCAGTGGTGGGGTATTTTTACACCCTAGTCTAGGGATAGCCCTTGTTACGCCTTCCAGGTTTGAGCTCTAGATTTCTGAGCAGCCACTAAAAGAAGCGTCAGTAAATCATTATTCTTTATGCCAGCAATGTAGGCCTTCAAAAGGGGGCAGTAAACATGAACGGGGTGAGAAATCCATCGCCTCCCAAATTAGTTTGGATACTTCTCAGGACATCATAGAATCATAGAGTTAGAAGGGACCCTCAGGGTCATCTAGTCCAACCCCCTGCAATGCAGGTATGTCAGCTAATGGCAGATGGCCTCTGCTTTGAAACCTTAAAAACCAGTCCCCCAAATGCCTGCATGACCAGGCAACCTCACCATAAACCCCACTACCTCAAGTTTTACTGAACAACAAAGGCACCTCCTGCCATCAGAAATACTGGGAGTCTCCTGTAAGCCCCTTCTGGTTTCTAACACTGTACAGTGGTACTTCGGGTTACAAACGCTTCGGGTTACAAACGCTTCAGGCTATAAACTCCGCTAACCTGGAAGTAGTACCTCGGGTTAAGAACTTTACCTCAGGATGAGAACAGAAATCGTGCGGCGGCAGCAGGAGGCCCCATTAGCTAAAGTGGTACCTCCGGTTAAGAACAGTTTCAGGTTAAGAACAGACGTCCGGAACGAATTAAGTTCTTAACCAGAGGTAGTACTGTAATTGAAACGATCTGCCATGGTGACTAGAGATTTGGTGCCATTTTAAAAAATAGTAATAATAAGGTTCAGGTTCCCAAGATTTTGGGGAAACATTATGTGCATCTTTGTGAACAGAAAGTGCCCCACTAGATGGGTGAGTACCACCACACACAATCCCCAGGAGGCCACCTAGATGCTTGAGGCAGGAAATCCAGGACTAGAGCCTCCTCGAGAGATGGCAGTCTATCTTGCGGCATGGAATCCCATCCATTCTGTGCCAAAATTCTTTTTGTGCTGAATGCCTCTTCCTCCCCAGCCCTTTCTGGCCTCCAGGCTGAAAATACATGACACTTGTGGAGTCCACAACCTGCATGGGATGCCAGGAATCCTTGGCGGCCTCCTTGGCGTGCTGGTGGCAGGGCTGGCAACAGAAGATGTTTACGGAGATGGGTGAGTCCTGGTGAGAGCCAAGTGGCTTAATGGTTCTTTCCATAAACTTTGATCTATGGAACTGGCCCTGTTATAGGTGTCACATAATGCACATTCCACATTTGTAAGAAATCAATCTTTTAGAGTGGTATATTGATGCTAGGCAGGCACCCAGGTTGTACTCCTTTTGGTGCTTGGTAAAAACATTTTTTTAATAATGATGATTACATTTATTACTTGCCCTTCACCAACAGGTCCCAGAGAGGGTTACAACAATTTTAAAATAGAGAATTGAAGACAGTTAAAATGCTACATTCACAAGAATAAGGTGTGACCTGAAACATACAAATCTCAGATGTCAAAGGCCAGAGCAAAGAGGTTTAGGCAAGCTTACCCAGTTATGTAGAATGTCAACATGTGTTTTTATCTCATTTTCTATTTTAATTATTTTTTTGAATGTTTTACATATATGCATGCATACATACATACATACATACATACATACATAAATTTATTTGTATGTGTGCTCTGGTCCATGGGGTCACGAAGAGTCGGACATGACTAAACAACAATGCTGCCTTTCCATAGAACCATGCTCAAGGCAGCATGAAACAGCACAAAATTACAAACAAAACAAAAGTAAATAAATATCTGTAACTGATGTTATTGATAATTGTTCATGCTTTATTTTTCTTGTGAATCTCTCTGAGGCTTTTTTCTTACTATCAAGCGGTATATAAATTTTATGAAACAAATAAATGTAATTGGTGTGTTGGGGCTAAGGGTTCAAATCCCCACACATTGAGTGGCCTTTTTTCTCTCTCAGCCCAGACAACCTCATAGGGTTATTGTAAAGATAAAATGGGGTAGAACCTGTTGGAGGGAGAGTGGAATGTAAATATGGATAACAATGTTAATATCAATCCAGACATCAGACTCCAGCCTGTTTTCCAGGCCAAGCTTGTTGAGACCTACTCACTGGATCTTGTCTGTTGCCTTTGCAGCCTGGCGGACATCTTCCCTCTTGTCGCCTCTGGGAAACGGTCCACTGCATACCAAAGCCTCTTCCAGCTGAGTGGTCTGGGTGTCACTCTGGGGTTTGCTATGATTGGTGGGAGTCTTGCAGGTGAGTTTTTCCATGGCCAAAGATTTGAAGGTGGAGGTAATGCCATTCCCAACCCTTTGCAAGGAATGAGGAGGGGGAGCTTTCTGATTATTCAAAATATTTCTATTGCACTTTCCCCACAATAATTTCAAAAGCACCCCCAGCTCCGTCAACCATTCTTCATAAGGGTTGGTTTCCGGACGCTTAATCATCTTGGTCACTCTCCTCTGCAAACCTTCCAGCTTGTCAACATCCTTCTTAAATTGTGATGCCCAGAATGGACACAGTAATCCAGGCATGGTCTGACCAAGGCAGAATATAGCAGTACTATGACTCCCGTTGATCTGGACATTAGGATTCCGTAGATCCAGCCTAGAATTGCATTATCTTTATATGTTGCAGTTTCCATAACCATCACCACCACAATGCCCTGGAATGATCATTTGAACCTGGCACTGTAGAGCTGAATAGGGAGTGTCATGGGGCCATTTTCCACACAGCCCTAGACGCAATAACAATATATATATTTCCGTGGCAGTAAAAGTTAGGGTTAGGGTTATCTGTCCTGGTGACAGAGTGGCTCCCCTAAATTTCACCAGGCTCAGCCCACCATAGATGGTACCACAATTGCTAGCGTCTCCCCCCTTCACTTCTGAAGGCAGAGGGGTACCCTTGAGTGCCAAGAATTACTTCTGGTAGGTGACTGTTTGCTACTCCCTAAGCATTTAAGATCATGCTAAAGGCCCATCCAGTCCAGCATCCTCTCATGGAAGAATTTGTTTCAACACTTTGTGTGCATTTGCACATCACATTGCCCTTAGTTTGGCTTGTACAACTTACTTGCCTCCATAGAGGAGCAGAGCAAAAAAATCTGTGTTGTACAGCCCCTCTCTCTGAGTGGTGACAGGTTTCTGTGCTTACCCAGGGTTTGGTGTCCTTGGAATGAAGGTTGATGGAGACCGTGGTGTCTTTTTAAAAATTTATAAATCTTTATTAAACATTCAACAATTACATACATAACAATGTGGAGACCGTGGTGTCTTTAGGATGTTTGGTTTTATTTACACATATATACAACTTGAGGACAAGATGGAGGAACTCACAGCATGAATTCCCCAATAGATCTTGCTTCCTCTGTTAGGTTTCCAAGGAGATCTCCAAGTCATAGCTTGGGGTCCAGCACAGAGGCACACATGTCTCTGTGCCTCTGCCATCAACCGGAACTCAGCCCCCTTTGGCCTCTTGTTCCCCATAGGAAGATGTGCCATCCAGCCAAATGAGGTGGGAAAATGTCCGCCCATTTATCTCTATGGCAAACTCTTAGGGCACGTAAATGGTGCTCTCTGTGTGAGCCAGCCAGCGGAGTATGGTGGTTAGAGTGTCAGACTAGGACCTGGGAGACCAGGGTTTGAATCCCCGCTCGGCCAGGAAGCTCGCTGGCTGACTTTGGCCCAGTCACTGCCTCTCAGCCTAACCTATTTCACAAGATTGTTGTGGGAGATAAATGAGGGGGAGAACCATGCACACCGCCTTGAGCTCCTTGGAGGAAAAAGGCGAGATACAAATGCAGTAAAAGAAATAAAATACTTAAAAGGCAAGCCAAACCAGTGTGACTGGTTCACCAGGTTTCCTCTTGTAGATTCTAACTTCACTGTCATAGGTTTGGAAGGGACCCATGGATATCATTCAGATTCACACTCTAAATAGTTATCACTATTAAAATCATGGGAGGGTAGATTTCAAATTTTTGAAGGCACCACTTTTATTGCTACATAAAACCATTTAAAACAGAGTTTAGCAATGTTGGTTGCTGATGACAGTATTGCATGAGAAAATAGAGAAGACCGAATTGTGGACTGTATTGAACCAATCCATTTTCTCCATTCTTTTTCAAGGCAGAACCTTTTTCTTGCCACTGGAGGTCAGTACAAGCTAAATTATGGATAAAGGGAGATACTCATTCCCAGCCACGGCTTCCTCGAACCAGCAATTTGAGGATGGACTTAGGCTGGATTATAAAAATAGAAGGACTATTTTGTTTAATGTTGGAAGAACTCAGAAAGATTTTGGCCACATTCATACCATACATTTAAAGCACTGTGATACCACTTCAAATGGTTCCCCAAGGAATCCTGGGAGCTGTAGTTTCTTAAGGGTGCTGAGAGACCCCCATTCCCATCACAGACCCACCAATTCCAGAATGGTTTAAGAAATCAATCCCGCTTTCCAAGGAAGTATGGAAATTGTAGTTCTGGGAGGGGAATGGGGGGGGGGTCTCTTAAGAACTCTCAGCACCATTAGTTCCCAGAATTCTTTGGGAGAAGCTGTTAGATGTATGCTGGTATGAATGTGGCTTCATGTCCTGCATATGAAGGCAGCTTAGAGTTCTGCTTTTGTGCCATGACACACACACCCCATTCCTCCCTCTTGCGTTTCCCAGGGGTCATCATGAAGTTGCGGATACTTGGATCTCCGAATGACTCTCTCTGCTTTGAAGATAATATCTACTGGGAGGTATCTGCAGACTTTTGCTGTTTATTATTTGATCATCAATACAGTGGCATCAGTATATTATTTTGCCCTGTGCCCCATCCCACTGATGAAATGACTGCTTCCAGGTAACCCTTGAGGAGCTCTGCTTCCCATCTCCCTGTGTGGGATATTTAAAGGGCGGTCAAACCGACTATTCGTGTTTTGTTAGATAGGCACATGATAGGAGCTGAAGCTCCCAGAGTTTTCCTGTAAACTTGCTAAAGAGAACTCTGTGAGAGACACTCCAACTGTGCTTTGAAAGGGGGAGGACATAGCTGTATATTATCCTTCCTGCCTGGACACACCCTCTCTTTCTATCTCTCTTCATCCTGCCAGCAATGTGAGAACAAGCTCTAATGCCATTTCAAGCAAGACTTAAGTATGTCTTTGTAACTGAATTGCCATTTTAAGCCTGCCTAAACAAATTTGCTGTTTCTGCTACTCTTCAACAAGTATTCTGTAGTTGTTATTTTTACCTTTTACAAGACTCTTTGTAATATTGTTATTTTAAGGGAGAGAAAGGGGGAGAATACCAGGAAAATCTAGTCTGCCTTAAAGCATCCTGGATTACTTAAACTAAAAGGCCAAAACTAACCTATCTAAGCTTCCATTTTCAGCTGCAAAGGGGTGGCACTCTGCTGAACTCACAAACGTGAGGAAGGAAGGATAATATCTAATAAATATATCCTCTCCTAGCATCTATTCACACCCCAGCACCCATGAGGTGAAGGGTGTTGGGATGTTGGTGTCCTTTTCTCACCTGATCGCTCCTTCTACTTAGGTTCCTGAGGATCATCACAATGGCTTCCAGGGTGTTGTGGTTGTGAGAGCCCAGGAGACAGACAGAGACTCAAGCGCCTGACAGAATGCTGCTATCTTCTACACCGCAGCAGGCAAAGAGATGACAGCAAGGGATCTGCCATGTTCAGGATATCCCAGCCATTAGGAGATCTGCTCTGAAGTCAAAATACCACAAAGGTGGTTCCAGGGCTCCAGTCCCCTTAGAAGGCAGAGCCAGAGGACTTGCCAGATGATTTGCCTGTGTTTTGGAAAGGAGTGCATTCTGCGTATGCTCAGACACACTGCCTTATGTTTTATTACATTGCATATTCCAAAGGTGAGCCATGGCACCCTGAAACAGGTTCCAGCATTACACACTGATGATCCACCCTTCTCAAATAAGGCCCTTGACCCTTTGGACAAGAGGAACCCTGAAGCCAAGATGAAGATGAAATGGTCAAATCTTCGACCTGAATATATATGCCTTCACCTAGGGATTTCTTCCACAAGACTGCCAAGGCAGTGCTCATTTCCTGAAAGGCTGGTGGCTAACTACTGCCATTTTTGTGGTATTTGTTCATCATCCTGTGATCCAAAAATACAGCTTGGCCTTTCAACATAAAATCCTTGGCTAGCATGGTTGAAACCTCGGAAAGCAAACATCAGGACAGAAATACAAAATAAAACAGGGGGCAGTCGTTGGAATATTTGTAATGATTTGATTACCAATATTTGTATTTAAATAGTGGAAACATTTGTGTGATGACTTACATATTTTTTTATTATGCCCTAAATCCATATAACTGAAGTCCTCAGAGACCCTCTTGTGCTTCTTTCAAATATCTTTTAAATAACAGTCATTTGCTCCATCTGTTAAAAACAAATGAAAAGTTTAGGATGTCTGTGGTGACCCTTGGAACCTTCTGAATGAGTAATAATGAGCAGATTTATTGTGGCAGACGTCTTTGCCACAATAAATCTGTTAGTACTGAGGATGCCACAAGACTTTCTGTTGCATTTGCTGCAGCAGATGAAATGCAAACTAACCCCTCTGGCAAGAGTCACCGTGGCAGGGATTTTCAAGAAGTAAATCTATGGTCAGCACAGAGGCCTGATGCTGAGCTGAACCCAGAACTGAGTTCTACCTTTAGAAAAGCCCCAGGAGAATTTTTAGGAGGCTGCGGAGAAGCATCATGCTCTCCAGAAAAACACAGACCAATACAGAAGTCTCTCCAGGCTGGAATATTATTATTATGTATTCAGTTTATATACTGCCCTTTATCAAAAGATCCCAAGGCTGTGCACAATATTAAGAACACATTTTAGAGAGCATCAATAGTAAAAAAAAAAAGCAAAATAACAGACAACATAATAATAAAATCATCATAATAACACCAATACTGGATAGCTCAGTTGGTTAGAGCGTGGTCTGATAACGCCAAGGTTTCAGGTTTGATCCCTATGTGGGACAGCTGTATATTCTTGCAATTCTATGATTCTAACAGTGCCCCCACTCACAGTTTTAACAGGCCATAGATTATTTAATGGCTAAAGACCTGGGTAAAGAGGAATGTTTAGAGGAAGCTGCCTTATACTGTACTGAGTCAGACCACTGGTCCATCTAGCTCAGTACTGCCTACACTGACTGGCAGCAGCTCTCCAAGGTTTCAGGCAGGGAAACTTACACAGGTTTACTGGAAATGCCTGAACATGGGACCTTCTTAATCACTGGGCAACTGCCCTTTCCCACTTTCCCCCCAAAAGGCTGGGATATATGCTACATAACAGGAATTGAAGTTATGAAAAAGTTACGACAGTATTCTCAATGTTTTATGTCATGTTGTAATCTTTTCTCCAAAGGAAATATTTGAAACAGGGATAATGTTTCTCCAAATATTTCCTACTATCCCATTCAGTATCTGCCGCCCCCCTGGCAGTTCTCACAGTATATTAATGTACTATCTGACATGAATTAAACCCTTTGACTTCTTCCTCTAATAACTTCATTTGCCACCCCCTGTTTTTGTTCTGGAAATGGGGTACAATTCTTACTAGATTTTTTTTGGTATATTTTTGTATCTTATTTTATTTTTGTACACTAGTTTGATGACCTCAGGCTGTGCAGCAGTTTAGAAATTTATAAAACAAACAAATCCCTGCCATTTGGCTTTGCCATTTGGTATCAGAGCAACAAAGCCACCACTAGATGTATACAGCTATTATTTCATAAATGACTGGCTTGCACCTCAGCGAAAGCCTCCTTAAGTCAAAGCAGCTTCAGCAGGCCTTTAAGCATCCTGACTCTATGGCCCTCTCTCATCCCTGGCCAGTGGCCATGATGGCCAGGGCAAGGGACCCTCCTTTCTCCCTTTCCTGTTAAAACACAGGACTCCCTTCCCTCGACATTTCAGGAGAGAGTCTGCCGTGGCTTGACTGAGAGGGGCTCTGAGGAGAAGGCCATTTTGGCAGAAAGTAGTGGAGAAAGGGAAGTAAGAAATAAAAAGCTCAGAGAAAGAATGGAAGACAGATACCAAAGACAGCAAATTGGGGGGAGGATGCAGTTGAAAACACAGAAATGTATCTGTACTGTTGTGGGGTGGGTGGGTCCACCACAGGCCCAGATGGTGTCACTGAGAACTTGGTGACACCCCAAAGCCTGAGTTCTGGGAGTTCTGGTTTGAGGGGCAGGCTCCTTGGTGCTCTGTAGGCCCGGCCAAAGACAGTACTCTGCCTGAAGTGAAGAACAAGATGGTGCCCTGCCCATTCCATGTAGACTGGCCATCAAATCCCTACTTCAACAACGGGGGTCTCTGCACCTGAGGCAGCAAGTCAGGCAGTGTACACAGGTGCAACAGAGAGGGATTTAGGAGGAACAGCTCCCCAGCATCAGCCGTCTGAGACAATTGCCTCGCTTTGCCTAATGTTAGAGCCAGCCCTGTTGCCCAACCTTTGCCTGTCTGTAGCTGATATTTCTAATGTCCTTCGCTTTCCAATGTCAAGGTTCAGCAAGGGCCCTGGTTCAATGGCAGAGTGTCCGCCTTGCAGGCAGAAGATCCCAGGATCAATCTCCAGGTAGGACTAGGAGAGACTCCCGCCTGAAACCCTGGAGAGCCATCGCTGCCAGCCAGTGTGAAGAATACTGACAGCTTCCAGTGTTCCTGTGCCAAACTTCCCACTTAGATTTGACCTCGGCCTTGACATGCTTTCAATTGGAAGCACCTTGCTGGGCAAGGTTTGTGTTACTCTCTTGGTGATGGCACCATACAGATCAGAATAACGGCGAATGAGCAAGGGCTGAGATAATTGGTGTGGAGGAGAGATGACAGCATGGATCCCGCTGTCCTTTGGAGAGTCCGGAAAAGGGGGAAGTCAACTGCCTGCTCTCCAAGTAGTGGCCCCCACTGGGCTTAGCCTAGTTGGGAAGCAGGCCTCCCCCTCCGCTCTGTCACGGCCCGCCATGAATGCCCAACCTTTTCATCCACTTCCCCTTTTTCTCCTCATCCTTTTTCCCACCCACTTGTCTCTTTCACTCCCACCCCCTCGGTGTCCTCCACATTCTTCCTCTTTTCTCTTCTGTCTTCTATAAACAATATATTTCAGTGTCTGGAGGAAGGGACATTGCATTATGCAGATTGGGGGGACGACGTTGCATGAGAGATTTCCCACTCTCCCAGTCCCCTCTGGCTCTTCCCTCCCTCCCTTGCCGCCACCGCCCCCCAACACCATCCCCCCCACCCCCGTTCTCACCAAAGTACTTCGGTTTCCATGGTACACCCAAGGCTGTCTGGATCCCATTTTGCATACGGATGAGGGAGGGAGGGGAGACATAATGAGCTAAAAAGAAATCCATCACCCAACCGCCGAAGAACCCTGTCGTTTTGTCTTGTCTGACGCGGAGTCTGATGGAATGTCATAAAACAAAACCCGCTCCGCTTCTGTCTCTGAGAGGCCTTTTTTTTTAAAAAAAAGGAAAGTAATATGCCAATGGGTTGCTGTCTGTGTGGCTGGGCTAGGGAGAGGCATTCGCCTGAAGTCCACAAGGACCTCCACCTTCCACCACATCACCGCAAAGTGGTAATTCGGACAGAAGGTGGCGCTAAAGACAGTGTATTAGGGCTGTGAGGGATGCTTAGGAATTGCACAACAAAAACCTGTCCTTTAGATCATGTTGGAAAGCAGGAGAATTTTGAGGCAGCAGTGAGAAAACGAACATGACTGAATGAACTGGACTGGATGGAAATTTTCAGGTTTTGCATGGGAAAAAATGCCCTTTCGAAATTTCCATTTCTGATTTCCATCTCTTAGGGCATGGATTCCAGGCTTTTGTTTTGTGTACACATGAGACGGTTAAAATATTGATGGCAGACAGGCTTGGCTTTTTTTTCCAGCAGGGTTTTCTAACATCAAATGTGGAATGTTGAAATCTGGTGATTTATCATTAATTGGAGTAGGGAGGGTGAGAAAGAATAGTCTGTTGGCTTTTGGAATGATGCATTAGTGCCCGATTGAAAGACGAAACAGAGTACTTTGGAATAATCATAAGAATAAAGGGAACAGGAACAACTACATCATAATATAGTGTCATAATATAGTTTATTTCTAAGAAATAAACATAGGGAGAAAAAGCAGATTCCTTCTCCCAAAGAGCTTACAATATAAATGGTACCTGTATGAGGTGCATCAATGACCATTAAAGGTTGGAGTGTGTGGAAGGGGGGACTGTGCTCATCATCTGAGCTCCTTGAAAGAGGTGTGTGTGTGTGTGCGCGCGCACGCAATAATCCGGAAGCAGTCAGTTCAGAATGCTGCAGCACAGTTGCTGACAGGCATATAACACCTCTGTAGAGAGATCTTCCCTGGTTGCCCATTTTCTAGAGGGCCAAGTTCAAGGTGGTGCTATTAGCATATAAAGACCTGAAAGGCTTGGGACCAATTTACTTGCCCACCTGACCACTTCAATCTGTTGAACCAGCATGTTTGCAGCTGTCATATAGTACTTCCTTCCACACTTATAATGTGGCAGCAGCTATCCACTCTGGAACTCCCAGCCTAGTGACATCAGGCAGGTGCCTTTGATGTACTTTTTTCAGTGCCTGCTAAAAACATATGTAGAATGTGGACATGTGTTTTATTCATCTTTTGCTTTTTTTCAATCAATAATTTTAATGTGTTATGTTTGTTTGTTTGTTTTGCCAATCACTCGGAGGTGGGTTCTTGTTTGTTTTACCATAAAGCAGTATATGACTTTTATTAAATGAATAAATGAAACATAATTGGGGTGTTGAATTGCTGAAGTTACTTTGCTAGATTTGAAAATGGACTCTCAGTCTATGTGTGACGGTTCATACACCTTTGGGGGAAGGACTGCGGTTGAGTGGTAGATGATATGCTTTTCAGGCAGAAGGTTTCAGGTAGAGCTGGGAAAATCCCCTACCAGGAACCCCAGAGAGCTGCTGCCAGCCAGTGTTGACAGTACTGCGCTAGATAGATGGACCAAGGGTCTGACTGGCTATAAGGCAGCTTCCTATAGTATACAACAAGATCAAAACAGATTTTTTTTTTTTAAAAAATATAATCCCAATTTGAAGTTGACTTGTTAGCCTGAGAACTATTTTCTGAATCCCAGCTGTAAAAAAAAAAGAAAAAGGCAAATTCCATGCTGGGATCATGGTTTTGTATGTTTTGTGGTATTTTATGCATTGTGACTTGCTGCTATTTGTATTTATTATAGTTTAGTAATCCTTTATTGTAACTGTTAAGTGTAAATTGTTTAATTATTATTTGCTGATGTTTAATTGTACTGCTTACTATTATATCCTAGTAGATTACTGAATATTGCTTTATTTGATATAAGTTGTTTGTTTTAAAGTTTTGTTTTTATTATGACTTTTTTGTATTGGATCAGATTGCTATTAGGTGTGTGTTCTTCATTGTCTGTTTGTTGTTCCTTCAGCTTGTAAACCGCATTGTGAGTAGAAATGTAGAAAGGTGGTTTACAAATGAAAAGTGAAATGAAATGATGTGAAATTAGGAAAGGAATTGAAAATAAAACTGCTGATCTCATAACGCCATTATACAGATCTAGGGTGCCACTGCATTTGAAATACTCCCCTCAGGAAGGATACAGTCAAGTTGTAAGAGGTTCTGAAAAGGATAATTGAAATGATCAAGGAGGTGGAGCAGCTCCCAGGTGAGAAAAGGTTGCCGCATTTGAGAGTTTTTAGTTTAGAGAAAAGGTGAGCAAGAGGCGACAGGATAAAAGTTTATAGAATTGCACTGACATGGAGAAAGGGAATAGGAAAAAAAGTTTCCATCTCTCTCATAACACTAGGACTCAGGGACAGCCGTTAAGTTGAATGTTGGAAGACTTGGGGCAGATAAATGGAAGTCCTCCTTCATGCAGCACAGTTAAAATGATGGAGTTTGCTCCCACAGTGGTGGCCACCAACGTGGATGGCTTTTAAAGAGGATTAGACAAATTCGTGGAGAATAAGGCTGTCAACGGCTACTATGCTCTGCCTTAACTGTCAGAGGCAGCAATGCTTCTGAATCTCAGTTGCTGGAAACCTCAGGAGGGGAGAGGGTTCTTGCGCTCGGGTTTTCTTTGCTGGTTTCCCACATGCATCTGGTTGACCACTGAGAGAACAGGATGCTGGACTAGATGGGCCATGGGCCTGATCCTGCAAGGCTCTTCTTAGGTTCTTAGGCACAGTCCCCACCCTACTCACCAACTGAAACTTCCTTCTTGGTTGTTTACAGCAAAACACACCCCACCCAGGAATTTGTTTTCAAAAATCTCCTTGTTAAAGGAGCAGGTTTTAACTCCCAGGAATTCTTGACATGGGTGGCGGCAGCTGCTGGAACCTCCTTTGTCCCCAAAATGGAAAACCTTGCAGGATTTGCGACATTCACTTTTGTATAAAAATATGTGGAACTTAGATGGAAGAAAACAACTCGTAAGTTACATACTGCCAAAAGCTTGGAGGACCCTGAAAAATTCTGTGCTTCTTGGTGCAATTTTATCTTAAAGACAACAAATACAGACCCACAGACAATGTGAAATTTGACTTTCCTAATGCAGGGGGACTTTGGTCATTCAAATTTCAGCGGCACCCTGTGCAAGCCCAAAATTTGGCACCCCCTGCCTCTTGCTTTCTGTTCACCATGTCATAGCTGCGATACCCTGCAGCAACCCCTGGGCTCGGCACCCAGTGTGGCAGAACCAGTCATGCTGCCCTAAATCTGCCTCTGCCTACTTTACCAGCCTAATGTTAAGTCTCTCTTGGACATACTGCTCTACATTTTTGTACTTCTTTTATTTTTGTTGTATTGATTTGTTTGGTTTAGTTGAATAAAATTAGTGTGTGTGTATAAAATAATAATAATAATAATAATAATAATAATAATAATAATAATAATAATGATGATGATGATGATAATGGAGCAGGATGAAGGTTAGAGCAAATCCACTAAACCGGTGTTTCCCAATTAAGGGTCCAGGGCCCCCTGGGGTTCCGCAAAACACACCCAGAGGGTCTGTGGTCCCATCCCTTGCCTCCACCCCTCCAACTATTTTTTTTTTGTCATTTTTGCGTGGTTAATATCACAATTTTTTTAGTATACCTAAAATCCTCTGCTTATTAGGGGCTACCCCACATGTTGTCAAAATTTTCAAAAGTAGGAGGTCACTGGGTTGGCTTTTGAAAAATAGGGGGTCCTCAGTAATTAGCTAATTGGAAACTGCTGCACTAAACAGTAGCAGAAGTAGAAGACCTCCTCTCATCCCTAATCCAGTGCTTCCTCCATACCATTAGGGATATTACAGATCAGCTGTGCTGCCCCTGCCCTGCTCTGATGGTCACACCAATTTGTTACCAAACACCACAGTACAAGGCGGCCACAATAGGAAGAGGTCAGGTTATGTAAACACCAGGGCTCGGTCTACTAGCCGAGGGCCTGGCTGGCCGAGGGCATTCATGAACCTGCCTCGTCTCCATGCAACACACTTAATGCTAACTAATGGCTTGCAAGGGTCCGCAGAGGCCCATGGGTCAAGGAGGGGGTTGGGGTGGAGGGAGAGGCAGAGAGAGACCAGCAAGCCAATAAAACGGACCTCTTCGTGTCACAAAGGTCAGACAGGAACTAATTTGGGGTGTCGGAGCCCAGGGCTAGCCAAACAACCATTTTAATTGCAGCAGGTCCCAAGATGGCATACGGCTAGGGAGGGGGAACTGCAGCTTTGAATTATCTCCTAGGGCTAAACGCTCCTTGAAAGTGCAGAACTAGAAGAGCAGGGAAAGGCGCCGGCCTCTAACCTTCCCCTTGACTGGACAGTTTTGTTTCTGCTTTATAAATGTGAGCATTAGCATAAGAACGTAAAAAGTGGCAAAGTGGGTCAAGCCGGGGGGGGGGGCACCTAAGCCCAGCCTTACATTTCCACAGCGGCCAATCAGATCCCTCTGGGAAGCCCACAAGTAGCAGGGGCACAAAGTCAAGAGCCCTCTTGCGCTCCAGGGACAGATATTCAGCACTGTAGTCACAAGGGGAGAAATTCAATTCTGTTCACATTTAAAGGTGAACCTACCTGATTTGCAATTGCTGGACACATTCAAAATTCCATGAATTTTGTATTGCGGTCCTCCAGCCGAGTAATGTGTAACAAAATGCATTTCTTAAAGTGTGCGTATAGATGCATATACTTGAGGGTGTTTTAAAATGTGTTGTTGTTTAGTCGTTTAGTCGTGTCTGACCCTTCGTGACCCCATGGACCAGGGCACGCCAGGCACTCCTGTCTTCCACTGCCTCCCGCAGTTTGGTCAAACTCATGCTGGTAGCTTTGAGAACACTGTCCGACCATCTCGTCCTCTGCCGTCCCCTTCTCCTTGTGCCCTCCATCTTTCCCAACATCAGGGTCTTTTCCAGGGAGTCTTCTCTTCTCATAAGGTGGCCAAAGTATTGGAGCCTCAGCTTCACGATCTGTCCTTCCAGTGAGCACTCAGGGCTGATTTCCTTAAGAATGGATAGGTTTGATCTTCTTGCAGTCCATGGGACTCTCAAGAGTCTCCTCCAGCATTAAAATGTGTTATATTAGAGGAAAGTACTTGCCTGTATGGTGTAGTGGTTAGAGTGGAAGACCAAGCTTAATCCTCAGCCATGAAGTTCACTGGGTGACCTTAGGCTAGTCAGTGCCTCTCTGCCTAACCCACCTCACAGCATAGCTGTCAACATTTCCCTTTTTTTTTTAACGGGGAAATTCCCTTATTCCGAATAGGATTCCTCGCAAGAAAAGGGAAAAGTTGACAGCTATGCCTCATGGGGTTGTTGTAGGGATGGATTTAGGGCTGCGCAAGTGGTGTGCGTGAACTGGGTGCCAAGCTGAGGTAAGCGAGGCACCTCAGCACATAGATTGATGTTAACAATATCATTGCGGTGTTATTTCAAGCCATGCTAAGTTTGTTTCCCATCAACCGATAGCATGGGGTGTAGCAGGGAGTCTGCCAGCCTTGCTCCAGACCACATTGGCTCCATAAAATGAGTTTTAATTATCATCCCTTAATCCTCCTCAGATGGCCTTCTGTACATTGGAGTGCTTCGCAATTATGCTGCCCCCCTCCCAATTGCACCAGCCCTAGGAAAAACGTCGAGAGGTTGTGAAGAGAAGCGCGTGCGTACCACTTTAAATGTTAGCCCAGCAAATTAAGGTCTTGAGAAGCAGGATGATGGCGGGGAGAAATGCAGGTTGGTCAAGGGCAACAAATAGGGATTATTGGGAATTTCTTTCATTCCTCTGCCTTTCTCCCCCACCCCTCCGCCCTACTTAATTTTGCCCAGTCCGCCAAGAATCAAAGCTTGTTTTCTTTTCAACAGACCCCCATTCATGAGAACCACAATGCGAAAGAGCCCAGACAGGTGTGGCAGTGTTTAAGGTTGCTCATGGGAGCGGCAGCAGGGCGGGGGATGGGGTGGTGGAGAGCTCCCAGCACTTAAGGATAAACAAATATCATTCAGCCTCAACAGTCATTAGCCCGGGTCAAGTTGTTGGAGGTGGGATTCCCCACCCCCCCACCACCCCTTCTCACATGCCGGCCTTTCCAAGCTTCTTAGCAATTAGCTCATCGCTATGGCGGGTTCTGTGCTTCCACATCCGTAGTGACTGGAACAGAATCTTTCGGTTGTGGTGGAAGGAAGAAGCCTGATTGATTGATTGCCTGCTCAGCTCCTTTAAGGTCTTGGGGCAAGTTACAGCATTAAAAACAATATTAAGGACAATAGAAACGAACTTAGGTAAAGATAAAGGGACCCCTGACCATTAGGTCCAGTCGTGACCGACTCTGGGGTTGCGGCGCTCATCTCGCTTTATTGGCCGAGGTAGCCGGCGTACAGCTTCCGGGTCATGTGGCCAGCATGACTAAGCCGCTTCTGGCGAACCAGAGCAGCGCATGGAAACGCCGTTTACCTTCCTGCTGGAGCGGTACCTATTTATCTACTTGCACTATGACGTGCTTTTGAACTGCTAGGTTGGCAGGAGCAGGGACCAAACAACAGGAGCTCACCCCATCACTTTGAACTGCCAACCTTCTGATTGGCAAGTCCTAGGCTCTGTGGTTTAACCCACAGCGTCCCTAGAAACGAACTTAACAATCCATAAAAAATAAAGTGGGTCCTAAAAACATACCCCTCGGGTGTCAACAGAGGTGCGTCTTCAGCTTCCTCCCGAAGCTGTAAAGTGAAAGTGTCAGACACACCTCTGTGGGGAGGGAATTATGCCACGTGGGGAGGGGCTGCCATAGAGAAGGCCCTGTCCCCAGTCACCCCCATCCCAGAGCCTTTGAGAGCCTCCTCTGCTGATCTCAGCACCCAGGAAGGTCTGTAGGGAAGAAGGCTGTCTTAAATGTATTTGCGGCCAGATAGTTCCTCAAGGCTGCATTCCTAGTATACATTATCTGCTTACTTGCAGTAGCACAGGGCAGGGTGGGTGGGAGCTACAGGGGCAGTTGCTGCAGGCGCAAAATTCTTAGGGGTCCAAAATTGTTGGCTCTACAATTTTGCTTAGGGCTCGGGCAAGAGTTGGGCTCCTTCGGCAAGCAGCCCTGCTCACACTTCAAGCGCACCCTTGCTCCCCCCACCTCAGGTACTTGCAGTTTCCTGCAGGACTTGCTGCCCAACTGGCATCTTTTGGTGAGCCGGGATTGGGGCAGGTGGCATGGTGGCACAGAACCACTGTGCCCGCTTGCCTCCCATGGCACTGTGGCATGGGTGCCAGGAAACCAACTTCTCACCAGGGCTGCTGTTTCTGCATATCGCCAGGTCACGATATTCCAGGTCACTGCCTCGATCGCTGCAGACCCTCCTGCCCCTTGCCAGCAGCCATGCCTGTGCCTCTTCACCTACCCATTAGAGCAGGGGCCAGCAAACTTTTTCAGTAGGGGGCCGATCCAGTGTCCCTCAGACCTTGTTGGGGGCTGGACTATATTTTTTTGGGGGGGTGAACGAATTCCTATGCCTCACAAATAACCCAGAGATGCATTTTAAATAAAAGCACACATTCTACTCATGTAAAAATACGCTGATTCCCGGACCGTCCGCTGGCTGGATTTAGAAGGTGATTGGGCCGGATCCGGCCCCCGGGACTTAGTTTGCCTACCCATGCATTAGAGCCCTTTGATGACACACAGGCATTGCACTCAGGTAAGGCAGGGTGTGGGCACACACTTTTGTGTCCTTTCTTGGCTCCTTCCTTGCTTCCCAATCACTGAATTGGGCTCAGAAACTAACGTCCACTGTTTTAAAACAGTTTATCCAAGATCTAAGTGGGACGCCGGCCAATACCCTGGCTGCTGCTGCATTTTGGACCAGCTGAAGTTTCTGAATCGTCTTCAAGGGCAGCCCCACGTAGAGCGCATTGCAACAATCCAGTCTTTACGTGAGCACAGCATGCAGTACAGTGAGCTACGACTTAATTCCCAAACCATCTTTGACAGGTTATGATAAGGGTTAATCCTCTCCTAAGGTCCCTTTTTGCTTTTCTCTCTTGCCCCTGCTATCCTGCCTTGGGTGGAACTCCATAATAAGCCGCTAATAGCTGATTTGCTCCAACAACAGTTCCTACAGCCTGCGCCCCATTGTGGCTTTTCTTCCCGTGGCTACCGCAACACCGCTTGGCGGCTCCACCATGCTTCATGAATTAAATTGACATTCATGGAGGACGGCCTGACCCTCTGGGGACAGGGGGGGTTGCAGCCACGGAGACCTTAAAGGTCAAGTGATTCTTTGGCAGACAAAAAGATGCTCTGTGTGGACCGACGGGGGGTCCCCGGGCAATTAACTCTGCAGAAACCAAACAAGGCTCTGGCCTTTGGAGCTAGTGGGAGTTTTATAGACTTCGCTCCTGAGATCCTTTGGTTGGGCTGGTGGTGCTGGGAAGGTCATGGAGTGCCAGGTGGACCAGTGCTTCACTCCCTTGAGAGGAGGAGAAAGAAAAAGGAAGGGATGGGGATTTTTACAAGTGGGGGCTGCAACTCCCAGAGCAAAGGGAGAAATGGGATGAAAGTAACGGTGTGGCTAACAAATTAAGATACCTGGGACACCAGGAGGGAGAAGGAGACAAGTCCTGCCACACAGAAAATATGGTATTTACTTCCTTGCTTACATATTAAATTTGTATACTGCTTTTCATCCAAAGATCACAACATAAAAATACAAAATGAAAACACAAAATACATGGTAAAAACAAGAACAAGCCAAGAACTCCCACAAATGCATCTAAAATGACATAGAATGTGAATCAGCCCAAACCAAAAGCCTGGTTAAAGAAATGTTTTTGTTTTTATTTATTAATTCTGCTACAGAACAGCAGGAAAGGTTAGGAATGGCAAACAGGGCAGATGTCAAAAGTTGAACGTAGAAAGCTGGCAGGTCAGAGAGGTGTGTTCAGCTCTGCCGATGGAATGGTTTCAGGGATGCTTCCAAACTTCTCCACCACTGAATTGCCTCCCGACTTTTGGAGTTCATAATAATAATTGTTTTGAATGAGTTGTTCTCTACTGCTTTACTCCATTAAGGTCATCTTGAATTCCGATTCTGTCTTCTGTGGCATTAGCTACCCCTCCTAGTTTGGTGCCATCTGCAAATTTGATGAATGTCTCCTCAATTCCTTCATCCAAGTCGTTTATAAAGACATTGAACAATGGGCCCAGGATAGAACTCTGCGTCATTTCCATTGGTGAGCACTCCTTGGGCTCAGGTAGTCAACCAAAGACAAATCCACCTAAAAGTAACATTGTCTAGTCCACATTTTACCAGCTTCTTCTCCCATTTGAAGTACCATATTTTTTGCTCTATAAGACTCACTTTTTCCCTCCTAAAAAGTAAGGGGAAATGTGTGTGCGTCTTATGGAGCAAATGCAGGCTGCACAGCTATCCCAGAAGCCAGAACAGCAAGAGGGATTGCTGCTTTCACTGCACAGCGATCCCTCTTGCTGTTCTGGCTTCTGAGATTCAAAATTTTTTTTTTCTTGTTTTCCTCCTCCAAAAACTAGGTGCGTCGTGTGGTCTGGTGCTTCTTATAGAGTGAAAAATAT
This sequence comes from Podarcis melisellensis, assembly GCF_964234715.1. Lineage (NCBI taxonomy): Eukaryota > Metazoa > Chordata > Lepidosauria > Squamata > Lacertidae > Podarcis > Podarcis melisellensis. Next base: position 17,447,035 of record NC_138533.1, read on the forward strand.
GGTAGTTGCAGATATCCATAGCTTAAAGAAACAGAAACCACTCTACTTCTTTGCTTTCTCTCCAGCAGCCCTATATAGAAAAACTTTGGGTCTTTCTTTCAACTTCCAACCTATCAAAACCGTGGCACTAAGTTTCTGTTTCCCCGGAAAGGGAATTTTCACTACAGATTTCCTGAGTACCTAGTCAGCACTTTAGGTTTGTATTCCTTGCCCCACCCCCTAAAGCAGAGCCGGGATCAGCAGCACCCCTAAGCTGCTCACCTGATCACAAAAAGGCACCACATCTCCTTTGTTTATACTATCATTGTATACGTAGGATTTCCACATTTTGTAACATTTGCAGAAGCAGCCCAGGCAGGCTCTCCTCCGAGAATGGTCCTGGCAGCCATTCTCAACAGGATGTCCCTCAAAACATCTTCTTCCATAGCTGGATATGGGTGTCTGTGTCCATTAAAATAAATAAATACATTTATGATTCCAGAGGGGCAACCCTCCCCCCCCCGACACCCATGATTCCGCTCTGAGCGGGACTAATGCAGTGCTTTTTTTCCTAGAAAAAAATGTTCTGGTACTGCTTATCCCTGAGTACCCTCAGGATAAAGACAACAACTGGGCTGATGTGAGTTGTGATCCAAAACATCTGGAGGACATCAGGTCCGTGAAGGCCTATTGCATCCTTTCCACTTCAGATACAAGACTGGATGATCCATATCGATCATGTTTTGTGTGTTGAGTTCAAATCCATTGAGTCAATGCCTGGTGGAGAACCACTGAAATGACAGGGAGGCAACTACTCTGGCCTCAACCAGAGGCCAGCTGGAGAGCTGCCGGTTTGGATAGAGAGTTGCCTTCCTGGGGATGCAGCAAGAGGCCCTACCATTAGGCCAGGGATTGTCAACCTGGTACCTACTGCCCAATAGTGGGCGTTTCAGGATTCTAGGTGGGCAGCAGGGGGTTCTACAGCACAAGCTGAATCCTCCTTCCATCAAGCACTGGTGGGCGATAAGGAATTTTTACCATAAAGAAAGGTGGATTAGTGGGCGGTAGGTATAAAAAGTTTGACTCCCCCTGCATTAGGCAAAGGGCAGCAGCCACCTCAGGGGGTGGAGGTGAGGTTTTTGAGGAGGAAGCTGTGCTGACTCTGTGGCCTGCCCTGCCCCCCTAAGCTAGCTTGGTCTCTTCAAATAGTAGTGGTAATAATAATTTTTATTATTTATACCCTGCCTATCTGGCTGGGTTTCCCCAGCCACTCTGGGCGGCTCCCAACAGAGGACTAAAAACAGAATAAAACTTTAAACATTAAAAACTCTGGTGTGGTGGAGGATATGGCTATTCATGAAGAAGGCTACCAATGGCTATGGGTCATGATGACTATTTACCATCTCCAGGATCAGAGGCACCAACTACTGGGGGACGACAGTGAAGAGGGCAGTTGTAGCCATGTCTCTGCTTGTGGGTCTCCCATAGGTCTCTGGGTGGTCACTGTGGGAAAAAGAATGTTGAACTCAGACGGACTGCCATTGATCTGGTCCAGCAGCCAGAATCTCCTTATATCCTTATGATACTGCCCTGTTGCCAGGGTAGCTGTAGAGCCTCATTTGTACCATACATTTAAAGCAGTTTCATACCACTTTAAACTGTCCTGGCTCCCCAACCCCTCAAAGTCCCGGGAACTGTAGCTTGTTAAAGGTGCTGAGAGTTGTTAGGAAATCCCTGTTTCCCTCAGAGAACTACAATTCACAGAGTATTTTAATAATCTCACTTCACAGGGAGTCCTGAGAATTGAAGTTTTGTGAGGGGAATAGAGGTTCTCCTAACAACTCTCTGTACCCTCAACAAACTACAGCTCCCAGAATTCTTTGGGGGAAGCCATGATGGTTTAAAGTGGTATAACAGTGTTTCAAAAGGTCTCTTCAAAAGCAGAGACATCAACTTGCCAACAAAGGTCCGTATAGTTAAAGCCATGGTTTTCCCAGTAGTGATGTATGGAAGTGAGAGCTGGACCATAAAGAAGGCTGATCGCCGAAGAATTGATGCTTTTGAATTATGGTGCTGGAGGAGACTCTTGAGAGTCCCATGGACTGTAAGAAGATCAAACGCATCCATTCTGGAGGAAATCAGCCCTGAGTGCTCACTGGAAGGACAGATTGTGAAGCTGAGGCTCCAATACTTTGGTCACCTCATGAGAAGAGAAGACTCCCTAGAAAAGACCCTGATGCTGGGAAAGATGGAGGGCACAAGGAGAAGGGGAGGACAGAGGACGAGATGGTTGGACAGTGTTCTCAAAGCTACAAACATGAGTCTGACCAGACTGCGGGAGGCAGTGGAAGACAGGAGTGCCTGGCGTGCTCTGGTCCATGGGGTCACGAAGAGTTGGACATGACTAAACGACTGAACAACAACAACAACAGTGTTTCAAATGTATGGTGTGAACGTAGGGTTGCCATGTGTCCTCTTTTTCCATGACACATCACATCCTTTTTTTCCGGGGTAAAATTTCTGTCTGGGTTGGTTTTTTTAATTTGCCAAAATGTATCTGGTTATACTTTCTGGATGAGACATAGACATAACAGGTGTTTGAAGATTTGCTTTCCTCTTCTCTTCTCTTGCAGCTTTCAGCAATATATCACAGCTTCTATAGCCTACATAAAAGCAGGGGTATTTAAAATGAGAGTCATCATAGTGTCTTCTTTTTTTGCTCTTCAAAATATGGCAATCCTATAATGTGGCCTTATACTGTGTGTGTGAAAGAGAAAGAGAAAGAGGTGCAGATTCACAGCACAATGTTGCCCATGTCTAATTAGAAGTCCTCTGATTTCAATGGGCCTTAGGAATACAGGAAGGTGACTTATTTCTTATATTGCTTCCATCCACCTCAGTGTTGCCTACACCGACTGGCAGTGACTCTCCAGGGTTTCAGGCAAAGGACAGTCTGGAGATGCATGGGATTAAACCAGGGACCTTGTGTATGTGAAGCAGATGCTCTACCTCTAATCCCCTCACAGAGCGATAATTCACAGAATGGTTTAACAACCAGCCCTTCTTTCCATCGAACTCTGAGAATTGTAGCTCTGTGAGAGGAACAGGGGTCTCCTAACACATCTCAGCAACTTGAACGGCACTTCCCAGGATTCTTTGTGGGAAGCCATGGTATGATATCTGCTTTATAAACTTATAAGGCAGATGGGGCCTGAGATCCCATTGGCACTGCGATCGCTGCCATCTTGTCCTCTGCCTCCTCACAGCCTTGGGTCAGACCTGGCAGACTAGGTGGAACTGATGAAGTGGGTACATTGTTGTTGATTTTTGTGCACAAATAACAAGATGCTGGGGTCGGGGGGGGGAGGATGAACACCCCCTCTTTTGTAGTGCCCTCCCCATTTACTAGCTATTGTTTTTTAGAAAGCTGGGGGGGAGTGTTGAGTAAAAGTGAGAGTTACAGGAGTAGGGATTTCATTAAAGGACCACCTCCCCCCCCCCCGCCTCAATGCTCCCTTTCCAATCTGAGCACTCTTGTTTCGTCCCAACCTTCCCTGCTATGAATGGCCAGTCCTGAAACAAGCAGGATATTGTCTCAGGAATGTTGCCATTGGCTCATCATCCCGACTCTTCGTAGGGATAAAATCAAAAGAAGCGTTTGGGACTAGCCTTTCTCCCTCCCTCTCCGCGCCCCAACCTGATTAACCTCCTCCAACCATGTCATCTCCCCACTGCCACCCACTCACCCAAACACACAAAAAAGAATCTTCATTTATTGGACACCCAGGATCAAGGGATCTGGCACCGACCGGTGGGAAGGAAATCAACATTGGTGACTGGCCTTACTGTCTGGCCTGGTTGCTACTTACCACCGGCCATTCTGCCCACACCCTTCTCTCCCCCCCCCCCCGCCCCAAATGATTTTCCTATATAGGGGCAGCTGGAGAGGCATTGGAAATTTCAAGGAGGTGGGGAGGGGAAAATAAAAATTAAAACATATACTGCACCCCTTCAAAAAAGAAGAAGAAGGAAAGGGAGGGGGAAATGGGGTTTGGGTATATAAAATCGTTAGCACTAATTATCAGGCGCAGGGACAAATGATTAATTTGCAAGTCAATTAGCATCACGTTTCCTGTTCCCAGCCACTGAGGGGTAAAAGGGATGGGGGGAAGAAAAAAGGCAAAAAGCACACCGAGGCCTTAATCTCTTCTGAGACGCTGCCAGGGTGGACCCCCTTCATTTGGTGCCAACGTTGGCAGGAGGGGGGAAGTGGGGCAGGATTGGGAGGGCACAGCTGGCACAGCATAAAGCCGAGCAGGAGAAAAGAGGAGAGGCGGGGTGTGTTGGGGGGGGTGTCCATACGTGCCAACTGCTGTGCCCCCTTGGAACAGAAGGGGCTTGTTCATTCATCCTGCCCTCCCACCCCCTTTCAAGCCATGTTGCCTCGCTAATTCGGTGGAAGAGACCTTCTCACCCAGCAGAGACAAAAGCATATCCTACCCTCACCCCCCCCCAACAGGCCCCACAGTTCCCTCATTCATTAAGCGCCACCATTTTGTCAGGCAAATTTGAGCTTCAGGCTCCAAGGTCTGGCCGGCTAGTGCTTCTCCAGTGAATCTGGGCCTTGGGTTTCTGTAAGAAGCCTCCCTCGCTCTGAAAATTCACTCACTCCTGATCACGTTGGGTTCCTCAGATGCACGGCTAGTCAGCAGGCAAGGTAGCCAGCCCCATGTGGAAATGTGGGTCTGGCTGCACAAGTGCCCTTAATACTTAGGATGATTTTGCCAGGTATAAGAGGTATAAGCAGGGCTTTTCTTTCTGCCGGAGCTCACTGGAACTCAGTTCCGGCATCTCTCAGGTGGGCTCCATTGCCATTATAAGGGAACAAGGAAAGCGTTCATGGTGAGTTCTGGCACCTCTTTTTCTAGAAAAATAGCACTGGTAAGGATATGATTGGCAAGAATAAGACCAGTCCTTGCCCTGAAGGAGATGAATTCTGAAATTTGACATTGGGGGCGTGGGGGAGACAACAGAGGAAGGGAAACTAAAAGAGGTTTTGCCAATTTCTCATTCTCAAGGGCAGCCATTTTGAAGGCAGGAAACAAACAAACAAAAGGTTGTTTCAGCCAATCACCTCCATTCGCTTGTAAGAAGAAAGGGGGGCAGGGATGCCATCAATGGGCACAGACTTAAGTTTCTTTAAAGTTATAACTGGGCACATGCTCCTAAATCTCAGTGCCAACTGACACTGTTTTTATAGAGCAACAGAACACAGGAAGTATCTTCCTCCCTCCCTTTCTAGGCTTGTCTTGACCAAATGTACTATCCTGCTGAAGCACCAACTTCATCTGAGTATCTCCAAGTGGCTGATGGATGCCAGTTTGTGGCATTTCGTGAAGAGTGGCCAAAAAAGACTGAGCCCCCAAAGAGATGAGGGAGCCAAGGGCAGGGCACACTAAGAGTCCACGCTACAATGGTCAAAAGCATACAAAATATGAGCGACTTGCTCAGCAAACAGATTCTACATTTCTTCGGGAGTCTTCGTTTCCCTAAAGAAAGCAGCCACCAGAAAACTATTTGGGTGTGGATGGATGAAAGGAAGTGGGTGATGCAACAAGGCTAAGGCTGAGTCAAAAATCTACTCCCATCCCATTTTGTTTTTTTTACAAAAACTGATACTGAAAAATACCTCACATTTTTAACAGTATTTCAAGAACTCCTTTCAGATGTAACTCATTAAAGTGCCCTCACTTTCCATTGCCTTTAGTGGCACAGCAAAATCTGTGCCCTCTCTTTCCAATGCTGTTAATGGCACAGCCCAATATAACGAGTGTATTTTTAAATGAATTTTTAAGGGGCTGAGCAAGGAAGGGATGAGTAGAGTCATCCAGAGATGTTCCTAAACACTGCATTCCCCAGGTAATAAAAACTCAGTGCTCTGCCTAGCTCTTTATCTGGTTTGGGGCAGCAGGCAGAGGGTATGGCCACTAAGATCTGCCGGTACATCCAGAGGGTAGGGGACCAAAAAATCCCCCAAAACCTGTCACTTCTGTGGAAAATAATTTTGCTGAACAGGTTTGGAAACAAGCAAGCAAATCTCACCTTTAATTTACAGTATTTGCAAGAGAAAAAGAAATAGAAAAGAGAGATGATTCAATAGCTCTCTTTACTCTTTACTCCAAGGTTACAGGACCTAATAATGTGACCCACAATGTCCAGGGTTCATTCACACCTGTTCTCGCCTTCCAAGGTGATATATGTCACCATCTTCCAGTCCCAACAATGCCTTTCTGCATTCTACACTGGACCAATATATTTCTCTCTCTCTCTCTCTCTCTCTCTCTCTCTCTCTCTCTCTCTCTCTCTCTCTCTCTCTCTCTCTCTCTCTCTCTCACACACACACACACACACACACACACTATATATATATATATATATACATATACACATACGCATATATACACTGCTCGATTGTAACACACACACACCTCAAAGCAGCTTACCAAAAAAGTTGAAACAATGAAATTATCCATAAAACAACTATTTAAACCATTCCCCCCAAAATTTAAATCAGTGATAAACTTAAAACAGATTAAAACACACATCAAGAATCTACATATCTGCCGCACTAAAAATATCAATTTCCCACAGATGAGGAATGAGTATTATGTGGCACCTGTAATAGTGTCAGTTTCAAAGTGGAAAAGTGGGCTAAGGACACAAATGTGGCATCAGAATGGGCAACATTCAAAAGCCACAGAAGGACCTGCCCGAAGGTGAAGGCCTTCTGGGAGATGATACATAATGAACTAAAAAAGGTGCTTAGACTCACCTTACCCAAGAAACCGGAGGCCTTCCTCCTGGGCATGGTAGACCAGAGGGTGGCTAAGAAAGATAGAATTTTCTTTATGTACGCTACTACAGCAGCAAGGATCTTGATGGCAAAGCACTGGAAGACACAAAATCTACCCACACTGGAAGTGTAGGCTTAGGCCCTTTACTTTGCCAGAGAATTGCTTACCCGCGTCCCCAGGACCGAGAAGAGAATAAAAAAATTCCAGGAAAGTTTCTTCTTTGGAGAAAAGAGTTTTATTGCAAATCTGTGCACAGAGACAGCCAGCAGAATATAGTTTCTGAAATCTGACTGTAAAGCAATACGCATTTGCAAGCCTTCTTATACTTTGAGAGTATTTACCCACCTCCCAGACCTCCCCCAAACCTTCCCCAATCAGCTGGCAAGTTTTCAACTTATTCCCTTTTAGGGCATATCAATATTTGCTGGCTAAGGCTGCTAGCTAAGCACTTCCTCTGCTGGTTAAGCATTTTCTCTGCTCAGTAAGCACCCCCTCCCACCTCCTTGTACACGTGTCTTCTTTTGCTAGCTAAGCATTCCCTTGTATCTCTTCTTATCTTGCATTACTTAAAGCAGAAGCAAAGCAGGAAACATCTTGCTAGTGGTTTTTAGTTGACAGCAGTTTCTGGCTAGGCAGGAAACGACCTTCTGACCTGTAGCTAACATCAGCAGTTTCAGATAGCTGGTTAGACAGGAAACGGCCTCCTGACCTGTCTGATTTAGACTTTGCAAATAACTGCATTTTTGAGTTTGAGCTTGTGTAGCCATCCTAGCAGAGTGCTGGAATTTACTATGTGTAGATAATATTAATGATTAACCGTTCCCTTCTCCCTTCACTCCCTCCTCTTCTTCTGAACAACCTAATACTTAGGTTCGTTCTGGGGTATGGGCCTATACTCCCTCATCACAGCGATGACTGTGGGTCCTAGCTTCCGTGACAGGAGTCTTTGCATCATTTGCTGCAAGCATTGCAATAAGCAGGGGATACAGAGGCAAAGAAGCAAAAGGATTAATAGCGGTCCTGCTAATAATACTATAACATTCCTGAGCCAACTGCCATCAGGGAGCCAGGAATACATCCAACCCCATGCATCACTCCCTGTGGCTTTCAGCGGGTTTTCAGCTATCATTGTTTCCATGTGGTTGATGGTGGCTGAAATATTTGCTGACTGGTCTGAAATGTACATGCAGCAATGGGAATGAATTAAGGCACAAACTCCGCCCTTAGAGGCAAGGACTACATCCAAAGCGTAACGATTTTGAAGGACTACCTCCCTTATCTCTGACATTTCCTTATTAATTGCTTTTAAGGCCGAGATGGTGGAGTTAAACAAAGCCTCGGTCCAGTTTGCCAATCTATGCAGATCCTGGTAATTCATGGCTACACCCAAAGGGGGTAGAAGGGACCTAGAGATGGCTGTGCCGGTATACTGGTTAATAGGTGATTTCGCGTCCCTTTTGTTACGCAGACGGACTGTTGGGAGCTTATCCATCTTATACACCAGGGGTACGACTACTCCTAAAGTACAGGTTCCAGAAAAGGCAGAGGGGATTTCTTTGTAGGCTCTTGTGCCGCAGAGCAACCACAAATCAGACTGGAGCAGGCAGTTAGATCTGCTGCGCGCCGTCATCCAGGTAAACCAAGTATAAAAATCGACACACATAGCATCATAAATGGAAGTACCTTTTTGGAAGCAGGAAGACCCATTAATATACTCATAAGTCCAATTACAATATGGATAGTGACCTAAAAAATTGCTGCTGTTATGATTGAAACGGAGACAACGAGGTGCCTGTTCCATGAGTGACAGAAACACTGGGGGTGAATAGGTGCGACCATCTGACATAAGATTACTAATTCTAAATGACTCATTTATTGGAATACTATGCAGTAGTATGCCAGGCTTCTTAAATTGAGGAGGGATATGCATACAAACCCAACATTCAGAAAGATTAAGCATAGAAGAGAAACGATCTATATCTCTAACATAGGTATTATTACTCCAAATCTGATGATAGGGCTCTGACCGGTCGGTTTTCCGTATATGTGAGTCATCTCCCAGACCCAACCCAAGTAGGGCGAGTACCAGAAGGGTCAAGGGGATGGGGGCTGGTTGTTCCCTCCCACAAAATCGGTGACGCTCATGCCAGCAAAAGAAAACACACATCCATATGACAAGAGCGGTTGAGACAACCCCTATCCACCAACCCCAATCCTTCCATGGTTCCTCCCACCAATATTCAGGGGGTGTGCTCATTGTTGAAGAGCTCACTGATATTTGTGCCTAACTACCTGTTGAGCCTCAAGGATGAGAGTCCACTGGTGAGCTGATGCTCCTACTACGTGGGTCAACTTTTCTGCTAACCCTGATGGGTGGATTGAACCACTTGTTTAGCAATTTCAATGCACACCTGGTTAAGGCTCCCACCCCTGCAATACTTGCATTAAGATAGGTTCCGTCCCATCTATCGCCTGCATTAAGAGTAGGACCTGGTCTATCAAATGAGGTTGGTACAGTGCTCTACCTCCCATATAACAGTTGACTACCCTCCCACAGCAGCAAGAGCGGTCTAGAACTCGATAGATTTCGACCGTCTCTGCAACTTCCCGTATGAGCACTATCCACGCGTGCTGGGCAGTGGTGTGGGAGAGGAGCCACAACGGGGCAGTGGGGTGTTTTAAAACGGCAATCTCATCAAATCCCAGTTTCCAATAGCCATAGAGCACACCATCTCTTACCACCGGCAAGACGAACCAGTCGTAGCAGAGGCCATCAGGCCAATAAATGCGGTATGGCTCAGTGAGGTCAGGGCTGTGGGACATAGAGCAGATAACAAAAAGAAAAGAGAAAGTCCCTACGGAAATATTAAATGTCCTGGTGAACTTCCTGGGTTAGTCCCGGCACGGAGTTGGGGACGCTGCCCACGGGCGCCCCTCCCATCCAATTCTTCAGCTGTGCGTTGAGATATCAGCTTCCGGTGTGATATCAGCAGAGCGGTCGTCTGCCAGGCGTCTGGAGATGGTCAGCCGAAGGGAGTTCTCTGGATCTGGTGTTACTGTCCAATCTAAGATGGCTTTCTTCACTCGAGTATGGTGGACCCACGGGGTGATGCCGGCAACCTTCACAGCGGTAGGTGTAGAGAGTAGCACAGTATAGGGTCCCCTCCAGCAGGGCTGTAGGGGGGCTCGCTGCCAGTCTTTCACCCACACTTCGTCACCTGGCTCGAACTGATGGAACGGTTCAGTCAACACACATGGGGTGCGAGCCTGGGTCCACCTGTTGAGATAAGAGAAAACTTGGGAGAGTGACTGTACATAATTATTCAATTGCACATCTTGGCTAGCATATGGAGTCAACATTCTAACATATGGAACTGGTCTTCCAAACAGAATTTCAAAAGGTGACAGGTGGGTTCGCTTTGACGGGAGACTGCGGACCCTGAGTAATGCCAAGGGCAACATGGTCACCCAATTAGACCCGGTTTCCTGAGTCAGCTTGGACAGCTGATTCTTTAGAGTTCTGTTCATTCTCTCTACTTTTCCAGAACTCTGGGGTCTATAAGCAGTATGCAGCTTCCAGTTGATCTGGAGCGCTTTTGCCAGCCCCTGTAGGACTGCATGAACAAATGCTGGCCCATTATCAGATCCTATGGACCTTGGCAATCCATAGCGAGGGATGATTTCCCTAAGCAGGCACCTGGTTACTTCAAATGCCTTTTCAGTCTTTGTGGGCCATGCTTCGACCCATCCGGTGTAGGTGCACACTGCCACCAGCAGATAGTGGTGTAGTCCACAACGGGGTAATTCAGTAAAGTCCACGACAAGATCTTCCATAGGTGCCGTTCCACTGTGCTGAATCCCTGGGGGAGCCAGTGGTCCGGTTCTGGGATTATTCTTTTGACACAGCAGGCATTTCCTGGAGATCTGGGCTGCCAGTTGGTAGAGGTGGGCTATGTAGAAGCACTTTTCCAGCTGCTTGGTTGTAGCATCTGGTCCTATGTGGGTTGAATCATGGTATCTCTGAGTAACCTGCCGAGAAAGGGACTCTGGAATCCATATCCTGTCATCAGGGGTAAGGTACCATCCCTCTTTGGACAATGTCAGCTCCTGAGCATCTGCAGTGTCCCTTTCCTGCTTCGTATAAGCTGGCTTGTCAGTGGTGCTTAAAATCTCTTCTGGGACCAGGGCTCCGATAACCGAAGCGGGGGCCAGTTCCCGGGCTGCTTCTTTGGCCACTTTGTCTGCCAATCGATTTCCTCTGGCCACTTCCCCTGGTCCAGTCTTGTGGCCATAGCAATGGATAACTGCTACCGCTTCAGGCTCCCATACAGCATCCAGAAGGTTCAACAAAGCTTGTGGGTGGGCCACCTGGTTTCCTCTGGAGGTAAGCAAACCTCTCTCTTTCCATAAGGCTCCATGGGCGTGTAAGGTCAGGAATGCATACTTAGAATCAGTATAGATGTTTATCTTCTGTCCCTTTGCCAGGCTCAGGGCTCTGGTAAGCGCAGTTAGTTCTGCCAGCTGGGCCGATGTTCCAGGCGGGAGTGACTTTGCTTCGACCACCTGGTCGTCCAGGGCTACCACTGCATAGCCTGCTTTTCGCTGCCCAGCCTCGACAAAGCTGCTTCCATCCACAAACCATGAGAGCCAGTGGGGGTCTGCTTCGTCTTTGAGATCAGGCCTGCTGGAATATACTTCGTCCATTACTTCAATGCAGTCGTGCGTCTTCTCCTCACCTTCTCCTACCGGCAACAGGGTAGCTGGGTTGAGGGCGGTGGTGACCTGGAACTTCAAACGTGGGTGCAACAATAACATCTGGCACTTTCTCATTTTTGCTTGGGAGAGGAAATAGGTGCCCTTCATGTCAAGCAGAGCTGGGACTGCATGCGGGGTCACACAAACAGTGTCTTGGCCAAAAGTAAATTTGTCTGCTTTGTTCAATAGGGTGGCTACTGCCACAACTGCTCTCATGCACGGTGGTAAGCCTTGTTCTGTAGGCGTCAGGCGCTCAGATAGGTATGCCACGGGCTGCTGCCAGCTTCCCAATTTTTGACATAGCACTCCCTTTGCTGTTCCCTGGTCTTCATCCACAAACAGGGAGAAAGGCTTTTCAGGATTTGGGATGCCCAGCGCTGGTGCTTGCTGCAATGCCCTTTTCAGATCCTTGAAGGCCTGTTGTTGCTCTTCTTTCCACACAAAGGGGTCCTTTTCAGTTCCTCTGGTTGATTCATGCAGAGGCTTGGCAATTGTGCTGTAGTTTGGTATCCATATTCTACAGAATCCTGCCGAGCCCAAAAAACCACGAAGTTCCCTGCGATTCTTTGGCTCTGGAATCTGGATGATGGCTTGCTTCCTTTCTTCCCTTAGGGTCCGTCGCTGATGGGATATATCAAATCCAAGGTATTTTACGATGGGTTGGCATATTTGGGCCTTTTTCTTAGATACTCGGTATCCTGCTTCAGCCAGATGATTTAACAAGTCCTTGGTGGCTTCCATACACGTGTCCTCGTCTGAACAGGCCAAAAGAAGGTCATCTGCGTACTGCAACAGAATCCTGTGTGGGCTGGTGGGGAAGCTAGACAGGTCCGAGGCCAATGCAACCCCAAAAAGGGTTGGAGAATTCTTGAAGCCTTGTGGAAGCCTTGTCCACGTGTATTGCACCCTGGTGCCTGTTCCTGGATCTGTCCATTGAAATGCAAACAGGGGTTGGCTTTCTTCTGCCAAACGGCAACAAAAGAATGCATCCTTCAAGTCCAGTACTGTGAAATAACATGCGGTGGGAGGGATTAGACTCAACAGCGTGTAAGGATTGGGCACATTGGGGTGGAGGGTTTCCACGGCTTGGTTAACTAATCTAAGGTCTTGGACCGGGCGATACGAGTTATCTTCCTTCTTCACCGGCAAGAGTGGGGTGTTCCACTGAGATTGACACTGCCTCAGGATGCCATGGCGAAGTAACCGTTCCAAATGTACCCATACTCCTTCTGCAGCTCGCCGGGGGATAGGGTACTGGTTCACAGCCACAGGGTTGGCGAACGGTTTGGGCTTGACTATTATAGGTGGGATGTTCTTTGCCATTCCGGGCGGGTTGCCTTCTGCCCATACACCAGGGTTAACCTTTTGCAGGAGGTCTTCTGGAATAATCCCCTCCTCTTCTTTTACCATCATTAAGCGCCAATGTTCCCTCAAGGGTACCTCTAAGGAGAACTCCCCTGCCGGCCCTGTGGTCATTGCCACTTCCCCTGTTGGTTGGAAGGAGATCTGGGCTTGCAATTTTGATAGCAGGTCTCGGCCCAATAATGGGATAGGGCACTCTGGTATATACAAAAACTTGTGTTGGACCACTTGGCCACCCAGGCGACAGACAACAGATTGCAGGAATGGGGCTCTTTGTGATTTGCCTGTAGCTCCTATTATGTTAATTGTTTGCTTGGTGGGCTTGGACACTGGTACTGGCAAAACAGAGTGGGCGGCTCCTGTGTCAACCATGAAGGGGATGGTTCGGTTCCCTGTTTGTATTTTGACCATGGGCTCACGGGAACCTAAATCAGCTGGGCCCGGTCTGTCCTAATATTCTTCCTCTTCTCTCAGGCTCATTGCGCCGGGTTGTCTTTGGGCTGGAGGGTGCCAGGGAGGTCCCTGTCCACGTCCTCTACCCCTGCCGACATTCGCCGATGTCCAGGGTCTCAGTTCCTGTCCAGGTCCCACGGGGGTTGGCCCTGGGATTCGTTCTCCTCGTCCTCTTCCACCTGAATGAGCCTGTGGGCATTCTCTTTTCCAGTGCCCTTCCTGCCGGCAGATGGCGCACTGGTTCCTTCCCAGACGGCCTTGCCCTCCTCCCCGGGCACTTCCTCTTCCCTGAGGGGTGGGTGCGGTAGCCTGTAGCGCCATCAACTTCTTTGCTTGATACTTCTCCTTTTTCTTCTGCGCCTCTTCCTCCCTCTGATTATAGGTGGTTTGAGCCAGTTCTAACATCCACTCTAGGGTGTGGCCCATGAACCCCTCGTTTTTTTGAATCTTTCGACGGACATCGGCTGCCGCTTGCGCTACAAAGGCAGCTTTTAAGATAGGGGCGTTGGCAGCCTCATCTGGGTCCACAGGAGTATACTGGCGGTAAGCTTCCTTCAGGCGTTCTAAATATGCTCCTGGGGCCTCTTCATTTCCCTGCACTACCTCTCTAACCTTTACAAAGTTGGTGGGTTTCCTGGCTGCCCTTCTCATTCCATTTAATACATTCTGGCGGTAGGTAGTGAGGATGTTCTGGCCACCAGTAGTTTGATAATCCCAATTCGGGGTGTTTTCAGGGTACCCTGCTGCAATAGCTGGATCCTGCACTCCCTGCGCTCTCATGTGTGCTCGGGCTTCAGCATGGATGCGCCTAGTCTCTTCTGTGGTTAGCAGCGCATCCATTAAATACTGCACATCATCAAAGGTGGGATTATAAGTTTTAAAAATCCCTTCAAACAGCTTTATGATTTTCGCTGGGTTTTCCTCAAATGAAGGATTTTGATTTCTCCAATTACAGACATCTGCACTCGAAAAGGGTATATGCTGGACCGTGTAGGTCCGTTCTGCTGCTGCCCCATTAGCTCCTGGAGGTCCCGGTGGGTCATAAACCCTTCGGAGGGGTAGTACTCCGGCTGCCTGATCCCTCCTGGTTTTCTCATACTGTCTATGAGACATAACTTTCTTCGCTGCCTGTCCCCACTTACGTTGCCATCTCTTTCTCTTGTCAGGGGTGCAGCATTCTGCTGCCTCAACTAACAAGGGACTCACATCCAATTTTTCCGCATAGGGGCTTACGTAAGCCGTAATGCGTTCCTCCTGTTCCGTGGTCCACCTCATATTCTTCTCAGTCCATCTTATCAACTCCTCTATAAATTCCTCATCATCTTCTTCCTCCTTCTTTTCCTCTAACTCATCATTCATTAACAAGTTGCTGTCCCTTTTTTCTAGACTTGGTGCAGGGCTTGCTTGGGCCTGGGGACCGGCTCCTCCCGGTGCCTGGAGACCTGGGCCTGGGGGATTTGCCAGAGGGGCAGTTGGTGGAGCATAGGGTGGCGGTGGTTTGATGACTTCCCCCTCCTCATCTTCTGGGTCTGGTATCACTGGGGGCTTTTCTGACTTCCCTGCCGGTCGAACTGCACAAACTGTACTTTGTGGGGCGTCGCCTTGGCAGGCTTTCAACCATGTTGGGTTCTTTTCTACATTGGTTTTCCAAGTCGAAATGTAAGGGATTTGGTCGGGGTGGGCATTCAATATGTTCTGATATAATGGACTGATTAGTTGCAAATCAAAGCTTCCTCCTGACGGCCAATTAGTTTGTGCGGGCCAGTCAACTTCACACAATGTCCTCATTCTCTGTCTTCTTAATTTAATTCCCCAGTCATAACTTTTTGTGGCGGCTTTCCAATTGTTTAAAAAGCATTCCAGGGGACTACATTGGCTTGCCCCAGACCCCATTTTTTTTTTTTTCTTCAGATACTCCTCTCCTAACTGGGTTATAAATTCTTTCACACACCAAATAATACAGATTGTGGCCTGCACGAGGTCGCCCTGGCAGAAAACGCACAACCCTGCAATCGCTCGACCAAGGGGCACTAATACCCCGGCCCACACTCGACAATTCAATCACCGGAGTATCTGACATGCAACACACACAACATACAAATCACATCAATATAATTTCCCCTCCTTCCTCTGTTCCAAATTTATGCTGGTGGCATTCTCCTGCACAACCAGTCCCCTTATTCCTGGTGGCTGGCACTGTACTGCACAACCAATCCCCTTGTTCCTGGCTGGCACTGTACTGCCACAGCCAGGTGAGGCTGATCAGGCCTCGCCCTTTCCCTTGGGCTTACCTTTTTTCGCTGCAGACCCCTTCTGGCCAGTTCTCTTTTCTCCCTCGACCTGTGTCTCCACTCCGGAGCGGTGTGGCTGGTTCCCCCCACGAATTGGCAGGGTGCGCGCTTGGAGCCTGCAAAACGCCGATCCGAGCTGTTCACCGAGGTCGAGCCTGGCCCTCCCCGGCCCTCTGGGGTGGGGCAAAGATTCCCGGCCAACGCACCAAGCTGTAGGCTTAGGCCCTTTACTTTGCCAGAGAATTGCTTACCCGCGTCCCCAGGACCGAGAAGAGAATAAAAAAATTCCAGGAAAGTTTCTTCTTTGGAGAAAAGAGTTTTATTGCAAATCTGTGCACAGAGACAGCCAGCAGAATATAGTTTCTGAAATCTGACTGTAAAGCAATACGCATTTGCAAGCCTTCTTATACTTTGAGAGTATTTACCCACCTCCCAGACCTCCCCCAAACCTTCCCCAATCAGCTGGCAAGTTTTCAACTTATTCCCTTTTAGGGCATATCAATATTTGCTGGCTAAGGCTGCTAGCTAAGCACTTCCTCTGCTGGTTAAGCATTTTCTCTGCTCAGTAAGCACCCCCTCCCACCTCCTTGTACACGTGTCTTCTTTTGCTAGCTAAGCATTCCCTTGTATCTCTTCTTATCTTGCATTACTTAAAGCAGAAGCAAAGCAGGAAACATCTTGCTAGTGGTTTTTAGTTGACAGCAGTTTCTGGCTAGGCAGGAAACGACCTTCTGACCTGTAGCTAACATCAGCAGTTTCAGATAGCTGGTTAGACAGGAAACGGCCTCCTGACCTGTCTGATTTAGACTTTGCAAATAACTGCATTTTTGAGTTTGAGCTTGTGTAGCCATCCTAGCAGAGTGCTGGAATTTACTATG
Source organism: Podarcis melisellensis (assembly GCF_964234715.1). NCBI lineage: Eukaryota > Metazoa > Chordata > Lepidosauria > Squamata > Lacertidae > Podarcis > Podarcis melisellensis. Next base: position 17,463,607 of record NC_138533.1, read on the forward strand.
TGTAGATAATATTAATGATTAACCGTTCCCTTCTCCCTTCAGAAGAATGGCAGACGCAGCTGATGGATTATATGGAACTGGCTGAAATGACTGGCAGAATTCGAGACTCGGGAGAAGAAGAAACGGAGGAAGTTTGGGAAAAATTTAAGGACTATTTGAAAAAGCATTATAAGTTGTATGAATGTTAAAAAATGCTTCTCTCTAGGAAATTATAGCTTCAGTATCGGTAAATCTTTGAATTGGTAAATAAGGCACAACAAGACAGAAGTGGTGTAATGAAATAATTTTATTGTGTTGAAACTAAAAATTAATGGATTCGGATTGAAATGTTTAGAGACCAGATATCACGATAAAATGGAAGATATATTATTATGTTTAAAATAAGTCAACAAATTGCTGAGGTTTTGGTTTTACAGAGAATGCAGTGTCCGGAAGATGGGGGGAGTCCACTAGATTTATGGAAACATGTATTTGGAATTTGAATTTTGTATATTATAAACCTAATAAAAATTATATATATAAAAAAAAAACAAAAGCCACAGAAGGGACATTTCAGTCTCCCGGGACCTTCAAGTTGTCATCCTGGAGCAAATGAATTTTAAAGGGTGACATAAATGTGAAACCACTGAAGTACAGTTCATCAAAAGGTTTGGTTTTGGATAAAGTGGGGTTTTATTCATTTTATAAAAATCACAGTACATGTGTTAATTAGCTGACCAATGCCAGGGTCTTTGTGTTACCATCACCTGTGCTGTGCTGTGCTGTGACTGGTCACTATTAGTAACACAATTGTCATTCTTCACTTTCTGCATTTTGTTTCCTACATTGTGGAGAAGGGGGAACCTCTCATGCCCCTTCAGTGCCCAACTGCTGCACAACAGCCCTGCAGTGCTGCCAGTTGGGTCTTACTGCTCAGTAGTTGCTGCCATCACCACCCTTTTTAGGTCCTCTACAGGTCCTGAAAGGAAGGGGGAGGGATTATTATTAAATCCTGGCATCCCAGCCCCTCTCCCCTCCAGCCAATCCCTTGCAATTTACACCATTACTAATAATAATTACTAGTAATAGCACACACTCGTTACTTAAGATCCCCACCCCAATACACACATGCACACACTAGTGTATCTAAGCAACCCAATATAATATTTCTTGCATTTGATTGATTTCTAGCCCATGAAAGTTTATGCCAGGGATAGTCAACAAGGTCCTCCCCGGATGTTGGGGACTACAACTCCCATCATTCCCTGCCAGCATGGCTAATGAGAGTCAGGAGTGAAGGGAATTGTAGTTCTGGAGGGCAGTATTTCAGCTGACCCTGGTTTATGCTAGAATGAAATTAAACTACAGAGCCTAGGGCTTGATGATCAGAAGGTCGGCAGTTTGAATCCCCACGACGGAGTGAGCACCCGTTGCTCGGTCCCAGCTCCTGCCAACCTAGCAGTTCGAAAGCACGTCAAAATGCAAGTACTGTAGATAAAAAGGTACTGCTCCGGCCGGAAGGTAAACAGTGTTTCCGTGCACTGCTCTGGTTCGCCAGAAGCGGCTTAGTCATGCTGGCCACATGACCCAGAAAAACTGTCTGTGGACAAACGCCAGCTCCCTTGGCCAGTAAAGCAAGATGAGTGCTGCAACCCCAGAGTCATTCGCAACTGGACCTAACGGTCAGGGGTCCCTTTACCTTTACCTTTACCTTTAAGGCGCTGCTAAACTTTGCATTGTAACAGACATATTAGCCTGAATGTGCTTTACTTAAGGGACTTTTAGATTTCCTGAGCCACAGTTTTCAGAGTTCACTGGTAAGAGGGGTTGATTGTTAAACCACTCTGGGAATTGTCTCTCCGAGGGGAATGGAGGGGGTCTCCTGACAACTCTCAGCACCCTCAACAAACCCCAGCTCCCAGGATATTTGGGGGAAGTCATGGTGGTTTGAAGTGACATCATAGTGTTTTATATGTATACTGTGAATCTCCCAATCCATCATCCATGACCACACCTTTCTGATCTGCTCCAAATGGACATCAAATGATCTCTGCTCATTCCTTTAAAATAAATACATACCGACATCATATTTAAACGATCCACCCCTTCATTCAGAGAAGAAGAAAGGACATCAGGTGAACAAAGAGGACATGAAGAAAAGGAAACGGGTGCAAGGGAGGGAAATGAAGGGTGGCAATCGCTTTGATGCTCGTTGATATTTGCAAGGGCTTAAAAAAATGGTTTCCATAAGTGGTATTGAAAACCAATAAAGATTAACACTTGTTTTTGGAAGGGACATTGCTGCCACCCACCTCCTTCTCCTTTCTCTTCCTTCGCAAGTTTACTCAGAAGTTAAGGCTTCTTGGCTTCCAGAGGGTTTTGCTTTTGAGGCCCTGAGCCAGCCTCCTCCAACCCTGGATGCCCTGGCCTGCAACTCCCAAAACTGCAGTCCATTTGGAGAATAAGCCCCATTGTAAATGGGCATTACAGTGGTACCTTGGGTTACAGATGCTTCAGGTTACAGATGCTTCAGGTACAGACTTCGCTAACCCAGAAATAGTAACTCGGGTTAAGAAATTTGCTCCAGGATGAGAACAGAAATCGTGCTCCGGCAGCGCGGCAGCAGCGGGAGGCCCCATTAGCTAAAGTGGTACCTCAGGCTAAAAACAGTTTCAGGTTAAGAACAGACCTCCAGAACGAATTAAGTTCTTAACCCGAGGTACCACTATACTTTGGAGTAAGCACTAGGAAACCTGGCATGAGCAGAGGAGATAGAAAATTGTGTAGTGGATCAATATTTTAAGAGCACACCTGTGTGGTTTCCATTTGTCCTGAAGAAGACTCCACCAACCAGAGCAAAGGTCCATTCTATTAAAAAATATATATTAGTTGAGTTTATTATACAGAGCAAAGGTCCAATCTAGCCCATCCTCCTCTTTTCCTGCAGATGCCAACTAGGTGCCCCCAGAAAGCCCACAAGAAGGAAGAGGGGCAGCACAGGCCTTGTTGCGGCACATCTCTCCACTGCCCATAGGATCCTAGGAAGCTGCCAGTATGGTGTAGTGGTTAGAGCACTGGATTAGATTAGCAGAATTCAAATCCCCACTGAGTAACCTTGGGTCAGTTGCTGCTTCTCAACTTAACCTACTTTGCAGGGTTGTTGTGCGGATAGAATGAAGAGGGGAAGAGAAACATTTTGGAAGCAAGGTGGGATGTGAATGAATGAATGGATGGGTGAATGAATGAATCCTTAATCAAACCTTTCATTCATCTAGCCTAGTATTGTCTACACTGACTGGCAGTAGCTCTCCAGAACAAAGGGGGGAAGGACTGATTTTGAAGAAGGGGGCAGCACCTCGACATTCTTACCTGGGAGCCCTGTTGAAGGCAGTGTGGTATAGTGGTTAGAGTGCCAGGCCTGGGAAACCAGGGTTCGAATCCCTGCTTGGCCATCCTGAAGCTCGCTGGGTGACTATGGGTCAGTCATTCACTCTCAGCCCAACCTACCTCACAGGGTTGTTGTGGGGATTAAATGGGGGCGGAGACCATGTTGGGGGAAAAGTGGGGACACAAAGTAAATGTCTGAATGGATGAATGAAATAGGTCTTCCTTCTGCAGAGAGATAATCAGGATTTCTCTAGGCTTATAGAGCCCAGCACCACCCTCTTCTAAATCGAAGCACCCCAACGGGAATAAATGCTCATGAAAACACGGGTTTAATTCCGCGTTCGAGAGACGCGGGTTTCAGAAGCGCTTTGGAAAGTCTCCCGAAATAAATCCCTAAAGCTGTTTTCCTTTTCAGTACTGGTTAAGACACCTCACCACACCCAGAGAAGGGTTTTAATTTGTTTACATCTTACTTTAAAAGCAAAAAAACAAACCAAACACCTTATTTTTGGCGGCGTTGGCGGAGGCGTTTTGTGGCGATCTATATACAGGCACACTCTTATCACCTCTGCCCTGTACAGACTCGCGCTACTGCCGCCAAGGTCCTCCAGGAGAATAATAGTAAAAACATACAAAATAAAAATAAAAAATCACAATGCAAATAATTAGCTTCAAAGGAAATCGAATTCTGAAACGTGCACTTATTTGTGGCTCGATCCTAAACTACGTTTTCTTGAAAATAACCCTCGCTGACCCTTATTTCGTTTAGATCCTTATCCGTTGTTATTTATATCCCGCCTTTCTTCCCGACAGGGACCAGAGGCGGCTTACAGATAAAACTGGAACAGCTAAAAACATAGCGGTTCCTGTTATGGGGATGTCGCTTTTCGCTTTATACGAGTTTCTGAATAAATATTTTTTTGCGGAGAAATGCCCGTTTATACGTTATACATAGAGGAAGGGAACCTGGGGGGTGGGGTGGGGGGAGATAAGACTCCACGCCTCAAAATTAAGCAACCAGGAAAAAACCGATGATGACCGATTAAGTGCAGCGCCGACCCGGCTAACACAGATTTACTGAGAAATAAATCCCATTAAATTCAATAGGATCTGACTCCCTCGCATGTTTTAAGACGGAGGCTTAAATAACAGCAGGATGATTTGCTTAATGACCGATTATTGGCAAAGAAAACTAGTACGATTTTTGATTTTTTTTAAAAAAGAAATAGTTGTGGGATATAAAACGCCTTTAAAAGCGTATAATTAATAATAATAATAATAATAATAATAATAATAATAATAATAATAATGCTGCACTGGGATCTTACGATGGACGGATAAGAAACACTACGACTACTATTAATATTAACTAGTATTAATAAATAGTAATGATAATAATATATATTTTAAAGATATAAAGAATTGCAGAATGTGTGTGTGTGTGTGTGTGTGTGTGTGTGAACACACACTTTTGCTAAACGTGTAAGGCGTTTACTTCTCTTCTGCCCGCCCCGCCCTTTCTTTTTTCCCGAATTTGAAAGAAAAACTATAATTGCAACTGCGAAAAGCTTTGAGATTGTTTCCAAGCAAGCGTTAGGGCAGCCCGTCCGGCCGAATTTTCATTCAAGCTGCGTGAGGCGGGAAAGAGAGAGGGCGGGCGGGCGGGAAATGTCACTTATTCGAGTTTAACGTCAATTCGGAGCACGAAAAGGCGCGCAAAGCCCCTTTCATTTGGCAGCGTGTTCGAAATTCATTTTAACCGTTTTATTCCTGCTCTCCTTCTGCAGTGATTGAAAAACTCAGCTGAGCGTTTGGGATGAGGGGGGGCTGAATCTTCCCAATGGTTGCCACCTTTTACTCTTGCCCGTTGCTCTTCTGTCTTTAAGAGCCGCCAGAGGCACCGGCAGAAGTCGAGCAGGTGGCACTCAAGTTTTTTTTGGGGGGGGGTGGAGGTGGGAGAAGATTCACTGGTTGGATTCCAGCAACAATTTAATATACCTGTTAAATATATTCTGCGTGGCCGGTGACCAGCCGACTGTTAGTCCAACTCAGAACAGCTCTGTTGAAATCGATGGGGGAGTCCATTGACTCCCAGGGGCCTGTTCTGTGACTTGACGAGAAGCGGAATAAAAACCTTAGCAGCAAGCAAATATATAAATAATAAAATAAAATACACGCCTAACAAGAGGGGAAGTTCTCAGGTTCCCCACCACCGCCCCAAAAAGTTTATTTATTGATCTCCCGTTGTGAGGGTTTAAAATGCCAAAAGCCTTGCTCAGGGACAGGGATCAAAAATACATTTAATATATATTAAACATATATATATATATATATATATATATACACATATATATAACATATATATACAAATAAATAAAATATTATTGCTGTTGTCATTAACAATTTGTTTAATTATTATTGCACCCCATCGAAATCAATGAATTTAAGCCCATTGATGAGTTTATCCTGATTATTATTATTACTTAGGTTTAATTTTGTTGCGAACGTCCTGAAATGTTTCACTCGTTGCCGGTGACTACTTTTGTTACATTTCTGTATTCACGTAAACCTTTTCCTGTTGTAACCCGCCATGAGCACGGTTTGGATTACGGAAAGGCGGCGTACAAAGAAACGACTCTGCCTGACGTTGGATATTTTCTGTTATCAGTATTAGATGAAGCGCTTCCCATTCGCTTAGCCACGTTTACAAGGTGTTATAATGCTTTTTTCTGGGGGTACGCAGGGGTACGCATATCCCTAAACATTTTGGGAATCGAAGTTTGGCCTCATTGTGGGGCAGTACGGTATTTCAATATGTGTAGGAAAACGAGAGTACTCCTAAACATTTTTTTTTGGGGGGGGGAAGCACTACCCATACTACGGGTGTGAAAACTGAGGCCGTGAAGGTTTCTTCCTTTCTCCCTAATCTCTCGCAGAGGTCAGATCCGAAAGGGGAATTTCCTGCGTCTTTACGCGGAAGTAAGGCCCCACTGATTTAATGAGGCTTACGGAAAAATAAGCAGCACACATAATATTGCCTCTCTCTCCCTCTGTGGTTTTTACCTCCCTGGTCAAATTAAATGCGTGGGCATTTTGCTTTTCCTGTAGTCGAGGCTGGTCGTGTCTATTTATATATCTCCCCATACATTTGTATATCTATATATCTGCATGTATCTCCATTAAATGGCGTGGCTGCCTTCTGCGAACGGCTGGGCTTCCTGCCTCGGCGTTTGGCTTCCTGTTCTGAGGTTATTCCTAATTTAATTGCCCATCATTTGATTTTTTTAATTACAAAGATGGGGGAGAGGAGAGCGGGTTTTATAAGCTGATTTTAAAAGGGTTCGGTGAGGCTGTCCTACTTTTGCGTGTGTGAACGGGGGGGGGGCATAATTCTCTCGCATTTCCCAATTAAATGCGAAGTAATTCACAATAAATGCGAAAGAAAAGGGTTTGCCTGCCTTTCAAAAGGGCATAACAGGCGAGGAGAAAGTGGACTTTCGCCAGTTTCACAGCTTGGCCGAATTTAAGTTTCTTAATTTTCCCGTAAGGCGTACGTTTGTATGGATGAGAGCTAGATGAAAATATCTGCATTTATTTGATAAGATCTAGCAGCTAGCTACTGAAAGTTGGCATTCGTGCCCTCAGGAAATCATTCAACATAAGATCCCTCTCTCCCCCCTCTCCCCCTATTAACCCCTATTAACTGAAAACATAACTGGAATCAGAAATTTGAAACATCTCACTTTGCTTAACGGAGAAAAAAGTCCCTTGTTAGGCGGGTCTAGGATTTTACTCGCAAAATGAAATGGAAGCGTTCTCCCTTAAAACCCGCCAAGTGGTTCCAGTATACTTACCGTAGATCGGATCGTGGCCCTAAGTACCCGAACTCCACAAGGATAGCTGGGAAGTCAGCTATTAGAAGGAATCACAGTTAACCTGGCAGCCTGTGCGCCCTTACATGGGAGTAAGTCCCACTGAATTCCACAGGACTTACTTCTGAGTAGGAGCGTATAGGACTGCAGTGCAAGTACTTGGAAGTCAAATCTAGCCAAAGCAATGGCGCGTGGAGCGTACGCTTTCCATTCCATTTTTTGGAAAGGGAAAGAGGACTCTAGAGTTTGATTTTGGTTGCTCCGCGACCCCGTTTTCTGCTGACAGCTTTTACCGTACATCCTTTTAGGAATGAGGATAATTAAGCGGTATATAAATGTCTTAAATAAATAAATAAATAGCAATTAGATACATCGGAAGGGGAAGAGAGTACCGCGGGAATTCGGTGGCCAGGGTGCCCCAAAAAGACTCGAGAGACGTGTATCCAATAAGTAGACGGACGAAAGCAAAAACAAAAAGCCTCCAAATTTTCTTAAAAACACGCATCTTAAAAAGAAGCGAACGAAAACGTCCAGAATGGTATTGAGCATATATATATATTTAAAAAACTGATTTTAACAAGACATCGCTTTTTAAAGATAAAAGACGGAAGAAACCCACAGCAATTTCCCAACCATTATAATTCCACACCCACAGTAAAAGAAAAAGAAATGAAAAGGCGATGTTGATCAATTTTTATTCCAGAATAGTGCAGCAGCAATGATAATAATAATAATCCTGAATTTCATGTATTTTCAAGTGTTTCTCTTGAAATTTATGCTTCCTGGGTGCTTCTTCTTTTTAAATTTAATTTTATCAATGAATTTAACGACAATTTAAGTATCAAGAGTTGTATCCAATACTAGTCCTATTCAGAGCAGACCCATCGAAAGTAATGAATTTAAGTTAGTATTTTCCCAATAACTTTAGTGGGTCTTTTTCTGCGTAGGACTAGCATTGGATACAACCCTAAGGATCAACTTACCAAACTAAATATTTAACAAAAAGAAAGGAAAAGGTCCCCAAATCCAACAATATCCATAGATGATAATGGCGAGAGAGGCATCAGATTAGATTACATTTTTGCAATTAATATAATTTTCTTGAGGAAACCCCCCCCCCTTTATTTCAGGTCTCTACGGTGGGAAAATCCCTCCTCCCTCCGCCTCCATCATTCCTAGTAAGTTGGCAAAAGGTGGCTAAACCTCAGAGGCACATACGAACCTTTACTAGGTTGCTTTTGCCCAACCCTTCTGGTTTATAAATCAAAATCAACTGATAAACACCATTGTATTGACAAACTTGCATACTGAGGGATTCTAGGAAGAGTAATTTTGCCAGGAAGTTCGAATTTATCTCCTTTGAAGAGCCCTCTCTACATCCCATTCTGTGCAGTGGTGGCACCAATTTTTTTTGAAAAATGCACAGAAAGGGCAAAGTATATTTCTAGGTGAGTGAGTGGTATTCCACATGTAAAGATCTCTGAAAAAATAATAACAGTGGGTGCTAATGACAGGAGTCCAGCAATGGGGGGCAAGTGGGGATAGAGAGCATTTGGTTTTTTCAGGGGCGCTTGCCCCCTTCTGGTACCACCCAGTCTCCTGCGATTGTTCCATTTCTGAGTTTGCTCTGCCTTGAGGTCCACTTTTCCAGAACAAACACACATCATTCCTAAAAAGAAATCCCACAATGGGGAGTGTTTTACCAAAGCCTCCTAGAGCAGCAGGCATAGAGAGAGAGAGATGGGTGAGAGAGATGGGACAGCAGACTGTGAGAAACTTCACATGAGCTCTGTCCAAGTCCTGGAAGTAAAGGCTGAGACAACAGCAGCGCTTGGTCGTTTGAAACTCCAGGACCTAGGGAGAAATTCAGACGGGGAAGAATTTTGCCTGCACCCCCTAACAGTTCCTCCGCTTTAGCCGTGACAGTTAAACAGCCCGCTGAATTGTGCAGGCAAGACGTGTCCCAGTTCGCTGTGGTGGGTATCAGTTCCCAATCTATTGTCAGAAAGGCATAATAGCTCAGCTCAATCACAGCAGATTTTCGTCTGGGGCTCCCACCCCCCCACCCTGTCCCATTTCCTCACCCTCACAACCCCTGGTATGTGGGGCAAAGGCAATAGGAATATACTGCCCATAAAACAGGCAGGTTTAGTGGAGATGGGTAAAATATGCTGAGCACTGCAGCATATCTGAATGACTCCCTTGTCCCCTTTCTAAGCTGATGGGGTTCCTTGCAATAACGCAGAGCCTCCAGTGCCGATGAGTTGACCGATGGCTTCTTTGTGACAGATCGGAAGCAGTCTATCTTGCACTCTGCTCCTTTTGTTCTAGATTATTTTACGCTCAGCATAAATCACCGGCCTCATCATTCCCGTTGCAAAGTTGTTAGGAGGAGGTTGTTGTTTGGAAGGAACAAATTATTGACTTGCAAAGGGCTAAGTACATAAGAACATTGGAAGAGTCTGCTGGACCAGGCAATGGCCCATCTACTCCAGCCTCCTGCTCTCACAGTGGCCAACCTGATGCCTGTGGGGAACCAGCAAGCAGGTTAGGAGCATCAGAGCCCTCTCTCCCCCTGTGGTTTCCAGCAACTGGTGTTCAGAAGCATTCCTGCCTCCAACTGCAGAGCAGAGCCATCATGGCTACTAGACATCGGTAGCCTTCTCCTCCACAAATTAGTCCAATCCTCTTTTAAAGCCTTGTTCGGAAAGCCTTCCTGAAGGGATATAAAATGGGATATAACCTCAGGCCCACAGATCAGATGTGGCCCTCCAGGTCTCTCTGCTTGGCCCTCAGGACTCTCTCCAGGCCATTCCCCTCTCCAGACTTGGTTCATACCCTTATTGAGTGTGGCCCCCCCCCAGGAAGTGAGACTTTGAAATCTGATCATGCCTCTTTCCTTTCTGGGTGGAGGGTAGAGGGGTGTGTGTGTGTGATGACTGTAGAAACTAGCCTGCTAAGTTCAAAGGTAAAATTCCCATTGGTTGCTCCACCCACTGGTGGCTGCCATGTGACTCCCGCAGAAGAGAATGCAGCTCTGCATCTTTTACCTTTTTAACTGTGCATTTTAAAACATCCTCACAGCACCTCTTAGATCTGGCACCTTAAATTGCTTGTAGCTTTATTGCACGTGACGTCTGCTGGTGATTCTTGCTTGTCTGATTAATGCTGTCATCCTCGTGTGGCTGTTTGTTCTATCCAAATAATTTGTTAGGAATTGAGTGTTGATTCTTTAGGACTGTAATTCTACACTACCTATACATTTAGCCCCATTGAAGATAGTTGTGCTCAGGTCCTGCTTGTGGGCATCCCATTGGTGCGTCTGGTTGGACTAGATGGGCCCCTTTGGTTCTTCTTATTTTCTTATGTTAAACCAGATGTGGCCAGCCAGATATCTCTGGGTGTTCACAAGCAGAGCCTAAAGGTAGTGCACAGTCATAAGAATAGAAGAAGAGCCTGCTGGATCAGGCCAGTGGCCCATGTAGTCCAGCATTGTATTCTTACAGTGGCCAACCAAGCACAAAAGCCTTCTCTTCTCCTGTGGTTTCCAGTAAATGGTATTCAGAAAGAGTGCAGCCATCATGCCTAGTAGCCTAGTAGCCACTGATAGCCTTATCATCCACCAATCTGTCCAATCCTCTTCTCACACTGCGTGGATCAATACTTTCTGTATCTTCCAATATTTAGCTTTATTGGATGTTCTTGAGTTCTAGTGTTATGAGAGATGGAGAAAAACTTTCCTCTATCCACTTTCTCCACACGGTGCATAATTTTATAAGCTTCTATCATGTCGCCTCTTACTCACCTTTTCCCTAAACAAAAAAGTCCCAAATGCTACAAACTTTTCTCATAAAGGAGTCACTCCATCATTTTAGTCTCCCTGTGTCCACAACATCTGGAATCCAGAGAGTTCTTGCCACCTGGTTTTTTGCTAGGCTGTTGTGGCTAACAAGAGAATGGTGTCCAAGCTTCGCCCAAAATTGCACAGAAAAATAAATCCATGCAGTCTTGAGTCATCTCTACTGAGATCCAGATTTCCTCCTTGTTTGCTCCCATCTGTAAAACATTTTTTGAAAAGTTTTCTTCCAGCGTAGCTGGGTTGCGCGGGAAACCACAGTGCTGGTGAGAGGGATCCACATTTATTTACACACACAAACACACACACACACACACGTCCCACCCTTTATCTAGCACCTCAGGGTGAGTAAAACAAATTCAACAGGGAGTTCCATCATCAACCACGGATTGTGCCAACCAGGGCCTTGTTGGTAATGGCTCCCTAATTGGGAAATTCCCTCCTGGTGGAGATCTGTACATTCCTGTTTATACCGAGCGGGGTGAGGAACCTTAACCTGCAGGCCGCATTAATTCTACATTTGGCCCACCAAGCTATTTTGGCTAGACACACCCAACCGCCAGTCACCTGACATCATATATAACATGAGGTATTGACAAATAAAAAGTTGGCCAGGATGGGCCAAAAGGGCTGAGCACAAGCTGAATACCAATCTTAGTTGGAAGTGCCACATACCTGGTTGCTTCTGAACCACTGATGATCAGCTTAATCAGTTGCATGGGAAGCAAAAAGATGGGTCTTGATATCTGCATGGCCTGGCAGCCTTCCCACTTACACAGTGGAGAAACTGAGTAGGTGTGGTCCCATGTAAGATCACACGGTGTCCCTCAGACTTGCAAGTGTTGCAAGCTGACATCTACTGAGCCTCTCTTGAACTTTCCAGAAGCTCCCAACTGGGCACCTATACATGGACATCCTATTTAGCCATCCATGTCATCAGAGGATGGAGCCAGGCCTTTCCCAAACCACCCTCCTATCCTCTGCCTGATCAGTTGAAGGGAATCCAGACTGCAGTTCTCAGGCGTTTACCAGCAGAGGCTCTCAAAGCTGACGGATTTTGCTGGCTGTTCTCCTCTTCCACCTACTTTTCCTTTCCACAGTCTTAAAGTGTCTTGCTGCCTACCAGGTTGTGAACTGAGCATTCCACAGCAGCAGCCATCAGAGGCATGGAGCAGCAACCAAGAAAGCCCTCTTTCTTATCCCCTGAAGATGTCAGCGCCTGAGGGTGTTTGTATGAGGGAATACGATCCTTCAGATACCCTGGGCCTAAGCCACATAGGGCTTTATGGGCTATAACCAGCACTTTGAATTGTGCCTATAACCACACTAGTAGCCAGGGGTGCTGTTGTAACAAGGGAGTCATAGGCTCCCTATAACCAGCCACGATCAACCGTCTGGCTGCGGCTCTTTGGACCAGTCCTGAATGGCTTCAAGTAGGCAACTGGCTGCCCCCTGTGAGAATGAGGTCGCTGGACTAGATAGGCATCTGGCTCTTCTGATGGTCTTTTGAGACAGTGGCGTAGCGTGAGTTGCCGGTGCCTGGGGCAGGCAAGCCACCACCGGAGCGACCCCCACTGGAGCCAAGCGGGACTGTGCTACGCCACCTGCCCACCCATGAAGCGGGGGGCCTGGCCAACCAACATGGCCCTTGGTGCGTGAATCCCCCTGATTCCCACAGAGAGGAACGCCAAGTGGGGTCGGGGTGGGGTTGCCCCTTGCCCACCTCCCTCTGTCTGCACTCGCTCACTGTGTGACTGTGCTGCTCCCGCTGCTGTCCAGGGAGCACAGAGTGCCGAGCGAGGAGTGAGAGGGGGCCAGCCCTGGTCCAGCCACGCCTGGAGACCGAAGGGCAGTCTGACTTTAGGAATGTGCCCTTGGGGGCATAAGGAACATAGCTGTCAACCTTCCCTTTATTTGTGGGAAATTCCCTTATTTCAGTGCCATTTCCCGCTGCTTCCCACTGCTATCCCAGATAGTTAGATATCCCATAGACTGTCCCTGGGACAGGTGAGGCTGCTGATCTGCCGCAGATCCCTCTGATCTGCACAGAGCCTTTGTGGTTGTTGACCTCTGCCGGGGATATGGTGGCGAGGCCAGCCAAGGCTCCACGCCCCTAAGATTCCTGAGGGCAGGCAGGCAAGCAAGCAGGGAAGGATGGGGAGCTGGGGAAAGGGCCTGCCAGGATGGATCTGGGTGGTGGCTCTGCCACCTTTGCTGGGGCAGGGATCTCCGCAGAAGCCAGCACCTGCGTGGAGGGACCTGGTGGCCCCCCCTCATAGGTTTGTGCCTGGGGTCAAGGCCCCCCTGGCCCCCCACACTTTGCCACTGCTTTGAGGTTCATGGGGGCAGAGCGAGGGTTGGAACTAGAGTCTCCCAGGCATGAGACACGTCAGCCATGCCAACTCTGAGCCGCATCACGTGAAATGAGCTGCGTCTGTGTGCATCTTCACACTGATGCCTGACAAGGTGGTCGGGGTGAGAGAGGGCTTTCCCCATTTGAAATACTGTGGTACCTCGGGTTCGTTCTGGAGGTCCGTTCTTAACCTGAAACTGTTCTTAACCTGAAGCACCGCTTTAGCGAATGGGGCCTCCCGCCGGAGCACGCTTTGTGTTCTCATCCTGAAGCAAAGTTCTTAACCTGAGGTACTATTTCTGGGTTAGCGGAGTCTGTAACCTGAAGCGTCTGTAACCTGAAGCATCTGTAACCCGAGGCACCACTGTACTAGATTCGTCAGGGACAGAGCAACCCCCAGGCTCTGAATATTAGCCCCACCAACACCACCAAAGAAAGATATTTTAATTGTCCTTAGACCATGGCTGGTTTTTCAATATTAAGACAAAGCAGAGGGGTTGGTGCGGGGACGGGACAGGAGAATGGTGAAGGGGTGTCAGTAGATCTGATGAAAAAATACATAGAAATGTATGTCTCAAAGGGGGTGTGCAGTTTTGTGGGGTAGGGGAGACAAATAGAAAGAGAAGCCAATTCATAAAGCAGTTGCAGGGAGTGAGAGAGCAGGGGACTTTTTGAAGGGTGTGTGTGTGTGTGTGTGTGTGTGTGTGTGTGTCTGTGTGTGTGTGTGTGTCCGTCCAAAGGAGGGGAATACAATGCAACAGATTCATCTTGCCAGCAGCAGACACCCTTGATGTTTTTTTCTCTCTCTCCCCCGCTAAACAGGGTTTCTATGGTAGCAGAGGGAACAGCCAATCCTGGGAGATGGCTTCTCCATGCCCACCTCATGTTGGCATTTGCATCAGGGGGCATCTGTGCCAGACGGACAATGGGACAAACCCACTAAACAAGCAGACAACAGGCTGGGGGCAAAAGGACCCCCAAACCAAGTTAATTAAGAGGGTTTGACTAGGGTGCTCCATGAAAGAAGGAGACGTCCTCTTGCCTTTTGCATTCTCCAGATCAGAATTTCCTCAGGGTAGGGGACCAAGAGCCCCAGCCATTGTAAAGTAGAGAAATTTATTTAAAAACAAAATCTAAAAAGATAAAGATACCCTTAAAAACAAGGGGTGATCATCACCTCACATTTATTTTACATTTTACCTGGATATGTTTTATCTAATGCTCTCAGGGGAGTTTTAAAGGTTGCTCTTAAGCTTTTGTGCAGCATGTGGTTAAACGATGGAACTCCCTCCCGGAAGAGGTCATTAACCTGAATGGCTTCAAAAGAAGATTGGACAAATTCATGGGGGAGAAGGCTACAAGCCACAGTCAGAAGCAGCAATGCTTCTGAATCCCAGTTGCTGGAGGGGAGAGGCCTCTTGTGCTCCGGTCCTGCTTGCAGGCTTCCCATTGGGGCATATTGTTGGCCACTGTGAGAACAGGATGTGGGACTAGATGGGCCATTGGCCTCATTCAGCAGGCTCATGTTATATTCTTTAACTGGATACAGCTTATTGACAATAAGTAAATACATACAAAATAATAAAATAAAAGGTATACATTATATTATAGGGACAAGTCTGTCAATGTCAGTTTCTCATTTTTCCAAACTTAAGGTTAGTTCTCCACATTTACACACATTTGTGATTTTTTTTTAAATAAGTCTTCATGAAAACCCATCAGCATATTAGTGTGAATTTCTCCTAATATACACATGCTTGAATGTCCCTGGGTTTTAATGTTATGGGCAGGGGGCATTTCTCTGTCCGCTTTCTGAACCTTTTCTAGCTCCACAATATTCTAGAACCTCATCTTTTGTGGATGGTGCCAAGTGGATCTCAGTGAAGATAGTGATCCACAAACAGGAAGCCACAAATGAAAAGGCCCTCTTCCTTGTCATTACCGCCTAAACCTCCCTCAGAGGGGGAACCTGGAGGACCTCAGATGAAGATCTAAGAGTCCACCTTCAAAAATGGGGGCTACACTCTGGAACTCCCTACCTATTGACACCAGGCATGCAGCTTCACTGTACGGTACCTCGGGTTAAGAACTTAATTCGTTCCGGAGGTCCTTTCTTAACCTGATACTGTTCTTAACCTGAGGTACCACTTTAGCTAATGGGGCCTCCCGCTGCTGCTGTTCAATTTCTGTTCTCATCCTGAAGCAAAGTTCTTAACCCGAGGTACTATTTCTGGGTTAGTGGAATCTGTAACCTGAAGCCTCTGTAACCTGAGGTACCACTGTACTCTTTTTGGTGCCTGCTATTACATTTTTGTTTAGACATTTTCTATAGACATATAGAATGTTGATGTATGTTTTAATCTTTTCTTTAGTTTATTGTTGGTTTTATCTTTTGAATGTTTTTGGGGGGTTTTCTGTTTTTACTGATATTTCTGTTCATTTATTCTCTTTGTAAACCACTTCACTTTGAGGTTTTTTTAAACAATCAAGCAGTGCATAGATTTTATGAAATCAATATTTGAAGAGGCACCCCAGTACTTCCAGCACTGTTCTCAAAGCACTTAGAAACCTCATGCCACGTTTGAGTCCCAGAATATTATCATTTGACCTGCTAGCTAAGGAAACCCTCCTCCAGCTCTTCCTCCTTCACTTCATAACAGCTGTGCACCACCTAAAACTCTTGTCTTACCTTCAGCAACATCACAAAGTAATTGCTGTCAAGGATTCCCCTATCACTATGATCCAAATGATGTACCTGTATTCAGTAAGTGGGATCCAAGACCCAGGCTTCAAACATTCAGGGGCTCCACCCCATCTCTTACCTGGGATGCTGCAAACTCTCCCACCTGGGTCTCACCCAGAGGGACATTATGCTCATCATTCTTGTGGCCTCTCACACCACAGAGTAGCTAATATACATATGTCCACTATCATCATATAAGGTTGTCCCCAAGGTTGCCTGGCCTCCTTCAGGTGTGAACACATAAATCTCCAGGTGGGCAAGAACACCTTCCTCTTAGCTGGTAACCTGAGATGTGTCAACACCTAAAACCCAAATGCTGGAGCAGTGTGCCCCCCCCTCTCTCTCTGCGTGTGTATGGGGGGTGTTTTTCAAATTTTGGTGACAAACTGCTCTTCTTATGAGGGATATAGAAACTTAAGTCACAGGTACAACTTCTATGTGGGACGCGGGTGGTGCTGTGGGTTAAACCACAGAGCCTAGGACTTGCCGATCAGAAGGTCAGCGGTTCGAATGCCCGCGATGGGGTGAGCTCCCGTTGCTCTGTCCCTGCTCCTGCCAACCTAGCAGTTCGAAAGCACATCAAAATGCTAGTAGATAAATAGGTACCACTCCGGCAGGAAGGTAAATGGCGTTTCTGTGCGCTGCTCTGGTTCGCCAGAAGCGGCTTAGTCATGCTGGCCACATGACCCGGAAGCTGTATGCCGGCTCCCTTGGCCAGTAAAGCGAGATGAGCGCTGCAACCCCAGAGTCGGCCACGACTGGACCTAATGGTCAGGGGTCCCTTTACCTTTACCTTACAACTTCTATGTCAAAGGCAAAGGCCAAAGAAGAACAAAGATGGAGGCTGGACTGAGTGACAGTCTGCAAAGCCCTTTCCCAACCTATGATTCCATGCACTCTGAGAAGTGGATTCTTCTGTCAGTCAAAAGGTGGGAAAGGGAGGGTGGTGGGGACCCTTCTTCAGTTAATTCCACTTGAGGCAAGGAGGAAAAACCTGAGTTTCCTTTAGACAGAGGACTTGGTGTATGTGTGGTGGGGGGTGGCTGAGGGGGTGCCCCATTTTCTCAGCAGCTGGGCCTAGAGGAAACAAAAGAGCAGTTTACTGACTCCCAAACGACCTCTTGATTTAACAACCATTCAGTAGATTCCTCCATCCTGGGATAATCTCCCCCTTGCGAGAGCATCATGTGAGGCCAATGTGACCAGGAGTCTAAGACCTCTTTACTAAAGGAAGGAATGAGGGAATGTGAGAACGGGAGAAAGGTGCCGTTCATGTTTCTGGTCTCTTTCGACAGCCTCCTTCAGTCACCCCCTACCTCTCCCCCACCCCATATTTCGAATTCCAAGGACAAAGGCTTTTTAAGATGCACCAACCATTCCATTCCTGGAGCAAACTTCCTCTCTGCAAGCCACCTAATCCCAGCTTTCTACAAAAAAAATAATAAATGGGGAGGAAAAATACCCTCAAATGTCAGCCCTCCTGCCGAGTTTGAAAGTGAAATCATGAAGGCAGGATTTGGAAATGGCTCCGAAGCTCCAGGGCCAACTTTCTGTTCCCCAAACTGCTAATAAAGTTTGATATCAAAGCCGTGAACCTCTAACTGTGCCCATCTTCCCTTCATTGCTGCCATATTCCATGTGCAGGATTTTGCTTTTGTTCTTTAGCCAGGGTGAGCGGATGTTCCATAATTTGGTTTCCTGAAAGTTCAGCGCCGGGTATTGAGTGCAAAAACTCTGCATCCTGACTTATTCCATCCCTCTTCGGGTAAACAAGTTTCTAGACCTTAAGGCTAGCAGCTGGTGGTATATCTCAGAAGCAAGCAGAGTGCCTCCTTGGGTTTCCTAGCAGTCTGGGCTTTTGCAGTAGTGCGCTTGCTCTCAGCCAATTTACATCACAAAAAGTTTCAGGCCTTGTGAACGTGGAGAACCTCCTGACCTCTTCCATCTTGGAGAGTAATTGGCTATAGTCTGTGATCCTCCATCATGTCATTTTGATTAGCCAGTGAATAAACTTTCAATCTGGGAGGGGCAAGGCTGCCCACCCACCTTCCTACCTCCCCCCCCCCCATCCCACCCATTATGGGGCTAATTTATTTAACACCTGCGGTAATACGTTTCACCTCTCATTGTTGTGAGCCAAAGCTAAGGAGATTCTGCCTCCCCCCCCCCCTTCATCAGGATCTCAAGAACTGGGAAGAAGAGAAACACTTGTCCTCTGGTGATGGCGACCCACTCGCCTCCAACCCCACGTCCCCAGCTCTCCATCCGGGACACAGCCAAATCCGTCTAATCCAGTTTCATGCCTCTTCTGTGTCAAAAGCTTTTCCCCACCCCTTCCAGGCTCATTGTTCATTCTTCCTCTTCCATCCTCTCTGAAGTTAGGTTTCAGATTTTATTTATTTATTTATTTATAAGCTTGAAAGCAAGCGAATATTTTCACCCCCACCCCCTCAGTCACGCATGTCTGTATTTCAGAATTCACATATGTCAAGCCAAATTAAGACAAGCCAGCCCTAAAGAGAAGATCAGGCAAGATGGCTGACAGGGTTTGGAAACCCAACAGGCCCCAGGCCTAACTCTGTGCCTCACTTCAGTCCTGACAGGCAGAGATCTGCCAACTGTCCCAATGATTTCCCTCCTGGTTTGACATTAATTCATATTATTTAATGTACTGAACATACTTGAGAAGGCAAACAATGGGTTCTTTCCAATGTTATTCAGAGTAAACCTGTTGGAAAAAAAGGACGCAACCAACTCAGGTTCATTCATTTCAGTGAGCCTACCCAGAGTATAATTCAGCTGGATACAACTCAATATGATTGATCTAATATATTGATTTTGTTGTCTTAATATTTCTGTGCAAGTTCCCACATTTGAGGAAAGGTGGGATTAAAAAAAAGATTTAAATAAATAATTAAACTGATTTGAACAACTTTGTGAAATATTTGTTGAATTGTGAATTCAGCTCGGATCCAAACACTTTAGACATTGGTATAATTTAGAATTGAATATCAGGTTCTGCTTCACACACACACACAACTATAAAGTTTTTGCAGCTCTCTGAACTCAGCTTTTTGAAACACCTCCAATTTCACTCTCTGAAGAATGATTTGAAACAAGTATGCAAAGCGATGCAAAATCTTGTCTCATTAAGTAACTTGGATGTAATAATTGAGCAAAATCGATCATTCAGAAGCTTGGGGGGAAATGAATTAAGGAGAAGATACATTCATACCATCTTTCTGCCAACCAATTGAAGTTGCCAGAATTATTTTGAGAAATGATCCTTTTTCTGAGGTGAAACAAGCCATTTATTTGACCGAAACCATTTTTGGTCTGAAGCAGACGCTAAAGCTTACAGGATAAAACAGCGCAAAATGCAATAGGTAAGATTTACAAGATGCTGAAAATAAGATTTACTGGAAATGCTAAATGCTCTGCCTTCGCTCCACTCTCAGGATGCCAGAAAGCCCCATTTCATTTGCTTTCGGCCTCCATGCCCACACAGACCCTTTAACCAGGCCTGGGGGGTGGGGAACACCGATTTCTGCCCAGCCTCCACAGACTTGGCACAGAGACCGACTCTGATACCAACCCTTTATCTGAGCCACACTGACTGGGGTTGCCATAGCAACAAACATGACAGAAGGTGACAGAAGGCAGGAGAGATATCAAAAAAGGACATATGAAAGGGAGCTGGGCTGGGCTGGCAAGAGGGGTGTGTGTCTCGGTAACGGAAAGCAATTAGAAGAGAGGAACCGCTTTTAATTTCCCTATAATTAAAGGGATAATCAAGGAAAAGGTATCGCATCAGGAGGGGATGCTAAATTTCTTGTGATCTGCTCAGAAATGGCTGGTTCCTTTGTGAGGTAAGAACACTAGAAGATCCTACTGCTGGATCAGACCAAGGGCCTGTCTCATCCAGTATCCTTTCCCCCACAAGGTCCGCCATATTCCCCTGAGAAGCCCACAGGAAGGACCTGAGGGCAATCACCTTCTCTCACGGATGGTCCCCAGTGACTGGTAATTGGTGGTATATAACTAGACATAGTGGGATGCGGGTGGCGCTATGGGTTAAACAACTGAGCCTAGGACTTGCCAATCAGAAGGTCGGCGGTTCGAATCCCCGCGACGGGGTGAGCGCCTGTTGCTCGGTCCCTGCTCCTGCCAACCAAGCAGTTCGAAAGCACATCAAAGTGCAAGTAGATAAATAGGTACCACTCCGACGGGAAGGTAAACGGTGTTTCCGTGTGCCGCTCTGGTTCGCCAGAAGCGGCTTAGTCATGCTGGCCACATGACCCGGAAGCTGTACGCCGGCTCCCTCGGCCAATAAAGCGAGATGAGCGCCGCAACCCCAGAGTCTGCCACGACCGGACCTAATGGTCAGGGGTCCCTTTACCTTTACTTTAACCGGACATAAGAATTTAAGAAGAGCCTGCTGGATCAGGCCAATGGCCCATCAAGACCAGCATCCTGTTCTCACAGTGGCCAACCAGATGCCTGTGGGAAACCTGCAAACTGGATCTGAGCACAAGAGCATCTCTCCCCTCCTGTGTCTTCCAGCAACTGGGATTCAGAAGCACTGTCTTCTCCGACTCAGGGGGCAGAGCAAGCTGTCATGCCTAATAGCCGTTGATAGCCATTCATTTCTCCAGTCCTCTTTTAAAGCCATCCAGTTTGGTGGTCATCACTGTCTCTTGTGGGAGGGAGTTCCATAGTTTAACTATGTGCAGCATGAAGAAGTAATTTCTTTTCTCTGTCCTGAATCTTCGAGCATTCAGCTTCATTGGATTGCCCACAAGTTCTGGTGTTATGGGAGAGGGAGAAAAACCTTTATCTATCCACTTCCTCCATGCCATGCATATTTTTATAAGCTTCTATCTTATGTTCCTTTCCTTTTTCTTTTTTTAAAAAATCTGTTTATTTGACTTTTATGAACAGAGCTCTCCTTCTCTCTAAAATAAAAATCCCAAATGCTATAAGGTAGTTGATCATTCGAAAGCCCATGGATCACTCGCCCCTGTTCTGTTTATTGTCTCTCTTCAAAGACCTAAATGCTGTTATAAAGAATAAGGACTTACTGACTATTCTTTTAGTGATCACTCGGCTATCCAGAGCTCAAACCTGGGAGGCCGTAGAAGGACTATCCCTGGACTTAAAATGCCTGGTGATTCGCTACATATGAGAAAATAACTCATAACTTAAAAGCAATAAAGGAAACGAAAAGACCGAAAAATTTATATGCAATAAGGTAGGCCTTTATTCAACATACAAACAAATCTGGTCTTAAAAGATAAACCCTCCAAAGCATCTTTGCTATCCTGAACAAGATGACTTGAAGTGTATTCTTCCCTGGGAACAATTGTCTGTGATGCTGTAATGTGTGTGTGATGTTATATATTTGTTGTTATATATAAAAAGCCTAGCAAACTAATTTGGGTGGGGGACGCATGCAAACAAAGCAGCCTAGATTCTTTCTAGATATCACATTATTTCACTTCTTTCCTCTCATATAATTCTTCCTGACTTTAAACATACTGCAGAATCTTTATTTCTTCGCCACATTTTGATCTATTAAATACCTCTTTAAAAAGTACTAAGGTTGGGGGGGGGTGTATCCTCCCTATTATTGAAATAGAAAAATGCCAGGAGGCGGGGTGGAAATTTGGAGGAGGAGTGGGGGTCAGATTAGCATGGTGACAAATTAGCAGCTAGGCCGGGGCCTGTGCATGGGAAGTTAATGACCTTTTGTCTCTACCATCTATAGGCGAGCTCATTTGCAAGTATGCAGTTGGAATAATTTAGGCCCAAGTTCCAACGTGTGGAGCGGCATTCCTTTGGCTCTTTCGCTCCCATGGCGAGGCTCATGAGAGCTCTAAAGAACTTGCAAAAAGTGAGATGGGCACATCATTGCAGAAGGAAGTCAACTGGAGTTGCGGGGGGAGGTCATGGCAGCATGACAGCTTTGATAGCCAAAATCTCACAGAGGAATAGAACCAGTGGTAAATGGTAGTGGAGCTAAATTTTAGGCCAAAGCCACATTTCTAGTAATTTGTGGTGGCCGCCTCCGGAGATGTCAAGTATATCTCTAAACCCCAGAGGGAATACAGGATCTGGGGGCAGTTTTGGGAAAGAGCAAGGCGAACAAACTTGAAGCTGAATGGGGATAAATTGGAGGTGCCTCTTTTGCAACAGTGTCCTGGTACGGCGTTATGTACAGTGGTACCTTGGGTTACATACGCTTCAGGTTACACACTCCGCTAACCCAGAAATAGTACCTCAGGTTAAGAACTTTGCTTCAGGATGAGAACAGAAATTGTGAACGGCGGCGCGGCAGCAGCAGGAGGCCCCATTAGCTAAAGTGGTGCTTTAGGTTAAGAACAGTTTCAGGTTAAGAATGGACCTCCAGAACGAATTAAGTACTTAACCCAAGGTACCACTGTACTAAGCTTGGATCCTAGAACAATAGGCAAGTAGGATCCTAGAATGCAACAACTGATTGGCAGGTGTGCTTCCTCATGAAATCCAAATCAGTGAGCAATAAAGGATGGAGAACCACGTCAATGAGTGTCCAGGAGATTTCTGGAATGCTTTACCTGCCGACCGTGTGGCAAAGGCAAAGAACGTAAGGAGAACCTGCTGGATCAGGCCAAAGGGGCACATTGAGTCCAGCTTCCTGTTCTCACAGTGGCCAACTAGATGCCCATTATGTGAAATCCAGAAGCAGAATTCAAGCACAAGAGCATTCTCCCCTCCTGCGGCTTCCAGAGGCATTCTTGCCTCTGACCATGAAGGCAGAGTATAGTCATTATGGCTAGTAGCCATTGATAGCCCACTCTGCCATGATCATAGAATAGGAGCCGCTTAACTTAGGATTGCCGTACGTCCGGAATTTCCCAGACATTGCTGGGATTTGGCCCTTGGAAACAGTGCCCAGGAAATCGCTTAAATGTGTGGGAAAATCTGGATGTATGGCAACCCATATGTATGGAGAATTTCCTAAAAAATAGCTCACAAACATCTCTCTTTTTTTGAGATCTTGCTCAACAGCTTTGGAAAAAAAGAAAAAAGCTCAACAACTGTATGGATCTTGACTTTTCACCCTACTTAACCACCCATTTGGTGGATCTTGCCTTAGCCTGATGAAGGGTTAAGCTGCTCCAACAGCTGCCAAGGTTGGCAGATCCCACTCCAGCCAAAGGCACCAACAAAACGACCCCTTTCTGTATCCCTTATCCATCTAATCTACAATGTGATGCATCTGGAGACCATCACACAATGGATCACCGTCACTATGGTCACCATCGCATATAACAGAGGCCAAATGCGGCTCCTAGGCCTCTCTATATGGCCCTAGCTCTAGAGTACACCCCCTTATTGGGTGATACCCCTTCTGCCCAGCCATATCCCCCATCAACCATGCTCTACAACTCCTATGAGTCCTTCTGTCCGGCTGGGATGTGTCCATGAATTTTGATCATGCCTCCTGCTTTCCTGGATGGAGAATGCAAAGCTGGTGTGTGTGCGTGTGTTTATGTGTCAAACTTTCTGGTTCTAGTGTGGTAAACATTGTTGGCTATAGATAAGTGTCACATCCTTTGCCCTGCCCATGTCTCCCTCCAGTCCATCCTCCACTGGAATGTGGCCCTTGAGAGGTTGTCCATGAAGGAGTGTGGCCTTTGGCTGGAAAACTTTCCTGGCCCCTGCTCTGAAGTGCCATCAACATGCATGGCATATTCATGCCCAGTGAGGACAGGTACCTGCCCCAAGATGTTTACAATGAGAAAGGCAGTGGGGGGGTGGGGAAGGAAGGAGGGAGGCAAGAGAGGAAGGTACAAAAGAAATGTGTTACATTGAAAACTGTACAAGAAGCATTAAAGCAGTATCAATATGACAATAAATAAAATCTGAAAAACTCCCCAAACAAAGAAAACAGTGAGCATCTCAACAGGCAGAGTTAGAAGTTTCTACAATTATGATCTCCTGGATTTTGGAGTTCTGAATCCTATTTCTGATTCTGTTTGTGGTACTCTACAAATCCTCCATGGCCCATTCTTCTTTTCTGAAATATTGTAGAGATCTGTGTATATGGAGTGTTTGATTAATATGTGTCTTACACCCTCTTCTATGTTACCAGTGCTCATCTGTGCACACTCATGATAAATTAATTTTTATATTTAAAAATTTAGAAACTGACATGGAAATTGCACTTCTCTACTGGCAACCAATGACTCTGTTACGAGATCAGCATTATATGATCGGATCAGCTGGCTCAAGCCTGATCTCTGGCATCCTAATTTGAACTGACCAGAGCTGGCCTGTCTTCAAGGGCAGCACCACATGAAGAGCATTACAGTAGTCTAACCTGGATGTGATTGACTGAGACTTCTCCAAGAAGGGGCACTCCTGGACTGGCACATCAGATCAAGCTGGGAGAATACATTCTTTGCCACTGCTGCCACCTAACCATCTGGAAGCAGGGTTGGATCCAGGAGCAGTTGAAAAAATGGATAGAGAAAAGTCCCCCTCTTCATAGAATCATAGAATTGTAGAAATTGTGAACACACCATGAAGCACAATGTTGGAAGATTCAGGACAGATCATAGTTAAACCACGGGATTAGTTTCCATCAAGAGACAGTGATGAACATCAACTAGGACAGCTTTAAAAGAGGATGGCACAAATTTATAAAGGTTATGGCTATCAATGGCCACCAGCCATTGTATGTTCTGTTTGCAGTACTGCATCATCTACACTGATGGTTTAATAGAAATGCTAAGTTATTATTATTGATGTACAGTATTGATCAGCTTTTAAACCACCGACTGAAGGCCATTTACTTATAAGATAATTAAAAATACAAAAACAACAAAAGCATTTAAAGCAAGACCACTCATGTTAAAGACCCATTTAACCAGCTGGGAAAGCCTGACAGAACAAAAATGTGATTGCGGGAAGTGCAGATAGGGGATGCCTGTCGTATCTCCACAGGGCTGCCATTCCACAAAAGAAGGGCAGCCACTCTAAAAGCCCTGCTCTGAGATACTATGGAACAGGCTTCTGAGATCAAGAAAACACACTGTGGTTAAGATTCGGTCCCTCAGCATCTTCCAAAGGAAGTGCTTATATGATAAACATGCTAACTAGTGGATACATGCATCTAACGCCTACTCCTTTGTTGTTGTTATCACATTATTATTACATTTTATCCTCTCTCTTTTCTCCAAGGAGCTCAAGGTGGCTCAGATGTCTCTTCTCGTCCATTTAATCCTCACAACCACCCTGTGAGGTAGGTGAGGCTGAAAAACTGTGGCTGGTCCAACGTCACCCAGTGAGCTTCATGACTGAGTGGGGATTTGAACCCTGGTCTCCCAGGTCCTAGTCCAACTCTAACCACTGCACCACCACTGACTCACCAGTCAGAAATATGGGGCATATTTCCTAAAAATTTCACTTCAAAAACTCAGCTTTCCATTTCTAAGGCCCCTTTGCTGAGGCAATGGTTCCTTCACAGGAGTTAAGCAGGGGATTCATGCTAATCAGGCCCCGCCAAGATTGTTTCCACCTCAGCCATCAACAACAACAACAGCAAAGGACTAGACAATGCAAAGCCCCCCCCCCTTTACAGTCTTTAATGGTCCTCCTCATCATATTAGGCTCTGGGAAGGCTCGCTTTGAGGTAGACACCCAGCCTCACACCAGACGAACTGCCAATCTGGCCAGGATTCTCAAAGGCATGATTGTTTGAGGACAAAAACAAAGGGGAGCGGGCAGGGGGCTTAGGGAAGTGGATGGTGGGGCGGAGTGGTTGGTGGTGAGCTATTGGGGGGGGGGTTGGTGGAGGCCGACAAGCCACCTTAACATTCTGATGGGGAACGTGCAGGCCGGACTATAGAGTCTAGACGTCCATTCATGGAGCCGGTCTCAGTTGCTCTATTGTCTTAATTAACCATTTGAAGCTGTAATGGAATGAGACAAAAAATAAAAAAGCTTCAACACCCCCTTCCCCTGATTTCTCATGCCTGTTCATGTGGAAAAGCATGCACCCGAGTCAAGTACCTTGATTAATTAAAGAGAGAGAGAGAGAGCCCCACTCCTTTGGACCCCCTCCCCAAATATCTACACACCCCAGGAACCTTTGGTGAGTTTCCTGAGAAAACGAACAAGACTGAACAGCAAACGTGGGATGGCAGATAGTGTATTAATTTTTTTTAATGGGTATTATCGCAATGCAAATTCTGTTCTAATGCCTTTTTCTTTCATTAAATTTTTGCCAGACTTTTAAGAAGAGCAAATGAGCAAGAGAGCTGCACTTTTGGAATTCTGCATAGTTTAGGTATATGTATATGTGATCTTCTTCAAAGTAAGGACTGTAGCAAAGTGGCGGAATTCTGCTTTGGATGCAGAATGTCCTGGGTTTGATTCCCAGCATCTCCCAGTAGGGCTGGGAGAGATTTTTGCCTGAATAATAATAATAATTTATTATTTATACCCTGCCCATCTGGCTGGGCCTCCCCAGCCACTCTGGGCGGCTTCCATAAAAAACAAAAGTACACTAAAATATCACACATTAAAAAGTACCATGAACAGGGCTGCCTTAAGATGTCTTCTGAATGTCAGGTAGTTGTTTATCGCTTTGACATCTGCTGGAAGGGCGTTCCATAGGGCGGGCGCCACTACCGAGAAGGCCCTCTGCCTGGTTCCCTGTAGCTTTGCTTCTCACAATGAGGGAACCGCCAGAAGGCCCTCGGCGCTGGACCTCAGCGTCCGGGCAGAATGTTGGGGGTGGAGACGCTCCTTCAGGTATACTGGACCGAGGCCGTTTAGGGCTTTAAAGGTCAGCACCAACACTTTGAATTGTGCTCGGAAACATACTGGAAAGTCACTGGTCAGTCAGTTTTGGGAATTCTGAGCTAGATGGCCCAGGGGTCTGACTCAGTGTATGTAGCTTCCTATGCTCCTAAGACAAGAGTAATTATTTCTGGCTGTGGCTGAGATCTTTGGCCACCTGATCCAAAACAGGACTGCTTTATCAAATTGCTGAGAATCGGACTGTCTTTCACACAGTGGCCTCTTCCCCTACAAGCTGCTTTTGAAAATTGGCAGAATTCAAAACGATTGCCTATTCCAACCTGCTACCTTCCAGATTTTTTGGGTTACACCTCCCAAGAGTCCCAACCACCATAGTTGTGTGATGGGAGTCATCATCCCAAATAGCCCTGCTGGCCAGTGGGAGTTGCTGTCTCAAACATCGGGAGGGTACCGTGTTGGGAAAGACCGATCCATGGGAACTTTCTCTATTTTTGATCATAGCTATTAAAGTGACGTCAACCATGGTTCATTCTAGATACAGCTAAGCACTTTGGCACCACCTGATAAACCTTTGCCTCATCTGAGCTCGGGGACATCACCATAGCCATCTTCACATACCTGAAGGGCTGTCACATGGGAGATGGAGCAAGCTTGTTTTCCAGGGGCAGGACCTGAACCAATGGATTCAAATGACAAGAAAGGAGGTTCCAACCAAGCATTAGGGACAACTTTCTGTCGGTAGGAGCTGTTTGACTGTGGAGTGGACTCTCTTGGAATGTGATAGACTCTTCTTTGTTTGAGGTTTTTTAACAGCGTTTGGATGGCCATCTGTCAGGGATTCTTTAGCTGTGATTTGTGCATTCTAGTGGGTTGGACTAGATGACCTCGGGGTTCCTTTCGACTCTACAGTTCTACAGTTCTTTGATATCTTGTGACACTGCGTCCCACAAGTCAATGATGTGTTCAGTGAAGGAGGCACATCTTTTCACCTGTCCTGAATAGATCACCACTAATTTTCAATGGACAGCTCCAATTTCTGGTGATGTGAAGAAGGGAGAGAAAAAAGTTTTTTGATTCACTCTGAACTTATTCACACTTAACTTCTGCCCTACACTTTCCAAGCACAGATTTGCGCTTTAAAGCTCTGTCTCTGAGAACTTTTTTTTTCACACCCTGGAGCTTTCTCTGCGAAAACCTGGTCTCTAAAGTTGAAATGGCAATTCGAGTTTTCCATGAATTACCGGTACTGTTTGCTCCAATTCAGTGGTAAAGAGTGAGTTTTTGCGGGGAAAGCTCCAGGGTGTGTGTGTGTGGGTGTGTGTGCGCTCAGGCACAGAGCTTTAAAATGTGGGTTGTGCCTGGAAAGCGCAAACAAAAGTTACATGTGGATAAGTCCTTGGAGTGTGCTACAGGTGAACGGAACAGCCTGTTTCCACTTTGTGTCATGTTCACATGCGCTCCCTCATCTCATCCTCTCTTTTTCTGGATTAAAAAAGAATTTATCAAACTGCTGCACTTAATTCGTACCCATTTTTCACACATTTCCCCCTGCAAACACATGTCTTTTCTAAGCTTCCCCCTCCTTCTTGTTCTTCCACCAGCAGGTGAAGACTGTTTTATTCCAACAGGCCTTTGGGAACTGACGGGTGCTTTTTAGGAAACAGGTCTGAATAGAGCTGTGATGTTTCTGAATCTTGCAAATGCAGTTCTCCAGCCAAGAAAATGTGAGCAAAACTATGTGCATTAGGGGGAAATGTGCATAGATATGCATATATTTGTGAAAATAGCTTACTAACATTTATTATTATTATTATTATTATTATTATTATTATTATTATTATTATTACAATTTATTATCTGCCCTTCAGGGGTAACAGGTGGGCTACAACAATGAAAACACAACATAAATATTAAAACACAATATTAATAACAGTTTAAAACAACTTAATGTTAGCGGGGGTTTCTTGCAAAAATTTGTATGATTGGCAAAACTGTGTACAGAAATGCATAGATCAGGAGAAATGTAAGCTACCATTTGCCAGAGGACCATAACAAAAATCGCAAACTGATGTCTTGGTATCTCCAGGTCAGATCAGCCGCTGCTTGAAACCTTGGAGAGCCAGACTGGGTAATACAGATGTGACCCAATATAAGGCCACTCTCTGTATTCCTAGGACTGGAAAAAATGAGAAACTGCAATGGACACATGAGCCTGTCCTGGGACTGGGGAGGGGAGACCCCTCTTGGCCTCAGGCCCTGTTCTGGGCCAGAGGAACCACTGCCCTCCACGTTCAAAGAGAAAGCAGGTTCATAGGGTTTTATGTGGGTCATCAAGATGCCTCTTCCCAACTGTGGCTGACCCGATCCCATGCACTTGCAGGGATAGTGCCTGCCTCCATCAGCTGCGTCCACCTCCCCAGGCGCTGGCTCCACGATGGCAGATGGTGCAATAGCAATAACCCAGACGTCTGAAAGACCTTTACATCAAAACAAAAAAACAAACAGAGCCCAACGCCAGCCCATGACAACCCCCCTTTCCTTGCCCACCGTGGGAAAAGATTAATGCAGTAAATTTGAGAACAAAGACCCCTTTGCCCCCCAGTTATCTCCACTGGCTGGGCACCGCCAATCTGGTGCCAACTGAAGCTGTCCCATTCTGACCGAGGGATGGGCAGATCTGTCTGTTTGGGTTTATCATTCTCCAACCTTAAACTCAGCTTGCCCATTTCCACATCAGTTTGCAGTATGAGAAAAGGAAAGGGGGGAAACCCCCTCTCAAATATTTCTCAGCCTTTTAGTATGCATTTTCCCCATTTTTGTATGCTGTGTTGTCTAATATACATATTTTTGCAAGCAATTTGTCCTCACATAGTGATTTTTTTTGTACATTGTGCATTGTTATTGTTAATACAATACACACACTTTATTTTTAACACATTTCTTGGTGGTGAAAGCTGCATTGCAAAATTCAGAAAAATACCAAAGTGGAAGGTGGAAGGATGGGTGTAAGTCCATTCGCTGCTGTTCCAGGAAGCAGGAATTGGGCAGGTTTGTGTTAGCTGTGGAACTGGACTTAATTTCTTCCCTGTCACAGCCTACTTGAAATAATAATAATAATAATAATAATAATAATAATAATAATAATAATAATAATAATTTATTATTTATACCCCGCCCATCTGGCTGGGCCTCCCCAGCCACTCTGGGCGGCTTCCATAAAAACCAAAAATACAGTAAAATCACACGTTAAAAACTTCCCTGAACAGGGCTGCCTTAAGATGTCTTCTGAATGTCAGGTAGTTGTTTATCGCTTTGACATCTGCTGGAAGGGCGTTCCACAGGGTGGGCGCCACTACCGAGAAGGCCCTCTGCCTGGTTCCCTGTAGCTTTGCTTCTCGCAATGAGGGAACCGCCAGAAGGCCCTCGGCGCTGGACCTCAGCGCCCGGGCAGAATGATGGGGGTGGAGACGCTCCTTCAGGTATACTGGACCGAGGCCGTTTAGGGCTTTAAAGGTCAGCACCAACACTTTGAATTGTGCTCGGAAACATACTGGGAGCCAATGTAGGTCTTTCAAGACCGGTGTTATATGGTCTCGGCGGCCGCTCCCAGTCACCAGTCTAGCTGCCGCATTCTGGATTAGTTGTAGTTTCCGAGTCACCTTCAAAGGTAGCCCCACGTAGAGTGCATTGCAGTAGTCCAAGCGGGAGATAACCAGAGCATGCACCACTCTGGCGAGACAGTCCGCAGGCAGATAGGGTCTCAGCCTACGTACCAGATGGAGCTGGTAAACAGCTGCCCTGGACACAGATTTAACCTGTGCCTCCATGGACAGCTGTGAGTCCAAAATGACTCCCAGGCTGCGCACCTGGTCCTTCAGGGGCACAGTTACCCCATTCAGGACCAGGGAATCCTCCACACCTGCCCGCCTCCTGTCCCCCAGAAACAGTACTTCTGTCTTGTCAGGATTCAA
Organism: Podarcis melisellensis; assembly: GCF_964234715.1. NCBI lineage: Eukaryota > Metazoa > Chordata > Lepidosauria > Squamata > Lacertidae > Podarcis > Podarcis melisellensis. Next base: position 17,494,580 of record NC_138533.1, read on the forward strand.
CCTCAATCTGTTAGCCGCCATCCATCCTCCAACCGCCTCCAGACACTCACACAGGACCTTCACTGCCCTCACTGGTTCTGATTTAAAAGAGAGGTAGAGCTGGGTATCATCTGCATACTGATGAACACCCAGCCCAAACCTCCTGATGATCTCTCCCAGTGGCTGCATGTAGATGTTGAAAAGCATGGGGGAGAGGACAGAACCCTGAGGCACCCCACAAGTGAGAGCCCAGGGGTCTGAACACTCATCCCCCACCACCACTTTCTGAACACGGCCCAGGAGGAAGGAGCGGAACCACTGTATGACAGTGCCCCCAGCTCCCAGCCCCTCAAGACGGTTCAGAAGGATGTTATGGTCGATGGTATCAAACGCCGCTGAGAGATCCAGCAGAACTAGGAAACAGCTCTCACCTTTGTCCCTAGCCCGCCAGAGATCATCAACCAGTGCGACCAAGGCAGTTTCAGTCCCATGATGAGGCCTGAATCCCGACTGGAAGGGATCCAAATGGTCCGCTTCTTCCAGGCGTGCCTGGAGTTGTTCAGTTGAAAGAGAGCTCTCTGGTAATTCTTTGTTTATTTGGTTCCTTTCTAGGCCACACTTCTTCCAATGAGGACTGTTTACAGTGGTACCTCGAGTTAAGAACTTAATTCATTCTTGAGGTCTGTTCTTAATCTGAAACTGTTCTTAACCTGAAGCACCACTTTAGCTAATGGGGCCTCCTGCTGCTGCCGTGCCACCAGAGAACAATTTCTGTTCTCATCCTGAAGCAAAGTTCTTAACGCAAGGTACTATTCTGGGTTAGTGGAGCCTGTAACCTGAAGCGTCTGTAACCTGAAGCGTATGTAACCCGAGGTACCACTGTATTTATGTATTGCTTCTATATCTCTCCCCCCCCCCCTTTTCCTCCAAGGAGCTCAAGGTCTCACTATTCTTTCCTACAACAGCCCTGCAAGGTAGGTTAGGCTGAGGGGCAGCGACTGGCCCCAGGTCACCCAGCGAGCTTCATGGATTTGTAGGGATTTGAACCCTGGTCTCTCAGGTCCCAGTCTGACAATTAGAGGCAGAGCAAGCGGGGTGCGGTAGGGGTGGTCCGCCCCTGGTGCCATCCTGAGCAGGAGTGACACTGCTGGGATGCTAGGCCCGCCCCTGCAGACTTCTAGCCCCGCCCCTGGGTGCACACCCACTCCGAGTGCCGGAGCATGTAGCTCCGCCTCTGCTGACAATCTCACCAACTACACCACACTCGTTCTAGATTGTTAACAATATAACTCAGTCTTGCTGACAACAGCTGGCCGTAGTTCTCCAAGGTTTCAGTCTCTCTAAACCTTACAGGGCGATGCCAGGAACTGAACCAAGAGCTTTCTCCATGGAAGGCTGCTGCTTTATTAATTATTAAATTGATTTCTCGCAGTTCCCAGGACAGGTTTCAACAATTTTAAACCCAGAATGAAAAGCAGTTAAAACCTTTACAGGAATAGGGTGGGCCCTAAAAATACACTTTTCAAGTGTCAAAGGCCAGTGTAAAGAAATGTGTCTTCAGAATTTGTTGGAAGCTGTACAGTGAAGGTGCCAGCTGCACTTCTGAGGGGAAGGAGTTCCACAACTCAGGGGCTGCCACAGAGAAGGCCCTCTCCCTAGCTACTACCATACTTCTGAGCATACACACTAACTCCTAGGGGCCAAGGCAATTTCACCCGCACCTGACAATGTTCAGCTCCACTCCCTGGCTCCTTGTGACGTCACGCAATGTCAAGATGTCACATCAGAGCCCCTCAATCAACTTGGAAAGTTGGTGCCTCTGCTTCTGCGGGAGGTGAAATTAGCAGGAGGTACCCCTCTGCCAATCTTAACACACAGGATGGGCTACGGGGAAGGAGGTGGCCTTTCAAATATTTGAGGTCTGAGTCGTTTAGGGCTTCAGACACTCACATGAGCACCTTGAAGAATGGAGCCTGGAAACAAACTGGCAGTCAGTGTGGCTGTTTTAGTACAAGGGTTCTATGATTTCTAAAGGGAAACCCAGCCAATACTCTACCCACTGCATCTGGGGCCAGTTGAAGTTCCCAAGTAATCTTCAAGGGCAGCTCCATGTAGAGCTAAGGCCCTTCTGTGGGCCCTGCAGGCCTTTCCCCTTGGGCTCATCCACACCATCGCAGTTGGTCTTTCTGGTCCAGTTCTTGCCTCTGGAAAGCCTACAAGCAATTCAATATAAGAATCGCTTCTTGGCCTTTTGGCTAAGACCAAGTGTGAGAATAATAGCCTAGACCTATCTCACACCATACATCAAAGGCATTATGATACCACCTCATGCTTTAATCGTATGGTGCAAATGTGGCCACACTGTTGTTCCTAGTGTTTGGCATTTAGAGGCATGGTGCCTCTGTTTTCATTGGCAGGCAGTGGCGTAGCATGGGTTGCCAGTGCCCAGGGTGGGTCGGAAGCTCATGTCAGGGAGTGTGTGCGAAGCCCACAAGGCACATGGCTGCCAGCGCTACTGCTGCTGGTGGCAGTGACCACACGCCTTCTTGGCTTGGCCGCTCCACCACCTCCCAGCTCAGCCAGCCCAAGGGCATTGTGTGGGCATTGCACCTTGTTGTGCCCCTCTCACATTTTGTACCTGAGGCGACCTCCCCTCCCCCCCCATGCTATGTCACTGGCGGCAGGATGCCGCCGTCATGACTGGTAACAACTGACAGCCTTATTCCCCATGAAATTGTCCAACCTCCTTTTAAAATCACCTATATTGGTGGCCATAATTTAACTGCAGGTGATTTAGCTATTTCCTTTTTGTCTGTCCTGAATCTCCCAACCAGATTTAATAAAATAATTAGAAGGAGTTGAATGTGTGGATGGTTGGTACATCTATTATTGCATTTAGCTTATAGTTACTTGTTTATATTTATTGGTTGTAGAGTTCCCTCAGGGAGCAGGTAAAATTAGAACATCTGTATATGGCTGGAGAGGCAGCAAATTGCACCTGCTGAGTTGCTCGCTTCCTTCTTCAAAATGCACCTGTTGAATTGCTCGCTTTCTTCTTCAGTCGTTTGGATCAGGGGTCAGCAAACTTTTTCACTCAGACCTTGGGGGGGGCGGACTATATGGGGGGGGGAATGAATGAATTCCTATGCCCCACAAATAACCCAGAGATGCATTTCAAATAAAAGCACACATTCTACTCATGCGAAAACACGCTGATTCCCGGACTGTCCGCAGGCTGGATTTAGAAAGCGATTGGGCCGGATCTGACCCCTGGGCCTTAGTTTGCCTACCCATGGTTTGGCTAAACCCTTATGGCAATTTATGCTGGCATAGGAGTCTTCCTTATATACAAATCTAGACCTTTTTGCTGAGGTCTCAGAGATAGAAGACAGAAGTTAAGAGTGGTGGGGATGCTTGGATAAATGGGGTTTTGCAGATATCCAGTAAATAGGCTAAATTTCATTGAGACTAGCCCAGTGGACTTTAAGAGAAACAGAGGGCAAAGGCGTTATGTGGCAAGTCAATTCTCTGTCAGTGTTTTGACAGGGTGTGGGGGTGTGGAGTTGCAGGAAACTGAGGCTAGAGGGGGGCGATGTTGGGAGTCGCACCCCTTATGTAAGAAAGTCACACCCCTTATGTAACCCAGGGGTCACTGTGCTTTGCAGGAGCACCGTGTGATATAGGAATTGGTCGCCTCCCCTTTGGAACTCCCTCCCACTAGACATTTAGGCAGGCAGCGGCTCTGTATGCCTTTTCAATGTTAGGAAGACAGGAAGCTGTCTCATACCGAGTCAGACCATTGGCCTCTCTTGCTCCGTATTGTCTTCACCGCAGGAGTATTTCCCAGTCCTACCAGGAGATTGAACTAGGGACCGAAGCAGATGCTCTGCCACTGAGCCACAGTTCTTCCTCTTTCAACAATCCCTTTAAGCATCTTTAGTCTATTCCGCATCTGTGCTGGAATCATTTTAAACTGTGCTTATATGCAGAGTTGTTTCTAAAGACTTGTACTGTACCTTTCACAGCACTAACTTGCTGCCTGATTGAGGTTGAAAAACCATGTGTGCTGCCTTGAGCTCCTAGAGGATAGGTGGACTATAAATGCAAATGAGTCAATAAATAAAGTTGAATTTTAGTACATTTCCTTTTCAAAAACCAAGGGAAATCCAGTAATTAAAAGAAAAAGCTGCTGATTTCAGACTGGAGTTAAGGCTATCTCTGCAAAGCTGATAAAATTAGAGCTAAGGCTGATGCTTAAAGTACCAGAGGTGCCCCATGATTAGTTATGGATGTGGTGCAATGTCACATATTGGGCTTTCATGTAAGTTGCGCTCCATGTGACCCCACTGACCCCACTTCCTTGGTCTTTCAGGCCTTGATCTGGATAGAGAGGATGGAGTGCTTGGCTGAGACCAGGACACCCTCACACAAACACATTGTTTTGGTCTTGTATTTTCTCAGGAAACACCTGAGCCTTCCATATTTGCCTGAAGAACCCTCCTGTGAGGTGGAAGAACCCGTCAACTTGCCAGCTTTGCCTTGTTCTTTCAGTAAAGCCACGACAAACATTTCCAGTCATTTGAGTTGCATTTATTATTCATATAAAAATAATTTGGTACATTTCCCCCCCCCCCCTTTAAACCACACACCCCGCCGACAACGAAGGCAAAGTCTACAAAAATAATGACACTCATAAGTCTCTTCGCTTCAATAGCGCTGCATTTTTGAAGTCGTCATAGTCCTGGTCCAATTAAAAAGGACAAAAAGAAACAGGCTTGGCCATCATGAAGCACATGCAAGGACATCACAGGAATCATTTTCAGCAGCTGCACTGCAAGAATCTGCTGCAGAATCACTTTTGTCCTTCTGTGCTGCATCCACCTGCGGGAGACAAGGAGGAAGGGGGGAGGCAAGAGAAAGAGATTTAAAAACAAATTTATGTAACGGACTGTTCATTTCAGTTTGGCGCCCCTGCCACCAGATTCAAAGCCATCTCTAGGCCATACCACTTTTGTTTCAAGTAACAACACTGAGGGAGGTTAAGCCCTTACACGGCTTGTGTGTGTATCATGCTGGATGCAGCCAGTGGACCATTTATCAAACAGGGTTGGGAACTTCCAGGACTCTCAGTTTGACACTTGTGACACGTCCAAGCCCACACACCATTTCCCCTTTGTTCACTAGTCTTGCTTCAAACTCTCAAAGCTTTCCCTTGTTCATTCCTCTTCCTTCAAAGTTTTTGCCTGTGAACTCTGATAATGCAACTTGCTAGTCTGGATGGGAGGACAGAGAGGGATGTGTGAGCGAGTTTAGAAACTACCGTACCAAGGTAACATTTCCGTGAGAACTTAGGGAGAGCCTGCTGGCTATCAGGCCAATGGCCCATCTAGTCCAGCATCCTGTTCTCACAATGGCCAACTAGATGCCTGTGGGAAACCTGCAAACAGGATTTGAGCACCAGAGCCCTCTCCCCTCCTGTGGCTTTCCAACAACTGGTATTCAAGAATCCATGGCAAGAATCAATTTTAGAAGTTCTCCAAGTTAATATGGAATCCCAGGGGGGTAGAATGCGGACGAGAACATACATATTGGAACAACGAAGTTAGATGAATGGGTGAAACCCTCTCAGTCCTCGTATGAAGGCCTCCAGGCTTGAATCATAAGTATATCTGGCAGGCCACAAATGATCCAGATGGTACTTTGATCCCATCTAGAATTTCCACAATTGCATATCTGTATCCCACACTAAAATCCCAGCCCAGTTGTAAACATCTACTATTGATATTTCTATCTGAAGGAAAGCAGAATGGCAAAGACTGACCTATGTCTTTGCCATCCTGGTGTCCTCCAGGTGGTTTTGGACCACAACTCTCGTCAGCCCAAGCCAGCACAGCCATTTTGAACTACACAGCTTTAAGATGCAGGGTCTTATGGGAGCTGAAGTCCAAAACATCTGGAGGGTGCTAAGGTGGCAAAGGGTATGGTCAACAGTGACAGAACTGTGTCTTCTCAGGAGCAAATGCATTTGCACCTAACTAGCCACATCCTAGCCTTATTTATTACTTTTTTCAAATTAAATGACATCATTTTCTTATTTAAAAAAACAAACAAACAGGGGAGAACACACACACACACGTCCCATGCCTCCCTTATAAAATTGCCAAGGTTTTTACCAAAAGGCACACGGAGTTGGAAGCAGGTGGTACAAACCAGTCGAGATCCCCAAAGCAGAAGCATGTGGTCAGATTAAAAGGCTCAATCCCCCCACCCAGCCTTTGATGGAGGGCAAATCCGAATAATTATAATGAAGGGGCTTATTTCTCAGACTCTTTCTGGCTGCAGTCATTGGAACGAGCAACGCTTAATAATTCCCTTTCATGGACAACCTGCATATAATTGCGATGTCTTCTTTCTCTATCAGCTGGCGATGAGCCTGTCTTTACAGGGAGGGAAGTACCTGCAAAGTGGGGTGGCCACCGAGATACTGCTGGGCTAAGACTGCCTCTGTTCCTGCCCACGGACAAAGCTGGTTGGGGTTGAAGGGGGTAAGGAGTTCAAGAGCAGCTGGAGGACCATAGATTCTCCACCTCTGCAGGTTTGCAAAGGCACAGCAGGAAAGGAAGTGTCCACAGAGGCACGTTCCTGTTGGTTGAGGTCATATTCTGCCCCCACTACGTGGCAACGCTTTCCTTCCCAGGAGTTAAGGAGATGCTACTGATACAGGAAGAGTACACCAGGGTTCCTCAAAGTTTCTAAACCTGCCTCTGGTTTCCAGGACAGGTTTTGTCAGTTCTCCCAGATTGCAGTCTTGGTCCCTCACTACTGAATGGGGAGCCATCGACCACTGGGCAAAATCCTACCTTCATCAGAACAGGACATATGAATGGAAATCCTTCTTCACACAGCGTATAATTCAAACTATGGAACTTGCTCCCACAGGAAGCAGTGGTGGCCATCAACTTGGCTGGCTTTAAAAGAGGACTAGACAAATTCATGCAGGAGAAGCGGGTCAGTGGCTGCTAGTCCTCTTGACCTAACCTACCTCACAGGATTGTTGTGAGGATAAAATGGAGAAGGGGAAGAACTGTATAGGCCACCTTGAGCTCTTTGGGGGAAAGGGTGGGGGTGTATGTGTATTAATTAACTATATGCTTGATGAACATAGTTCTGACCATTTTTCGTGTGTGCCTGTCAAGGTGCTTTAGATTAATGTGGACTTAAGAACAGAAGTAGGGGTGGCAAATCCATCCATTCCAGTTTCTCATTTATGCAATCCCTTTCGCCAACATTTCCATATTGGTCTGCAAGTGTTTGCTTTCTTAAAAAGTCACCACCAAAATTCATCAGCAGTGGAGATTTCTCCTAATATACATACACAAGTGCAAAGCAATTCCCCCAAATATAACACATTTTTGTATGTTACAACAGGAGCAATTGAAGAGCAGGTAAACCCTTGACCATCGTCCTGGTTGGCTTTTGCTGCTGCTACTCCCTGAACTGGAGTTGGAAGGGACTTCAAGGGTCCTCTAGTCCAGCGGTTCTCAACCTGTGGGTCCCCAGACGTTGTTGGACTACAATTCCCATCATCCCTGAACTCTGGCCTTGCTAGCTAGGGGTGATGGGAGTTGTAGTTCAACAACATCTAGGGACCCACAGGTTGAGAAAGGCTGCTCTAGTCCAAGCCCCTGCAGATGCAGGAACCACAACTAACAAATCCCTGATAAAAGGCCACCCAACCTCTGTTTAAAAACCTCCAGTTCCACTGAAAGGAGAGATGCCAGACAATCCCTGAAAGACCCACCCACTACAGCAGCTGGCCTTGACACTGGACTTCTGGGTTGTTTGGGGAGATGAGAAGGGGGAGATGGGTTAATGTGAATGGTCTGAGGACTAGGGAGCAGGGTGTTAATCCTTAGATGTTATGTTTCTCTGCTGGTAAGTGGGTGGGAGCATTGCTGTGTTTATTGTTGCTAATATTTTCTATTACTTTTTTGGGAGGGGGCTGGTATTTTGTTTCTGTTTTCCGAATACGTTGCATGCAATATGAGAATTCCCTTTTTATTGTTTTAGATCTTATGCACTGTAAATCACTTGGAGATCCTTGGGTGACAATAAACAAATAAGTTTAGTCAATAAACAAAACAACAAATTACTTGGGATGGAGGGCTTCGTTGCAAAATTCATAGAAGTGCGAATTTGGGTGGGGGGGGGTGTTGCTGCATTTCTGGTTTTTATGCATTTGTTCAGAAAGCGCAATTTTTGTAGGATTGCCTTTGAATGTAAACTGAACTGGGTTTCTCCTCCCACCCCTGAGCAGAAGAGGGAGGCCCAAAGGGTGGAAGGAGGAGCCCCAGCTGAAATCTTGCCCTTCTGGTTGCGGAAGAAAAGCCATGATGTTCAACTGATCAATCAAATGCCTATAATTCTTCATTCCAGTGTCTCGTGTGGTATTAAATGCTAGGAATCGGGTGCATGGAGTCAAAATGAAAAAAGGAAACACTTCCCCAATCCTTTAAAACCCCAGCCTTTGCCAGGCGTTATCTGGAGAGGTGGTGAATCAGGCTGAGGAGGAGTGGATAGGGAGAAGGTCCCCACTGGCAACATTGCCATTTATACAACCAAGGTCTCAATGAGGCTTTCATAATAAACAGGCCTTGGTGAAAACAGCCCCAAGTGCTCGCAAGGGCTGCCATTATATTATCTCCTGCAGTTTGTACACAGTGGTCATTACAGATTCATTTGCTTTCCCAAAGCGGCAGGCGCAGAAGTCTCCCTCTCTTTGTCCCTTCTCCGTTTTCTCCCCACCTCGCAAGCCCTCCGTGCTAACCAACTCCCTCTCTCTCTCTCTCTCTCTCACTCTCCCTTATTTATTTTTATATTAGCATCTTATTTACAGTTTGACAGAGTTAACAGTATCCCTTGCAAACCATTCTGTTGGCTTTAATCGGGGGAATAATAGGCGCTGTCTGGAGATGAATAGAGTTTAGGGGGCCAATTGTTCCGCAAAATGCAAGCAGTGGGGGTAATTTATTTATGTGGGCACATGTCGGGAGGAGAATAGGCCAGGGGGATCAGTATGCAGGCGAGGATACGGACGGAATTGAGGGGGGGAGGGCGGAAAAACCCAGAAAACCCTGAGCAGAACAGCCAACAATCCACTCTTCACCCCTCCTCACCCACCCTTGAGAACCAAAGGCCTCCGGTGGCCACGAACTTGAGGGGAATCTAAATGTCCCATTCCCAGGCCCTCTGTACTTCTTGGGGCCACGATCAGTCCCGCCTGTGGGGATGTAGGCCTCAGGCTCCAGATGGGCCCACTGAAGGCCGTCCCCACCTCCCCGCATAGTGATAGACAACATGACATGTCCCTTAGCAACCGTACAGTAGCCAGGGCGCAGCAGGGGTCTGGGAAGAGAGGCAGAGCCCTCACAAAAATACAGGAGAGACCCAGACAATGGCGCAAACCCCTGTCATAAATTACACGGCGGCTACAACAGCCGAGCCATCTCCTCCAACATCTTGGGCAAAGATGTTCTGGCCATTCATGCACTAGTGGCATGGGCACTTTTTAGAGGAGAGCCTCAACGCTCTTTCCTCTTCTCTCTCTCTCTCTCTCTCTCCCCTTCTCTTGTAATGCTAAAAGCCAATGGGGACATCCAAATAAAGCTGGATGTGGGAAGGTTCAGGACCAAAAAAACAGGAAGAGCTTCTACAGTTAATCTGTGGGATTCAGTGACACAGGATGTAGTTGTAAAGCAACTCAAGAGAGCTTTACAAGGGGATTAGACAAATGGGTGGAGGGTGATTCTGCCAGGGGTTCTTTAGCTGTGATTCCTGCATTGCAGGTAGTTGCAACTCTACAATTCTGAGTTTATCTATAAGGCTATCCATGGCTACTAGCCATGATGGCTGTGCACTACCTCCATGGCTACCTCCTTAGACAAGTTGTTGAGAATCACAAGTGGATAGGGCGCTGCTATTGCAACCAGGTCCTGCCTGTGGGCTTGCCATGGACATCTCGTTGGCCAGTGTGGGAAGCTGGATGCTGGACTAGATGAGCCTTTGGGCTAGTAGCCAGGTCTTCCTATGTTCTTATTTCCCAGCCCCACGAAGACTTACAGAATGATGTCACATCGGTTTGGTGGGCAGCGGAAGCCAGGACACTTACACCACTTTGAAATCATCCCAAATATGTAATGGGGATGCAGCGTTCCAAATCTTGAGGCTTATCCACACTTCCTCTTCTCCTGCTGATTCCCCCACAGGGAAAACCACTCTTTAACACACAGTCGGAGCAAACGGCAATTCGTCTTTCCCCTCCATTGTCAGTTGTTCCAATCTATTGCTAAAGAGCAGGTTTTCCCTTGGAAAGGAAGGGGGCAAGAGGAAAACTGCTTGGACCCATGCTTTCTAGGCATGAAGTGTGGATGAGCCCTTAGATGTGCTGTTTCAGTGCACACACAACCTTCCCATAACACCACGAAGCTGGACCTGCTCTAACAGAATGGAGCCAAAATCTTTTGTGTTACTTTTATGCCACATGCAACGGGACTTGTTCTGAAGGGAAGGGGGCCATAACTTAGTGACCCAGTGTATGCTTCTCTTACAATTCCTAGCATCTCTTCAGCTCGCAGCACCTGACTCAGTAGAAGGCCCTGTGAACATATGCAGGGGTGGGGAAAGGCAGGAACACTGAAAACTATGCTCACTCATAATTCAGTATGTGTAAAGGTAAAGGGACCCCTGACCATTAGGTCTAGTCGTGGCCGACTCTGGGGTTGCGACGCTCATCTCGCTTTATTAGCCGGCGTACAGCTTCTGGGTCATGTGGCCAGCATGACTAAGCCGCTTCTAGTGAACCAGAGCAGCGCACGGAAACACCGTTTACCTTCCTGCTGGAACGGTACCTATTTCTCTACTTGCACTTTGACGTGCTTTTGAACTGCTAGGTTGGCAGGAGCAGGGACCGAGCAACGGGAGCTCACCCCATCGCGGGGATTCGAACTGCCGACCTTCTGATCAGCAAGTCCTAGGCTCTGTGGTTTAACCCACAGCGCCACCTGCGTCCCTCAGTATGTGTAGACCAGGTCAAAGGCATCATCGTATGTCAGAACCCATAGTTCAGTGGGAAGTCCCAGGCTGTATCTCTGAAGTCTCCTGTCAGGGTCAGCCCAGGAAATTTTCCTACTAGAGGCAAAGTGAAAAATGCTAGGGTGGGGCACCTCCATAAAGGAAGACTAGGCCAACAAGTGCAAGAGGCTGCTGCTCTCCTAACTGTGTGGAGCCTGCTGTTCTGAGGCCACTGCCTCACGAGTGGTCTGGCCCTGTCTCCAGTTAAAGTGACTGGGTAAGAGTTTTTTCTCTCTTTCTCCCTCCCTCTCTCTGCCTCAAAGCTGCCAACTGCCTGATTCAGAACGTGTCAGCTTCATGGATCAGTCCACAGAGCACATGCTGAAGGCTTTCCAAGGTTCAGTCCCCAGTGGATCAAGTTGGATGGTGGCTCTTTTTAAGAGTTCAGCCAGGCCTGCTATCAGCGAGGGGAGGCAATGCTAGACTAGCCAGTGGAGTTTAGGAGCTTCATCAGTCATCCAGTGTAAAGAGAGGGATGGAATATGAGCCTTAGGGTCATTGGGCTGTAGCAACAAATATTAAGAGACACGCTTGGAACTGTCCAGCTTGCAAAGCCTCTCCACGGTCTCCCAGAAGCCATATAAATCTATGCAAAATAACAGAAAATATAATTCACTCTCATAACGGCATTCTGCACAGTTTGGCTCTCCGCCATGCAAACTTTGGATCCTTCTTTGAGGACAAAATGCATGCATATATTCACAGGTCTCTAGCATAAAGTTCTTTTAGAAATAGGGTTAAGGACATAAGAAGAGCTTGTTGAATCAGGCCAATGGCCCATCTAGTCCAGCATCCTGTTCTCACAGTGGCTGCCCAGATGCCCTTTGCCCTCCTGCAGTTTCCAGCAAATGGGATTCGGAAGCACTGCTTCCTCTAACTGCAAAGTCAGAGCATAGCCTTCTTTTAAAGCTATCCAGTTTGCTGGCCATCACTCCCTCAAGTGGCTGAGAGTTCCATAGTTCAACTAAGTCCCGTGTGAAGAAGATGAATCTGCATTCAACTTGCTGGCGCCTTCCAGGTGTGCAGCTCCCATCATCCCCAGGTAAACGACTGCAGAACCATATAAATGGTTAGACTGGACCATGGCAGAACCCACAGAGGCACATTGTGGCTCCAACTCCATAAGCTACATGAGGTCAAGAAAAGCAGTTGGCTGTTGTTGGGGAGGAAAACACGAGCGCAGCCAAGTTGTAGGAAAGGGAAATAAAATTCCACAGCCTCCCAGGAATACAATGATGCTCTATTCCATAGATCTCAGAGGCTAATCCTCTTCCTTATTAATTGGCATTTGGGCTAAGCTGATTTAAACCTCTTCACCCTGTTGGGAGACGTCCCCCCCCCCACCGCAAGAGTTTTCTTTCTTCACTCTCTCTCTCTCTCTGGCCCAAAAAACAACGCTGTCATCACCACGACACACAATGGCATCTTTGTATGAGGAGTTGGGGGGAGAAGGAATACTGAACCAACTCTGGAACAATTAAGAGTTTTGTGAATTAAGCAGGTCGTTGGCAATGGAACTGCTATGGTGGGGCTTCGTTAATCAATGTGCCGTCTACACCGCAGCCCGGTCCTTTCACAATTCCTCCCCCCACCCCAGCCCTGCAATTCCCTTCACCCAGCAACCCTTTGGCCTCCACTCAGCTAACTAACCTTTTGCTCAGGTCAGCCTTTGACAAGCCTACCAGCACCACAGAGGGGGGGGAATACCTCTTGTTGGGAAGGGGGTTTGAGCGTGAGCACACACAGGGGGCTTGCTGAGGGAGTGAAGAAGAATACAGAAAGCAGGACTCACTTCATCGACTCTGCTATGGTAGGCCAACCCCATCAGGGTTGCCTCTGTGAGAGAGATGGGAAGCAGAGGGGTCCTTCCATCGGCTTTCTGAAAGCCCAGCTCCATCAGGCATCTTCAGCTGGTCATTTCTGGAACAGCCTTTTAGAAATGGATGCCCAAGTTGTGATTTTGATCTTCCTCTACCCTCCTTGTTCCTTTTCCCTTGTGTGTCATGTAGGGTTGTTGTTCTTTTAATTGTAGGGGTGGTCTTGTTTTGTTTGTATGTAAACAGCTGTAGGAGCCTTTTTGGCTGAAGAGTGAGCTGCAAATGCTCTGACTAAAATATCTCTCTTGTGTGAAGATGCTATGGACACAAATGGACCCAGATGTCCCCTGAAGCTGCTCCAGAAGGTCCCACCAGAGGTCCTTCTTTCCTGCTCATGCCCTGCACTGACTGGCAGCAGCTCTCCATGGTTTCAGGCAGGAACCTCTCACAGCCCCACCTGAAGAGGCCAGGGATTGAATTTGGGGACTTCTGCATTCAAGGCAGATGCTCTGCCACTGAGCTAAGCCTCCCCCACCCTGTAGTTTCAGAACATTTGGAAGGGCAGAGTTATTTTATTTGATAAAAAGAAATGGATTTTAAAAAATAAAGATAGCCTTCCTTCTCTCTCTCTCTCTCTCTCTCTCTCTCTCTCTCTCTCTCTCTCTCTCTCTGTGTGTGTGTGTGTGTGTTAGGGATGGGCAAATCTGTCACTGTTGGTTTCTTTCAGTTCCCCATTTTGTCAATCTTAAATTCAGTTCTCCTCAGTCCCACATCTGATATATATATGGTATATATGAAAGATAAGGGTCCCTGAAAAAATTCATCAGCATTTTAGTGCAAATTTCTTGTAATATATACATTCTTGCAAAGCAATTTCCTCATAGTAATTTTATATTATTTTCAATAACATATGCTTTACCCTGGTAACTGCATTTTTGTAACCATTACCTAGCTGGAAAAAAATGCACTGTAAAATTCAGCACACACACACACCACACTAAAGTTAGAAAGGAGTTACATTCACTTGCTTTTTAGATTTGTAGCTGTATTGGCCAGGTTTGTGTGTGCCTCCATCCTGGCTGGTGAGGGCTTATTTTGAACAGATTTGCATAGGACTGGGAATTCAAGTCTGAGTAAGCTATAATGAAAAGTGAAGCAGGTGGTCTTTATTCCAGATTAGTTAATCCAGAATTCTTCTGCTCCTGGCTCGTGGCCCTCAACTAGATAATCCTGGAGAGAATGAACCCCTCAACAGAAAAAGGGTTGCCTAGCCCTGCTCCAGAAGATGCCACCATGGCCAACACAGTCTTCTGAGGAAAAGGGCATCACACCAGCCCAGCTGAAGCAGTAAACGGCTTCCAGCCTGGATAATGTTTAGATTAAGGTCTCAGCTGCAACATTTCCTGTTCACCTCTAGTAATGGAGGAAGGCCTTCTAACAGCAAACACACTGAGTGCCAGTGTGGTATAGTGGTTAGTGTCTCAGACCAGGCCTGGGAGACTAGGGTTCAAATCCCCATTCAGCCATGGAGCTCACTGAGTGACCTCGGGCCAGTCACCCCCTCTTAGCCTAACCTACCTCACAGGGTTGTTGTGGGGGTTAATTTAGGAGGGGGAGCACCATGTACATCACCTTGATCTTGGAGAAAATGGAGGGATATGAAACGCATCCAATAAAATAGCATGCAAATAATTGAGAGATCTGACCTTCACTAATATGTCTAATGCTATAAAACCTGATGCAACAATGCTTCTTCCATGGTCTCTTTCGCTCTGCAGCTTGCTGTTTCATGAGTCAAGCTGTGAATTCTGTCTCCCTCAGAGAGACCCTGAGTGCTCCTGTGGTCCATCAGTCAGACTCGCATTAGTGTGTGGAAAAATCAACTAATGACAGAAGTTTTAGTTAACGACAGAAATTTAGGTAATGACTGAAGTTAAGAGTCAGGCAAGTCTTCTAGGGTAGCTTTGGAAGTGGCTGGTTCTTGCCCATACTGTACTAGTCACAAGAGTTGAATGGAACCACCAGTTTACAGCTGCTGGGAAGAAAGAAGAGGAAGTCATGTTCATGACTTGTTTGTGGGCTTCCCAGGTGGATCTGGCTGGCCACTTCCAGAACCAGCATGGCTGCAGAGATGCATCACTGACCTGATTCAACAGGACAGTTCTCAGGTGAATCGCTGAATTTGGAAGCTTTAGGCATTTTTTACTTGAAGGTTATACCACAGAGTGACAAACTTATGGACATCCTAGATTGCCTTGTTTCTTCACTTGAAGAAATCAAGGAGTGATAGCTTCCCTGAAGTCCTAAACTTTTCAGAATTTTGCTGTTGTTTGGCTTTATGGTGGTCCATTGGTTTGTCATTGTCAGATTATATAGGTTGGGGGTGGGGGGGGAGAGAGAAAAAGGATAGAAGAGCTCTGGAGATAGTCAACCTCATCACACAAAAGTCTTTCACATCAACCACAGGATACATGGTTCTACTGTGTCATTAAAACTAGGAACAACATGCTGAGAAGGATGAAGACATAATTCCCTAAAGAATTATGTAGCGAAATGAATTTTAGGAGGCACAACATCTCATTCTTGGAGCACTATGACAATGATGACAAGCTGTGCTAATAATAATAAGAATAATGCATTTAAATAACTCAGAACAGACACACTGAAATCAAGGACCATAACTACCTTAAGTCCATCCATTTTAGTCAGTCTGTTCTGAGTGGGACTTAGTTGCATAAGACCCAAAACTTTTTCAAGGGAGGAGAAATGTTGTTACCACACCCATCACCAGAAATTTCATAGGCACTGCTTTTCAGCCATTCCGCCTGTGTGAGTTAGGGGTGAAGGAGAGAGCACATGCCCTCTTCTACTCAGAAACTAATTATTGTTCTTTGTCTGTAGGGAGACTCCATTATTCCCCATAACAAAATACTGTTTTCAGAAACACCTGGGGGAAAACCAGGGCTCATTGGTAGAACATCTACTTTGTCCACAGAAGGTCCCAGATTCGATCCCTAGCACCTCCAGGCAGGTCCAAAGAGAGACACTGCCAGTCAGTGTCAAGTTGTACTGAGGGATATGGACCAAAGGTCTGACCTGACATGAGGCGGCTTCAAATGCTCCTCTGGTGAGCAACAACTGAGCACTACTTCCCCTAGAACCACTCTGCTTTTGGAAGAGGTGCAACATACAGACTAACATCAAAAAAGAATATATATATCAAAAAAGAATATATATATTTATAGCAAATAGACAAGAATGTTCAGGCTCGTAGCTTGTGTCACTTTGCCTGGTAATCACACAATCGGATGTGCCTGTGTCATTTTGTGAAACCGTCCAGCCACAACAACCCACACCAAAATAATCTTTTTAAAAGCAGATTGAGTTCGTGCATGTAGTGTTGCTCGTATGTGTGCCCACACTGGATAATTCATGAGGTAAGTTCTGAACTGTGCAAATCCACCAAAATCTGAGACACATCACCAGTCATGCTCAAGACCTGTGTGAGGGATCCGCCATTTTATAGATGCCAGCTACCTAAAATGGTGGTTCGTTCGCTCTCTTTCTCTCTTTCTCTCCCTTTCTTTCCCTTTCTTTCTCTCACACAGTTTGTTTTCTCTCACCTCACACCCTCAGAAGGAACCAAAAGGAAGGGGGAAAGAACTCAGGAGGAGATGAAGGATTGCAGGAAGTGGTTGGGGGAGACAGTAACAAATGCTAGGATACACACTGATCCTGACAGGCCTCTCTGTCTTCCACAAAGAGGCAGGGGGGAACTGGTTGTGTGTTAAATTCTTCACTGTTGGGGGGGGGGAGCAAGCGAAGGGGGGTAACTGAAATCTTCCCTTTTGTCTTTGCTGAAATCCCTCTCCCCAGATCGCCCGCTTTGACTTTTCCCACAGAGGTAGCCAACAAACCGGGAATGCAAATGATGTTCATTATGCAAATGCATGCAAATCAGGTTTAACTATTAAAAGAAAAGGAGAAGAGATGGGCTTGGAATGCCTAATGAGAGGGGGGGTTAATGCCTTTGCTCTCCACCATGATCGTGGTGAAAGGAGCTTGTGTCTGCCTTTGGCGTGAGTTCTGCTGCTGCCGCTCTTGTGATGAATTATCTAATCCCCCCCAAATCCTGAGCAAACCATTCCCACCACCGCTTGCCTCTCACAAGGTACCCTCCCTTCCTCCTGCCACTCCCAATCTGGAACAGACTGGTCATTAGGAAGGCGCACCAGGCAGACGGTAGCGCCTCTTTCTCTACCCCTCCCTCCCCACCGCAGTCTGCTTTGCCAAGGGAGACTCATGCGCAAGCGCATAGGTGGAACATAACGGACCCGGGCAATGGCAAGGAAAACAAAATGATGGCCTGGGATTGGCTAGTTCTGTAATTAAAATGCGTCTGCAGAGAGAAAGAGAGAGAGAGAGACAAAGCAAAATTAAGCCTCGAATTCAAATGGTAGCCACAACCAAAAGAAGACAGGACGGCTTGGCGGTCAAACATTGACCGCGTCAGTTTAGCCGTTAAAATCTGCACACAAACCAAACAATCGTGATGGGAGGCCTAATTGGTCCTGTCTAAACTAGGCTAGAGTCTCAGGGCCTCCAACATCTCTGCAGATAGAAATCAGGATCTGTTTGGAACACTCCAGTGTTCAGACCAGATTCCTTCCATTCTCGACGCCCCCAATTCTTTCTGTGCCTCCCTGCCTGATTTCATGGGTTCTGCAGTTGTTTGCCCACCATTGATTTAAAACCCAAGATGCCAATGGTCCTCAAAAAAGCCGCCAAACGACTGTCACATGGAAGATGGAGAAAACTTGTTTTCAGAACCTGAAACCGATGGATTCCAGTGATAAAAAAGAGGCTCTGACTATATATTAGGAAGAACTTTCTGAGGGCAAGAGCTGTTTGACAGTAGAATGGACGACCTCAGAAAGTGGGGGAGTCTCCTTCACTGAAGGTTTTTCAGCAGAGGTTGGATGGACATCTGTGAGGGCTTCCTTAGCTGTGATTCTTTAACTGTGCGGGGGGGGGGGGTTGACTTGTTGATCCATGAGGTCCCTTTCCAACTCTACAATTCAATAATTCTACATAGAGGAACACTATTTTGTTACCGTCCTTCTCCTACATTTCCCCCCCTCCTCTTCGGGAACTGCGCCTGACAATCTTTTCGGAAGCAATATGATTTTTCTTTGGAATGATGAAGGGTCTGGCATGACAACCTCTAGGCTAATTCCCAAGGCATCAGGGATAAGGTGGACCAGGATCCTAGCCACCTCTTGAGATGTCCTTGCTTTAGCCAACCGGCTTCCTCTTCCAGGTGTTTTGGACTACAACTCAACATCAGCACCAGGATCCAGCCTGATATGAACTGGTAGTTGCTGTAGATGAGAGGCATTGCCCATCCTCTCAAACACAAAAGGAATGATTCTTGCGATGGCATTCGAGAATACAAATACAGTGGTACCTTGGGTTAAGTACTTAATTCGTTCCGGAGGTCCGTTCTTAACCTGAAACTGTTCTTAACCTGAAGCAGCGTTTTAGCTAATGGGGCCTCCTGCTGCTGCCGTGCCGCTGGAGCACGATTTCTGTTCTCATCCTGAAGCAAAGTTCTTTACCTGAGGTACTATTTCTGGGTTAGCGGAGTCTGTAACCTGAAGTGGATGTAACCTGAAGCATAGGTAACCCGAGGTACCACTGTAGCTGCATTAAAAAACAACTCTAAAATCTGCTGCCCAGTTCTGTGCGGCCACCTTTTCATTTGATCAAAATCTTTTTAAACAGATTAGACGGTTTAGGGTGTGTTCACCTGACAGCTCGTTCACACCCAGTGTGCTCCCACCACTGGTTTTCCCTTGGGGGCCCCTGGTTGGCCACTGTGAGAACAGAAGGCTGGATTAGATGGGCCCTTGGCTTGATCCAGCGGCCTACTCTCATGTTCATATAAAGCACCCTGTTTATACCCTGCACATCTTGTGCGATTTCATCTTGGCTTTAGCCACCGCTCTTCATCTCATGGCTGGCATCCACATTTGGTAGAGACAGGCAGCTGCCCAGGACCCATGGAGGGCTCAAGAGCCCGGCAGGATGAAGCCTTGGATGGAACGCCATTGCTAATCCGTTATCCCCGCCAGTCACCTGCTGGATTAAGGATTCCAGAAACGGCCTGAGCAGCACTGCCTGGATTAATGGTGCACTGGGTGGATTTAAAGACCGTGCAACTGAATGAGGGATGTGCTCTTGCTGGGGAACTGGCGGCTGCTTCGCATTGCCACCTGGAGGGGATTTCAAGCCTCTTCCAATTACGGGGGTAGGGGGGCCACAGTCTCTCATCCTCCTCACCAGGAGGACAAAAATAACTAATAACCCAGCCACAGTTCTTTACGTCAAATAAAGAATCCCCTTGGTGTCTCCCTCTACATCCAAAGGAAGCAAATTCCATAGTTTAACTATGTGCTGTGCGAAAAAAGTTCTTCGTTTTGTCTACCCCGAATCTCCCAATATTCAGCTTCATTGGATGACCCTGCTGGATTACGATGTTATGAGGAGGGATGAGAGAGAAAGTTAATTTGGTTCACATTTAAAGGCGAACCTACGTAATTCATGCTTTCCTAAATGATAAAGAGAACCAGAAAACAACCGCCCTTCGAAATTTGCACTTCTCTGAATTTTATAGTCCAGTACAAAAACACACTTACTGGGGCAAGGTGTGCATATAAATGCATATGTTGGTGTAAACAACACACATCATAACATAACATGCGTTATATTGAGGGAAATTTCTTTACAAAACTGTGTGTGCACAGGGCAAAAACTGCACACAAACTTGTGTCGCTCAGAAGAAATTCACACAAAAATGCTCATGAATTTTCAATATGACTTAAAAAAAAAAATTCACAAACTGATGCGGAAATGTGAAAAGTTGAAATTCTGATTAGAAAACAGAGGAAAAACCCAAAATGGCAGATTCACACACACCCTCACTATGAGAGATGGCGGGGAACACTTTTTCACCCCACTGCCATGTTATTCACTGTCATGTTATTCACCTTTCTTCCCCCTAATCGAATAAGCTGCAGGTGTTGCCACCTTTCCTCATAGGAGTCGCTCCATCCCCTTGATCATTTTGGTTGCCCTTTTCTGAACCTTTCCCAGCTCAACAATACCAAAACTGTAGTCCAAATGGGGTTGCACAGCACAGCCAACCCTTGCCAGAAAGTAACAGTAAAGACCTAACTATTTGCAAGACGTTTTGTGAGATACTCCTGCAGATGTGGTGGCTCGAATGGCTTTTTATTTTTATTTTTGTTTATTGCAATTTTAACTATTTGCAGCTTTTTCAATCTGCTCTTTTAATTGCAGTTGTCGGCTTTAAAACTGTTGCACCCCCACCCTGAAATCTTAGGATGGAGCTCAAGCTAAAAGTATCCTCAATAAATTGCAATCCTTCTTTGAAATGTTTATTCCCCCCCCCCTCCCGTTTTTGGCAACAACTTCTGCAAATAAGATTGTGCAGGTCTACGCAGCCAATCTGATGCCACACAGAAAGTGGCTATGAATATGGACTTGGGAGTAAGCCCCATCAAATACAGTGGTACATGCATCTGAATACCCACAAACAGGGTTCCACTGTAAGACACAGTGTGCCTTCGTGCATAAGGGAACGAAACCAGCCAATCAGACTCCATTCTGTACATTCCCCTACATGTTTCCACTCAACTGCTTTGATCTGTGAAACTGGTACCACTACAGGTGCCACACAAGGTACAGTGGTACCTTGGGTTACAGACACTTCAGGTTACAGACTCCGCTAACCTGGAAATTGTACCTCAGATTAAGAACTTTACCTCAGGATGAGAACAGAAATCGCGTGGCAGCAACGGGAGGCTCCATTAGCTAAAATGGTACCTCAGGTTAAGAACAGCTTCAGGTTAAGAACGGACCTCCAGAACGAATTAAGTTCTTAACCAGAGATACCACTGTACTCATTCCGCATTCTTGAGACCTTCGGGTATAGGGCGGTATAGAATTAAAATAAATAAATAAAATAAATAAATAAGAACTCAATCGTTTAGTGTGGCAGCACCTAAATTTGGAACTCCCTGCCTTTTGAGATCAAGCCAGCGCCCTTCACTGTACTCTTTTCAGGACCTGCTAAAAATATTCGTGTTTGGCACCCCGTCAGCCCTCCCCTCTTGGCATAGAAGCCAACTCCTAGGGGCTGAGGGATCTTTGCCCCCCTCCCATAAAATATTTGATGGGGCCCACCCCACAAAAAAGTTGAAGAGCATTGTCATTCAAATGGTGTGCGTGCTCCACACCATGTGGTCGACTATGCAGGGGGGGCTTACCTGCCCCCTCCCACAATGTTTTATTCAAGTTGGCACCCCTGCCTCTTGATAAGCAGCTGTGCCTCGTGGTTTCGGAAGACAGAAGAGAATTGGAGCCCCGACACCCATGCTGCCCCCCAGCCAGAGGGGGTGGCTGAGCAGGCTCTCGCTGGCTGGAGGCCTCCAAGCTGAGGCTGAGTGGGGTGTCTCTTGAGAAAGTGGAGTTTGGACTAGTTGTCCTTCAAGGTACTAGTCCAAGTCTGTGACTCTCCAGCGGTGCTTGCCTATTGTCATTTTGGTGGCAAGGAGTTTTCATATTTTTATTCCATGCATGTTACGGTTTTCATTGTTCTGCTGCATGGCTGCTGCTTTTGCCCTTTTGCTGTTTCTAAAGTTTGCACTTCATATTATGCACACTTTTCAATAAACGCAGGGCATTTTACAATAAAGAAAAGGTGTTTCCCTGGAGCTTTAAAATTTCCAAGGCACGTGGAAAAGAAGAGTCCACTTCTCAATTAATACACTAGCCTGGTGGTTGCTGCTGCTGCTGCTGTTTTAAAATTTAACCTCTGCAGAAATCGGTCTGCAGAGTCACACCAAGAAAGAGGAGAAAAGAAAAAGAAAAGGAATGCTTAAATCGCCCTCTTGGAAAGCAAGGGAGGGAGAGCGGGAAGAGAATAACATTTCCGAAGGCAGAATGCTGAGATGGAGGAGAGTCGCTGCGTTTACCCAAGACCCACGCTCCTTAGCAAAGCGCAATCCACACGTCTTTCTCCAAACCCTGCAGTCTCAACAAAAGCGTCTTTCAAGGTTTTCCAGATGCAAGTGCTTCAGCTCAATGAGCCAAGCACACCCACACACTTCCGAGAGAGGCCAGTGGCTAGCAGGATAAGACAAGGGGAAGAAGGGGGCCTTTCTGCCAGCCCCTCGCTGATATCACCGCAAGCAGGAAGACCTTTCAGTGTGGGCATTACTGGAGATAAAAGCAATGATAACAACAACTCTTATGCTCCACTTTTCCTCCGAGGAGCCTGAGATGATGTACAACAGGCATAGGCAAACTCAGCTCTCCAGATGTTTTGGGACTACAACTCCCATCATCCCTAGCTAGCAGGACCAGTGGTCAAGGATGATGGGAATAGTACTCTCAAAACATCTGGAGGGCCGAGTTTGCCTATGCCTGATGAACAAGGTTCTCTCCCCAGCTCCATTGTATCCTCACAATGACCCCATGAGGATACAGTAGGCTGAGAGGCTGTGACCAGCCCAAGGTCACCCAGGGAGTTTCATGGCCAAGTGGGGATTTGAACCCTCATCTCCCAGGTCCTAGTCTGACACTCTAACCACTGCACCACACTGGCTCTGGAGGGGGCAGAAGACCATCTCCCAGAATTCACCCAGCCTGGGGGCTTTAAGGGTTAATAGGGTGTGTGGCGGCAGCATCCCCAGATATTTGGGGGCCCAACTGGTCTTTCTGGCAAGACAGCTGTGCAAGGAAATTGAGCAGGATCTCCTAGCACCTCCATCCTTCCGTGTCCATGGGAAGCCTGGATATTATGACAGGAATGTATTATTGACCCAAAATTCTGGATCCAATGTTTTCACGGTTATTTCTATTGTCCCTAAGCAATCCTTGCAGCCTAACCTAGAACTTGCATTCCCCGCCCTGGACCTTAGCTCAAGTAGTGCTAAGGGTCATAAAGAACTACAGTGGTACCTCCGTTTAAGAACAGCCCTGTTTAATGTTGTGTGGGATGTGGCCTTATCAGAAAGTTTCACCTGCCACAGAAGAGTTCTACAAGGAACTTCCAAAAGAGACAAGTTTGACATGGAGTAGCATCCATTAATTTATTATGTCATTGACTATGAAAGTGAGTTCCCATTGTCCACTACTCAGAAAAATATTTGGAACGGTTATTTAAGTAAGTGATTTGTCCAAAGCCCAAATAAGGGCACTCTTGTATTGTTTAGGTAACGCAAGTTATGATACTGGACAACAATTTAATGCTTTTTTGTGAAAAATCAATGAAATAAGCTTGGAGGGACTGTTTGAAATCCTTCCTGGAACCATTTGGTGAAGGTTGGGCTATAAAAGTAATAATAATAAATTATACAAATATCTGACCTGTCTTATCCTGCTGCCCTCAGGATCTCACTAAACTTAACATAAAATCCAATATATCATATTCTTTATCACTCCAGAAGTACTTCAGACTATAGATAAGGCTATATTATGCATTATTCTACATGTAATTTCAAATGTGCTTTTGTACAACAGAGAAAAATTAAGCTTGAGATTCAAAGAAATCTCTGGATTCAGAGGCCAGCAACTGATTTAATGTTCCTTCCCGTCCTCCCCAAATTTCAATGGAACAGTTGCTTACACAAGCCACCTTATTTCCTACCCCTCTGCAAACAAATATTGTTCGCAACTGCTTACTTTACAAGCTGAACAAATGCAGTTTTGTGGGTGATCTGGGGATGCTGCTAAGTCATGGTTTCTAGACACGCTACAACTTGAATTTTCATCACCAGGAGGATCCAGGCAGGCTTAAGACCCCCAGAAAACACCCCCAGGCCAATGTCAGGTGCTCTGCCAACATCACATCTAATAACAGCCTGGGCATAATCAGGGTGACAGGTCTGGCAGCAGAACTGTATCTCTAAGATCGCCCAAAGCCAAAATATTTGCCACTTCAGGCTGAGACGGCCATAATGAATCAGGATGATGCCTCAGGCAGGTCACAAGGTCGAATTTGAGTATAGGAACATCAGAAGAGCCTGGCTACTGGATCAGGCCAAAGGGGACCCAGTATCCTGCTCTCACAGTGGCCAGCCAGCTGCCCCAATGGGGAGCCCCCAAGCAGGACCTGAGCTTAAGAGCCTGCTCCCCCCTTGCGCTTCCTCCCTGAAGTTGGGGGTTGCAAGGCTCTGAATGTCAGCCGTTGAGGGAGCATATAGCCATCATAGCATCCCTCCATGAATTTGTCTAACCCGCTTGCAAAGCCATCTAAATTGGTGGCCTTCTCTGTCTCTTCTGGGAATAAATCTCGCACATGTCCGTCTGGGGCCTTGAATGTGTGAAAGCAACTGAACTGTAGTAGACTCCACTTGCAGCCATGCCACTACAGCAGCATTCCCTAATCTGGTTCCTCTCAGATATTTTGCACCACAATTCCCATCAGTCCAAGCCACCAAGATGCCGGGGTTGTTGAGAGCACAGCCCCAGGGACTGATGGGAGTAGAAGTTCAAAACATCTGGAAGGAAAAAGGTTGCAGAAGACTGCTTCACCTCTTCTTAACTGCGCATGTGTGATTTAACTGATGTAGGATCCACAATGAATCATCTTTGCTGATGATTTACACAGGGACATGAATTCAGGCAGCTGGCTGCCCAGATTTTTATTTTCCCCTCCCACATTACTGGAGCCAAAAGGAGAAGAGGGGAAAAACTAGTTTCAGATAAATAAATATACCTTCTCTTAACTCACACCGCGCACACAAAACATCCCCCACCCCTCAAATGTTGAGAAAAGCATTTCCATTCAATCTCATGCACATCCCAGAATGTCCTGTCCTTGGAGCTTGCTCCAATACAAGCTACTAATGCTGACCTAGTTTCTGAAAAATTGACTCAAATAATCAATAATCTCTAATAATCAACTAAAACTATAGTTGATTACATTTCTCAGCTCCATGTTCATCAAAAGCTAACCCTAAATCCACAGAGGGTGGGCTGGCCAGGGGCTTCTTCTCCACTTGGCACGTCATCCTGAAGCACATCACAGCAACCTTTGGCCAACTTGGAAAGTCACAATGACTATGTCCTACCCTCCCCTGTTGGAAACAGGACACCTTGAAATATCAGTTGCTGGGAGTTGCTCACACATCCATCTGGTGGTCTTTCACATAACATCCAAAGCTGCTCCGTTGCCCTTGTGTGCTGGGGCTGATCTCATGGGCTTAAAATTTAAAGAGAGGCAGCAGATCCAGAAGAATTTGAGTTGACGGGTCTAAGGAATGCAGGAATGCCCAAAGCCAGTACTTAGACCACTAAGCCACCATTGCACCAGGTGATTCAGTGCCTTAATTCCCCTCAGCTCTGAAACTGGGGTCACATTGTTCTCCTCCCACCCCTTCTCTGCACAGGCAGGTCAAATATAACTAAGCAGAGCTTACTGTGCAACACAGAAGGTGGGGATGCCTAGCCTCAGTGAACCATGCCCTGGCTGGCAACCCTCACAGCTGGACTACTGCAATGTGTCTCTGCTTGAAAATGGCCCAGACGTTGCAGTGAGTGCAGAATGCAGCTGCCCAGCTGCTGATCGGGGGAATGAAATGGGATCGTGTGCCAGCAATCCTGAAATCCCTGCATTGCCTGCAAGCGCTCCCCTCTTTTAAGCTATGTTGTGCCACATACTGGCACATGTGCAAACACACACACACACACAAGCCTATTTGTCCAAGGATGTCTTCAAGGTACTTAAGAGTCCAAAAACAATTGGAGGGCTTAACCTCAAGTCCAGTCAGTGCCTCCAGAACATGCAGTTGCTTTCTGTGTTTCATTGTGGGGGGGCAATGCATTTTCCTAGTGAGAAAAATCGGATCACTTGAGCTTTCTGAAGATGCAGCTTACCCAGCAACAGATGAAAGACTGGTGTTTGGGTACCCCAAGCTAACTCCACAAGGCCTGTACATTTTGAACGCTGCCTGCTACAGTCATGATGAATGACTCCAAAGTGGGTAGTGCTAAGCACTGGCCATTGGAATGCTCAAACCAGCTCCCAACGCCAACGCAGTCCTGATCAAAACATCACTTATTACTCATGTGCCACATTCGCTCTCTTGAAACTTGGAGGCATCTCTCAAGTTTCCCTCTTAAAGACCTGAGCATGGTCTCCAAGTCAAAGCCCGGACCTGGAAAATCTAAATATATGTTGACTCCCACAGATTCTTTATGAGGGGTGGCATATGGATCATCAACTCGTGTGACATAAGACAGGAAGTGAAAACTACATTATCCATACCTTGTGCAGAGAAAGGGCCTCTCCTTCTAAGGCTACAGAACTCTCTTGGAGACAAACCATCCCATGCTTTGTCTGGGACTGTCTCTATATTTCCCCCCCTTGCAAAGTGGGCCTCTGAGCCAACATTTCATCACCAAACTGACCTACTTTGCAGCTGAAGCTGGGTGTGGGAGTTGTCTGCCTCTCTTCCAAATTCCCATGCTTGTATTTCCCCCCAAATCGTTTGAAAACCTGCATCTGGGAAGCAGAATAAACTCTCCGTGATTTTGCTGGCCTTGCTTCATTCCTCTCATTGACCAGATTTGGGGTCCCTGACTCAGAATTTGGGGGAGAAGCACTGGCAATGTTTACAAAACAAATGCACTCTTCTGATAGCTTATCAGGACATAAGAGCCAGGCTGCTGGATCAGATGAGAAGCCCATCTAGCCCAGCTTCCTATTCTTACAGCGCCCAATCAGATTTCTCCAGGAAGCCCATAGGCAGGGCATGGAAGCAAGGGCCCTCTCTCACTGTTACTGGCAAGAATAATAGAATCATAGAAGATAGAGTTGGAAGGTACCCCGTGGGTCATCTAGTCCAACCCCCTGCAAGGCAGGAATCTCAAGTACAGCATACATGACAGATGGCCATCCAACCGCTGCTTTAAAAGCCCTGCTGGATCAGGCCAAAGGGCGTCAATCTAGTGCAGCATCCTGTTTCTACAGTCGCCAACCAGCTGCCCCAATGGGAAGCCTGCCAGGAGGACCTGAGAGCTATGATGCTCTCCCACTTGTGGTTCCCACCAACCAGCATTCAGAGGCATATTGCTTTAAGGAAATAGATTCAGCACCGAGGACAGAGAGCTAACACCAAACTTCCCTGTTCTTTGCCTTTGTCCCCTGTTATTTCGGAATCCCTCCACTGCAAAACTCACTCCCCACCGCCAGCATTTCAGAGATGAAACTGGAAACACTGTCCTTGCGCAAGGAATCCTACCCACCCCCTATTTCACTTCCCACTTGAACATTGTGCTAGTAAGCTTAACTATAATTGCACTCTTAAAAGTTACAGATAGGTAGCCGTGTTGGTCTGCCATAGTCAAAACAAAAAAAACTCCTTCCAGTAGCACCTTAAAGACCAACTAAGTTAGTTCTTGGTATGAGCTTTCGTGTGCATGCACACTTCTTCAGATACACCTCCTGTATCTGTGTATCTGAAGAAGTGTGCATGCACACGAAAGCTCATACCAAGAACTAACTTAGTTGGTCTTTAAGGTGCTACTGGAAGGAATTTTTTTGTTTGCACTCTTAAAAGGTTTGTCTTGCCACAGCAACAGAGGGTCTTGTGGCACCTTGGAGGCTGACAAATTTACTACAGCATCAGCTTCCAAGTACGACTGGTCATTTTTCTTTTGCATTGTCTCAAGAGATTAAGATGGCTGCTTTTCTGGAACCGCTCTTGCAATGCATCTTGAAGGCGGTCATTCCAGAGCAGCTGCAAGTTGAAACTACACAGCAACATTTACTACCTTGATAGGTGTGTGTGTGTGTGTGTGTGTGTGTGTGTGTGTGTGTGTGTGTGTGTCCCCTTTTAGAGAGAAGGGGTGATGGGCTGAACCTCAAGAGCAGCAACTCCTAATGACAGGCACTTTCCAGTCCCAAATCTCCCCAAAGGGCCAAACTGAGACATGATTGGGGCACTGATTTACCAGGGGCAGGGACTACAGAAGAGGAACTGCCTCAGGTTAGCAGGGACAGCTGGGGCACATGCCAGCCCAGTGCAGCCCAAGTTGGGCACCTGGTCATCTTGCCACTGCTTGCGGAATCCAGGAGCAGCACGGGCTCTGGAACAGGAGGAGCAATGACAGGGAGGGCTCAAAGTATTCTGCCGCCCAAGGGAGAAATTATTCACATCTCCTTTTCAGGGGAGAATTTGTGTTTCCTCTTTGAAGGTTTTCCCCCTACTGCTTCCCCCTCCTATTCCCTGCGCAGTTGAAGTTGCTCTCCTGTTCAGATCTCCAAAGTATGGGGAATCTCTGGCTCTAGGGAGGAGAAAGTGTGGTGCAGCAGTACTTGGAGGAAAACGCCTTCATGGAGGAGGGGCATTTAAAAGAGGCACAAGGGCTCACAATCCACATTAAGCCAAGAGGTGGACAGCCCTTGGTTTTCATTGCATGAAGCAATCTGGAAGAGGGACACCATCAGGGAAACCTGAGAGAGACTCATATCATTGCTCCTGTACCTCAGACCCTGATGTCCCAAGTGTGCATATGTGTGGGGTGGGAGAAGCCGGGCTTCATTTAGAATAGGGGTTGGGAACCCTTAGTCCTTTGCAAGCAACCTTTTAGGGGTGGTGTCAGAAGCAAACATGGGCAGAGCAAGAAATGAGATTCTTGTCTTTTGTGCAGAAGGCTCCATCCCAGCCATGCAAAAACCAGAGGTTTCTACACACACTCCTCTACTGTCCATTCAGGCAAGCAAACATCATCACAGCTCGGAAACACATTCCAGCCAGGCAGAAGCACCCAAAAATTGTGTGCAATGGGACCAGCAAGGAGTGTGGTCTAGGGAGAGTTCCAGGGGCCAGACAGAGAGGCCTGGAGGGCCACATTCAGACCCTGTTCCCCACCCCTGTCTTGGGAGCTTTTCCTGATGATCCTGGAAACTTTGCCCCTCGAATTTTGCTGAGAGGTGGTGCTGTGGTCTAAACCACAGAGCCTAGGTCTTGCTGATCGGAAGGTTGGTGGTTCGAATCCCCGCGACGGGGTGAGCTCCTGTTGTTCGGTCCCAGCTCCTGCCCACCTAGCAGTTCGAAAGCACGTCAAAGTGAAGCAGATAAAAAGGTACCGCTCCCGTGGGAAGGTAAACGGTGTTTCTGTGTGATGCTCTGGTTCGCCAGAAGCGGCTTAGTCATGCTGGCCACATGACCTGGAAAAACTGTCTGCGGACAAATGCCGGCTCCCTCGGCCTATAGAGCGAGATGAGCGAGCAACCCCAGAGTCGTCCATGACTGGACCTAACGGTCAGGGGTACCTTTACCTTTACCCCGGCCTGCATTGCCTCTTTGGTTGGGGTTCAGCTGGGGTCTTTAGCATAAAGAGCTCCTCCCATCCGAAGCAAAGGCACTTCGACCTGTGACTCTTGAGCATCAGCAAACTGTGGACTGTGTTACGAATCATGCAACAGCCTCTGATGTGCAACCCCAGATCGACTCCTGCGTTGGATTTATTACACCCACCACCACTACCCATTCCACTTCTAGCCCAATGTCCACTGCAAGCACCCCACTGTTTTCAGTAGTGTTTTTCCCCTCCCTAAAACATGCTTGGGACAACAGCTTTAGAAAGAGACACAAAGCCTTTTTGCAGGAGGCGGGAGGGGAAAGACCACTTGTTGCAGCCTCTGATCCTGACAGGATTCCCCACCCCAAGTCCTGAGGATGGAGTTTACCATCTAAAATTTCACTTCCATGTGCCTACATCCACTAGCTTAGCCTCCTCCCCACACCGTGTGCCCTCCAGATGTTTCGGACTGCAACTCCCATCAGCCTCTTGCAGCACAGCCATGTTGCCCCATGTTTCCATCCAGCACAACCATGTGGGCTGGGGGTTGATGGGAGTTGTGGTCCAAAATCTCTGGAGGGGGGAAAGCTGGTCCAAACAGATTTTGGTGGCACCTCAAAGCAGTTTACAAAAAGAATAAGACAGTAATGTTAACAGTAAAAACAGCTAAAGACAACTATTTAAAACGTCTAAAAAATCAAAAACACTGATAAACTAAAAACAGATCAAAACATCCTATATTATCTGGGTGGGTTTGTCTAAACAAAACTGTTCTTGCAAATGTGGAATTGGTATTATGTGTCATCTGTATCACTGCCAGTTCTGCAGATTGAAGCCGCTGAATGGGCATATAATGGGGAAGGAATTAAGGAATTTGGAGTCTAAATCAAGGGGCAGGAGGGACAGCATTCAAATCCCTGCACTACAAAATATTATAGGATTTCTTAGTTTTTAATGTGTTCATTATTATAAGGAAGAACTAACAGTAATTCTAAGATTAAATAATTATTTCCACATACGTATTTTTGTGTGTGCACGCACACCATGGAGAATTATTCCCTCTTCTGCCTATTTTGTGTGAACTGCTACTCAGTTTAAAATTTCTTTTACAATTAAGAAAACTCACTCCTCTGTTGTAATAGGGGGGCAAGATTCACGGTAAAAGTGCACCAGTAATAATTATTATTCTTTCCCAGTTCTGCTCCACCAAAGCTAAACAATATCTTTCCAAATGACTGGGGAAACCATACTGACCGTAATTTCAGGGAATTCAGACAACAGCTGGAAGTCCAATATTTCCTTGTAGAAGAGAGTCAGAAGAATGCAGAGGTGATACGAGGTTCCCCATAGGAGCAACTTCTTGGGATAATCCAGGTCAGCGAGAAAGAAGAGACCAAGAGAGAATTAGAAGAACCTCATAAAAAATTTAGGGACATAGGGAACGGCCTTATACATAGGTCTGACCATCTAACTTAGTATTGTCTACACTGACAAGCAGCACCTGCCTTTTGCATACAAAGCACTGAGCTATGGCCCTTCCTCCACTCTGCTGACAGGTGCCCAACAGTGCCTTTGTCTGACGCCAGCCCTGACTGCATGCTTTCCCCTTGCTGACTGGCTCCTCCAGGATCTCCTTGTCTTCTCTTCCTGACATACTTCAACTGTCCCTGGGAAGCAGAAGCTCCTTCCTTCAGGCTGGTGAAAAGCTGGAAGGAAGGAAGGCTGAGGGTAACTTCTTCCCATGATGATGGTTCCAGATGCCACCTCCAAGCAGGAATTAGGCTGGGATTATACACCAAGCTAAATGGACCAATGGACCATTTGTCTAAAAAGCATCATCATCATCATCATCCACCCATCTGACTGAGTTGACCCAGCCACTGGGAGGATTCCAGCAAAATCTTAAAGCATAATAAAGCATCAAATATTTAAAACATCCCTAGGCAGGGCTGCCTTCAGGTGTCTTCTAAAAGCTGGCAGATGAGAGGCTCTTCCTCTCTGCATGTGGATAAATGACAGGATACATATGATATAAATACAGTGGTACCTCGGATGTTGAATGGAATCCGTTCCAGAACTCCGTTCGACTTCCAAAACATTTGGAAACCAAGGAGTGGCTTCCGATTGGCTGCAGGAAGCTCCTGCAGCCAATCGGAAGCTACGGAAGCCTCACTGGACGGTCAGGTTCCAAAGAACGTTTGCAAACCAGAACACTCACTTTGCGTCATTCGGGAGCCAAAACATTCGACTCGCAAGGCATTTGGAATCCAAGGTACAACTGTATGGTAAAGGGATGTATAGATATCCCCCCTTTTTTCTCTCCTTCTGCTTTTTTTAATATTCTTGTTCTGTTGAATAATTTCTTATTGTATTTTATGTATTTTTTAAAAAATCATTTATTTATTTTTTTAAAACTTCCCAATACAGGGTTGCCTTCAGATGTCTTCTAAAGTTGTATAATTATCTATCTCCTTGACATCTGATGGGAGGGCGTTCCACAGGGCAGGCGCCACTACTGAGAAGGCCCTCTGCCTGCTTCCCTGTAACTTCACTTCTCGCAGTGAGGGAACCGCCAGGAGGCCTTCGGAGCTGGTCCTCAGTGTCCGGGCTGAACAATGGGGGTGGAAATGCTCCTTCAGGTATACAGGGCCAGGCTGCCTATGGCAGAAGCACTTTCCCCAATGGGATCTCTGGTCAAAGCCGACTAATGGAGGCAAATCAAGCCAGCTCATTTCTCAACTCCAAAATCTACAGGAGAGAATTGTGCCACTGTGGCAATGATCACTAACAGGCCTGTTACTAGAAATGTGCTCGTTGTTGTGGTAGCTAAGGAGAAGAGCCTGAAAAGCAAATACATACTAAACCCGTCATATTCTATGTTTTAGCATTTACTTACAGTGCAGTCTCATAGAACTGTAGAGTCTAGTTTAACCCCCTGCAATGGAGAAATCACATCTAAAGAATCTCACACATGTCTACAATATTAGATAGGCATGTGCACTGCAAAGTGTTTGGCACTTACTTAAGACTTGGTTCACACAGGCTTTCCATGATGCCTCTCTCATCATGCATTCGAATCAATGCGTTATGATGTTTTATTGGCATTTTGTGGATTTTATTCCATGCACCACTTTGGAATTCTCCATGATACATGGAATCCTAGTAAATGCTGTGCTGTGCTCCCTACAGATGTGCTGCCAATTACACCTTTGCAATGTAGCTTCTATGGAACATGAAAAGTCAGCACAAGGGGTCTGTCAGTGGGGGAGGAAGCCAGGGCCAGGGAGCTCCCTCCCCACCCCACCCGCCGGCCACAGCAGTCTGAATAACAACGGCAAAGCAAGATCTAGCTACACAACATCGTCAAACATCAGGCCTCGTGTGGCCGTTACTCCACAGCTGCATCTAAGCACAGCTACTCCAAGGATGAAAATGAAATGGGTTTGGGAATTCAGAATGCTTACCTCCAGCTTCTAGCATCCAGAAATGAGATTTTCTCTTTCTTTCTGTTTCCACGTCTTCTATTCACTGCCTGAGCATCAAGAGGGCTTTTGTTTCGGTCTCTGTTTTCTTAGAGATCTTTCCTTTTGCTTTTCTAAAAGTCTTCTCTCTTCTCCTCCTCAGGCGTGTAATGGGGTTATTTTTACTTTCGGTTATCTAGCTTTATGAAGACTTGACCCCACTCATACAGCTAGATAACCAAAGATAACAACCAACCCCGGCTATCTACTTCGCCAGCAAGGGCAGGCAGCGCCAGGAGGAGGAACAGACCTCCCTTTCTCCTCCAGGTCTTTCTTTCTGGGGTCTCTTGGTTGGGGGGAAAAAGGAAGGGGATAAATGTATTAACACATAAACCCATCCATTTGCCACCATTTCATTTTTCTCAACCCCAAAGGACAGCGCCCCAGAAAATATGAACTATTGTGAGGGTGTGTGCTGGATTTTGTCTACAAGGCTGAGGGTTTCTTCTCTTTCTTTTTTAGCTAAAGATGAACACATTTATTACGGCAAAACCTTTGCAAAACACCGTCCACTGTCAGACGCAAGGAGGTTTCTCTTGGGTTATATGCAAACATATACCTACATGGTTGGGAGAGGGCATATAAAAAGTGAAATAGGGGGAAATGAAATGCAAATATATATATATATAGCTAAATAAAAATACAGTTTAAATAAAATAAAAACTTCAGTACATTAATGCACACACCCCTCTCAGGAAAATTTAAATTGAGGATCTCATTTAAACTTCCCATTTAAACTTATACATTATTTCATGCAGGTTGTATTATAAACATCATGTTTCGGCCTCCTTTTCCCCATTTAAATGTACATCACACATAATAACACATAGGAAGGAAGTGCCAAAGGAAATAAAATTAACAGCGCAAACCTAACCATGTCAATGCAGAGGGAAATCCTATTGAATGTACACCCAGGTAAGTGGTGATAGGACTGCAGTCTGAAGGCGTGATCCTACACGTGTCTACTCCTTACTATATTTGCTCTACAGCTGTAATGGTTTTGCCTGTTTTTACATCTGTATGCTGCAATGTGCCCTAGAACGTTATGGCAAAGGGTACGAAATCTTCTAAATAAATGAAGTCCCAAGGAGGCCGGTGGGATTTGCACCTAGGTCAGTGTGCATAGGATTGCAGCCTATTT
Organism: Podarcis melisellensis; assembly: GCF_964234715.1. NCBI lineage: Eukaryota > Metazoa > Chordata > Lepidosauria > Squamata > Lacertidae > Podarcis > Podarcis melisellensis. Next base: position 17,528,566 of record NC_138533.1, read on the forward strand.
AGCCAAAATGAAAATCGGAGGCGTGTGGATTCTGCTGGTGAAGCATGCGTAGGATCTCATTTTATCCAGCGTAGCCGCAAAGGTGCAGCATCAAACATGCCGACAGAATCCAGAGGTTATCTAGTCTAACTGCTTTAGCTTTGCAAGCTCCATCAACACATCCCCACGGCTACATTTACAAACCCAAAGATCATGCCCCATCTTTGACTCTGCCACTGCGCGGGGGGAGGGAGAACCCAGTAAAAAAGAAAAAGGTCGAGGGTTGTTTTTTGTTCAGTTCGTTGGCTGCTTTTGCAAAACAATTCTGTGGCTGGTCACACCACTCAGGAAAACGGTTAGGTTAAAAAACAAACAAACCTAGAACTACTCCTCCCTCCAAATAGTATATACCACCCAAATCTCCTCTTTTCAAAATGTTGCCAGGGCTTCAGTCACAATTCTTCCCTCCCAAATAGAAAACCTCCATCCATGAAGCCCCACAGAAAAGGGCCGGGCCCAAGAGGAAGAAATCTGTCTCCTTGCCACTAATCCATTTTATTTCCCCCCCCCCCCCCGGTCATTTTACACCCTGCAGCTACCGAACAAGTTCAGTCTTTATCGGGGTGCTTGCTTTTTTTTTTTTTTAGTGCGAAATTCCCCTCTCTTTAAATTTTAAAAACACTTCTGCTAAGCCGTGCTGCTACTTCCCCGGTTTCTCAGAGGCACGCACTACTTGCGTTTACTTTTAAAAGGAAGGATGATGGGGAAAACTTAAATAACATTGTTGTATACTTGCGTGTTCACACGAAAGGGCCAAGGGTCGTAGCTCAGGGGAAGAGCATCTACTTGTATGCAGAAGGTGTCAGGTTCAGGCCAGCCCCCACCCCGCATCTCCAGGTAGGTCTGGGGAAAGACCGCGCGCGCCTGAAACCCCTGAGAGCCGCTGCCAGTCAGTGAAGACAGCGCTGAAATGGGTGGACCAACGGGATGAGGCAGCAGCTTCCTATCTTTCTTAAGCTTGGCTATCCCCGTTTCCTGGGGTCCCTATCTCAGGGTGCCTGCCTTCAACCAGCTAGTCGTTACCTACTTCCTGCGGTTTCTAGAAGCTAAAATCGCAGACCGAGCAGCCTTGATCCTCCTTTCTCAGCGCTGCCTATCCAGGTACGGGAAAACTCTGCCAGCTCTTTTGAACCAAGGACCCCCAGACCCGGGACCAGAGGAACCCATCGGTTAAATCATGAACCTTGCGCAGGATTCAGGCTACTCTTGGGAGGAGCGGGATGAAGGCAGAGAAGCCTTTTCCCGAGCGCGCAAGGGCGGCCCTCTTTTCGCCTGTGAGAGTACAGTCTAATTTATAGTTATATTTATACCATATATTCTCAAGCCGCTCTCCATCCTTTGCGAACCCCAGGGCGGCGCGGAGGGGAGGCATGAACCATAGCAAAAAGAAATTTTGTTTTGTTTTTTAAATCGTGCAAAAATAGATTTCCAAGCACTTAATAGAGCCTCTGTCCAAACGTGGCAGGGTGTGAAGATCTGGGCAGGAGGGAAGCTCCCTCTTCCTGGCGCTGCAACGCGATCCTCGCCATGCCTGCTCCGAAGTAAATCGTGTCAAATTCAACGGGGCTATAGGATCACTTTCGCGGTCCAAACGGAGGCAGCCTTAGCTAGAAAATTCGCAGATCCGCCACCGCAAAGAAATGAAATGAAACGAAACCCGCCGCCGCCCGGGACCCAGCAAGAAACTCGCTTCTTGAACTTACGCGGACGGAGGGAAAGCCGCGCGCAGCCTTCGCTCCGGTGAAGATGGGCGTCGGATCCCGCTGCGCCTGGGGGTCCCAGGCACCACGACCCCCACCCTCCTTTTCCTTTCTCCTCCTCCGCCCAGAAAGGCACGATCCCCCGAAGAGCAAGGCTGCGGTCGAGCGAGAGCGCGGATTCTGCGCGCCCTGCGGAGCGGGAGAGGGACCCGCGCAGCTCTGGCCTCTGGCGAGCACTTTCCCTGCTGCCCGCAGCTCCTCCGTTGAGAGAAAAAGGCAGGAGGCGGAGGAGCGAACGACCCATTCATTCTTTCACACTCGCGCCCCACTCGCCCGCTGCCGATTGGCTCCCTGAGGCTGACGTCACCCGTCCTGATTCTCTCGCCTTCCTCCTCCCCCCCTCCCCGCTCCGCAATCTCTCGCGCTCTCTCCCTCCGCAGCTGCCCCTCCAGTTCCTCAATGGAGCGAGCGAGGGCCGTAAATATTAGAGTAGAGCGCAGCATCCGAAAGGAAGCGCATTGTCGAGCGTCTAGGAAAATAGGAGTCCGTTCTTATATACCGCGTCAGACCACAGGGACACCTCGGCTCGGAACTGCTTATCTGGATCGCGCCGTTTTCTGTATCGCGCCGTAATCTCCAACGAGCTCAAGGTAGCACACCTGGTTCCGCCCCACCTCCTCATTTAATCCCCACACCAACCCTGAGAGGTAGGTTAGGCTGAGAGGGAGTGATTAGCCTAAGGAGCGAGGGTTTGAACCCCAGTCTCCCAGGTCCTAGCACTAATCCTGAACACTATGCCACAAGCAGCCTTCAGAAAAACCCTTTGCCATCACTGGCTGCCGATTGGCTAGGTTCAATGTGCTGGTTTGGGCGCATAACGCCAAATGCGGTTTGGGACCCCAGGATGCCCGAGAGATCGCCTCACCCCTTAGATACTCTCCTGATCGCTGCTCTCCGCCGGTGAGGGCCTCTTGCAGAATCCATCTCACCTGAAGGTCTGCTCTCTGCCTGATGTAGGAACCGGGCCTTGGTGGTGGTGGCTTCCTAACCCTTTGAAGCTATATTAGCCAGGCGCTATCCCCGTTGTATTTCCAGCGCCTCCTGAAAACCTTCCTCTTTCAACAAGCCGTTTAAATCTAGAGCTTTCTCAACCAGCACTGGAAATATATTGTTGCTTTCTGCCGCCCTGGGCTCCTAGCGGAGAAAAGGCGGGGTACAGATTCAATGAATTACTTTGAATTGGAGGTCGGACCTGGGAACTTTTCCGGGCAAAGCAGGCGCTTTAGTCCACATGTTTCTGACCAAAAGGCAAATTTAAATAGGAATCTTCCCTATTTTGCGTCAGACTGTTGGTCCACCTGACGACATTCCTCGTGATGAGAGCCCCCGTGGTGTAATGCCGGGTTGCTGGGACCTAGCAGACCAGGGTTCAAATCCCCACACGGCCATGAAGCTCCCTGGGTTGGACCTTTGGCTACCCCCCGTCTCTCAGCCTAGCCCACCTCACAGGGATGCTGTGGGGATTACTTAAAGAGAGCGGGGGAACCATGTACTCCACTCCTTGGGACAAAAAGGTGGGGTATAAATGTAAGTAATAAATAAAAGCCCTGCTGTGCCTAAAGGTGGCATATAAATTTAACAAATATATACGTAAGCAAATCACAGAATTGTACAGTTGGCAGGGACCACGAGGGCCATGCAATGCAGGACTCTTTTTGCCCGACGCGGGGTTCGAACCTACGACCCGGAGATTAAAAGTCTCATACTCTACCGACTGGGCTGCTCCATCATAAATGCGGGGATTGAACCTAGGACCTTTGCAGGCAAATCGCAGGTTGGGCCACCGAGCTGCCGCCCTTCCTACTTCCTTAATAAGGATACAGAAAACGGGAGTGGGTACATCTTCCCCTGGTTCAGGGCAACCTCTGCTTCCTGTTGTTGCCCGTCGAAAATGAAAGAAAAGAGAAAGGAGGAGGGGAGCTTTTAGCTTGCACCTCTAAGCGCCTTTACCTGGGAGAAAACTCGCTGAATTCAGCCAGGAAAGCGTGCATAGGTTCGGCTGCGCAGGCGCGAACACAAGCCACCCCCATCCCTTTTAATTCCAGTAAATACTCTTGAGTAAATGCCGTGGCCCTGAGTCTGCTCCGGCGAGGCAACAGCGAGGAGCCTTGTGGAATCCGGCGGACACAGGCAGCAGCCCTCGTGCGTCATTCGTTTAAGGAATGGCGCAGAAACTGGAGGAGGGGTGGGGAGACTCGCTTCTGAAAAGCCATGGCCTGCTGGCCCCATAGCTAACACGCACACCTCCATCCCAAAGGGGCTGCGTTGCCCAGGACTCGCGCTGCCTTCTGGGCCTCACCGGAGTCCTCGGAGTCCTCGCCCCTCGCGCGCGTCCCAGCCTGGCTTTAATAAGGCGCCTCCTCGCCTTTGAAAGTTGCAGTTTATGTGATAAGCAAGCGGATGCGGGGAGGCTGCGTCTAAGGAAAGAGGAGGCAGATCTTGTACATCTCTCCAAGGGCTCGATCCGCCGGGGTGGGGGCTCATCCACCGGTGTCAGCAGGAGCCTCTCTCGCCGGTGGATTGGGTCCCTAAATGATTGGCCTAGATTTAAGATGCAAGGCCTCTTTCCCCACTCACCGAGAGGCTTCTTCCGACCTCCGACAGTTCAGATGCCACCCCACTACTGGGGTAGCGAGCGAGAGAGGTGTTTATTATAGGAACTACACTAATAAACGCATCGCAAATAGTAGCCATACAGACTTTCAGTATTTTATAAGGTTATTATTGTATTGCCCGCACTGGCTCGAATTTTTCACATAGATTAGATAGATGTGCTACTTGGGAGGAGGCTCCGCCGCACGGTCTACATACCCACGCAGAACAAATCTCACGGTTTGCGTTGGGAAGAATATCCCTGAAACCAGATAATGTCTCTGGAGCAGGATTTGCGAAATCCCTCCATTCAAACCGGTCTTAATTTGCTTCCACCTATACTCTCTTGAGCTCACCCACCCCGTGTAAATGTGTGATCCTAACAGCTGTGCATAACCTGCTTAGAGATCTACCTGCAGCCCCCAGCCCGGGAGAACTTCCCTCCCAAAAGACGCCCACGAGGGAAGAGGATTTGGCCCTGCCCGCAATCCTATCCATTTTTTAAAATTACACAACTTGAGGGTCGTTTCCCTCTGAACCGAGAGGGGCTTTGCTGGCGAGTAACGACGCCTAGGATCGGACAGCACAAGGAAAGGATCCGGCCAGCACCTGGGCGCGCCCAGTTCCAGCTCTCCCTTGCGGAATTCTATCCCGCATCCTCGGGTGTCTCCTCCGGTTCCGCCCAATCGGCGGCCGGGGCGTTTGCATCCGAGGACCGCCGCTTCCCTTCCCAGGCCAAAGGAGCAAGGAAGCTGAAAACAAAGGTGAAATGGATCCTGAATATTTGCCATTTTATGCTAATATTTATAACAACATCTCTCTCTTTCTCCCTCCCTCCCCCCCTCTCTCTCTCTCTCACACACACACACACACGTATATGTCTGTATATGGAATATTTCAAAGTCCTGTTTTAAAACACACAAACAACTTTAGATCTGCTTCTTGTTTCCCCCCCTAGCCCTCACATCCCAAACCTAATGAATTATGAACTGATGAATTATGAAGGGAAATTTCATTCAAACCAGGACGAATTCATTTCCAATTTACAACTAATCCTCGGCAGTTGTGACCCAGAAGGAAAGATCCACTGGGTTCAAAGGGATATAACAGCGTGGTTCTATTACACAGAAGTCAGTCCCACTAAGTTCAATGGGACTTACCCTTAGGTAAGTATGTATTGGATTGCAGTCTTTTTTTTGCCAAGTACAGGACATTTTTTTAAATGCACATTTACCTGCGAGTAAGCCCTACTGACGTATGTGTGGTTCACTTCCCTGCAAACATGCAAAGGTTCAGCCTATCCAGAGGCGTACAGAACTGCAGCCTCGCAGACCGATCCTATGGCTCGGAAGCAAATCCCACTGTGGCCAGCCTTTCGCGCAAGGGTATTTGATTGCAACTCCGACCCGCATTCGGGCCGGAATTTTAATCCAAGAGACCTCTTCCTTCCAGAGATTTTAATAATAAAAATGAAAATGAAACTCTGCTGAAACTGCAATCCAATTTTGTTTTAATCCGGACTGTCTGCTTTGCGGTTTGAACCGGTTTAAACCGGCTGCAGCCCAAATGCTCTCTGTTTAATTCGCTTGTGAACCAGTATTGATCCGCAAGCAACGGGAACAGCCACATATCCTGCGTGGGACCGGATGAAAACAGATCTCAAGATTCCCAGCCGCGCTATCCTGTCTGTTGCATCAACAAGGAGCCTCGGAGCCCACCTTAAAAAACTAACAAATTTATTTTCAAAATGCGTTTCCGTCCGATGAATCAAGAAACGCAACGCGATGGATTCATTGCGGGGTACAGAAGCCCCTTGCAATGTAATACCGTGAAGTCTGCGTTTCCTCCTCGCCTTTATTCACATCTGAGGTCTAAGGAAGAACAGTGTCTTAAAAAAATAAACCACTAGGAGCTTAAAACGAAAGACCTCCTTGCTTTCAGTAAATTGGGGGAGGACTGCTGGTTTGTGATCTCTTCTCCCGCCACAAGCGATGATACAAATGGAACTGGGTTTTTTTCCCTCTCCAATGGACCCGACCCGCGGTTCTAGAAAGCATAACGTGCTGGGATTTAATCTGACGATGCCAGATATCTGCCCGAAGGAGTTACAATTCCGGGGGCCGGAATTGTGGCGCGTTCCTTCAATTCACTCGGGACGTATTTCGAGCTGAGCAGCACTCCCGCGTCTATTTCAGAGCCAAAAATGAATTCTGTACAACCCGAATTTTGATTCCTTCCTCCAAAAGCATTTATCTCTCACAATTTGGAATGTAGAGAAATGAAGCTTATATTTCTTACAACACCTTATGTTTACTCGGTACTTACAGTTTACTTGTGCTTTTTTAAATTAATGATTACACTTATTAATGGTTATTCTTTACTATTATCTGCAAAATAAAAAATGCCAATGAAGATAACTCTATATATGTATTCTCAAATAAAGTTTTTGTGGTGTTTTTTTTTTTTAAATAACAGTAAGACCCACGGCGGTACAATCATGCCAACGTGGAATACTGGGAGTCCCGTTTATTTCGGTGGGAGAGATTTTAGCAAGTGCTTATGCCTTCTAATGAAACGCAGGGGGACACTTTTGCTGAAATATTCAAAGCGGTTGTTTCCCCTCCACAACCCCAATGCAATGTATTAAAAGCAAGTGGATCATTGGTAGTAATATTTGGAAACGGTTTTTTAAAAATAGGTCTAGATTGGTGAATTTAAGGCAGTCAACTTAGCAACATGTTAAAACATCTTGAGCACATTCCAGACAGACGTGAAACACTTTTAAGCCCCATTTATTTCAATGGGACTTACAAGTCTTTCTCTCCTCCCCTTTCCCATCCATCAAACACCAACCATAATTTGGATTGCTGGAAGGACCAATTCATCTTAAATGACCATAATGACCCTGATCCAGAGAAACCCAATTGCATGTTCAGCCTCTACTGCAACATAGACTGGTTCTGCACAGTGGCGTAGCGTGGGTTGTCAGCACCCGGGGCAAGGCAAGTAATTTGCACCCCCTAACCCGTGGATTTGCGCCCCCTAACCCTAACCCCCAGATGTTGCGCCCGGTGCGGCTGGCCCCCCTGCACCCCCCCATGCTACGCCACTGGTTCTGTATATATGATGGTGTTGAGGTGATGGACCACAGTTGGGGGGGGGGTGCCACTTTTGAAAGCTTCCCCATGTTAAATGAAAGGAAAATAATAATAAAAACTAGCACATCTAGGAGGAAAATTCTAGACTGGTAACTTTCTTCCTCTATTAGCTCATTCTTTGTTTGCTAGGCATACAGGAGCTAGAGTCCTCAACCTGACACCAGCAGTTGATATTATTATTTATATTATCATTTCCCACTTTTTTTCCTCCAAGGAGCTCAAAGGTGCTTTGCATGGTTCCCCCCACTTATTTCCTACACCCTCAAGAATGACCTTCTAAAGGAGACAGTTCACATGTTCAGCCTGAATTATCCAACAATACAAGGTCCCCATGTGCAAGGCATGTGTCAATCAGCCCTGACACTCGAGCTGCATGCATCCTTTTAGTGGAAATGCATGCTCACTATTTAATGGCTGTGGCAGCAGCACCAGATGGCAGCAGCGAGGGTGGTGTTCACAGATCACACACAAACACACACCAGCACCTTTGTATGACCTCATACACTGTTTTCCAATGAAGGCAATTCAAGTGTTCAGGTGCCAGCAAAAGCCATCAAGCGCTGAATGAAACTCCTGACTGCAAAGAGACTTCCACAACTCTGCTCCCACCACATGCAAGCATCTAACCATCTTATTATTAATAATAATTACATTTGTATACCACCCTTCATCCACCCTCTAGCCACAGGTATGCCTTTTGCATGTGTTACTGCTCAGAATGATATCTTGATGGGCTTGCATTGTTTGTAGGCTTATGGCGGATGCAGTGTGGGTGCATGTTTGTGGGTGTTTAACAAAGCCAGGGTGCAAAGAACTCCCCATCTGGTTAGATGCACACACTAACTATTTAGGGAGGTCGGATGGTCATCTGCCATGGATGCTTCAGCTGAGATTCCTGCATTGCAGATGGTTGGACTAGATGACTCTAAGATTCCATGATTCTAGGGTTGCATCTCACAATCCTGCATGGAAAACCACTTTCTGAAGTAGTTTGTGATATACTGTAGAGAGTGTGTAATAAAATAAATAAATCACATTTTGGGGTCTTCCTTCCACTTTTGGGTGTCCTGGTTTTTTACTTTATGAAATATGGCGACCCTACTAAATCTACACCCCCATGGAACTGGAGAACTGGAGCAGCTTTCAGAGCTAAGAAGGTGGCAGCCAGGAGTCTAAATAAAAGTTTACCCATCCTGCTGTCGCCACCTAGTAGTTTTCTCTAAACAATAGCAAAGGGCATCATCAAAGCTGACCAGTTTGCACAGCCTGCTGACACGCTACACCAGTCATGACTGCCACCAGTAAGGTGGGAGGGTGGGGTGACTCAGCAGACCTTATATTTTCCTGCCTGCCTTGAACTGAAAAACAGAAAGAGTTGCTTCAAGATATAGTAATAGAATCATAGAGTTGGAAGGGACCATGAGGGTCATCTAGTCCAACCCCCTGCAATGCAGGAAGATGTAGTTGTGGGGCTGAACTTGCCTTGCCAAATCCCAGCTTCAGCAGGCCTGGACCTGGGGACTGTTCGCCTATAGGTGGTTTGCCATTTGACGGCTCTCCACGTCCAATGATGGCTTGTTACCATGGCATTGCTACATCAACCCAACCTTAGGGAGACTCCAAGGAGCCTCTGTAAGAGGAGTGTGAGTCAAAGGCACATATTCCTTAAAGTGTGTGTGTGTGTGTGTGTGTGTGTGTGTGTGTGAGAGAGAGAGAGAGAGAGAGAGAGAGAATTATGTGTCGATAACAACATAACTAGATAGAGCTTTAGCAAAGCATACATTTCATTTTATTGATTTAAAATGTTTTTCAATAGCCCCTCATCAAAATATGCCAGAAGTACGACTCATGTGAATTCATCCAACTTACAAATCCAGTTTAAAAACAGCAAGTAAACAAATTAGATTAAAGGTAAATGCAAAGCGAAATAGGGCAAAATTTCAAAAATAATCTCAACTGCAAAATGCCTGGAGACATGGAATATCTTCACCTGGCACTGAAAAAAAATGTTAATACGCAGTGTGACCTTTTTGGTTTCAGACACAGATTTTTTTTTTTAAAAAAATGATAATCTTGAATCTACAAAGGAGTGGGGCTTTGGAATTGCCTAGTGAGAATCTTATCACACCCCACCCTTGCTTACCTGCAGCAGCCCCCCATCATTGCCAAGTGTGCATTGAAAAAATTGTCCTCCTAGTCCAGCCATTGAGGTCTGCCTATATGCTAAAATCTACCTGACACTGAATTGCATCACTGTGTCGCCTGATCGCCTGATTTTTTACTTGGAAGTAAGTCCCCCTGAATTCAATAGGGCTTCCTCCCCAACGCAGGATTCTAGCCTCAGAATAATTCCTCTGTTCCTGTTTGAGCTCTCCATTCTAAACAGCCTTTCTTTCTCATTTCCACTTGGCATCCTTGCCAACACACTTTACAAAAAACAAAGGGGAAAACATGAAGCTGGCAAAAGCCCCAGAAATATCCATCTTCAACAGCGCGAGAGAAAGCAGGGAATATAATAGGAGCCTTTTCCTGCTATCCTTTGGCCCACCTCCTGGAGGCTGGCAGAGGCTGACTAGAGGATTTTATTTAGTGCCTTCTCCATATAAACAAGTCCATAAAATGTACAGTGTTAACGACTTTGTCTCTGAAGAGATCTCCTTGTAACGAGCTTGTTTCTTTTGCTGGAAAACAACTGCGCTGGCTCCTGTAGCCCAGCCCCTTCTGAGGACGTGATGGAGGAGGAGGGGACCACACAGAATGGGTCCACCTTTGCCAGGATTCCTCAGATTGCTGCACCTTTTCCTCTGTTATAGATATCTGCCTGCTTGTCGGCACCCTCCCTCCTCCAACACACATATAATTCATATTACTTACAAACACAGGTGTTGAATTAGCATAGCTAAGCTAGGAAGATTGTATTGCCATCCATTCAGTGCTGTTGTGAATGGATGCTGGGCTCGCCTTGGATACACCTGAAGCTTCAAGGAGATGCATCTGAGAATGAACATCTTGCATGTCATGGCCATTTGGCCACAACATCTGCATCCACCCTCCAAGTATATATGTGTGTGTGTGTTTTGTGTCTGTGTGGATCCTAGCCCACCTGCTCCCCAAATGAGCAGAACACTGAAGATGTGCACTGTAGTTCATGGGTAGGCAAACTAAGGCCTGGGGGCCGGATCTGGCCCAATCGCCTTCTAAATCTGGCCCGTGGACGGTCCAGGAATCAGCATGTTTTTAAATGAGTAGAATGTGTCCTTTTATTCAAAATGCATCTCTGGGTTATTTGTGGGGCCTGCCTGGTGTTTTTACATGAGTAGGATGCGTGTTTTTATTTAAAATGCATCTCCAAGTTATTTGTGGCACATAGGAATTCATTCATTATTATTTTTCAAAATATAGTCCAGCCCCCCACAAGGTCTGAGGGACAGTGGACCGGCCCCCTGCTGAAAAAGTTTGCTGACCGCTGCGTCTAGTCCATGAAAGCTTGCATTACAACATATTTGTTAGACCTTAAGGTGCCACAACACACACTCTTCATTATTTGGAAATGTGTGCATTGATTCTTTAGAAAACATTGTGATCCCTACTCGGAAGTAAATCCAGTTCGGCTCAATGGGACTTACCACTACATAAGTGTGGATAGGATGACAGGGCTGTGTTACATCACATCATATTTTATACTGTGCACATATTCTGCATTGGTAAAGCAGCCAGTTTATTTCTACAGCCTAGCATGGCAGGATGTTTCTACATGGATGTCATCAGTGTTGCTTCCCCCCAGTGGTACTCAAGGGTAGGCAGTACCAGCACCACCAACAGAGACAGAAATTTTTATACTATGGGGCAGCATGCAAATGTTGTCCACATCCCCATTAAGCAAAAACTCTTTCAGTTTGAAGCTGTGCATTTTCTGATTCTCAAGACATTTAGACAGACTTGTTAAAAATACATGAATTGGGAACCAACCCCTCATCATCGACTGGAGTCATTTCTCAGTAAATCTGCCGTTCCATGGAGAGGAGTGAAACTGGCTGAACCTAATTTCAGAGGGGTAGCAGCCTTGCTGGTTTGCTGCAACATAAATAATTGGGGTGGGGTGGGCTTAAAAACCAACAAAAAATTATGTTGGTAGATGCTTTTGTGGACCACAGCTCACAAAATGCCTGAAGCCCCCTGCCTTCTCCAATCTGGTGCCCTCCAGATGTTGCAGACTACAGCTCCCATCAGCCAAGAGTGTCATGTACGGCCCTGTGACCGTACATGGCCCTGACATTGAAAATTGTGGGTGCCTGGCCCCTTCATGGGGAATTTTGTGGGTGCTTGGGCACCCAGGCCAGGGTCCCAGGGAGTTGCCACCCATGCATCAGGTCTGGCCTGCTTTTCAATGAAGCATTATGTTTCCAACATAGGGCAGCCAGACGAGAAGCCAAAAAAGAATTACGGGGGGGGGGGCATTTGGACTACATGACCTTTGGGTCCCCTCCCAACCCTACGATTCTATGATGCTGTGATTTCCCTCTGGTTTGCCCCCAACGCCTGAATTTCATGCTGGTGGCCTGTGAACATGGGCTTTCCTGTTATTAATCATTAAGGCTGCAGTCACGACCCCAAGAAATCCGGCCCCCAGCCCCACTGAACACCATGGAATTTCCTTCTGAGATGTGCACCTCGCCTTCCCATGAAATGGGCTGAGAAATGGGCAAAAAGAAGCTTTCCTCCCTCGCTCATCATGGCGTATGGGGAAGAGCCGTGGTTCAGCGGTAGTGCATCTGTACTAAGCTTGGATCCTAGAACAATAGGCAAGTAGGATCCTAGAATGCAACAACTGATTGGCTTGCGGGAAAAGACCAATCAGGCTCCAGGAGGGAAGCAGAATCAGCCAACCAGATGAGACTCATTGTGTAAATAATGTATATAAAAGCCTGAGGTTTGGGGGGCAATTCAATCACTGTTCTACAAGCTGCAATAAAGAGCATAAAATCACTACAGGACTCCGAATATATTTCAAATCCCCAGTAGCATTTCCAGGTAGGGCTGAGAGAGAACCCAGCCAGAAAACCTGGAGAGCCTCTGCCAGTCAGTGTTGACAGTTCTGAACAAGATGGGCCGATGGTCTGTCTCAGTCTAAGGCAGCTTCCTTTGTTCAGCCCTGGTGGATGAGTGTGAAGCTGCAGGGTGGAAGATTCGGGGCAGACAAAGGGGAGGACTTGTTCACACTGCATATGGGTAGACCAGGGCATTCGCGATGGCAGACAAAGTGAGCGACTTCAAAACAGAATCAGACAAATTTGCAGATAAGGCTGTCCATGGCTCCTGGTCAGCCTGGCTCTATGGCCTCATTGGAGGAGGCATCCCTGCTGCAGATCATGAGTGGGAGCGAGATGTTTGCCACAACTAACAGAAGCCCGTTGATTTTTTAAAGGCGTAGGACAGACTCGAAGGCAACTCACTGGGTGCAATGGAGAAAGTGGGTTTAGGGTTACAGCAGTAAGGCACCACATTCACGATGAGGTGGAGGTTGTGTGTTTGTGTACATGCTGTTTCAAAGGATGTCCAAATGGGGGCAGGGGTGAAGAGAACCTCTCTCAGTTGCCTTGGCATGTAGGTAATTGGCAGTATAGAGTATATTCATTAAGGCTGATGGGGTTTGCACGAAGACAGACAGCAATAGGAACCAGCTCAACTTGTGCTGATGCAAATAAGCTCCAAACACTATCAGCAAAGATATGTGCATACACATATATTCTTTGCAAACTGCTTTGTGGGGTGTTATAATCAAGCAGTGTGTGTGTGTGTGTGTGTGTGTGTGTGTGTGTGTACACACACACATATACACACACACATCCATACACACACCAGTTGACACTGAAAATATAAAAATATAAAATTATGTTATGTTGCGTTGCGTTACATTGTTGGGCAAGATCACGCATACGCACCTTAGCTTCAATGGCTACAATGCTATGCACATTTACGAGGGAGCAATGGTGCTTCCACGATAGGGATTTAATATTGCAAATGGTTCTTTGGCAAGAGGTATTTTTAAAACACTGTATTTTCCATGTAAAGGATAGCTGTTTTATTTATTTTATTTACATGGCATTCTTACACTGAATAATTATTTGCATTTCTAAGCTGTGTACGAAAAAACAACCCATAGAAAATGGGACAGTACAAACATAATCATCGAACACTACCTTAGAATGCCTGCTGGAACAAGAAAGTTGTGGTCAAGCAAGGAGGTTCTCTAATCTCAGTCAGGAGGGCGTCGCACAGACGTGGGCCCAGTAGACTGAATGGACACTGTAAATTTGGACTAAATGTGGGGCAGGAATGCTGGCTGGCATTGTGAGGACAACAATGTTGTGTGGACACAGTGAAGAACAGGCATGTATGGGGAGTTCTCATCTTGAGCTCCTTTGAACCCTAAGAAAAGATTGTGATGCAAATCTCTTCCATTGAAATAAACAGAATCCCCAAGTGCTGGACTTCGGCTGGATCGCCAGCTACATATTAGCTGGTATACATTCTATACACTATTATTGGACACCTGCTAAAACCTTTTCCATTGCTCCAGTTCTTCAGAATCTGTGCTGCACAAATTTGCTGCGGTGTGTAGATGCTTTGCTTTAATCCTACCTAAGACAGTTCAACGCTACCGTGCGCCAACATCACAAAGAGGTGGGAGGTTTCTCCACATGCCAGTCAAACTGGAATAAATGAAATTGCCTGTGGTCATTCCAGATGACCTGCGTATTGAACGTTCAGGCTGAGTTCTCTGTACCAAGTTTGCTGGGATGTTAGACAATGTCAGTTGTTTGCTGAGCATTAATTCTGACTGGTTTGTGGGGTGGTTAGATGACGTCGCCTCAAGGAAGTTTATCCCACACTTTCAGGTGCATTTCTCTGTCACTTTCAAATACTGTATAATTGTGAATAACCTGAAATTGTGATTGCATACCCTCCAACATTTCTTCCATTCCATAATAATAATTTTACTATTTATACCCCACACATCTTGCTGGGTTGCCACAACCACTCTGGGCAGCTTCCAACATATATGAAAACATTAAACTTTTTTTTAAAAAACCTTCCCTATAAAGGATTGCCTTCAGACGGCTTGGGGGATGGATAACTCCATACCCCACAACATTTCTCTAATAAAAATAGGGACATCCTAAAGAAAGGTGGGACATTCTGGGATCAAACCAGAAACCAGGACGGCTTCTCTAATTCAGCGGCATTGCTGGAAAATAGGGACACTTGGAGGGTCTGTGGAAAGGTGGAAGACATCTCATTGGTCAAAAGGGGTTGAGAGAGTAGCTTTGACTGATATTCAGTAACCGCAGCATAAAATAAGTCCATGCATTCTCTCTCTGCCCTGCTCTTTACCACAAAAGCTGTTTTCATGCCATCAAAATGCTTTGTTTCATTTTTAATTTTAACACAGAAAAAACTAGTTGCAGAATCACAAAGATCATAAAACCCATCTTTCATGAATGTCATGCAGCCAAAACTCTGTTGTCTTCATGCGGTCATGACTCACTCAAAGGCCACGCTCACTGAATGAAATGGATCCCACCCAGCCCTTGTGAAAACCAATCCTAAAAAAAATTCAGTCTGTGAGGTCGGTAGTTCGGCCTATGGACACCTCAACTCCAAATATGTTTATTGTAGCTTTTTAAAAAATATCCATAGATGCTTTGGGACTTCGAACATAACATAACATGGGGTAAAGCCTCATTCAACTCTACGTGAATTGATTTTTTATTAAATGTGCTATTGGGTTCTATCCTCTTTTCCTGAAGAAAAGTACTTTCTCTTCATTCCAGTTTCTATCTCTCCTGGATCTGAATTGATTTAACATATGTCTTTCCCCCAAAAATGTTTTTATTTCTATAGTTGTTTTTTAAAATGAGTTTTATATTTATAATTTTATATATATATATTTTCGTATGTAATTGTTTTTAACTGTTTTTATGTATGGAACTGTTTCACATATGCCATGAGATTGCTGTGAGATGCCTTGTGGGAAGCTATTCATAAATGGAATAATAATATTATTATTCATAATAATGATAATAATAATAATAATAGTATTCTATCCACCCATAAATACATAAATACAAGTCTCACTGGTGGCTTACAGGACTCAGTTGAGTAACTGAGAAGATCTGTTAAAATTTGTGAAGGGAAACCAGTAAGGAAAGCTTACTCCGAAAGGATTTTTTTTGGGGGGGAGGCAGGTATGATCAGGTGGGGTTAGGCAGGTGTTGGACTACGTCTCCCATCACCCCCCTGCCCACTGGCCATGCTGTTTGGGGCTGATGGGAGTTGCAGTCTAACAACAGGTGGAAGGGGCCAGGATGCCTACCCCAGAAAGGGTAAATCCATATTAAAGGTGTGCAGTTGGGGAAGAGAATACATGACGCTGAGACAAACATGCACCAGTTCCATCATAAGCCTCCACCAAGAATCATTTTTATCTCCGTACAGGAGAAATCTTTCCCCTGGTAAATTTAGGTGAAATTGCAGTTCTCGGCATTTAGGGAACAGCTACAAAAAAGGCAGGCAGCCCTAAATGAACTCCAAAACAGCATTCCTCTCTTTCTCAGTCCATTTGCATATTTAAGTATCTTAGAATTATAGAATTGGAAAGGACCACAAGGGTGTCTAGTCCAACCCCTTGCAATGTAGGAATCTTTTGCTCTGTGTGGGGCTCAAAGACACAACCCTGAGATTAGGAGTCTCTGTACTACTAAGTGAGATATCCAAGCTTCCTTAAGTCTACAGGCTAGACCTGGCCTGATACACCCAGATCCTCTGTTAACAAGCTAGATTACCGTATTTCCTTTCCATGGTTTATGTGCGTTTATGCTGCTCTTTGATGCATAATATAAATTTAGCACTAAGAGTCCTGCCTTTCTCACTAAGGCAGGGGAAAAGAAGGACTGGTTTGGGAGACTCTGAGGGACTTTCCAGTCTAAGATTTTCATTAAATGCATGCAACACATTTCAACCTTTAAAAATCAGTAGATGAAACAACTAGAACTTTTGTTGACTGAGGGGACCCAGTTTCAATAAGTAAAGTTCAGGTGTTGGAGCTGAGGTGGCTTGGATTCCACTCTGTGTTACCACAAAGGAAACTGAAAAGGGGGAAATATTAATTCAGGCTGATTTTTTATGAGGGTGCAGGTTCGTGTGTGTGTGTGTGTGTGTGTGTGTGTGTGTGTGCACCCACAGCACTTCATAGGGATGGAGGAGAAATTTGATTTAGTCTGCATTTAAAGGTTGATCTACTAAATTCACACTTTTGTGAAGAACCAAAATACAGCCATCCACTGAAATTTCCACATTTATCAAATCTTGTGGCGCAGTTCTCCAACCAGCCATGATTTACAAAAAAAATGCATATGCTTGGGGAAAGTATGCATTAAAAATATACATTAATTAAAATAACCTACAAAACTGCATTACATTAAGAAAATTACTTGCAAAAATACGTACACCAAAATTGCAAAAATTTGCTTATTTGGAGAAATTCTGAGTAAAATGCTGTTGTTTTTTTCAGATAGATAGATAAATAAATAGAATATGCAGATTGCTACAGAAATGTGGAGAACTGAATTTAAGATGGGGGGGGGGGGAGGAATGAGAACCTGAAATTGACAGGTCCTTTCACTCCTAATGCTTCAAAGTGAAGTTTTGGTAAAATGGATGTTTATTTAAATTTAATGAATCAGTTAAAAGGCAGGTAGTTAAACAATTAACTGTGCAGTTCTATGTGCGCTTCCTTGGGAGTAGGTTCCAATTGAACAAAATGTGACTTGCAGAAAATGAATTGCAACCCAAACATTCTTTGATTGGTTAACAATAATATACAATATATTCTGCAATGCAGTCCTATCCTGTCCTACTTCCCATTTGAAATAAATGACAAGTCAAGTCAATTTCTCCCACCGCCACCCCCACCCCAAATATTCAAAAGAAACTAGAAGCAGCTAACATATTAAAATCATAACAAGAGTCAGATATAAACCAGTCCACGGTTTCAAATCAAATCATAAATGAAAAATTTTGCATAGCCCAACCAACAGCAGTTCCAAAGCAGCCAGCAAAATCACCACAAAGCCAAAGGCCTGTTTTAACGCCCCTCTAAAACAATATGATGCAGCTTGGAAGGCAAAGAATGCCGCAGGATGGGTGCCCATCCCAGCCTAAAGTGAAGGGTCACCAGCCTTGGTCACTGCTAAAGTGTGCCTTTTAGGTGTTGTAGGATCTGGAGCAGGCCTCAGATGACCCCTGGAGCTCACTGGCAAACACTTATGGAAGAAAGTGGTTCTTAAGGTACCAAGGTCATTTACGATTTCAAAGGTTATGCCATTCACATCATGCCTGGAAACCAGCACAGATCACCCAAGACTGGTGTGAAGGGACTGAAAAACCCCCACAAAAACAAAGAAGAGAATGTGTCCCCTGATGAGTCCTACTAGATGCTAAACAAAGCCACAACAGCCTGTAAATAAAACACAAATCTATAGCAAATCAAGCAACTTGAAATGAAATAAAGGCAAGCTCACATCCTCATCAATGACATTGTCAAGCAGGTGTGTGTTTGTGCACACACATTTATAATGGGGGGCGGATTCAAGAAGGTAGAGGAGCAACTTGTCTCTGTGATGAAAGTCATTGTTTGAAGAAAAATTCTTTGGGTGCTGTATTTGTGCAGACTTTTGGGTCTATATTTTCCAGTCCGTAAAAGATTTTTCATTGCATTATTAAGTATGACCTTGCCCTCTGGGTTCATGCTTAGATTGATGTCTATCAGCTACTGAAGAAGCTTCCATGGTCAAAACATGTCTGGCTCAGACATGGGCTTCAGAAGACATGAGCCTTTCCCCCAATGTCCACACATACACCTGTTTGATAATATGGTATCTTGAAAGTCCACTGGCCATTTGGCTACGAGGCTGTTTTTATAAAATTTTATTTCAAGTGCCTTTATATGTTATGGATCTGCATTTCATTGCAGGCCGCCTTAACTCTGCTTTGCATTCATCAAAATGCCTCACGCCCATCAGCATCTCGGCTGCAGCATTTTGCATTAGTAAGAGTTTCCAGCTGCTTTTCAAAGAGCGCCTTGCAGGAATCAGACCTGGAGGTCGCCAGGACCTGAATGGGTATGTCAAGAAGGCAGGCCACTCAGAGCTGAGAAAGGGATCGCCTTAAGCACCGTTGCCACCTGCATATCTCCCTATATGAAGCAAATGTAGGTATGCTGACACACATGTGATACACAATATGTATAAATGCCATGTAGGCCTACAGAAGGCGGAATCAAAAGAACTACTTAACCAATTCTGGGCAAAGGAAAACCAAGTTATGGTCTTGCATTTCTCAAACTGGAGGCCCCCCAGCCCCATCACCCTGTCACTCAGCAAGCCGTCACTCACCGTTAAAAATGGATTGCAGTCATGGTTTCAAATTATTTGCAAACACATACTCCTCAACATCCAATCACAGTTATTATAGTCACCTGTGAAAGTCCTACGCCCCTACCCCTTGATCATGTGACTTCCTCACATACGGTAAAATCATTGTCCATTATTTCCCCATCACTGGAGTCAAAGTCAGAGATCAAGGCAGCAGTGAGTTGATTTTAAACAGGCCATCCTGTTGGGTTTTTAATTTCCTCTCTTCCCTGCCTTTCTTTTACCATCTTAAAGAATCCATAATCAATCCAGGTGAAAGACAAACTGATCAGGAAGCCATATTTTTTTTAAAAAAATTGCCATAGTGCGGCAATATATTTTATTCTTTTAAAAAAAATCACCTTCAAAATAAAATAGTTTTGAAGGGGGAGAGCATGATTCATTTTATTCTGTTTACCTTTTTTATTTTTTATTTTTAAGCAATCGATAAATTATTTCCATTAGAAATCATGACCCTCTTGCCTCTTAGCCTGCAGTTTTATACAAACATAGCTGTTAATTTCATTCTAAACAATGAGACTTAATTCTGAGTAATCATGTATAGGGCTGTGCTGTAAATGTAATACAGTATACACTTACTTTCGTATTTTAACAATACACTATTAAATGCACACTATTAATGCACACATATTTTTAGATAGCATAGACATTTACATCACAATTGCCAGCATATTCTCTTTCTCTGCATATACAATATTTTTATGTAACACATGGGCAGACCAGATTTGCTGGCATATTTCTGTTATAAGCCACTCATCAAAAATTAAGCTGTAGCTATGATAAGGGTAGGTTATTGCAATTGGCACCAGACAAGAGTTTGCTAGCAAATAGCAGACAGATAGTTCTATACTATCAGAGAAATTACCACATTAGCATTGTGTGTGTGTGTGTGTGTGTGTGTGTGTGTGTGTGTACCATCATCCCCCTACCGAATGTTCAAACCATTTTCCATCCCAGACATTTGTTTCGGCAACCTGGGCAACAATCCGGTAAGGTAGGCCCAGTATCATTCAGACCAATTCCATAGCAGTGTTTACTTTTGGAATAATCATGTGCAGGATTGCATTGGCTGTCTTGTGCAGAAAACAAAACAGACTGATTTATTACGGCGTTGGCTTTTAAGCCCAGTGGGGCTGTAGTTTGAGAAAGCTGAAGCCACAATAAATTTAAAAGTCTGAAGGTGCCGCAAGACACCAGTAAGCTGATTTCTACCATAGTCTATTATTAAAGAGAGAGAGAAAGTATTTATGCATATTGTTTTTTGTGTTATAGAAAAAGAGCCCCTGAGTCACTGTCATCAGAGTTGGGGGAGTGGGAAAATGAAAGCCTGAATCTGGCAGCTAAAGCCATACAGGGTCCGGTCTTCATAGGGATATTCCAGGTCCCTTTTCCTGAATGTTCAACTTCAATGGGGGGCGGGCTAGAAACACCAACAAGTCTATTTGAGGACAGCGGCAGAAAAACATGGAAGGAAAAGCCAGCCAACTGATCACTAAGCATTTTCCCTCCCACACCTCTCAGCACATACGCCATCCAATGTTTGCAAAAGCACCGAAATAACCAACATGCACTTGATGTTTACCTTTAAGATT